>NC_060224.1:6250000-6875000 GCF_907164935.1 Osmia bicornis bicornis | reverse complement strand
ACTCACACATCTTTTCACCGTACCAGGAATACGTGTGCGTTGTCTTCGTAGTACGTATCCACCCTACGAACACACCTATGTATACACGTGTATGTACATCCAACCGTAGCGAGTTGAGAATCGCGAGAACGCTTTAACGAACCAGGAACGCCCGAAGCGATCGCGGGGGTCCTTGTTTTCCGCGTAATGAATGCGAAATTGAATAACATCCGGCGTCGGCCGTTTACTCTGGCTCTGTAGAATTTCGCGTTGACTCGCGAAAGCATCAGGCACCCTGGTTCCTTTCATCGCGAGAGATTTTTTTATTTTCCTACCGAGACTCGTTAGATCGTAGCTTGATTTTAGATACAATTGACGTACCTTTGGTTCGATTCAATTCCACCGTTGCGATACCAGATGCTCCCTCTTTCCAATGTCACAATCATCGCAACAGAATATCGTCCGATCGGCTGTAACTCGCCCCCGCAATTCATTTCGCACACAACCGCGCGCGTATGCACCGCGGTGCATCGGTGCATCGGTGCAACGCTAGCCGAGCTGTCGCTTAATCGGAACGCTTCGAATCGCTGCTTCTCCCGGCCACGTCGCGAAACGATGGAACACAATATCGGTCGTCCGTCACTTAGAACGCCTCGCGATCAACTAAATGTTGTGTGACGAGGTTACTTCGCACGAACCCCCCTCGCGTCTGCGATGAATGCCGGAAATCGGCTTACCTGCGGTCCGCTCGTGTTATTGAAATAGAAATGTTTACCGTAACGGAAGTCTGTACGAACCTCGCATATTGTTTACATGCTTTTGTCAATGAATTTTACCTTCTCGATTTTGTACGATGAAAATAGTTATCTTTTACAAAGAAAAATAAAAGAAATTCAAATATTATAGATAAGAGTAACGTGTATAATGATTGATCTCTTTTCCTAAAAATGAAGGAAATATAATATAATGTATTTGTTACGTAATAAATTATAATTCTATTTAAAACAAAAAGTATTATATTTTATTATTTAACTTTTGAACAGGGAAGTCTGGGTGTGTCATTCATTTATAAAACATATATATCTTTTAAATAAAAGAGTTTCATGTACTGTAAGAATAATTTTTAGAGACAATGTAAAATTTAGAAAATAAAAATAATATCAATTACAGAATTAAATTAGAATTGTGGTTCGATGTCTTGGGGCTCTCTTCATGGTCCGCTATGTTTCTTACTTTTTTAGCAAAAGAGACAATCATCGTATAAGGGTCAACAACTGTATACGTTATTTTATTTTCTATCGATTTTCGATGGCACAATTGAAGAATAAAAATTGTAATTTGCCATTTAAAACAACAGGTTCCACGATAATTCTACAATTTCTATGCTCTCCTAGGTATTTAACTAGTTACTGTAGACGAGCACAAAGACCCAAGCAACTATGGAGAGATTCAAATCCAGGATCCTCCTCTGTCATAGGCAAACGTATTAACTCGTATTTCGTAGCTATACGACCTGTTCACGTTATATTTATCCACTGTTCTGCTCGTAAATGGAAGCTGCACGATAAAAAAAAAAGAAAAATAAAGAGAACGTATGTTCCTTTATGTACGTACAATATAAAAGCGGAACCCTGACGATAGTGTATGCGCCTTATTCCCAACTTTTTGTTGTTCCCTATACAATGAAGTATTCATAAAAATATACTGCGGCATATGTTATCAACAGAAGATTGTTCGAAATGAAATATTGTCCTAAATAAAATTTGGTTAATTGCATAGGAAGTAACTACATCTTAACGAAGGGGTTAATTGAAAATTCGCCTGGTTAAAAATGACAATCGTATGTAATCGTAAAGGACAGACGGTTTTCAGAAACAAGAGAATTGTTGGGGAATTATCGAGAAAGTGCAATTCAGGATGGCGTGCCGCCAAATAATCCATGGAAGCTTCCTGGGATGCGAGTCGACGAGAAATGTAAAAGCAACGCTTCCGCGAAACAGAGGGATTCGTACAGACTGGAGAAGAAGGAAGAAAGAAAGGAGAGTGGAAAGTATGTAGCGTATTGCAATCGATAGGAATGCGAAGGGTGGGTGGTAAACGATACTAGCCAGAGGGTGGCTCGCGGTCGAAGTGCAGCCTGAAAATACAGACGGCGGATTATAATCTAAGATTTCCTTTTCCCTGGGACCCGAATAATCGACGGTTTCCTGCGATACCAAGTCAACGAAGGGAACACGAAACTTTTGCAAGCAGAAAATACGCTGGAAGCTGTTCCGATACCAACTTATCGTTCTTTTCTTTCCACGTGCATTTTAACCCTTCCATTTTTTATCGAGACGTTATTACGGTTCCTGTTACTTGTCTTTAGATTTCCATAAAATAAATTATTAAATTAATTATTAATACTCGGTTCACATATGTTCAAATTCTTCTTCGAGTATTTTTAATAAAAGTGGATTTCTCATAAATGGAATGTTTTATTAAGCAATTATTAAATATTGGATTCCCATTTCGAGGTCAATTTAACTCGAACGGCATTATCAGTAAAATGGGGCATTACTGTGTTTTATTTCTTTTTAGTAGGTTTGGCAAATACAAAAATTTCACGAATGCTTCAGTTTTGTAAATAAAATAAAACGAGAGAGAAACGTTAAAATATTTTTACACATCAGACAAGAAAAAATAATTTTGTTCGCGATCGTTGAAGAATTTGGAAGTGAAAGGGTTAACGGATGGTCGCGTCGGCGTTTCACAGAAAGCAACCCCTCGACAAGGGGTGAGAGAGCGGTCGCGAATCCGAGATAATTATCGCGAAGCAGAGTTTTCCATGCTCGCGCCGATATTATTTTCAATCTCGCCCTCTATTCACGTCAACCCAGCTCGAGATGTCCGCGGGGTTGAGCCAGGGGTGGTATCGCGTATCGGTGAATGAAGAGAGAAAAAGAAAGGATTGAAACACGAAGTTACACCAGCTGGCAGCAATTAACCGATGCTTTCTAGGCGCGAGATTGACGGGCACCGGGGAAACTTCCGAATAGCTGAGCCGCAAGAACGCGATGACACAACCCCTCGCCACTCGATCGAGGGTGGAAATTGTGTAAACTGTAAATACAGCGCGGTGTTTTTTACCCGGCCAGCTTTTACGAAGCTGATTCTATTTTCCGTGGAAAATATTTGAGTTTCAATGTTGATACACTGTTATTCAAATATTTAATAAACAGTTATAAGTAATTCGCTAATAAAATAGATTGGATGATTGAAACCATCCCCAGGTAATATATTCTGAAAAGCGGATCGAAATATTTCTGACACCGAACGAAGAGAATTCTCTTTAAAAAGCGATTCAATCCAGGAAATCTACCCCTGTCTCCGCGGAGGGTCGCGTAATAATTGCACGGCACATAATGATCGCCGCGACGTTTATGCAAATGCACAACTAATAATAGCCGCTCGCGCATTCATCGAAATGTTATTACGCTTAATGGACGGATGGACGGACGTTTGTGCAGCAAAACAAATCACGAAGCGAGGAAGGGCGGACTCGGTAATATTCCGAACGGTAGAAAAGGAAGGGTCGCGGTGTGACTCGGGGTGAAAGGGTGCCCTGTCAGACGAAGATGGCCGGTGTTCAACAGCCCACACGACGACATTCAACGGGAATGACAATGCGCACTCTGCTGCACTTGCTGCTTAATGTCATCCTCAAGCCGTGCCTAGTACCATTAGTGCGCGCGTACATGTGCACCCCTTTCGCCACCCTGTTGCCAAGCGAGCTCGTCATTGTCGCGGCTTGTGGTCGCCCTTCTGCGCGACTGTTCGCGGGACGAGGGTTGCTTTCTATTCTTCGGACAATCACGATGCCGCGAGTTTCTACCCTCCTTTACCCGGCACACTGGCCACGAGACTTTGTTACTCAGGGCTGAGCCGTTTCTTGGGGGATGATTAAGGTTTTCTAACGATGGAAAATATAAAGTTAAAGGTGAAAAAGGTAGTAATGATTACTGAGAATTTCTACCCTCGAGGATACTGAATTTTTCTTTCAGGTAAAACTATCAAGTTATTGAGATAGCTGATTGAGTAGGAAGGACACGAATAATGGCACGATTTAAAATTCATCGAAGCGTTTAGGGACGACCGACTTCTCGGACGCGTCGAGTTCGATAGGCGGAAAATTAAATCGGCCGTCGGTCGAGCATCCCGCGAACCACCCCGTGGCAATAGAATTTCCCCTCTGTCGCCTTGAGTTGCTTGCTCGCTTGTCAGCCTAGAATCGACCGGTTATTTCTGCCAGGTGTGAATAGCTTCGACTAACGTTCGGATCGAAGAATTCGCGTTCAGCAGTATTTAATTTAAGGGTTAATTAGACAAATTCGCGTTGCTTGAATCTGTAATATTCAATTTAAGAATGTTAAATTTAGTTAAGTTTCGTAATTTTCAATTTTTAACCGCTGAATATAATAATTTTTAATTAAACGGAAGGTTCGATGGATAACAATTGACAAAAGTTTCACTCGTAAATATCGAACTTGAAGTGGAAGCATTCTCCATCCGAGAATTCTCTGTTGTATAAATTCAATTCGATGGCTCTCCGTCTAAAATCTAGCACGATCCTGTCTAAACAGCGACGCGTTTCAATTTCGAACAATTCGTCGACTCGTTCGCGAAACACGCGACGAGTCGCGTCGCGTTAAAGTGAGAAGCTTTCGATTACTCGTTGAAGCGTATTCTCTAGTTGTTTCAACGTTCGAATAAAAAACATCGGTTACGACACGTATAAAGCTTCCCTTTCTTCCTTTTCTCCCCTGTCGTTTCGAGGTTCGACGCGATTCCTGCGATCGCTGATAGAAGTCCCGACTTAATTCTCCGCAGACAATTGCCGGGAGCGAGTGTCGTTGCCGCAACGAGCGTTCCACGTCGAGGCGCCATGATAACGCTTATGACGCATCGCGACGCCGATAAGACGGCCCTTCTGAAAAAATATTACGTCGCAGCCAGTGTCGTCGCGTCTGGCTGCGACTTATAGCGATCGTTGAAGAGAAAAAGCATATCGCGAAACGGTGTTTTAAGGTTCCTTTTATTACGACTTCGAATCGAAAAGATAACGTGAAATTTTTAAAAGGTACTCCCCGATTTGTTTATTTATTTTTTGAATTCATTTCTAATTTTAGAAAACACCATCTGCGGTGGAAATTCAATCAGAAGAGCACAGGAGATCGCGAGGAAGGCGTAATTGAAATACCAGACGGTAGAAAATTCGACTGGACTTCAGGAACGCGATCGAGCATCGCGCGAAGCTGAATCAAGCGCGTACACAAGCTTTCAGCCGACAAACAGCGCTGGTGGTACGATAAAAACACCGTTGGCTTGTCCTCGTATTCGTTGTTGTTGCAACGCACGATCGTTAATTAACGAGCGTCGATGTAACGCGTATCCGGATTCCGTTTTGTGGAATCGCTAAATCGAACGGTATTGAATCGATTCCGGTATCATTTGGAAGGGAAATTCTAAATAGATTTTGTTCGGTTAATTGAATCCTTTAATTTGTATTCCTATCCGTATCTAATAGCTCTAATTTAAAAAATGCAAAATGTATCGTCATTTATGATTCATAATTAGAAATGTGTAATATTCATTAAAGCGAAATTATGCTTCCATTTGATGTAAATCTAATTATTAATGGAATGTAATTCGTACCTGAACGAGACCTCCAGTGGACTCTGTCTCATCCTAACTTAAATGGACCCGTGACTCTATCGTAGGCTTCACCTTCCCTTAACTTAGACCTAACTTCTCCTTAAACTTGAGCTACGCGGACCTGAGATCCGGAACTAGTCGAAACTCTTTGGTAATATGAGCATGAAACTGCTTTACAAAGACCCTTAGTTGACTTACACAGCGTTTATGCTTAAAACATCCTGTTAAAACTGGTAAATGACGATAATACTGTTTTCAACCCCTTTCGTTACCGTACATTTGCTTATCAAATTATCTAAATTAATAAAATGAAACTTTATTCACAGCAAGGTATCTGTCATTTCAAACAGTCTGATTAACTACTAATTAATTAATTGTAATTCCCCGGTTATCAAAAATTATTTTTATATCGGGGCGGTTCGTTTCAGTGGCGCCAGCTTTCTAGATATTAAGAAACACGCACCCATAGCAACCCTTCAAACAGTCGATCCGACAGAATTTATGCACGGCATCCTGCTGAGATTACGTTTCTCCCTCTCCCACCCCGTCACCCTCCTCTCCGTCGTTGCTCCTTTCATCCCCTAGGCGATCCTATTATGCAGGCCATGTACGGGCTTGTATGATTATTGTATTTCTGTCTAGTAGTCGTGCTCGGGATATCTTCCCCCGTTTCTGTTCCCTTTCTGTCTCTGGTTATGTTGCTTCACTGGGTTCACGATGGCAGAAACGAGACGTGATTTGAAGGATCGCGTGGTCATTCGATCGGTGACTATGTTTTTGGGGGGGAGAGAAAAGATTGTTACTGAGTGCCTTCAGAAAGAATTTTCTGAATTCTGAGGGTCTGGTAGAAAATTATATTACAAATTGTTCTATTTTGATAGAGAAAAATATCAGATTTGTAGACTGTTAATTTGCGACTTATTAATTAGCCTCTTTGGGACCTTAGAGATAGTCCAGACCCTAGCAGAGTCACAGGACGAATTTGGCCCACCCCTATTCGGCCACTTACCCTAAAGTGGACCCAGAATTTCTACCCTTCAGAATCCAGGGTAGAATCCACCACTTCCTGATTATTAAAATGAATTTATTACGATCAGCAACGACCCAGTATCAGCTAGGTCAGGGTTAAAGCGATTAAGAAATTAACTATTTAACACGCCACACTTTCTTCTCTTCTTATCTCCTTTCGTTCAACAACAATTAACTTTGTTCGATGAAAATCACGGTGCATTTATAACGACGAATTAACGGGAACGTGGATGGTCGTTCAGTCTCGTATAATCAATAAGTCGGAGCTGTTATATGAAACCGTTTGATATACAGAACGACCGAAGCGTGCGGAATATAAATGATCTATCCGGGGGTGGCAATAAAATCGCCTCGTTGAAATCGATAACTCAGAATTATAATTGATATACTAGAAAAGAAAGAAAGAAAGTTAAACTTCAAATTACTCTAAACAAAGAAAGAAACGCATAGAAATCGTTTTCTGGCTTAATCACAGAAGCGTTGAAGTGATAAGGTTAATTAATGATTTGGATTACCCAAATGACAGACTATACGGACAATCTATTTTTCTTCGTCATTGTGAACGTTTAGAATCACTCGAATGTCACGTGCAATTTGCTCGTGCTTCTGTTTCGCGGTCGACATCGTGACAAACAAGTAATTAACAATATCGTGTGCACGATGGGGTGCGAGCGTAAAGAGCAATTTGGTTTAAAGGACAACGCGCACGAGCTGGTATCATTTTACACGGTATCTTTTATTTTTAAACAATTTCTATGATTGTTTGGATCTCGTGTAATGGAGTGAGAAATAAAATATAAATCCGTTGATGGAAATCAGAGATTGCGATCAATCAATAATCTTAATTACCAAAAAAGTATCATGATTAATGAAATTGTATTCTATGTTATTTTCTTACTATCCTTTCGTTCGTGTTATGTAAGCGCGGGATATCTTGTATGGAGACCGTCGAAGATGAAGTTTCGAGTCATTCCAAGTTGGCCTGGAAACAATAGAACGTTTCACGAGCGATGCACGAATAGCACGTGCAATCTGCACGCGTGCTGAGCGGCGATGAGAAAGGGCCACTCAACCAGCTGCCGCTAACAACTTTAAAAGTTCCGGCTAAACGAGAAATTGCATTAAATTGCGTTTCACCGAGCCCTTTCGAGCGCGCCCCGGGATATACGCGACGCTAATGCTCTTCGTGGTCGCGATTATCCTTCCTCGAAGCACGAGCCACTAGTGTCATATTGCAACCTCGTTCTTCTTCATCCTTCGACGGTCTACAATCCCAAATTCGTATTTAAACCCTCCCTATCCTCGATATTTCTTCGCGTTTCGATCGTTTCAACTTTTCTTACTTCAATTTTCAAGACTCTTATTCGCCCATCGTAACAGTATTCTTTAATTCAAACTCTACAGGGTAGAATACGAATATTGTGTTTTATTAAAAATTCACGAAATTATTCCGACAATATTTTCCATTAAATGTTTCATAAAATTCTTTAGAATTTTGCGATCTTCGTAAAAAAGTCTCATCAAGATATTTCGAATAGTGAATTAATATTACAGAATATTTTATCTTTTATGTTCATATTAAAATCGCATCATTTCCAACCCCAATTCAATAGGTATCCCAATTTCAATGCACCGGGACGTAACATCCTATTTACTACCACCAAGTGTTTCAAATATTTATGCAATAAACAATAATCACAATCGCGTATTATAACAAATAATACTCGATATCCGATCAGAAACTACAAACATCCGAAATTGCAACAGTTCAGCGTTGAATTCGGCTGTGATAACGAACAGTTCCATGAATCCAACCGTGGTGTGAACATCTTCCACGGTGGAGGGGGTTAATCGAGACGCAGAAATCAATTCCAATAGCGAGCCTGTTCACCGTTCCCATCGAATTCGCGAAACAATGTCGTCGCGGCGCGGAGGGTGGTTTTTAATCCACGCCACGGGGGTGGCTGTCCGGGGATGAAAAGCGGGTTTGCCGCGGAAGTTTCGCCGCAGAAGCGGACGAATTGGCCCCGTAGTTGACCGCGAAGCAGGTATTTTCACTCGTTTCCAGAAATAGTCGAGAATGGTCGAGTGAAAATAACGGCACCGAGCCGAGTCGTTAAAAGTTGAAGGGATTAGCCGCGTGGCCATCGTCGGCGTTGAAGTTAAGGGATGATTCGACAGGAAATTCGCGGTTATAAACGCGACTCGATGGTTACAGCTGGTTTTGTACCTTTTCTTATTCCTAGCGTCCTGGTTGTTCTTCGATTTCGATCGTTTGGCAATTTAAGTTTTGTGGAATCGAATCGAACGTGGCGAACGTCTGAATTCATTTCGAAGGCTTAAAGTTGCGATTTGTTTGAAAATAACGTTTATTTTGAAATTGGCACAGTAGATTGAGTATCATTTTAATTAACGCCTCGTCTCCTCTCTAAATACAGTTGGCAAAGCAGTAGATCATCGAGTTCTGGAGACAATTGCAGGATGTTACCGGTGACACCGTTGACGGGGGACACGTGTCAAGGTACGATTCGAACTGTGCAGACGTGCTAATGCCCCGTCTATTTGGTCTCCTCGCGTCGATTCCGCTTTGATCCACGAGCGTGTCGTGCACGCTACCTACAAGGCTAACATGATCCCGCACGGGAGTAATTTAACTTTCGTGGTTCGTGTGCGTGCACGGTGACATCTAGGAAAATTGAATTCACGGCCACCCCGTGCTTTCGTCCCGTCACTTTGTTACCCCGTTTTTCTCTCGCTACCCGATATCGACAATCGCTATAGAAACCGTGATTTTTAATTTCCGTATAGAATATATTATAAACAGCATTAATATTATATTAATTCGTAGCAAGAGGAAAGTTGAAATTCGAAACGATAGTATTCTGAATAATAACAATTATGACGTGACATGACGTGCTACACGCGTCTGTTTCCATCGCTGCGTTTAACGTTTTAATTAACTTTCACGTATCCTCTCGAATAAATGATAAAATCGTGAAACGAGGATAAACTACTCTCAGGCATAGGATAAAACGCAGACGCGAGAAATCCGAAAAGCGAATTCGAGATCGGCTCGATTTAAGAAAACCACCGTGGAAACCTTGACCCGATCCCATAGTCGGATATCCAACCTTCGATACTGTTTGTACACAAGTTGGCAGGAATTTACATGTAACCGATAAGCGAGAAGGGTCGTTCCGTTGGTCCAAGGGGTAGATCCGTATCGGTGGAACGGCACGATCGGTTGACTCGACTAACGAGCAAAGTGTCGGTGAAACATCGTCACGCGATCGTCCTACCCTTCCGCCCTCTCTTCCACGTTCGGCAACCCAGTTTTCTTAAACGTATGCATGACTCTCGACCGATTCGGCCCTGTTAACATATAAATTGCCGCTTAACGGCGAGACAATCGGTTGCCTGAGAGTCGAGCGGCCTCGAAGGTGAGGATAGGCGGTTAAAAGGGAGGGTGGTTCGTCGAGCGAAAAGGGTCAGAAGAGACACGCGACGAAACGGGAGCTCGACAAGGCCCAAACAAGCCGGACGGGCAAACGTCTGGAAACGGTGTAAGCGCGACGAAGAGGAGGAACGAGAGGAGAAATAACAAACGGGCGGAGCGGAGGGTGACGCGGTAGGGATGGGATTCAATTCAATTTCCTAAGAAACTCTTTAGTGTTTGAGATACAGCCGGCGAAAGGATGCGCGCGAGGTTGAATGTACGCCGAGCCGGCTAGACGGAGAGACCGAACCGACTAGAAGAAGCTTGAAAACGAACCGAAAAGAGACGAACTACCTCGTGACCGAAGGAGAAGGATAAAAAGCGTGGAAAAAGCATAATACGGAAAGAGTGGCAAGAGAAACAGACGAAGGACGAGTGTTGATATCGACGAAGAAGACAGAAGTAGAGAGGCAAGAAAGACCAAGTGCAGCAGAGCGAAGGAACGATGTCCTGGACAGAGAAGAAGAAAGAAGTAGAGGCGAAATGGTCGGTAAGGGTTAGAGAGAGTGAGAGAGGGTGAAATAGGGAGAAAGGGAGAGGGTGACTAACTGACCGAGGGTGCCAGGAACGTAGGGGAGTAAGGATTCTGTGCGCGAGCGCGAAGCTGGCGCAAACTCTTCGTGCAGCATCCCTCGTCAGTTGCAAGTCAGGAACTGTCGCGTCTGCGTGCCGTGTGAGTCGCGGGATCCGTTCGACCGGTTCTCCCTTGCCGCCTTGTTTTCTCCGCGAATTTCAACCGATTTCTGACAGTAACCGCCGCCACGGTACACGGTAACGGAAACGATAGATCGCACGGTACACGGTACCGATGTCATTTGTACGCGCGGTCCGCGTCGTTTGACGTTAACGAGGCTAGTTCTACTTGAGACACCTTCAGACACGGCTTCGAAGATCGTCGAGAACCATTCAGGATTCCCCTAGACAGGATGGATAAAGACGTTCGACGGAAGTGCGGGAAAGTGCGACGTGCTCTGTTCCATCTGCTGCTGATAGTGGGGGGTAAGTTGTTAAAAGTGATCGTTTGTTTCTTTTTTTTTCTTCGATCGATCGTCGAGTGATCTTCGTTTTCTGCTTACGCTTGGATCAAAGTGCAGGGGAAAAGTTTGAAGGATACATCTTTGATGGTATTCGATGGAAGAAGGGTGACCATCCCTTGCGAAGGCTGACGAGGAATGATCCCGAAGCCGGAAATTCAAAAATTATGAAACTTTTTGAATATGCAGGGGATGCTCTTCTGCTGCCTTTTTTAGTCCAAGGGGGTGAAAATCACCCTTAAAATTTCGACGGTGTTTCCTTTTTTTTCTATGAAACCATTAGAAATATCGAGAAACTTTATAAGCAAAAGTTTTATGAATAAAACAGAGGCTACAAAAAACATTGTGATTTAAAAAAGAAGACAGAGTGACCATTTTAAAAAAGCCTCTATGATAATGAAATTTTTCAAAAAAGTGTTCAAAAGCACAATCCTTTATTTGCCGACACATTGTCTTTCAATGTTTCCGGACAGCGACCGATCCATGAGTCTATTAATAAGACACTTTTTGGTTCTGTATTGGGATCGGGAGCATCCCTTGCGAGTCTCGTTTGGGTCGAATAGACCCCGTCGTAGAGGATCTGCTGATGCAGTAAGAGATCAGGATTACCTGAGATCCTCCACAGAAATGGGGGTCGTTTTGCGCCCTTCTATGGCCCCGTTGGAATTGTCTCGTTACGGTGACTTTGTTTCTGATGGATCCTACTTGGATCTCGAATTCGATTTTATAAATTTTCTAATTATTTCATGAATCTTTGTCTCTCGAATCTTAGCGACGACGATTGAAATAGATTCGAGCTTCACTTAAGATTTCAATCAGCCCCGGTCCACGGGAATTCTGGTAATATTCCCTTGAAATTTTCCTGACGCTTTACCTAATGCCGTCTCTCGTGATTCTACCGATTGCTCCGAACCAGTAGACGGAATTTCTACTTCCTTTATCGCGATCCCTTCGCCAGAACAATTTCTCGATCTCGTTGATTCTCGGCTCCTTTGTATCGATCATGAAACTTTCAGTCGATTCCAAACTTTTCCATTGTCCAATTTTTACTCCTCTTTGTTAGTATTTTTCTGGGCCGATGGCGAGAGGTGAATGAATCTATTCTCCCTGCTCGACTTGCAAGTTTTTTGGCATCCAGCGTGCCAGGGACCTTCTCCAAATATAGTATGCCATCACTGACCTCGTGTACCGTTTGCTGGATTTATGATGGATCAATTACAATAGTTTCTCACTCTTTAGATTTTTCAGGGTTAATTAGAACAAATTAATTGAATTAGTACTTCTTCTTCAAGGAATTTCTTGATCTTCAGCAATCCCAATTTCTAAACCTCAGCTGGCACCTGATTTTCCACAATTTTTCAAATTATAATAGTTTCTCCCTGTATAGATTTTTGAGGGTTAATTATAACAAAATAATTGACTTAGTATTCCTTCTTCAAGGAATTTCTTGATCTTCAACTACCCCAATTTCAAAACCTCAGCTGGCACCTGATTTTCCACAATTTTTCAAATTATAATAGTTTCTCCCTGTATAGATTTTTGAGGGTTAATTATAACAAAATAATTGACTTAGTATTCCTTCTTCAAGGAATTTCTTGATCTTCAACGAACCCAATTTCAAAACCTCAGCTGGCACCTGATTTTCCAGGATTTTTCAAATTCACTGCCCGATCCTCCAGCTTTTCCAGCCGGCTGATTCTCGTCTGGAAAACGAGGCAGATGGATCTTCGAGATGTTCGCAGGACAAATCGCGACGAATGCATGCCGGAATGTACAAGTACTCGTTTCACTTTATCCTCCACGTCCCAGACACCCTGTTTCCAAACACACCTACCCTTCGTCTCGCGAAACTTCTCGCGATATTGAAATCCAGTCCTGTCGCTTTCCGACTTGATCGAATGTAAATAATGTTCCTGGAGAATCTCCCTGTGTCGTAAACGGCAGTTCTCCCTCGCGTTTTCCGAAAAGACTGGATGACTCACAATCCTTTTGGTGGATGGCAAATAGAATCGCTAAGTATTTTTTTTTCTTTCAAAATTGCCTTTTGTAGAAAAGTTTTGTGTCAACAGAGGCTATTGTCGCGGGTAATTGCTGACAGTTGTTTTGCACCATTGTTGTCTCTCTTTCTGGGTACTCATTGTTCTTCGTTGATTCGTTTTTCGGAGGTCAGGACATTTTGTAAGGGAGGTGATAAGGGTTGAAAGAATATCAATGCACGATACCAATACTGGACAGAAATAATTAAAAATTAATTCTATTGTAACTAGAATTTTTCTTTTCGTATTTCCCTCTTTTGATATCAATTTTCACGATTATCCAAAGGTAACTCAACACCCTGATGTTCTTCGCCTCTTCGTTAACACACGTTTCTCACGGTGGTATCTTGATGACAACGTCATTATCATCTAGTAGCTCATTAGTCTCATTTGGCGTTCTAATTGCACATTTGCCTCTTCTTTCTTCGCTCTCGTTCAAAAGGACATTCGCCGAGAAACAGCTCGTGTTCGCTCGTTCAACAGGGCTTTTCATCCTTGATCCTTGATCCAAACTTTATTGATTTCAATCTGCTAATTGCAGCCAGCTTTTTTCCCCCCTCGTTCCTTACACCGGTAACCTCGGTTATTAGGATGTGAAAAGGGGTGAGATTGAAAAATCCGCGAATGAAAACGCGAGCGTGTACAGACTGACAGGAAAACAGGCCACGCGAGGCGTTTTGTTCTCGTCTTCGGACGTTTTTCACTCGGAAACGTTGTTCCTTTCGCGAAACGGCGCTGTATCGGAACGAAACGCGACGCCATTCAACTGAACGATCATTTCAAAAGGAATCTGCGAGAAGAAGGCGACGGAAACTGTCATCGCTTTAATCTGGTAATTGCGGTTACGCGTTCTTCTTTCTTCCCTTTCTATATTTTCAGACTTTGTGTCTTCCCATTGTTCGAACAAAGGATTCGGATGCTCGCGGATAGCCGTGTATGCACACAGTAGGCTTATTTTGCTTTCTTATTCTCCATAGCTTCGCTGATGAATACCCGAGGTAAAACTTTCAAATATTAATCCAAACTCTAAATCACTCAACCTCCCCCGTTCGAGGGTTAATCCATCCCTCTACGAACGCGTCTGCACTCCGAAAAACTTTCGGTGTAAATTCTTAATTTAACGAAGTTCCCGGAAACCGTTTCACCCTAAATTGAAGCGATCTAATTCAATTTGCCCGGTTTCTTACCGGCACCCTCCACGATCCCGTGACGTTCCTGCGGTTCCGCGATCGAACCTCGATACGAACTAACTCGAACAATGCACCAAGAGAATCTGATTCGTTCTCTTTGCTGCCATAAAGAAAAGAATTCTTGCGATAGGTGAGCTTTTTTAGAAACCGACATTCAGCTACGCTTTGGCACTCTTTGAGTGTTTGAATATCGAATTCGAACTCGCGATGGATTTTTAAAATGCATCGAGAAGAAATTTTATAGTCGAAAAGAAATTCTCAAAGAATTATCGAATTACTTTTTCTTAGACACACAAATTGACAGGATTAAAGTATTCAGCGATATTCAAAGTGAAAAACGATAATATCTCCAAGAAGCATTTATGCGATTGATTTACGAACTCGAAGAGCCGTCGCAGTATTTTATGAACAACGTTTGTTCTCGTACTTAAGATACCATGAACTACGTCGACTGGCGAATGCAAACTCATAAATATCCCGCCGCGACCGTTAACCCTGTCGTTTGTTGAATTTCCTTAACCAGAAACCGTGTATTTGCCATTCGGAAAGTCTAACACGTCTATTCGTTGCAGAAACTGTAAGACGTTAGACATTAGAGATACGAAATTTAATTTACTATCTTCGCTAATTGATTTGATCCCGTTAATTGCATCCTGCTCGCCACTTTCAAGCTTTCTTATCGTCGCGTTAGCGGATCCGGGGACAAACTTGGGCCAATTTATTCGGAATTAACCTGATCGAATTATCCAGCCGTCTGTTACACCGTTTAACGAGCTTTGTAAGGAGAGCTTCGCGGTCGAATCGTCGGGCACAAATTAATCGCCTTAACGCGGTTCTGCGGAAGTTTCATTCGCTTGTCTCGTTGATATAATGGTAAAGCAATTAAGATAAAACAAGCGTTGTGAAACATCTACCTTGCAACTCTCTTCGAATAATACGATACTCCATAATATGATAATTAGTAAAATATGAAATTTGAAATCGGGTGAATGGACAACGATCCTTCGAGCGTAGAATAAGAAACTAGAGCATCGAGGTTAATAATCAGCCTAGATATCGGGAAAATCTGTTAGCGGACGTGGCCCAGTAAATAATCATCCGACGAGCGAAATACATTGATCTGCCAGATTGATCAAGCTCCCTTCCTGTTCGTATAAAAAAGTCTTTTCTTCGAGCTTCTTCTAGGATCAAACACGGCCACGAAAGGGAAGGCAGACCAGGCGGAAGATTTGCTCGAGGCACGGCCCATTCAGGATCCTCCTTCCTCCACGATACATTGTTTTTCTCCTTCATTTTCCCTTTTTTTCCCTCCCTCCTTACTGTTCCTCTTCTTTGAAATTCGAGCACGAAGGATGCAGAAATGAAGAGAGGGTAAATTCGAAGACCTCATCGACTTCCACCCTCCAGCTTCTTCCCTCGGTCTCGTCTTTCAATCGTTACTCGTCATCTTCTCGTTCTTTGTTCTTCTGCAAGGACAGGATTTCCAGAGGCATGTCGCCTCGGACATTCGATCCATCCTCGGTCGACGAGAAGTTTTATTTCGTTTTCTGTCCAACGATGTCTCTCCTTCTAACGATTCTTTCATCTGCCGACCGTTTTGTAAACCCTTGGCCTGTTCTTCGTGCCGTACGCGTACGTGTCCGGAATTCTTCTTCTTTGTTGCTCCCCTATCGGTCCAGGATACATTCGTCCTCCCCTGTACCACCCTGCACCCTCGTCGAACGAACACGTTTCACCGGGATTGGTTCGTTCGGTCTCTTTTGGATTTACATTCGTTCCGGAAAGTTTGAAGGATATCCTTGAACGATCGCATTAAATCAACGACCGGTTGATTAATTGTTCTCTTCTACTTCCTTTTGACATAATAAGCCGGTAACAGATTAACCAGCCCTGTTTCCGCGAAACAAGAAGAGCTCTCGTTAATTAACGAACCGGCGCGGCCGGAATGCTGATTAAGGGCCGCGAATAAAAATCGTGTACAAATTAGAAGGCTCTTCGGTAATTGCAACTGGAAACCGTCGTTCCGTGACGTTGGAAAAAGGGGAGTGTTTTCTTTTGATGACAGATTTCTTCACAGATTTTACGTCGGTTGAGCTACACGCTTGTCCGTACAGGATTTTGGGAAGCGAGATCCGGTGTCCTTATTTCCGATTCTTATCGTGGATTATTCGGGCGATCTTGTTAGCGGTTCACGGAGCTTTTTCGTTGTCGTTAAGAGGCAGATACTTAGTGCCAGGCGAGCCCTTATCGTTTCTCCATGGATAGATCTTTGTAAATGGACTAACGACTCCTTCGGAACCATTCAATTACACGTTCTCTCCATCGATCTTCTTGCTAGCTTATTCGATACAGCTGAACGCATTGACATTTCCAGCTACTACGAGTCCCGACATGAATATTCAAGACGTGTGCAGCTTGTATGCAAGCAGAATGCATCTTTCCAATGCGACGTGCAAACATAATACTGTACCATGCGCCCTTCTTCTTTCTGTGACACGGCTCCGCCGGGAATCCCGTTACGATTATTCTATAAGGGATGCCTCGATGCTTGTCCCAGTATCGTTGCTTTTTCCTTGTCCCAATGCTTTATATAAAATATTCTCTTATTTTTGTAAACTCTTTTACTTCGCTTTGATTCATGTTCCCTTTTTCTGCTGGTTGTTTGTTTATTTTCTTTGATTGTCTGACAAATCACGGGCTTATATCACTTAAAATATTATATTCTGATTTGTACTACTCGTTTGGCATTATATAAATTATTTTACCATTTTTATTACAAATAATTTTAGTTTACTTTGAATCACGTTTCATCTTTGTGACGGTAGTTTATTTTTTTTTTTATTCTGATAAAGCATAGTCTTGTATCACTTAAAATATCATATTCTGATTTCTACTACTTGTTTGGCATTGTATAAATTATTCTACTATGTTTTGCAAACAATTTTATTATACTTTGAGTTTCTTTTCTTCATTTGTCTGACTAAGCACGTACCTATATCACTTGGCGCACCGTATCTCTGTTCGTACTACTTGTCTGACGCGAATCAATAGCATTCTACTCGCACACAAATGATATATTTGCACCAGTGCAATATCTGTCTTTGTTCCAACCTACCCTGTTCTGTTTATTTCAGGCAAAAAGATCTATTTGCATTTAAAGACGGTCGTTCGTCTTACCAGCAGTCTTACGACTTAATCTCCATGATCAGGCAAGAATTGCACTTGTTACAAGGCGAAGTAATTGGCCTCGTTTCGTATCGAGTCGAAGATATTCCACGTTGCAGAAGAAGATTGCGGTTTCTTCCTCCGTCAGTCTGAAAAATCTAGGAAGAACGCTTCCGTTCGCGATAGAAATAAGAGATAGCCGTCGACACAAACAGCCAGCCACCTCCGATTGTACCTTTGTTCGTGGAAATCAAGTTAATCTGTAGGGCTGGTTTACCGTTTCTTTCATCGATTTCCATCTCCATCTCGTGCCTGTTTCAATTGGCGCTCGATGTTGCGGAAGAAACAAAGAATCAAAGGGGACACCCCACATACCCTGTAGCAACTTCCGCCAGCCAAGCTTTCCAATTTTTCGACGAACCTTCCATTCCTTGGTAAATCAACGCCACGGAACGCGTCACAGTCCTCGGTGTTTCATCCACCATCAAGAACACACCACGGTATTTCCGTAAGAGGATCGATCCTCCTTTTGTCTCTGCCTCTTTCTGATTTTCTATTGTTCCATCGATTCGTCCAAATAGTTCCGCGAATCAATTTTTTATTAAACGTTCTCTGGGACCATGCAAACTAGACACGCGTTTTAATGGAAAAGTTTTTCGTTAAAAGTCACAGCTCGTTTCATCAGCCACTCGTGATGGATCATCGAACCTGATCGCGGAATTCTAATTGATCAGCTGTCCAATCGATCATCGGAACCGTGAAAAATATCGATCACGAGCCGAAAATAAATTGCTACACTGATTTAGCATTAACTCTTTCAGTTATATCAAAAGCTATCACTTGTATACGAAATTAATTTCTCGTTCACCCTGCATAGATTATTTCAATCTTTTCAAATAAGAGAATCTATAAAATTAGGGGAAGAAGCGATCACGAAAGCATCGAAGGTGACGAATGAGAAACGGGCTGATAACGAAGCGGTTCGATCAAGGTTGATAGGCTGACGGAGGGGTGGAAAGGTGATGGTGAACGAGCATCCTCGGTCCCAGAGTGTTTCCTTTACAGGGTTACCAGGCTGGAATCAGGGCTCGTTACGATCCCCTAGGCACGAACCAAGTTTTTACCGTAATGGAGGGCGAAACGGCCGCGAATTCGCCCGCTTCTTTATTCATCGCTCGCAAATTGTTACCCTCGCTCGTTCTACTAACCGAGGAGGATAAAAAAGCGGTCGGTGGAGAGGAACAGAGTCAATTAGTTCGTTACGCCTTCCACCGGTGGACGATTTTATTCCAATCGAGGGGAGAAACTACCCTCTCTCTTTCTTTCCGATTCCCTTGAAATTTCAATATCGTCTAGGGTAAATGTGGCCAGAAAAAAGAAATCTTCCTTTTATCACTCTCGCGTGAACGTTAATGAATTCGAGGGTGAAAAATTCTCATCTCGATGCTGTTTCGATAAGATACCTAATCGAGAGCTTAAATTTCAAAATTAACTATTCATACCCTTAATTATTATAGTTCAAAAAGTTACTACTAGGACCGACGATTTAATTTTCACGTACCAGTGGTGAAACATTTTGAAGAGGAAATATAGAGAACCGATTCAGTGGACGAATTCGTTGATTAAAAAAACAGGATGCCAGTGTCGTAATGGTACAAACGAGAGTACCCTTTAGCGCGACGATTTTCCGGAAATTTCATCTGTATCGCGATGGTTCGGTCGGGTCTTTTCCTTGCCCACTCGTGCGGACAGTTGCACGAGGGTAGTTATATACCGATGGACACGAGTATCACGAATCGTTCCGGAAAGGAATGCCGGTCGCGTGCGTTAAAAAGAAGACGATTCTTCTCGTTCCGATTGACTCGTAAACATCCTGTTCCCGTTCGTTTTCTCTCTTGTACATTTATTTCACCGACGAGCTGGTTTTCTCCTTACCGGGACTTTTCAAAAATTCATTCGACCACCAGTCGAACGCTACGTGACGCTTTTCGGGAATATTCTTCGGCAAACAATTCCATGGAAATCAAAGCTTCGGGACCAAAACTCTACGTGACAATTTTTTTAAACATCCCTCTTCCACCCCCTCTCCTCCCCAACGATAAACAACTCACGAGTGAAATTCCACGAATCGTGAACTCTTCGATTCCTTTCGTTCGATTTCGAGTTCATCCATCAATGATGAATTTTGTTAAAGCGATATTGGTAAATAAATTTCTTTCAATTTCTTTAACTTACAAATTTTTCAAAATAATTTTCAACGATTGAAATTGTCCGAATTTCTTCTTGAAGTATATAAAGTACCGTTTTAAGAGCTTGGTTTACCAAGTATATTTTCGGAATGGTAAATCTTGCACGGGGGTGGTTCTTGCACTTAAGAACCACCTATGTAGTCCGCTTTCCCTCTTAAGTCTTTATTTATTATACCCCGTTTCCCTTGCTCCGCGCACGATTCCGTTGAACGACTGCTTTTGCTCAAAACCACCCCTCCCCGTGATTTGTTGTCGTCGATTTGTATACACGAAGTGAAACATGCAGTCGGGACGACGGTACGGGAACGATAACAGAAGAAACGGGAATAAATTCGTGCATACTCACGTTTTGCCGTCTCCCGTTCCCGGGGATGTGTAATCTTCCGGGGGTGATTTGTTGATGCTGTGAATACATTTGGAAAATGCTACTTGATTGTTGGAATTTCATGGAAACGACTGGCAAAGAGTTTTGTATTTCGTTATTCTCATACCCGCTTCCCGTTAAATTTATTCATCAAAATTCAACAATCGCGAATTGATTTTATTCAAACAAATATACCGATATTTTTCGCAACTTTCTTGCTGTTGAACCGCTAAACGTCGTCGGTAAAGGAGTAAACCACGCTCGGTATCTCTTGTCGAGGGATCAGCTTTTCCTCAGCGATCCTCTCGCGGAAACGAGTGCCGTTTGTTTACAGTCGCGCGTTTCGCGGTTGCTTTCAATGTTCCCTGATTCCAATCCGACCAGACGTCGAGGAGAAGTGTTGAGCAAAGCTGCCGTTCGTTTCTGTTTGTTCCGTCGAGTCGTAACGTTGCTGAAACAGTGTACTTTCTGGCGTGTTTCATTCGGAAGTTTCAACGTTTCATTTCGTCAGGACTGAGAAAGGATTAAATAAAAAAAAAAATAAAGAAAAGAATAGAAAAAGGAAACAATGAACAGTTTCGTCGAAGCGATCTAATCGTTCCACATCGAACGAACGTTTCGCTGACGACGACATCGTCGAAACGCTTTTGTCCCGTTTGCAAATTGCTGATACCGAGCTAATCGACACGGAATAATTCGCTTTATATTCTGTTTCGATAACCAAACGATCGCCGGCCGCGAATTTTTGCTTCGAGCTAACCGCGCCACCGACGAGTCTCGTTTAAAGTCTGCCGGTTAATAATTAATTAACACCCACGAGATTCGACCACCGAGAGTCAATTAAGCGAATTATTCGTTCGTTATCCGCTGCGTTTCCTCGCCTAATTCGTTAAACAACTCGTTGTGTTGCAAATTATTCAGTTTCGTTGTAGGTCAACATTTCTCACGTTCGCGATATTTCGTATTAATCATCCCAAAGTTAATTAACGCTTTGATTACCGCGAAGATTATCAGCGACTGATGCTTCCGTCTCACTTTCATCAACGTTTTATTCGTTTAATCTTAAACGAAAAAAAAGAACGCGGTGCTTCATCGATTATTGAGAGGCAGAGGGTGTTAGTCGCATAAGCATCGACCCCGAATTCACACTTTGCGCGAGGGCAGGACAAAAGAGAGGCGGCCGTGGTCGAAATTGCCAGTGAAAATTCGGAAAAATCGGTCGAACGGGAAACGTCGATCCATCGAATTCGATTGAATTCGTTCAGGGAGGCTTCGACGCGAGAAAGTGAGAGAAAAAACAAGCTGACTGGAGCCGATTATTGCGCACGGGCGGGACCGTTTCGCGGCGAACGCGTTGCATCCTCTGCGGTTTTCATATTAATTCTCTTTTTCCAAATCCACGAAAATGTTTTTCCTCTGCCGGATTCACCAGAGATGAATGTAATCCCAGAGTAACCGCTTATGATTTTCGTTTCGAACGTAGGACAATTTTCGCCGAACCTTTTATCCGTTTCCATCGATCGGTACCGCAAATTTTTTTTTTGTTTCTAATCGAACAATCGATAAAAAAAGAGAGAAGACAAATTTCCATCAAGATGGCGCGAACAGGTTAAATTGAGATTAACCGATGGAACGAGATTATAACAGGCTTGAATTCTGATCCGATAAAATATGGAGTAGCAAACATTGACCCAGAGGTTGTTGAAGTAACATTAATGAAGCCTGCAAGCGAATAAACGACTGAAAATGCAGTTTCTCATTTCTACAATTATGCTGGAATTCCTGAAACGCGTCGAATTCCGCTGCGAAATGGAGATCCTGATTCACGGTGAACATTATCCTCGCATTATCCACGCTAAACTATTACGAACACCCTTTGTTTCTGCCCTTAATTGAGAAAAAGAGACGGATGAATCGTCGTCGAACTTTATTCGAGAGTTTCGCGCAAAGGAATCAGACGTTCACCAAGTTTTTTCATTCGCTTAAGTGCTCCCGAGTCCGACGGCGACGTAAGAAGGCTCGAATTACAATGGCTACAATTGAATCATAGATAGCATACGTTATTCGAGCATCCATATTCAAGCAGAGAAAGGATCAAAACCGAGAATGCATGGAAATTTCATGCAGGGAAGAGAAGAAGAAAAAAAAAAGAAAAGAACGAGAAGGGCGAAGATGAAAGGGTAAGAAAAAGAAGGAAAGAGGGATCCTTGGATCTCGCGGAGAGAAAGAAAATCTTTCGAAGAATTTATCACATATTGGCTCCTTGGAAAGCCACATTTTTGAAAAGCAGAACTAGCGGAAAACTTTTCTCCGCAAGCGAGATAAAAGGTTAATGTTTGTAGTAGAGGATAAGAGCGTACCGTAGTTCAGATATGAAATTTTTTTAAGCCAACCTCATCCTCGGGGACATTTTTCCATTACGCAGCTTTTAATTCCGCTCGTATGAAGCGTTTTAAAGAGCTCGACAAAGGAAAAGTGAGAGCCATTGAGATATTATATTGGACGCGTTAGAAAGATTTATTACAACGATCAATTCTCTTTTCATCCATCGATGCAATAATTTTCAATTTTATTCACCGCTATTTATATCATCCCTGTAAATTATTCATTCCGAACGAAAGCAAACGTGTTCGCGAATCATTTTCACGTTCGCGCCTGGTCGTACGACAAAAACACACGCGTTAATCGCTCGTTTAGCGCCTGAAAACGTTTTACCATCTCGTACGGTTTCCTCAGGGTGAAAAGATCCAGGCAACGAAAGCTCGGCGCACAAACGAGGCTCGTCAATGAGTCGATTCACGGGTCACGCCTTGCTCGTTCCCTCCAATCAGGCCTGTTCGCGATTAAATCAGCGTGGAACCGAGGCGTCCCACGCGGGGCTAACGAAGAATAAACGACGGCCTCGAAGGAACGGGAGCAATTTAGCATAGAGAAGTAGAGGCTTTCCTTAATCGAGTCTCTCGCCTACGCCGATGAAATTATTCTCCATGGGCCGGACAGATGGGTGGAAAAGAAGCGTACGCGGCTATTTTCTGGCTCTGTGAACCGCAAGAAAAAAAAAAAAAAAAAAAAAAGAAATTCCATCCCATGGACCGCAACGTCGTCCCGGTCACGCTCGGTTGAGCGGAACCGAAACCGGAACGTATTTGGAGAATTACATCCGCAAGCGTTTCCCGTTTCTACCGCTGCCCCTTCGTCTTATTTATGTCCAAGCTCGGACCTCTGTTTTTCCTTTCTTCATCTCTACTGGCAATCGATGCGAGAGAACGAAGGTTCTACTTTCAGAATTTCTTGGATTCTATGAGATGAATTGTGAAGTATAGTACAGCTGAGTTATTGTTAAATATAAAATTTAAATGTTCAATAAAAATTGTCCAATACACTTTCGTTGAACAATTCGAATACCAGAACGAGTAACTTCTCGTTCGATTTCAGAACGTTAAACGGGTTCCCGTTTTATTCCAACATGGAAACTCTTCGACCCCTAGACAGCTACCCCTCTCTGGAACACACGGCTATAGCCTGCTTTGAATGTTCCCTGGATATTAGAGAAGTTGGAAAGTTATCGAACGGGTCGCATTCGTGTTCCAGAAATTCCCGGGAACTTAGGACATCGTTGGCTTGTTTTCCGCAACTTTTACAGGAGAAATCGGGATCGTTCCTGAAGAATCGTTCGGTCGTGGGATACGTTAAACGTTCCCTGCTTATGTTACCGAGTTACCCTGTCGTTTAAAATTATTTATGAAAATAATCGGGCTCGTTGATGCTTTAATTACAAAGACACCTTTCTATGGTTTACAAACTATCAATTATCTGTCAAAAATTAAAATAATTCCCGAAAGATTAACGTCTCTTCGGAAAATAGTAGTGTCTAAAAATCCCAGCTGACTCGATCCCTCCCTCGATGTTACACAATGGAGGAACGAAGGGGACGACCACAGTCGTCGAATGTTTACAATAATCTGAACGAAGAATCTGCCGTCGCTATCTGCAGAAATATAACGGAGCTGCGGGAATGGGTGGGTGGATTGTTGGCTGGCTCCATTTTCTATTGTTCCGTCCGGGAACGCGGCGAGATCGCGCGTTTCTTACATTGCAGCCGAGCTTTTATAACGGTTGCACCCAACGCGGCGAAGAAAGGCCGACGATAAAAGAGCCGTTAAGCCTTCGGGAGGAAAAGAAACAATTGGTGGGCGGAGAAGGTGGTGGAAGTGACGACCGAGGAAGATTGAGAGGGAACAACGAACCGTAGAGAAGCTTCCCTTGGTTTACGGGGGGGAGGGGTCTTGGAAAACAGCGGGAGAGAAAAAAAAAAGGACTTGTTGCTACGGAAGATGCCGAGGAAATCGTCGACCGTGTGGGATTTCGAAATTGAGAGAGAATTTTAAGCTGGATTACGAAAGACGAAGTACAACGAGAATATAACTTTCGTACGATCGACTCGCGAGGATGAACTGGTTATTAAGTTAACGATACAATTTTTCACCCGGGATTATTACAGATGTGGAAGCTGTGAATTTCGTTACACAAGAATCGTTTTAAAGCCTCTTTTCTTACTCGATTAAAATACCACCGGGGAGGAAAAAAAGCAGCGGTCGCATTACGCGTAACGCCACTTCCGAGCGTTTCAACAAATTCACGGTGATCCGCTTAAATTTTCCAGTTCGTCGCTTATGCGACCCATAAACACTGTGATAAACGTTTCGAATCTCCTGGTCGGAAAGGAAATCCAGCCTTCGTTCGTTAAACTACGTTGCCGTTGAACCTAAGTGGTTCCTCGACGAGGGAATTTTCAACTACTCGTTTTCAAAAAAAAAAAACCTCCTGAAAAATGCAACTCCCCGAGGTACGAATTTTTCCTCCTCACCTTTGGGAATCATTGTTACTTCACGATTTATATCGACCTCCGTTCGGCTGATAAAAATTGTCTACCTTCGTGTTTGAGCGAATCGTTTTCTAATCAGTTTGCGGGGGAGGTGGATAGATTCTTAAGTCGTGAAACGACTGGTAAAAGTTTCGTAAGAAATGGATGCTTTAGTGGACGGGGGTGGTTCGTGGAAAGAAATAGGAGCAGAATGCAGTAGAAGAAGTATGTGATCCACGGTAATGGCCAGACGCCTGGCAGTTCTCTGAAAAACTTTCGACTTCGAAGGTGAGTCTCTCTGTTTCTCTTGACCCCGTTGCTCCACGACCTCTCGTTTTTCCAACTATTGTCCCTCTCTCTTCGATCTACTTATGGCTCGTCGCTCTATTGGTTTTTACTATCGCCGTTTCTCCATTATTCGAAGGCTTAACGACTTCCCTATCGCCCAGACTCGAACGATCCTTCGAAGGTGAGCACGGGTTATCCTGTTCACCTTCTATCTTCATCGTCGTCGAATTAGCTGTTTAGGTCTGATTACTGTTCACCGGATGTTGCTCTAATTGATTTACAGTAAATCCCTCGGAGAATTCCCTTGATATATCTAAGAAAAGACCTGCTGCTACTAGCATTACTTTTTCTCTTCGACCACGTTAAAAATTTCGAAAATACTTTGATCGCGGTTTCGAAGTATAAATCATCAACGATCGTACGAGATCGCTTTTTGAAAGACAACCAAAGAGGCAAGGCGCACTTGAGGGTTGAAAAAAAAGAACCGACCCCGATGACTCGTTCCCGTGAAAATCCTTTATTAAAAGCTGGCTGGGATAAACAAAGATAGAGAGAGAGAGAATAAGGGTGGAAGAGGGTGAAACGAGCGCATAAATTATGCTTATGAGCCACTTCGTGTGTTCTCTGGCGCCATTTTAAAATTATACTTTTAAATGCAGCCACCGTTGGTATTGGTGGAGACGCTTCCACCCCCCTCGGTAAGGGTGGCCAGCCCGTTTCTTCCACGACACCGACTCACCGCGTATCATCCCCAGCCACGCTGTTACCCTCGTGAATTTGTTACCCACCCCTGGGGGGAGCCTAAGAGTATTATTTTGTTAAGAGTTCTGGCTGCCACCGCGACCCAGAATAAATTCACCGGGATACTGCGCCTCCTCTTCGAGGGTCAAAAAGAATCGCCCTATTTATCCTCGCGAACTGGAAACAGCTGGTTTCTTTTGCAGCTGCACCCTAGTGCCGCGCGGCGATAACATTTATTATCGCCAATTGAATTGGATCCCTTCAACCACCCCTTCGTACGCTTTTCAACGCAAACGTCCTTAGGGATAAATAATGAAATTTGAGCGGAACCGTCCGGAAGAACGAGGACGGAAGCAAATCGAGCGAGAAGCAGGGATAAACGATTGATACGATCGAATTATATCGAAGTTAAGGTTACATTGCGGGGCGGGCAATCGATTTCCGCTTCGTTACTCGCGGTTTTCCTATTCTTTTACCGCGGTTGGAAAAAGCTCCGAACTGGCGAGACGTGTCTACTGAAAGTCCAGTGGTCGGACGTAAATAATCAACAGGGCGAACGCTCGGTCGCGGTCGTCGAGTGAAATTAAGAGGCGGAATTTCATTGCGCGAGACGCCTCTCTGCCCTCCGCTTCGTCAAACGACGCGTCGTTTAATAAGCAGCTAATTGTAAAAACGTCCGTCCTTTGTAACTAACCCGATGATACGGTTGCAGAGCAGACGATAGAAAAAGATAGAAACAGAGAGGAGGAGAGATGGAGTTGAAAGCGGGAGACGTTGAGGGAGTTAGTTAATTATTCACGGTCAATTTTCCGCCGCTTTGACACGGCTCGCCACATTGACACAGAAGCAACTAGACTTCCGAAGTTCGGGAATTAGCTGGCGAAACTCGAACAAGATGGAAACTACCGATGGCCCCCGAGGGCCGACCGTTTTCGGTGCACCGCTTTCCGGTTTTCTCAGGACGGTGTTCATTTCCAAGTTTCCCGGCAATTCTTTCAGCTAAATATAAACGTTACGCCATCTGACTTCAATTTTTCATTCACAATTGTATAAACACCAGTTAGTTTCTCGTTACGAGTCGCTAAAATTCATTCGAGACACGAGTGTTTTTTTTTTCTTACGTCGGACGGCAAGAAATCGCAGTAATAAACGCGTGTGAACGTTCTCGGTACGATGTAAGGTTTGAACAAGCAAAAGTAGAGGCTTGTAATTATTTTGTAATATCTGGAAGGTTAGTCGACAACAGGAACGCAACAATTCCGAATTCGAAATTCAAAGGTCCTACGCGAGAACATCGCGAGAACAACAAGACGGTTTTCCCGTGAAAATAATATCGCGTCACGGCGTTAATAATTCCCCGTTTAATTCCGAGAATCAGACCGTGACGGACCGACGCGACGTAAAGTTGCACCCAGAACGAAACGTTCTGGTTCGCGTTGACGCTGTTTATAATATAATTCCTCCTGCCTTGCCCTTCCCGCCCCGTAGTCGCGAGGAAAACGTAATTATTATGCTTCCGCTTTTAGCGCGCACCTTTCCTCGCCGCACAAACGGGAAAACAATAAAATATAAGGAGTTTCTCTAGCTAGGAAAATCATTGAGGTAACTTTGACATTCTTCGCGGCGATATAAATCAGAAACGAAGGGTTGATTCGACTCAACGTGTAACCAATTTTCTGTGCTCACTAATTTCCTTTTTATTGATTTTGAAATATTATGGTACGAAAACAACGATCACTCGAATCCCTGGGTAACCATTGTCAAGTGTTATTCGGTATTTAAGCGACTCCTGAGAACTCGAGGCGAGCACACACACCCCCTCGTTCTACCCTTTGTTTCCGGACCGTTTGTCTTCCGGCTCATTCCCGTTGCCGCGACTAACGCTCAGCTAACTCTAAGTAATGGCACGACGGTGTGTTAATCGCGGCGCGCGTAACTTAATTAGTCGAAACTTGTAATCGCGGCGCAACGTCGGCGTAGATAAAAAGGGATGGCCCGTGCGGACAGACGAGGAATCCCGACCAACAGGCATCCCTGGTGAGTAGAAACGGCTAACTAGCCAATTTCGACGACCTCCCCGACTGAGAGGGAGAAATCTAACTGCTTTTGCCTCTCGTGATGCGATAAGGGACTTCCGAATAGAAAAACCACCCCCAAAATTGATTTTAAGAATTTCCACCACAATTCTTCTTCTTATTTTTACATTTTCCTCATCGTGTTTTCATTAATCCTTTCAATTTTACATCCCCTCGCGTTCGCACCCTTTATATCATTCCCAACGTCTTAGAAGAGCCTCTTTCTTTCCCGCCCACTTTCTTCAGTGTCGTTCCAAATTCACCGACGTCATTCTCCTTTTTCCTCTGCCATGGAAAGGCTCTAATTAATCAGCGGGCTTTCGTCGCCCTGGATCGCCGAGCAAATTCACCAGAGTGATTCAAGCCGAGGAAGGGTTAAGGGTCGAGGAAGATCGTTTTGCGGTTGAAAGGTGAAGATCGACGAGGATGCACTCGATATTCCGTGCCACGTACCCTGCTCCTAAAGTGGCCCTGTTTCGTTCTGACCTGATTTTCACTCGAGAATCGAGCATGTTCAAACTAGATTCGCCAAGCTTCCTCCGTGCAACTACGTGAATCGTGTTAGGAATGTATTTCGAGACCGTTGGTTAATTGTATCGAGAGTTATCGGTATGATAGCCATGGAAAATTGGACGTTTCGTTTGAAACAATGTAATTGCCTCGAGGCTTAGAGCGTCCATCTGCTAATTGGATAATGAAACTTGTAATTCAAAAATATAATTTTAATGGATAAGGTATGCATTAAAGTCTGATCATGAAAAATATCTCTCTCTCTGGAATCATAAAATTCACAGTAGGAAGAGGAATATAATTTTTAAAAAACATTACCCAGCTTTCCGAGCAAACGAACCAGAACCAGTTTCGCGAACACGCTTTCAGAGTTGACGCATCACAGCCAAGCTTAACATCAGTATCACGTAACAAAGTCGATCTCAGCCGGTGCGACGATCCCTCAGGAACCGGCTGAATTATGAATTTTTTACCGAGACCAAGAAATATACCAACCCCTAACCGTGTTAAACCGGATTGCACGCCGACGAACGAGCTACCTCCTCGTGATGGGTTGTTTTTCGAGGAACAGGTGGTTCTTCGGTCGATCTCTTTTCGAATGTGTCGCCAAGGAATTCGCGAAACCGCAACTGGGTCAAACAGAGTCTACTCTGTTCGTCAATTTTTCAGGTTCCATATTTTGCCTCGTCTCGTACCCGATTCGCGTCGAATATAAGTTACACGAACGACGCTTTCTTATTTCGTTAAAAATAAGCAAATTTTTCATAGAATTTCGTGAAATTTTATCGAGTGTTTTAATTAAAAATTGATAAATTACCGGGTTCCTACGATCGAGAAACAGGTGGTTACCAGAAGAACGATCGAACAAGATTTCACGCGGGAACGATTACAAATTCGTCGGTGATCTCGTTAAACTATCTTCTTTGTGAATGATTCGTCGTTGATCGAGCCCTCCTTCCCCTGAGAGTAAATTAATTCTCCGATTCAACGCGAACCGATGTTCCCTTGATCGTTTCTTGCTCGAAGGCTTAAGGATCCACGGTAAATTCACCGAGCGGATGGAACGAGTGAAATGGAATCGCGAGAGGGAGAGGGGAAGTCGACGAACAATAGACCGAGAACAAAAGCGACAAAGTTACGCGGTGGACTCTATTAAACGAACTATAATGAGCCGTCCCCGTGCATTTAGTTAATTAGTCGTTACACCGTCGAATCTGAGTTCTCCATCGCCTCGACCAATGTTTTTCGCTGGATATTTGCACGCATCGATGCTTGATCGAATCGAATCAAATTAATGAATGATTTTCGGGTGCTATTGATCATTTCATTTGACAATGTTGAAGGGATTACAATGCCGTTCTGCTGCTGTTACGTCAATATTAATTAATTAACACGCGTTCATTTAAAATACTCTTTCAATTTACATTATCCCGCGTTCAATAAATAAGCTTAAACTTTCGCTTCGTTCGCGATAATATATTTTTTAAAAGAGCAATGTAAGAATGCAAGTATTTTTGGGGTGAGAATACATTCGTGTTCGGTAAAGTTAAAACTGGACGAGCTTGCTTTCCTGTTGAAATTGTTGAATTGCTCGCTGTTATTTCGCTGGAAACGCTTGTCCACTGGATTATACGCGGTTCGTTTGACACTGGAAAACGAATGAAAACGTGGCACACTTTCCGCCTTTGATCCGCGATTCAGATTCAATCGGACCGAACACGTTTCCGCGCGATAGTCGCCGAGGAAAAAAAGGTACGAAATTGAGCCCGCTAAAAGCTTCGCGTTCGAAGTTTCACAGGAAAATCGTAGTTCAAAACGAGCCAGTTGCTTCTTGAAACCCACGAAATATGAGAAGAAGAGAAGTGAACTATGTTCCCCGAGTTGGAAGCAAGGAATTAATACTCTTCGATTACAGGGACGGGGAGAAGGCGTTCGATACGCGATCGTTCGCGGGGGAAGTTTACGTATTCGCGCGGACGTGAATGCGGCGGAAGTCGAGCGATAAAAATGTCGGCCAGCAAGGGAAGGTATTCTTGCCCGGCTTTTTGTTTAGCGAACGCCGCCGGATCGAAGGACTTCGAAAGAAGGCAGCGACCGAACGTCAGTCAATGCTGGTTCCTTTGAATATTCCGCAGAGAAAACCGCAAATCTATCGGCGCCGCTTCGGACCCCTTTCTCCCTTCAATAACGCGTCCCTTGTCCTTATTTTTTCATCCACCAGGTTGTTTGTTCAAATACCCGTGAAAAAGAAATTATGAATCTCCTATGTTTCATTTTCTAAAAATATTTCACGTTGAAAAAAAAAATGAAAAGGCTCGATTTTGCTTCTCCGATATACAGTTTCAAGAACATTTAAGTCTGATACTTATCGCGGCGCAGCCGACGATGAAAATTGCAGATCGGTTTTGAAATTTCGGTTCGCCGTGCGGAAATAGATGCGCTCAGAGTCCCAACCCCCAATCGGATTTCGTCTTCGCCGGCTGATAAACTCGACCGACCGGAATAATTCCGCTGTACGTATCGCTGTGGTTGAATCCTATTAAACGAAGCAAGAGAAAGAGGGAGAGAGAGATAGTTTGCAGCGCGAAACAGCTTTTTGCAAAGGCCAATAAGTCGGCGGCAAATTAAGCGGAAGGGGCGAATTATCGGGCAACGAGTTCGGTAAGCCGAGATTCGATCGCGGAGGACGTCGCGTGGTAGATTCTCTTGTTTTTCCACCCCCTCCGCCATCCTGGGGAAATTAAACGGACGCGGATACCTCGTCGCGGAGGTTTATTGCATGTTTCAGAATCGAGCTACCGGAAATCGTTAACTTCCCAATTGGTTAATACGTTTAAACCATCCAGATAAAGTTTCCAAAGAAATTACCTTTTGATATTCTAATTTCAAACGAGGATAGTACATTTGAAACTCGACGATTCTATTTAAACGTTGAACGTTTGAAATGAGAGAAGAATTTTGATGTAAATATGAAAAATATGAAATGTATGTTCCAGAAACTGTTACTTAGAGATTTAATTGCATGCAATATCTGCTCTTATTATTCTCGTACAATGTATATGTAAAGCTTTTAGTAATGACACGAGATTTACGTTTGATACTAGACATCGTACGACCCGGTTTGATTACATTCTGCAAATAAGGTAGAACTACCAACGGAGAGGTATTCAGGAAGTAGAATAAATCCGTGTTTGGTCAGACGGTCGGTCTCTGTCGCTCTCACTGCACGGAATCACATTATCCGGAATCGTTTTAAGGAGAATGGGATCGTATCTGTCCTGCTGTCCGTAAATGGAATAAAGCTGTGCTTGGTCTGTCGCTCGCTAGTGGAAGAGTCCTGTATCTGGTCAGACCACCCCGTGCATTCATTACGTTGACAAATAGATACCATTTTCCACTCGGTCTCCCTTATTTCTTCGTCCACGCCGATTAACAATTTGTTTCGTTACTTTTTTTACACCCTTTTTATACCCGATTGGCCGATTGAATCTTTAAGAATCCGTCTCTCGGAGGTCTCGAAAAGCAAGGATGCTTGATGGTGCCGTTCTCGAGCGTCGAATAAAATATAACGAGGAGGAGAATAGGAACGCTCGATGAAACGTTTTCCCACCTTCTTTGACTCTTTCTACGAACGCCTGGTCGTCGAGTGGCCGATAAGTGTTTTTCTATCGAGCTTTCTATTCGGATTTTAATGGTCAGACTTCGACGGTACGGCTTCTTTTCGTCAACAAATCCACCGACGAATGGATTTTTCGATGGGTATTCAACAACCTGATATTTGTACTACTACTCTATAAATTGAATATGTTGCCTTAAAGCTTTGTCATCGAAAGGGTTCGTTAATCTTTCTACCACATAAACAAACGTTGTTTTTGACATTGTTTATCGAACCGCAGGAGACGCATAAATGGATTCGCAGAAGGTGACGAACGATTTCGCGTCAATTACCGCGAACGACGCCCAAGGCGGTTATGAAGTTCAATCATCGCGAGGGAGATACAGAAACGAGGCGGTTATTGTGCTTTCGCGAATTCGTCCCGCGAGAAACGACGACGTGAAAACGCGTCGAGGAAAAAGGACTCGCGTCATTTCTGCTCGCTATTCTTCGCCTCGTCTCCATTGAACGATACCGCGCCTTTGACGCGGCAAAACCGTCCCGTGTACATACCTCGCTTTTCTCTTCCCCTCGCCTTTGCCTGCTCGTCCGTTTATCCGTTTATCTCTTGATTCTGGAATCCCCTTTTGATTTCTTCCGCTCGACTTGCCGACCTGCCGCGGAATCAAAGCGTCCGCGCAAACGGAGCACCAGGATTTATTTGTCGAACACTCGCGCAACGGAGAATTCGACACGACGAAACGTTAATTTTAATGATTTCCTTTTCACGGCAGACGGGATCAAAAATAATCCGACGGAATTGTGCCTTATTTTATTTTCCCGCCGGTATAAAATATTTCCTCGTGATTCAATTTGAAAGCTTTGATATCGGTTTCTATAGGTAACCCGATGTGTATCGCAAACAACGGATCAACGGAATCCAAAGTCCTCAAGTGTTCGCCAGCAAACTACCCATCTCCCTGTTTATCGTTCCATTCACCGGTATCCGACAAACCCAGCAACCGCTCGAGCTAGCCCATTTGGCCGCCGGTGTTCCAGCGGAAACAATGGCCGCGGTTACATCGTGTCGCGCAGTCATTTATTTCCGGCATCGGTGCAGCCCGTCCGAAACGTGAGAAGATTACTCAACGTTTCCAACTCTCTCTCTTTCTCTCTCGCACCGTCTCCCTTATTCCTGTGTCTGTGTTGTGGTTATTGAAAATAATTGGGAGAAGTCAGCGACAGGAACACGGCTCTACGTGCACCCAGTTTCGTCTCAGGCTGATTGTCAGTGGTTACCAGACACCGTTCGCGCGATTTACCAAATTGTCCGAGTCCGAACTTCCTAAATACAGTGTTTTATAATTTGTATCCAGCTAACGAATTGCGATTGAAATGCCGTTACCGATCACTTAGAGTGATGTAAATTTTATTTGGAAGATCATCGTCGCAATTGTTTGAGAGTTACTTTGAATTTAAGAGAATGTCTGACTAATGCTAGGGTTGTACTACTTGCGCCGCGGTGCCGTGCGCGCAGCTGTACTACTGATTTTTCCGATTTCTTTTAAAATCGAATACTTTAATAATTACTGGCGTTACTTTATCGATCCTTGAAGTTTGAAATAAAAGGTCTATTGTAACGGAAACTACTATAGAAATGACAATGAACATTTGATAGTAACACAATACGTATTGAATGCCTATTTATTCTGCAGTATCGTTTTGATTGGAACCACTTATACGAATTTGCAATGCATGAATTGTTCATTACGCGGATACAGATCGAACGTATTATCTCATTGTTCTATCGATCAGGTTTGTTATTATACTCTATTGTTGCTCGAATGCAAAGGGAGAATTTTTAAAAACTACCGTGTCTTATCGTTTCCACGTTGATGCCGAAGCGAGTTTTCGAATTTCCCGTAGGATATCAACGAAATGCAACAATATTCCAGCGCAACCCGGAGTTGTTTTTATTCCTACCGTTTTCGCGATAACGAAATTGAGCGACCATTTTATTTCCATGCTGTACCGCGACCGCGGTAACGCGTCGCTCTGTGAAAAGCATTAATCTGCGACCCGCTGTAACCCCGAATAATCCTCAATTACTATACTGAAACTCAGCCCCGCAGGCAGCCGCTGTGAATAAAAGATACCGTTTCCAGAAAGGAAATATGGAAGGTGGCCCACGAAATTTCCATCGGGTGAAACTCGTCCCTTGATACCCACCAATTTCGGGGCAAAAACAACTTCTTCTTTTTCTCTGTGCCTCGCGTAGAGAAACGGAAATATTTCGACTGGACGGACTTATTATCCTGCCCGGCGTTCGTCTGACAGCGCACCCTTCGTGTCCTCCGCCCCCACTACTACCCCTGAAAACGGGCTAAAGATAAGTCACTTTCTATGCATTCCAGCACACGACACATCATCATGGAAACTTTATACTTTCATCTAACGCATTAAATGTCATAAACAAAGCGAAAATAACAGAAGCGCGATCGACAATTTTTCTTTCAATTTTCCGAGACGTTCAATTTGCGCAAAGTCAACTCCCGATTTTCACAATTCGCCGTTGCCAACTAGCGATTCTTTTCGATATTTTCAAACGAACGAGATCCTTCGGGGGCGTCGATTTATCGGAAAGGAGATTTGTCTTGTTAGAAGTGACAAAGCTGTCGGCAGGAAGCTTAAACTTTCATCGACTGGAGAAAATTGGATGGAAAGTAGATTATTAGCCTGTTGCGTGGATACGAACTCGTCGATCATAGAATCGATATCGTTTTAATTGATAGCTGAATAAACTGTCGATAATCTCTGACCCGGTAATCGATTCGCCGTTGGACAGTTTCGTTTAGTTAAAAATTGCTTTTAAACTGCTGTAGAATTGACGAATGGAATATAAACGAAGTTATCCGTCGATAAATTCATTTTTCTACTTAATAGATTGGAATTTAAAGAAGTTTCTCAGAAAAATCTTCAGAGTACTCGTAAAATCATTCTACCGAAAAAAGAATATGTCGTCGATTCGAGTCGTAGAAAGTAATCTTGTAAACTGTACAAGTGATCTGCAGTCGGACAAGCTCGTTTCGTTCGAAACCCATCTGTGTCGTGTTCGGAGAAAATTGGATCGATTATTGGGGTTGCACGAAGGAATCGGCCATCGATCACCCTGCCTGATCCATCGGTGAATCTTGATGTAATCCAATACAAGTAGTTAGGGTGTTGCAATCATCTGTTACTCTGATTTGTGCTTGTTCTACGTAACCTCTGACCTACTAAGACAATGTACTAACTTGCAGAAATCACGTCGTTTATTTTTCAACACCACTGAGGAATTGTAAAATTTAGAGAATGAAAAGAAAATTGATTTCCATTAAAATTTAAAATGCTATCCAAAGCAATTAACTTACTACCACCGAATTGGACAAAGTTTCTTCCTCTTATTTCAGTCCAGCTTGTAAACTGGAAATTTCATTTTATACAAAACGAGATTAACCCTCTGCCACTCGAATTCCATTAAAACTTCCCTGAGAACGAATCGAACCTGTTCGCGCCCTTTGCGAGCTCCATTCTGTAACAGACTTAACCTCCCCTCCCAAGAATCGTCGATAGAAAAATCCAGCCTCGCGCAGTTGCTTCTTGACGTTAAGTGGTCACGTTTCCTTCCGGCCGGAAGTTTACCACGATACGAGGTGCAGCAAGAGTGTCGAAAGTTGTTGGAAAAGGCTGCGTTCGAAAAGTGACTCGGTTTCTCGTCGGAAGATCGCTTTGACGCGACGGACGATTCTTAGGTGGGGGGCGCGTTTCCACGAGAGAAAACATTTCGGCCGTGTCTGCGAGCTGGTCCCGTGTAAAAGCAAGCCCGTCGACTCGCAGCGAGAACTCGTTGAAAAGTTTCACGTAGAACTGCCACCGTCTCCGACGTTTCAACCGACACCGCTTTCTCGTACAACACCCCCCCGTGCATCCAGTTTTCCACGACTTCCTTACCGTAACAACCCCCTCCTAGTCCCACGCTTTCCATTTCTCTATCGTCTTTCTTCTTCGCGACAACCTGCTTCTCACCGTGGATACACGCTCGTGAGATATCATTTGCAACAGGGTTAGAATACGTCTGCTGTTTTGAATGCTCTTCGGGCTGGATTTTCTACGCTTTCAGAAGCGATCCTTTCAACGAGACCCGTTGCAGTTAAATTATTTTTCTTCCAAATACGGTGTATCAATTATCGTCCAAAGAAAATTGTAAAGGGGTAGTAATGGAAATGCAGGGTAAGAATCGAGAGTCTAGGAAACTGGAAAGCGTTCTCTATCGATCTAGCCACTTTGAAAATATTGAAATTCAAATGGATTCCCTTGGCGTACCTTTTCTCTTCGGTACACAGAACGCTTCTTCATCCCCCGCCACTCGGGAACATGTCATGAGGAGTATGCTTAATAACATCTCCGGCAGAATTTTAAGTAGCCATTCCACCTCCCCTAACAACGAGACTGTGCCACGAAATTGCTCGCCCAAAATGAAACCCTTCAGGAACTCGAGGGGTGGAAAAGTGACGGGGCTTCTTCCTCGTTCCTTTCCTTCGTGGTAGAAAAGATTCCAAGTTCGAAACAGTGCATGTTCGGCTGCAACCGATCGATACGATCTTTCGGCGAATCTGCCATCCCTCCTCCCTCTATCGAACGTTACTCTTGCTACACCCACTCTTTCCCTCGCTACCCTCTCGCCCTCGCTAAATCCTGTTATCGCCGTGTCATGGCGCGTTATCGGAGCGATTGTGCAGCCCGAAACCACCCCCTCCCTTTCGCGATAGATTACTGTGGCTCGTAGCTGCCTAACGTCCGGCTCGAGCCACCATGAATCATGGCTTATGGTATGGTGGATCCAATTTCCAAAGCGTCGCGGGAACGAGTGCAGCTTATAGAAATAATGACGGGGCCAGGATGACCGTGAATCCCAGCTACATCGATAACGATCAGAGGATATTGATTTTTCCAAGGTTTTCCCCCCTGCTTTCCAAGGGGTCACCGACGAAAAAACCGACCGCTTCGTATCGTTGCAAATTGATCCCTCTCTATCGGCATCGATATCGATATTTTCGAGTCGGATGTTCGTCGATGGAAGCTTCTCCATGCTTCGCGTTTCAACGGAAGAATGGAAATAGACGGAGAAAGGGGGGCGAGGATTTTGATTCGTGTCATTTGAATGCACCGGTGATGGTGTTAGAAATTTCGAAAAAACCTCGGGAATAGTCTTCAAATTTTGATTCGATGAAATTCGTGTACGCGTTCTTCAATTTTCCGGATTTTCAAGATTAAGCACGTGAAAGAGTTATCGCGAAGGCATTTCATTGTCGACGAATACACGGACAGATATGTCGCAGCTGCCGTCGGTTGAAGTATCCTGATCTATTATTGGTTTATCAGCTGGATCCTCGCTGCGTGTCTGGCCCGTTACAGTCGATTATCGTAAATCGTTACAATACGTCAGTCAAGTTGCGACAGCGCGACGGACAATAATTCTCGGTCGACAATCTAATCCCGGATAGCAAACCGATGCGGATGTAATTTAATGGCGAAACAAGTCGACCGTATGTCAACTGCTGATTGAGAAGGAGCCGGAAGATAACGGTGTCACCGTCGAATCGTATCACCGTGACGTTTGAATGATTTCGACTCGTCGATATCGTCCAACGGATTGATTATCGACGAAACATCTTCCACGCTGGATAACAAATTACCGAATTTGATCGAAGTGTCAAAGGATTGTAACGCCCTTTGATCGAGTATCCTAAGTTAAGTTTCCTCGCGGTTATTGATATTACAGTAATAAAGTGTTCCGGAGTAATGGCAGTGGCAAGAAATTTCCTCCATTGGTACCGTAAAAAGAAACTGCTATTTCTGAAGAATATCCGGAACGATTTGATTCGTGTTTGTCTTGCTTCGGAGTTATAACCAACTTCGTCAGAAATCTTTCCGGTAGAGATGTTCAAGACACACACAGAAGTCTTAAAATAAAGTTGCTCCAACTTCCGGCATGAAACGTTTCTCCGCCATCATCGGTATTTATTAACGCGATGAAGAGGAGCGAACGATCAAACTATCAAGAGAAAGTGGTTTCTCTTCTTTTTTTAATTTTTTTTTACAAAAAGCTCTTCTGCTTTTTTGCTTGCGTAAACAAGTTTACGCTTATGCAGCGTACGCTTAAGAGCGAAACCGGACGGCCGAGTATTCTGTGGGAAATTCGGCGATAAAAACGGGACGGCGGCGCTTCCGTTCCGAGCTAAATTACCCGGGCAAAGTTTACGGGATCTAATTTCGAATGCCGTAAATAACTTATGAGCGTAACCGGAGATCCGGCTAGCATTTCTCTCTCGTTCGCGTTGAATTCGTCGCGGGTCCGTTGCAGGAAAATTCGTTAACGAACACCGTCGGCTGTGATTTGTGCTTGTCGCACTGCCATACATCGATATTATTACTTATTAACGGATGACAGAATACCAGCCCGATGATTAAGCCCGCCAATGAACGCGGCATTAAAACGGAATTAATAGCAACCGAGAACGATCGTTTTGTTGAGGAAATATTTCAACGTCCAGCCGATATTACACTCGGAAGTTTTCACTTATCTGTCGCTATATCTCGTTCGAATCGCTGTATACACCGGGCATTAAATTCACTGTTTAATTTAAAAAAAAGAGGAAGAATTAGGCGAGCTAGTCGCTTACTACTCTGTACGTCCGATTACGTAAGCAGTTTTGCATACCTGGAACTGCATTGCAGTGTAATTTGCTGGACACTCTTATTAAATTCGTTGAAACTCAGCGAAACAAAATTTTGCCCGCTGGTAATTACTACTGATGCACACTTGTACCCCTTCTCTTCAGGAAAAAAAAAATGAAAAATTATCCGAGAGAATCTCGTACAATGGTCGGGAAGTATCTACTAATTCTAAGGGATTAGTAACGCCTACTATAATGGCCATTAATAAAGTGAAATTAAAAGAAAAAAAGTTCTCAGTAATGTCTGCCAAGTCGGCGTTCGAATCTCATTTATCCCAACAATTAATTTTCATTCGTTCCTCTATGGTAGAATTCGCCAACCTTGAGAGTAATTAAATTTGCTTGATTGCTGGAGAATGGTACTGACGAGTAAACAAATTTCCCCTAAACAGTTCGCAACACGCAATGAAAAACGGATTCACGCAAATAAGATCGTTTCTCTACAAACGGATAATACAACCAGGGGTATGAACCCCCTTAAGATTTCCTGAAAATGCCAGGAAATAAGTTTCTTCCCGTCTGGAGAAACGAGCTTTCCCGCTACATTTCCCATCTGAAATGTTCCAAGGGACGTTGACGAATCTTTGAATCCCTTGACCCTTCATGTATAGAGGAGGGTTCTCGGTTACTTCATCGTGTTACATTTACATGGAAATATGGAACTTAAGCTTTGGGGGTGAGTTAACGATGGAAGTTTCGTATAAATAATTCATAGAAATACTTGGGAATTTTTTTTACATTAAAAACGAAGACGTCGTTTTCTTAATCTAAATGCATGAATATTTGAAATAATAGAAACACAAGTCCACTGATCAATTATGGGATAATACATCAAAGACGACCTCATCTGACCTATTTCCACGACATCTTTTCCTCTGCCATTCGTCACCCATTTTCCCAATGGACCAGCCACTCCGAACTTCCGTTCAGTTTTCCAATAATTCTCAAGATAAGGGGCGTCAGTACGGCGTTGACCGCCATTAACTCATCGACGGAACTTCCCATCTCAACCGGTTCGAGAGTTTCTTAATTTTTTATTAATAGCTCGTCGCTTCTTCCCCGTTCGAGTTTACTCAATTTCTTAGCCAGCGTCGAAATCTACTGCCGCGAGAACCTCCTGATCGTTCATCGAATCCGTGAAATCGACTCGAACAAATTTGCTCCTCCATTTCTCGACTCGATTAAACTTCCACGAAGACGTCCTCCGCCGACGTTTGCTCATTTGTTCTCGTCCGTACCCTTCGAATCGCAGTTACGAGCGATTCTTAAGCTACTTAACCGTTTCTTTCCTGTCTTGAATCGTCGTATTTCTTTTTTATTTAGACAATGAAGATCCAAAGGGAAGAAAATGAAGTAGAAACGGTTGAAGTTCAATAATATCGAGTAAATTCCCAAAGATGAATCACTCTACAGAAATGGAAACCATAGGTCGTTATGAATATTATAAAATCAATTGAAAATCTATTATTTTCTTTCAATTCAAAAAGGGATAGAAGTTTCCAATAATCCTTCTCATTTTTGAGTCTGAAAATCCTGATGACTCGACGTTCCTGAGAGACGCTCAATTCGAAAGCTGCCGGTGCTTCGTCCATCTCGTTCCCTGAATTTCTGTCAGTGTCTGACGCCACCCCGTGGCGTTCCCGTGGAGAATCGTTGTTATCGGTTTTTCTGGCAGCGAACGGAATCGTACGTGCCTCGACAAACGTTTTCACCCGATGCTGTATGGCCGAACCGTGTACCCTTTGTCCGTCGTTTGTCCCGATTCTCTAGCTTCGAGCTGGCGTGTGCACGCGTTCGATACACGTTCGCCAGTCGACCGATAGTCGAAGAAAGGCAACGGTCGAACACGTTGCTGATGTTTTCCACGGCCTTATCTGCCTCGTTGTTCCCGTTCGCCGCGATAAGTGCTCCCTCGCCACTTGCTTTTCCACCTACCACTTGAAACGAGCAAGGACATTGCCAAGGGAGTTGCAATCGCGCCACCCGTCGCTTATCGACGTTAATTCCACCTTCTTCTTACCAGCTGTATCTTTATTTCCATCGGAACCACGAAAGGGTTCGCCGCTGCGAGCTTCGTTTTTCCCATCTAGCTGATGGGAGAAAGGGGTGAGCTTCAACGAGGATCCTTCACGAGATTTTATTTGATTGAATTGCAAATCGAACGAACGTGTTTCAGCATTGTTTAGGTGACAAAGGTGCTTTCTTCTTGTCATTATTAGATGTTGTTGAATTTTTGAAGTCGTTCTGGGATACTATATTGTAAGATCTAATTAGGATTTTGGAAATAAGGGCGAAGAGATATTTTATATTTGGAAATCTCAAAATCCTACAGAAATTACCAAAAATATTCGGTATGAAAATTAACAAATTTCTCTGTCTCCTGAAGATGAAACCTTTGCCTTTTCAGAGTTTGAAAAAAGAGCTCACGCAGAAATCTTTCGTACTCTGTTCGCGGTTCATACGTAACTGTAAATAATGCTTCAGTGCTGTTCGCGAGTTTTATCTGGAAGCGTTTCCGGTGAAAGCGTCGCGGCAATTCCCGAGCCGAGGCTCTATGCGAAAAGTTTCGACGTTCAAGCACGGCCACTCGCTTCGTTTCCCGTGCCTTATCTTCATTACGGCAGCTGAATATTAGGCGGCGAACTTCAGACCCGGATAAATAAAGCATAAAGATGGGGGAAACGCGTTGCGCGGTCTGATAAAAAATATACGCGTTCGCGTCCCGACGAAAATCCCTGGTAAATTATGAACGCTTGTTGTTCGAGCCCGAGAAACGCTTTTAATCATCCTCCGTCGTTGTATCTCGGCATTTCATTTCATCGAACGACCGCTTAAAAGCCTGCTTGCTTTTATCTGAAATCGAGTTTCCACGGGATTTGAGGGTTACAGGAAATTGTTACGCTTTTAAACGTTCCTGAATTCGCGTTCCTTGGAAAATTGAAAAGGTAAAACTAATTCTTGAAAAGTTCAAAGATACGAAGATTTACATCTCCTTCGACGCCTTCGAAACTTTCAAAGTCTTCGAGACTGTTACTTGTGCAGCCGGGTCTTTCGCGATTCCCTTCAAGATTTTCGCAAACTTCCGCCTTCGAATAATACCGAGTAAAATTGGAAGATTCGTGTAATTGAATCGCCTGAAAATTTGTCGGTCACCCACTCTGTCTACAGGGATTATAGTATTAAACGAGGACTTCAAAAGTGAATCTTACAATTAATCGTTCAAAATAATACCAACAATTTAATTTTATTACTTCTACATATAATGGTCAACGATTTTTCCAAGAATTTCAGCATCTTTCGAAAACCATCGGGTGAGCTTATATCTGTCAGTAAAATGTGTCTTGTAATCCCTGTTCCTTTCAAGTCGATCCACCCTTTCGATTAGTCACCTTCGACCAGCCATCGAGAGAGAAACCTTCGATAGGTCCACCGTAGGTTACGACTACTCGAGATTTTTCAACCCTCTACGTGTTAGGGAAAATTTACGAGCCACCCTTGAGTGGACCCTTCAGATAGTCCTGAGACCCTTTGAACAGAAACCAGCTCGTGTTTATCTACCTTCGTGCACGCATCGTGCATCATTGACAACGTGCGTCTTAAGTCTTGTCAAAAAATGTCCTGTATAAATTTCAGGATATAAAGCAAATAATATCGGCGAATAAAATCAGAGACTTTCGACGAGGAATAAAGCGATTTTACGATCAGTGAATTGGCTGATGAAAGATTAACAGTGATGCAACGATTAAAGCCACAAGTGAACTTCAGAGAAACATTAATTGCTGGAAAAAATGAACTCTATCGAAGCAATTAACACGCGGACACGAATCAAAAAGCCTGCCTAACAACGTTCGATTGCCTCGCCATTGAGTTGAATGAAAATTTTCCGTAAACGAGCGCAACGATACCAATACAATGCATCAATTGATGCAATTTTATCCAGTTCAAATTACCCCGTCTATTTAACGTCAGCATTTCCGATTGAAATGTTGATCGGAAAATTCTCGGATCCGCTGGCAAGCGAACCAACGTTTTTAAAAATAATTCGCGCAACAACGAGCGCTAAAGTGGGCGCAAATATTTTTCTTCTTTTCACTCGGCTCACTTTTTTTCCCTCCCTTTCCTTTCTTTACATTCCGCTTTGTTTTATCCCGGAAATAATTATACACGGTGCAGACGAACTATCTCGAATTCGGTCAATTTCGTATTCCCCGGGCAACGCTCGAATTCCAGTTTGCCGATTTTTCCGCGCGATTTCCCGCGAGAACCGAGAAAGAATTCGGTGAAAAAAGCGAAATCCCGCGAGGATAACCCGGTGAAAATTTGCTTACCACCGTCTCAGCTGTGAAAGAACCTTCGAAAACTCGATAGCATCCGATATCATCCCTACATCTCTTGTTTCATCCCCCTTTCGATTTCGCATCACTTTTCCAAAGTGTTTTCCGTTAAACGAAATCTCCTTGCATCCAGAATCTTAATTTCTCGGATTACTCAGGAATTTCGGACCATTCTCGTTTGCAAGTAACTATGATAAGTTTAAACTTTGCCTACTGAATATTTACATCATGAACATGTTCGCGTATTAGAATTATAAAAGAGACTTGCGAAACTACTTTACACGTTGTGGAGGCTTCTTAAGGGAAGATTTGCTTATCAACGTGAGCCTCGAAATATTCTCAGACTCTCGTTTGGTTGCAGGACATTTGTAGTCTTATTTTTCAGGGGATTTGATTAGGGGGGGTAAAGAGTTTGCATTTCATGCGTCAAATGTGAAAGTCAACAATCGGAGAGGGAATGAATCGCGATTGGCATAAGTTCGGGAACAAATCGAGAAAATTCGCGAAGAACTCCCAAAGGGGTAGAACAGTTTATCTTGAAGAGAAATTCCGGCCCCGCTGAATATCGACCCCGTGAAAGCGGAAACCCCTCAGGGGGTGAGCTCGTATTTTTAGGGTGCGTACGTTGACAGCGAGTCGAACGAGCCCGTTGACGCGTGAAATTGCAGCAGGAGAGGAGCTTTTGAGAAGCTCAACTGCGTGCACTTGGATAAAGTGATCGAGACGAACCGAAGGGTGCGCTTCGTTTGGCAACGACGAATGGGCTTGATTTTTCTTATTCTTCCTCCTTTTGCTCCTGTAGATCGAGGAACAAGAGGAATCATCGGGAAAAAGTTTCTTGGTGCTAGGGTGGAAGAGAAGAATTCTAGGATTTTGCAAGGTTCAAAGCTTCAAAATAGCTTCAAAAAATAATAACACATTTTTTAATAGATGAATTGAAAATATTATATAATTGATTTCATGAATCATAGGCTTATACTACTTGAAAGAGAAATTGGAAGCAGCAGAAGGCATTTTCAGTAGTAGATATCAATAATAACGTGTCCGACGACAAATATGTTGGAGTGGAAGAAAAGAATTCTAAAATTTTGCAAGGTTCAAAGCTTCAAAATATTTTCCAAAAATGATAACACATTTGTTAATAGATAAATTAAAAATATTATGGCATTAGTTTCATAAACCATAGATTTATACTACTTAAAAAGCAACCTGGAACCTACAGAAGACATTTGCAGTAGTAGATATCAACGATAAGGCGTCCGAAGACAAATATTCTTAACAAAACCTAAAACAACATCGTACCACAATTTTTCTGACAATTTTCTTTACTTCAAATTACAAAATTACTATCTGCTATCCCACAAAACACAAAGGAATCCTTGTGTTATGACCTTCGGAAGCATACGCTTTCCCGAATCACTCTTTAAACCGAGAAAGCACGTCCACGATAAAACTACCCCTGTTTTCCGCTGCAAATATTTGCAGACAACCATAGTGGAAGAAGGGGGGGGATAAGGTTTGTTTCCAAGCATCGAAGTGAACGCAGTCACCTTATCAGCTCGTTCGCTCACGATATGGGGGTTGGTCATAGAATGCTTTTATACGGCGTCCTCTTCGGTCACCGCAGTCGACACGCGTCCATTTCCACGGAAACGACAGTTTCGTCCAAGTTTTCCAGTCGTGCCGGCAGATTTTTCGTTCGGATAAGTGCACGGTCTTATCGGGAAGACGAGGCCCGACAGCAACTTCGACGACGCTACTATCGGTTGTCTGACGGGATACGAATGATCCAGAGAGTCGGAGATATCGTTTCTTTTTCCCCTCGAAGATTCTGGTTTATCCTTCGAACAGCCTTCGATCGTTTATTCCACTGGGAATATCTTAGCCACTATATTTTGATAAATATTCGCGAATATTTTGACCTCGTAACGATCAAAATTTCTCCCAAAAGTGGATGATTTTCATCGAATAATCGAGAAGAAAATCTTTGTTACTGAAAAGTTACAAATTTCATTCGAAACGATCCCAAGAATCGGATTGTTCAAACAAACTTCGATCCCGTCGTTCGGTTCAATTAACGCGGTAGCTACGAAGACGCAAGATGGCCGAACGTTAATTAAAACTTTGCAACGAGGCTGGAACACGAGGAAACGCGTCGTCTCGTTGCGTTTTTCTTCGTCGTTCAAACGTCGTCTCGTCGTTCGACGGAGGGAAACGGAATCCGTTTCAACGTAGCGGGAAGCATCGCGACGACGAACAGGCTGAATCAAGAGAAGCTCGTTAGACTGTTTGTTTCGTTTCGCACGTCGTCGACGTTGACGCGTCTCCGCGAGACGTTTAATTGAAGACGCAAACAGAGCCAATCACCGCGTCGCTTATCCAACCGGCAGGATAATTGACTCGAAGGACAGGGAAATAAAGCGTTGACGCGTTACAACCTTTCTTCCGCAAGTTTCCGTAACGTTTCACCGTAAACTTGACGAAGTTAATGGCCACCAGTGGAAGTTTAAAACCGGCTGGTGTAAAAGTTCCGGCGTAATTTGGAATGTTATAGCGGCGGACGTGGAACGAATGCTAAGCGCGAAACGTGGATGAAATTTAGGCAAAGAAGGTTTCGTGCGTCAACTTGCGACCAAATGCGGATAAAGTTGATTAAATAAAACGAAGAAACTTGGTTAACTAATTGCACGCGTTTGTTATTAAAGCTTTCAAATCGGTCACTTAATCCTTGAACAGAGGAACCTGTTTGAATCACGAGTCTTTACCAAACATATACAGAGATATTAACTTAAAGTTATAATTTTCAATCTAAAATATATAATTTTTAAATGAAAGAGTTTCAGAAAGGAGCACTGTAATATTTAGAAAATGAAAATAATATAAGATACATCCGAGAGTTAAAAGACCAATAATACTCCAAGTTACAAAACCTCCTTCTAATCATTTTGATTCATTAAAACCCTCTTTATCGTATGCTGAATCTCCAAGTGATCTACTATAAAACAATCATTTATAACGCTCAGTGAATTTGAAACCAAGTTAAACGGCTGGTGGATCATTTACCATGACACGCTTCATCAGGGAACTTCATAGACCATCTGATGTATCCCAAAGAAACGAGAAAGTCAGGAAAGAAAATGAACGCAAGCGTCAGCACCATCCTCTACCCTTATTATTAATCATCCGTTACGATGAAAGGATCCCGTTAAAAGACGATGCCCGGGATACGATTAATTACCGTCCAATTATCGCGTGCCAGCTAATGAAGCCCAAAGAAGTTTCGGATACACAAGGATACGCGTCTGTCCCGGTCCTTCGGATGCTCGCGAGCAGCCCCGATGGTGAACTTAATCAAAACACGAGCAGCTAATTACGTCTGCTCTCCTTACGAGAGACTCGGAGGTCGCCTCGAGTGTGGTTGATGTCGGGAAACGTGGAAACACCGAGAGGAGAGAGGGTCTTGTCGGTTGAAAGGAAGCGGAAAGAGGAGCTGCGAGGGAAAAAGAGGGTAAATCAGGGCTCGCAGAGAGGTGGCCAGGAACGAGAAAGACGAGGAGGAGACGTAATTGGAGTCGTGGACGCGGAAGAAGGTTCGTTTTCGCCTCGTTCTGCGCACACCAGAGAAACAGAGACGGCCACCGCTTGGAATTAACCCTTTCTCTGCACGCGACGTATATGTACGTCATGGAGAACCGCTTGTCACGTTGTATATGTACTGTAGCTACGTGGTTAGGAGGTTAACGCACATAAGGTGACTCGTAAATTTGCGGTGATACTTGATGGGGTTAGTTGGCTAGCTTCTAATTACATCGTGTAAAATTCTTATCTAGAAATTCTGAATACCCTTCGGGAAAAAATATTCGATTGCAAACTAGCTTACTTGAAGAATAACAAAGATCCAAGGATCCATTCCGACCGTGAAAAGAGACAACTCGAGGGGGTTGCTCGACCAACTACCACCGTTTCTAACGTTTTTAAATCGAGCCATAGCGTCGCGGAGCTTGCCCCGTGTCGATGAAACATCGAGGACGAGTAATTGCTTTACCTAACTCGACGAGCAACTCGATGAACACGGGAAACCGAATCATTCAGCCCGAAAGAAACTCGATTAACGCCAAGTCGCCGACCTTTCGACTACAACGAAACAAACAGCGGAGCCGTACGATGGGGAATGGAATCGAATTAAAACCGCGACTGGTATCTCGAACGAGGTGCTCGGAATCGTAGGTACGATACGAGGCGGTCGAATTAATCAGCAATTATCGATGTTCCCGATGAATTTAAACGCGCGTTTCAGCTATTCGCTGACACGAAACACGACGAAGCCAGAGTTTCCTTGGATAATTAGTCGACTCACGGGAGCATCGTGCAACTTCGTAGGCAATTATAGCGAGTGAAGTGCGTTTGAATGACCTGTTTTCCTCGGGAACACACATATTGCCCGCAGTGAAACACGAATCGAACACAATGCGAATTTTCCGAAAAGCCGGTTGAACGTTCGCAAGCGGAAACCTTGCAGAGGTAGGGAAATAATTATCGAGTTCTGAACCTGTTGCTGATTCGAGGTCAGGCTTCCCGGATTGTGTAAGCAGTTTCCCGTGGTTAATAGCTCTTCGAACATGTAGGCTTTTGGGGATTGAAAGAAACAATGTTAATCCGAATATTAAATAAGGTATTATTTCTGAAGATTGGGACACAAACAATATATTGTAGTGGTATGGCATCTATTTGCTAAGTGGCAATTGTTGTTATTATTATTATTATTCCAATCATTGAACGACTAATTATTAATTAATCAATTAAATATTGAGATAATTATATTGAACGAAAATAAATTTAATTAAAAGTGTTTGTTTATTTTTATTTATTCGAGAATTTTCAAGTTTCTCTAATCCGTATATAGTGATAGCGCAAACTATAGCACATACCACTACAATATTTTCCTTGTGTCCCCCTCTGCCGAAATAATACCTTAAATGGAATTTCATTTAAACGAAAAATAAATTCAGAAGGGATTCATTGAAAATTTCTACAAAATTGCGTTACAAATCGACGCGACGGATTTCATCCCCTAATATCCGAGGACCATCGTTCACGCTGCTTTCGGCAAACGAGATCATGTTAAATCATCCTTGAAACATGGTTCGAATTCGTCTTGAGCGACACTCGTCCACCCCTCGAAGTAACGGGGTAGGATTCCCCCCCTGCGATACATTAAATCTGCTTCGTTCCGCGTTCGAGTCGAAAAATCCGATTAGTCTCCTTAGCAATCTTCTTAAGAACTTTGGATTCTCTTGGAAACGTTTTCTCCTTCATTCCGGTCTCGTGGGAGCCGCACGATCGATCCGAGGATATAAGTTGTTCGTAACCAATCGCCGTGGGTTTCAATCCCTTTCATCCCCGCGATTTGTTTCGCCAACTACTCGCGGTCATTCGAGTCAGTTTCGAGAGCTTTCCAACACGCGATCACCGTGCCTGGAAATGTCTTCAACTTGTCTGGCAGTGTTCCCATTAGCCGGAAGTTTGGTTAAGTCGAAACTTCACCCCGTTACGGTTACGAGCCGGCCAATTCGAGTGTTCTCAATTGTTTACGTACATATTGGCCCGCTGAATTGGCTAATAAACTTGCCTCTCGAAAGAAACGTTTGGTAAATGTTTTATTTCTCTTTGTTGCGTCCGACAAGAGGGTCCCGAGATTGCTATACTACGTGGAAATCACTTAGTTTCAAAAATAGGTATATTACTTGAAAAAATCCTTGAATTTCCCTAATTTATATTCATGATAACATACGAGTTTCCTGAAGGAAACGGGGAAAAAAGCAGCTCCGAGGAATCTGACTTCTAAAAAGCACGAAGCTTTAGGAAAACATAATGTAGCAAGAATCAGGACCTTCATTTTTCTCCGCACAAACGAGCCACTTTGGCAAAGAAAATTGGTAGAAGGGGAGGAAAAGATGGTGGGATTTATATGGTGGATTGTAAGCTGTACATTCTTGTCCGAGTTAGGGGTATCTCGAAAAATCTACGCTGCTTTTTCGAGGCAACCTATCGTCGATATTCGAGCAGAATTGCCGCTTGAAATTCAACGCGTCTTCTATGGAAATAATGAATCGAAGTGAAATAAGGACGATGCTTTAATGGAAACGTTCAGTCAAGTTGAAAATAACGTCTCTTTTCCCTTCGTTTCCATACTGGCATTAAAAAAGACGCGAAGAGGAGAAAGCTCGAACGCGTAATCGATTGCCAAAGAGTTGGTAACGAAAGGAAATTAGTATCTTTCATCGGGTAAGATCGTTAGAAGAATCCTTTGCGAAAGGTACGCTTCGTCCAGCCGCGAGGCGTGTTAATGCGTTCGCAAATTGAAAGACACGGATCGCGCCGACTGAATTATTCTAAACACCGAGCGGAATCGCGAGCGGTAATCGCATGGTCGTTAGCTGGTACACGAACGAGTTTAACCAGCGTCTTTGCGGGCTGGCTGGGAACAAAAGCGAAGCGAGTAAAGAGGAAGCGGACGGGATAAAAGAAGAGAGGGAAAGAAACGAGGGGCTAGAAACTGGTGGTACGCCTTATAAAAATGCAATATCTGCAGGCGGTGCCTGTGCGAATTACTTCTACCGTTTCTCCTCTTCAAACATCCAGCCACCGTTCCACCTTCTTTTTTTCTTTTTTATTTCTTTTTAATTCTATCTCCTCCCTCTATGAGTTCCTCTTCTTTGATGATAATTTATAGACACTAATTATCTTTCCTCTTTTTTATTCAATCTTTTGAACATCCCTTTGAATTTGGGCAAATGTTTTTTTTATGAAAAAAGGGTTCAGGGTTGAATTTATAGTTAGAAATCATTAATTTAGGAGATATTTCAATTTGAATATTGTAAATCTTCTCTGTTCCTCGAACATTATGCGGCCTTTTTGCAAACTTCCCAGTTTTTCTCTTCTTTTTTCGTGTCTTAGCTGCCCATGCCTCCTTTTCTTTAGCTAACGTCCCGATTTCAACCGGGACCCATCCCTCCCCCGAACGTCTCACCCCGGCGTCCAGCGGCTAATGGCGAAATTATGATCAAGCCAAGTTCTTTTCAATGGAACGACGGTAATTACCGCGCCGGTTGTTCCTGGATACCGGCGTCTAGCTGCATTATTCAGCAGCCGCGTGTAAGTGCAAAGCCTGGCTAAGTGGAAGGGGTTGTAACGGGGGAACGACCATTTAATCGCGGCTATCCCATGGATTACTTACACGAAACTCACTCCCTCGTCCTTCCTCTTTCTTCGATGAATTTCTTGCGAATTAGCGAAACGAGGATGTTCATTCGAAATCACGTTAACAGGTTGACGATAAGACTACGTGTTGCATTGTTCGATTAGCTCCATCGTCGAATGGGATGAAAAATAATGGTAAAAGGAGGAATGATAATGGACGAATTTATCTACAATTTCATAAAAATGTATACACGATCGATGGTGAATAAAAATGAAGGCTGAACGTCGATCTTTGTCATCGAACACTTTATGTATTCACGAGAAGGAGAGCGTATCGTCTGTTGAACGTTTATTATTTCCCGTCTGTCTCGTATTTCCGGCGAAAACGGGGGCTCTCGTCTGCCGCGCCGTCGAAGGTAAATGTTGAATAAGAATCAACGGTATTACTCTGTCGTTCCGCGATTCCAATATCTCTCTCGACCTATGGGACACGGAATCGATGTTTAAGAAGCGGCAAAGGGTATTTTTCCGACGAGCTTGGAAAAGAACGAACGTGTCGGTAACTGTGATAAAAGTCTCCTTTCCACGTTTCGGTCTTGCTACTTTCCCGTCGACGTGACAAGAACGATTTCGTTTAATTGAAGATCGACCAGATCTGCTTTCCTTCGCTACCTTTCAAACTCGATATCTGCATAAAATATACGCTCTCAGATACGTTTAACTTAAAATGTAAAGAGACCATTTTACTTCTCGGAACGGCTCGAAGTTTGTGGAAATGTTGTTTAAAAGTAAACGTAGAATGTTGATGGTAATTAATGGAGCACGGTTAACGAAAAGTTATCGGTCTTTCGGGAGTAGAATATTCACGAAGCTAAACTTTACGGCCAATTAACCATCGTAAATTCACAATTATCTTTCGCGTTATTTTCATTAAGCACCGTCGAGAATTACACGCGTTAAACGTGAGAATGTTACACAATGATCAATTATATTTTGATGAAAATTGAGTCGTTTAATTGACGATTTTATGATTGTTTCGTGGAATAGAATAGAATAGTAATTTAATTAGAGAACGTTGATGATTATACGCTTGATTCGTGATCAGCTGGTGTTTAGAACAATTGAGTTAAATGAAACGTTCCGCATAGTTAAATTTATCACGGTGATTGGGAGAACCGTTCGAATATGGTGTAACCGAGCGTTGATTGACTAGTTAATTAAGTGGCCATTACCGGAGAACAGTGGGGAAAGTGTTCCTGAAATTGGGTATAAATTGTTCTTTATGCATTTTCCAAATAACCTTATCACTTTTATACGAGCTGCAATCAATTGTTATTTGAAATAATTACACGACTGCTATCTCCTTGTATCGCTTTAAATAGGGGACAGAAATTCATTGATAAAATAAATGATTTTGTGTAACAATACGAGAAAAGGTTGAAGATTTAGTCGATTGGTGACATCGAATCCGGGGATACGAAATCCAATTTGATGGGTCCCGGATTTCCGGGATACGCAACGACGCCGGAGACGCCGATTTCTAAAGCAATTATCGTCCAGTCGCCGCGAGGCTCGAATGAATGGCGTCGAGTCCCCGGTCCACTCGCGATAACTGGATTTCCCCCGCGGGATGCTTCAAAACTGTCGTTCCCTTATTCCAACAATAGGAGAGGGTGAAACGTACACACGCTAAGGGGGTTGAAAAAATTAACACGAACGGGTAGAAAAATTCTTCGTTTAAACGATATCGTCGCTTTGCAACCCTCACGGTTTATTGCTCCTTTATTTTACAATAAATACATTGAAAGGTACCAAGGGGTGGGTAAGGGGATGAAGCATTGATTTCTACGAATTCAACACTGAGAACCGGTGTTTAGGGTTGCCCAGGTATAATAGAATAATTAAACGAAACGGCAGACGTGTAATAATAGTCTCGTCGATTCGATTTCCAATTCTTTTGTAAACTTACCCCTTTTTCTGAATGCCGAACGCGCTTCCATCGAGACTTCGAGGAAAGATTGACCGGTTCCGTAATTAAAGGTTAAAAAAAGAGCGGAGTTTTTGTTGAATAGCGACAGCCAAGTTTTCTTCAATGACAACGGAAAGCTTTCTTTCGAACGAGCATAAAGTGATTCGAATTCAGCTTTTGCTCAAGGGAAACGCATTTATCCGAACATCTTTATAAGGCGACGAATGAAATCGTGAAAATTGCGCTCCCTGCTACGATACCAGACTCTTATTCGATAATTGCTGCTCCGGAAAGGATAAATGGTAATTGTTTCCTTAAAACGCCATTTCCTGACAATGGCTTTCAACCAAAGTATATAAGCGTTTCTTAATGTATCGTAATGCAAATTTAAACAATTTTCATGTAAAAAGAAAATATTCCACACAGATTGCAAGGGATGATTTTTTATAAAAATCATCTATTGATATCCTTTTCCTGTATCTATGAAGCACATGGAATTACAGAATTACCAACATTGCGTCTAATTAGACGATCAAGGTAATTGTCGAAAGCAGAATCGAAATGGGAAACTTCGTGGGGGGTGTATCCAACCCTGTCTGTGGTGCACTCAATTACCACAAAACCGACACTGGCAACGGGGAGTGGTATTCTGTACACCATCGATTATTTTCATTTTCCATAAATTATCATTTATAAATACTCCTTTTAAAATAATGAGAAAATTAAAAGTTAATTAGAGAGAACTATGCATTACACCGAGACAAGCTCGTTAAAGCGGCATTAAATTTAAAAAAAGGTGTTGACCAGCGAGTTGCAACCCGATCAACGAGAGCCGGCAAAAGCACCGTCAGAAATTTTCCAACTTTTCTCCGGCTGCTTTTTCTTTCGCGGAATATTCTCGACGATCGTATCGATTGTGCATTAAGCCCAAGCGTCGACTGGCTCGCGATGAAAACGCAGTTTACGTAGCAATAAAGCAGCCCGTAACGTTGAGACAGATCTGGGACTGTGGCCGTGATTAATTGTGCCACACTTCTTTTTTTTTTTTTCCTCCGCGCAGACATCTGACGGAAAACGTCACCGAGTTATTTTTCCTTTCTGCATTCAATTTAATACTCGTCGAGCCGACGCAACGGTGAAATATAAAACGTTTGCTAAATCAAGCTCTAATATTCTACGAAGTTTTCCACATTAGGATTCTTTTTCCTTCGGTTATTGAAAGATATTAAATTTGTGGTCTCAGTCACCGATGATCCCAGAGATAATATTATTTTATTTTACTTCACTTTGATGTTATCATTGAATTTCTCTACGAATATTTCGAATAATTCAATATCCCGCGCAATTCAAAGATGCGTTTAATTTATTGTTCCTTTTGATTATGAAATTTTTATGAAATACCGAGCCAAGTGATTCCGCGATCATTTTATTTTTTCTCCCCACGAACGGCACAAACAACAGTTAACAAGAGACAGACAGGAAAGAAATTTCTTCAGCTTATTCTCGGCGTTTCGAAGCTGAATGGAATTATGAATATCAAACGGTGCGCGGGGCATAAAATATACCCGTGAGTTTCGGAATATTTGCACAAACAGTTTACGTGCTTTCCATTGTGCGTTCGCGCAATATCGCCGTGTGCTTTTGCATAAAAGTTGGCCCGGATTTTTCGTGAAAAGCAAGCGGACCGAGCTGGACCAACAATGGCCAATGGAAATTTTGATGTTTCTTCGTTGCCCCTTTACGGGAGAAGAGTGGACGCTTTTGACTATCAATAACCAAAGAAAGCAGCAATTCCTGTTCGTTGAATAATATCTAAAGAAAAAGAAGACGACGGTAACCAATAACCACCCCTTCAAACGAAAAATATTTCTATATTCGATGTGTCCTTTTCTATAATTTATTAAAAGAAAATGCTAAAATTGCCAATAACTACCCCTACGACAGATTTACCTTCCAAACTTTTCCGAGAAATGATAATCAGATCAAATTTGACTATTTCTTTTTACAACACAGATATCGAAGAAGCCAATAACCGTTCGGAGTTTCATTTTCTCTATGGATTCTCGCCGGAACGAAGCGAGCAACTTCACGGACCAATAACCAGCCCCAATTTGCCTTTTCGTTCGCGATTCTGTTACGCGAGGCCGTAATATCTCCAAGTCACAGTAAACTACTCAATTATCCGCAAACGGATTATACCAGCTTCCAAATTAAACTTGAAACTTTAAGAGGCCGACCACTTATAACGGTAATAAAGCATGGCGTTGCCTTGTCGAGAATTTCCGGATTATCCAGCTTCTACGAATTATCCATTCTACTTCTTATCGTCGGATTATCGATAATCGAAGCGGTATTGTATCGTTGGCAAGCAATCACCGATACACGTTGAATCGATAGGCTTTATTGGGTTCCCTGGACAATAGAGTTGCGTCTTGTACCCCTAACTCGAATTCTGTTTAAATAGATAAACGTTTCTAATAGAATTAATTAGAACAATTTAATTTTTCAATGATTCTCTTAATCTTTCATTCAAAATCAACAAAAATGAATCATTATCATCTGAGTATTATTACTAAAAGGGTATAATTATCCCTTATCTGTTCTCGAATCTCTCAAGATTCATCATCGAGCGTTCAACAATAATTCCCCTATCGATTGGATCGTTGAAGGGCGTTCGATTCGAGCTTTCGCCCGTCCACTGCAAAGCTCCTTCAGCTTCCATAAAACGTCAAGACCCGGTCCACTTAGCTGTTCCCTGCAATCGTCGCAGCGAGCTAATGGAACGTGCCTTTGTCCGCCTCGATTCCGTCTCGATCTTCCATCGTGGTAGGTCGTTCGAAAACGCGGCGTTACACCCTCGGGGCGGTACCGTAATTATAACATTTGACCCGACACTGCTGGCTTCAAGCCGACGGAAACGTCAACGACAGACGAGAGACGAGACTCTGGCTCTTCGCAGACGGTAGTTGGCATTCGTGAAACGGGGTAAAATGGCATCCAGGGCTAATTCACGTTCCTTTGCCGGGGACGGTCAGTCAAGACGCATACTTGGCCGTGTGTTTCGGTGATACATTATGCGTGTCGGACCCGTGACACCATACCGCACGGGAATTCATGGCGAGCGTATGCAACCAGCGTAGAATTGCGCCCCACTCTACGGCCGATTTATGGCTACGGAACGAGTTGTTTATGGTGTTTTCTGTCGTGGATGGTCGCGAAATAGGACTAATATTCTCCGGCAGAATTGCAGCCGATGCGATAAATATCTTTCCTTCCGTCAACGGGATACATATTTTTCAGAATGCAATTCAAAGATTTCGATGCATCCTTTCGTCAGGCGACAAAGAGGGAAGCTCGCAGAGGACCAGTTGTGGAAGCACGGAAAGGATGTTAACGCACCACGAGGCACGCGAGGAAATGAACGTGGAAAAGAGCTGCTTCGATCCTCCGGGGCAAATTCCACGCGGGTATTGCAACGTTCAAATCCGTTTGCCCCGCCGTGAATTCCACGAGCACAGGGGGAGAAAATAACACGAGCAGACCGAGAAGGGAACAGTATCCTCCGTCGCGAAAAGGGATTTCCGAGGATAAAGAAGGACCCAGGACGCGAATCAAGACGCTGGCGAACGATACGGAAAAGCGCTGCGTCGTTTCCCATTTTCCCCGAGAAAATCTCGGTTTCTCCTTCGTTCCTTCTATTCGAATCTTGTTCCCTCTCTGGCAGATATTTTAATTTCTCATCGACAAATTACTTTCGACGCTTTCAGCCTCGTTATTCGCGAACAATCTTTCAATAATTTATCAATAATATTTCAATAATGATTCATTCTAAATTGGTACGTTATCAAATCTTGTCTAAGTCGGATATTTGATATGCAGCAATCTAACACAACGCAGCTTTCTGCTATTGACTAGTTTGATTATATCCACAATCAGCGGAGTTGAACTTCATTTACCTGAACACCTGCGGCAACAAGGCAGTTCAAATATCTCAGCTGTTTAGATAACAGTAGCTCGTATCCGAGTAACTATATTCGAGCACGAATATTCTACTTCCCAGTTTACAATCAATTTTCTATAACAAGAACACTAGCCCGGTAAAATTTCTCAAAGGCTACCAATGTGAAACGTTAGAGAAGAACAAATGGAATAAAAGAATACCCTCCAGGGTGGAAATGGTGAAATGGACACAATTTTCTCGAAATCCTGTCACGTTCCTTTCCTTTAACTCGACACGTAACGTTCGGTTGTGGAACAAGCCTCGAAGAAAATAATCTTGACACTGATATCTTGACGATCACAAGTACGTCTCTGTAGTACCACCACAGAAACGGATCTTTCGTGAGTGAATTTAACGATTAACAGGCTGCAAGAGCGTGTTCGTCCCCCGTGATTGTCGCTTGGGAACACTAGAAGGGAGCAAGACTGTTTAGAGTCTGGTCGGAGACAAAGCCGAGTCACAGACAGCGACAATGAGACGGGTACAATGGGGAGAGCGAAGTTTCTCTTGCGTGCGTGAGATGACTGCGTGACCCAAAACCACCATCGCTCCTTTCGGGAAGTTTGCTTCGAAATGGAAGCTGAGAAGGTAGACGTTAAAGCAACGTGTTCGCGCAATAGTTAACGCGTTACCGTAAATAATATTCGTCATTTTCGGAACGACGATCATTGAAAAATCTCGAGTACCTAGGAATATAGAACGCACGCTGTTGGGTTTCGTTTGAACTCTCCAGAAGAATTATTCAAACCACCCTGGCTGAAGGAACGAGCCCGCGGTAAGTTATCGCGAAACTTGCTACACGCTACGAAGAAATATAGTCCGCGACTGTAATACGCGCTTGAATTATTGACTGCTAGCCGGACGGTTTCGCGGAAAACTTTCGGTATAAACAGTATGCGGCGGAAAATTTTTGGAACTCTCCAGAGTGGCCAGAACTGTATTTCAATGTTTCAACAAGTGACTTTGTCGATAAACATGGAAATGATAAGAAATATCCGAGTAATAAACGAGATTAGAAAAACCAGTTTCCTTATTAAATTATTCAATATCTCTTTCTCGTTGTCTTGAAATTTTCATAATCAAACTTTTCCATTTCGCTAAATATTTTAAACAATCGCCACAGAAATCGTATTACAAAGTTCGAAGAAGGGAGAAGAATGAAATTAATTTTCCCTCGAGAATCGGTCAACGACGAAACAATTCTGTTCCTTCGCCGACGCGACGATGCCGTTCCCTTTTATTTAACATAAATTAACAAGTTTCCATGCAGTCGGATCGAGGTGCCTTTATTCCGATCGTTTCGTCGGTACGCATTCGAAGGAGGATAATAATCGGGATGCTAGCAATGGAGTTCGGCATGGACAGTCGGCCGCGTAAAACGGGACCGTGCTCTAACGAGAAAAGTTTCCCTCGTCAGCTTCCGGTTCCCTTATATTCCGGGTGCCACGGCGCGTCGTTGAAGATTCCGATTAAATCTGGAGTACTTTGGCCACGTGCTGGCCCGTCGGGACCACGTCGAATCCTATTTTCCACCGGCGACAGCTTAATAAACAATTTGCGGCTCAACTTGGAGCGTAGCTTCTCGCCCGGAAAGCCTGGCCGAACGCTTATTATCCCTGTATAATTATTTATTCCCACGAAGGGAGGAAACAGCTTAGCGACTGAAACTAATGCAACCCATCTAAATATTGTCCCGGAATGGGAGGAGCTTCGCTAGATACTCGAGCTCGAGAACCCTTCTTTCGCACCACTTCGGCAACTTTATTGGGACAAAATCGAGCGAGAGGGAAGCTACCCTCTCTGGAGAGGGTTTTTAGTGTCGCTAGGTGATCGAATGGAGTTATCTGCTTTCTAGAGAATAGCTTTGTATAGCATCGTTGAATTACGTGTTTGTTTCCACAGAAATGTTGGTTAATCCTTTCGAAGGAGCCTTTTTCGATTTCCATTATAAGTCTTGCAGTTTTTATAGCATATACTCATAAAAATAGATATGCAGAGGGTATCTCTTCACCCTTCAAGATCCTTTATAGCGAAACCTGGTGCAGTTTACAATTGCAGTATACACGATTTGATATTCGCAGTAAAAATTGATTGAATCTTCTGGAGGGTGCTCGAAAACGTAAGGCAACTCACGTTTCCGTCACGTCACACTCATCCTGTCTCCAGACACGGACAACTGAACAGCTCCAGGTAATAGGCAACCGGAGGAAGAGGCTCGTTCCAGAGGTACGACGGTCGTTCGAGAAAAAGGAGCTAATCAGTCGAGGCTGGATAGAAGCTGCTTCGAAACGGGGGGGTGATCTTCCTTGTGACGCTTCGAGCACGGCCACGCTCTCGATAAAAACCGATTCCGTCGGAGAAAGAAGCTTTGGTAAACTACGGATACGTGAGCTCGCGTTTCAACCCAATTCTAGGGAATATGATTGATGAGACATCGCTCGTAATACAATTGTATTACGTTCGATCTTCGATCTCGAAGAAAAAGGCCAAGGAATCTACGGAATCCTCTAAATGCCAAAGAGGCCCATTAACTTTCCATCGAACATGGTTTCTAGCGAAGTTATTCGAAGATCCAGGAATACGTATGATCCATTCCGCCTCTCTGTCAGAGTAATCCTTCCGGCAGGAACGGTAGAATAGGCGCGAACATCCCTGTGCCATTGGCAGGACTCGCAAGAAATGGCACATGTCCGATAGGTAGGCGGTCGTCTGCCAATACCAAGTATCTCGAGCGTTACATCGTTGCCGGTCGATTGCAGCCGCGATATCGATTGTGAAGGGGCAAGAAGCCGTGACAGAAGAGGGCAGAGCAACCTCCGGACAAGCGGATAGAAGGCTTATCACCGATCGTGCCTCTTCGAGCATTTCCAACCCTCTATTCATCTCCCTCTTTAGTTATCCTCCGGACCCGTTAATATCCCGCCGAGATTGCTCTCGATGGCACACACGGATCTCTTCATTTGCAACGGGATCTTTGCCGTTTCTACGGTGTGCGTTTATTACGAATTAAATCCAAGGTGCTTTAATTAAGAATCTCGGGTAATTCAGAAATTGTCATAGATGAAATTTTTTCTTGCTGAATCGCACAGCTTATAACACCTTCTCCCTCCTCGTCAACGATCCTTCATCCTAAACATCTTCCATCAAACGCTTTTTATTCCTTCAAGCTGCTCCGCCAGCTTCGCTCGAAGAGACACAAGCTCTCCGTATCCGACCGCGTAAGAAACGTCATTTTTCAAAGTCGTTCTTCAAGCTCTCTCGAAGGTACACATAAAAGCATCTACGCGATCCCGGATGCATCAAAGTTTCTCGTGTAACAACACAAACACGCACGCATTTTCGTTACACCCGGTGGATGGTTGGCAAGGCTCCAGGGCTTCCTCTTAACCTGATTAAACGACGTTTATTGTCGTTGCGAACGAGACGGGCTAGACTGTATCAGAAGGGAAACAAGGGAAACGACGCCGAGCTAGGTTGTTCGAAGTAGGGGGTGGTACGAGGATGAAACCGAGGTGTACCCCCTCGACGCAAACGAAACAGACAGTTATAAGAGGTCGGGGGGGATGAAAAGAGCGGATACTCGATGAAAGTTTGCCCTTAGAGAAGACGGACAGGATGCGGTTGGTTGCTCGGTTTCAACGAGGAACCATGGCATTCTCGATGAGAATCGTCGGTGGAATGGTTCTGTTGACTTTGCAGCCTCGACGTCGTCGTTCCGTGCGTCGTTAATCTTGTCTCGTTAGAAATCGTTGGACGAAATTGTCGTCACCGTTTGATTCATCGTTTCCACGCTGAATTCTCAGCTGGCTGCTTTTTGTTATTACCAGAAGCAAAATTGTAACGTGCCAGGAAGCTGGCGCGATAGATAAGGTAGACCGGGTTCGATTTCGGTATCCGAGTCTCTATTTTTCACGGATTCCTACATTATGGATCTAACTGCGCGTACAGAGAATTTTGGGGATGTAAAGTGGAGAATGTATTGTTGTAGAGGGAGAGAAGAAAATTCCAAGAGTATGTAGAACATTCTTAACAGGACGGAAGAACATCTACAATACGTGTAGGAGGAGTAGTTTATTCGGAGAATGGGGTAGACGGGTTTATTCACTGCCACAGTGGAAATGAACGTGTGTAGTCAGACATTTTAGAACCGTATTAACATTTTGCTTAACACGTTGAATGGTTACCGGTGACCGACACCTCAAATTTTGTACAATTGAATAATTAATGCAAGAGAAGGGAAGGGAAATTTCAAATAGTTTTAGTATTATATTGCAATTGAATAATTAATAAAAAAAAAAGAAAGAAAGCAAATTTCAAATAATTTTAGTATTATAATAATAATATAACGAACCAATTTAAGTTTTCATTTAAAAATTAATTGATCAAGAACGGAAACATTACATGCATTTTCAACTATTTTCACAGCCATCGGGAATATTAACTATAGGCGATTTAGCGTTGTTGGAACAGCGAACGAAGTTACCAGTAAACGCATCTAAATGCAGATTATCCGAACCGCTCTAAACGTATCCGGCACAGTCGTACGTGTAATTAGAAACGCGCAATTAAGGTAAGCTTAAGGCGATATCGCGACTACGAAACTCTCAACGAGAGATTATTCTACCGAAACGTTGGAAACGGTGCCTCGAGGAAAAGTGTAGGAAATATGACTGATTGTTCTACTTAATGGGATATTTAAAACGACACCATCATTGTAAACGGGCATTTATGTTTCTAGGGGATGAAAAATCTTCCTAAAAGCTTCTACTTCGGAACGTTCGAGGTCTTAGGCGTGGTACATTTGCACTTCGCATTTGTCTGCCAAGAACTCATTAGTTCTTCGAGAAATAACTTCTCAAATAACATTTTGAGGAAAATAAATTTTAATATTTTTATAAAGTTTCATTGATTCTCGTTATTTTTATATTATAAATTATCAAGTTGAAAATTGATGTACACAGATACAATTTAAACAAGGTTTTAGGTTTCGTGGTCGAAATTCACGAAGAATAATAGCAACCGCGGAGAAAGAGATGCATCGCCCTAAAAATATCACGAACCGTCGCGATTATTTTCGTCTTATCGCGAGGAACGTAGACGGCCGCGATAAGAAATGATGAGAAGCTGTGTAAGATACTGCGACAATCTCCTGGAGAGGGACTTAATGGCATCGTCGAGGGAAAACGTGGAGATTTTGCGAACGTTCGCAAAAACCTTACAAATCGTTCGATGCGAGCTGGAAAAAAGCTTTTTAGATTTGTCGACGTAACAAAAGAGTGTGAAACGTTATCTCTGAAAAGGAGTAAAAATTGCTAATTCTCAAAGTCCGTATCGTAGGAAAACAATGAAACAGCTTTTACATCGTGGCTGACAGAATAAATCAATTCACGACACTGGAGTATAATGGCGTTCTAAGCGACTGCTGCAAGCACAATAGCTGTGACAATAGCAACAATAATGACGTTCGCCGAGTAACAAAGGCAACCGACTGTCGTTCTTCCGGGGGAATGTCGTAAAAACAGCAATTTCTTGCCGCGTCCCATTCACCAACGACGCCGATAAGGCAATCAAGAGATCAGCAGTAGGCGGAACGGATTCGCGAATCGTCGCATCGAATAGCTAGTGAAAAACCTGGCTTTACGCGAACATACATTCGACTTTTCCGACAACGCGACGTAAGAAACGAGAAAAAATAACAACGCAGCTGGTTCTTCGGAGACAAAATAAAAAAATATAAAAACAGCTGAAACAAAATCCTGCCTTTGCTTTTCAGAGAATCGAGTTTGAATACGGTTTCAAAATCGATTCCATCAGAGACAAAGGCTCGTATAGGAAAAAAAAAAGATTTGTATTCTCTTTAGATAGCTTTTCGGTACGATTTTTCATGCGGAATTCGATTCTCTTGTTGATATTGCGTCGCGATTCTCTCTTAAACTGACAACAACAGAAGCTTTCAACGCGAGTTTTCGATGCATATAGTCGATAGTGATGGCTTCGAGGACTTGGAAAGTAGGTTCGGATATTGACTGACTACACTCAAACCCTCTAGAAAAATTTCGATAAAAAATCAAGCACTACTTTTAAGTAAACTCGAATCTAAACACAATAGATTCAAATCATTTGTAAGTATTTTGGATAAATGAAAAGAGTAGGTACACTCGGAAACTTATATTAAAATGCTTATAGAATCACTCTCCTCCCCGGTACTACCCCACCCGAGACACCCCATATAGAACTTCGTCCCATCGCTCACAGAATAAACAAAAAATCACTCGAAGAGATAAGGAAAAAGATTTCCCTGCGAGGCAAAGAGCGACGATTTGCACAAAGAATCGAGTCTTTGCCCGATAATAAGAGCAGTTTCCAAAGGACGACGATCGCGAAGCGTTTGTTCCTTTAACGGAACGGCACGCAGCAGTCTGTAATAAATTTTCCAGTCTTCCGATGGAAAAATCGTCGGCCACCTATCGGTCCGTGGAACAAAGAATAATTTCCTTTTTTTCATCAGAGAGGAAAGTTTCGCGCCGGGATTTCGTTCGACAGAGGAAACGAACCTCGAATTCCTTCTGGATGACGGTGAAAAGAATCCGCCTGTTAAAGGCGAGCAAGGCTAGCCTGAAAATTCCAGAGCACGGCACGTTCTCTCCAAGAATCGATTGCTCCTTGGATCGAATGAAATTTCACCGTTCGCCGATCTGCAACGCGAATGGAAGCCGGTTAATTCCTCCAATTCTTTCTTTCTCTAATTCGATCGGAGGAGAACGGCTTTCAGCTTGTTCCAAGAAGTTTTATCAAGTTATCTACGCGTCCGGAACCATTGTCGGTGAATCGTATGAAATTAGAAAAATTTTGTATAATTTTAAACGCGCGTTACGCTACGATCCTTTCGAATCTCATACGATAAGATGACGCGTTCTCCGAGGACGAAAGTTTCGCGATCGCGAAGCGGAACTGCGTCTCCACGGAAGTCACGGCGGAGGCGGCTTAAACGTGAAGTTTACGCTGTAATCCCCGCCACCTGCGCGATAGTTTTGACCGAAATTCGGTCCCCTGGGTTCAAGGCTTAGCTCAGCCTGCGAATTTCTGCTCGAACGCCGATCGGGGAGCTCCTTAAGGCGCGTTACACGCGATACCGCCGTAACACGATCGGTTCCAACGTGCTAACTTCCCGGTTCGCGTTCCCCCTTCTTATCGCGCCCTCCAGCACGCCCTAATTATCCTCGATACCAGATCTACAACTTCTCTCGCTCCTCATATACTACGCCGACAATATATCTCGAGATTATCCCAGCGTATCCTGTCGAATATCGATAGTGGAAATTGGAAAAATAATTTTCCCAAAACCAGATAGGATCGATCGTTCGACGAGAAGGTGTAAATCAATCAAAGCTCTCGAAACGTTCAACAAACGATACACGTGTTACCGTCACTATTATCTTCCGATCAACTCCCCGCAGGACAGTTCAATCGGTTTCCAGCGAATCTTGAATTCCATCGGAGATAACAGCGGGCCGGTTTAATCAACAACGCGCGATCAATCATTCATCCCTTCGCCGAGCTCGGATTCGACCGGGTGATTGTTCGCGGGACGCAGTTCACCGGCGATAAAACTCGAACTAATGCCGGCTGATTATCTGCTAACGATCGGAACGAGTATCGCGACCGAAGGTAATTATATCGCGTTTAGGCGGCGCGTGTAACACCGGACCGCGTGGCTCGATTTGTTTGATTACGCGCGAATTGGTTAGGCGTTAATGCGTTTATCGGCCTTGGCTTTTACGTTTGCCACCGGGAAACTTCGCGCGAATCGTCCTACCGTCGCTTGCATAATTCGCCCGTCGAATTTGCACCCCTAATCCGCGCGAATTTTCCAGCAACAAATGGTCGCATAATTCATGCGAAACGGTTTGGAATCATCGAACTGGATGATTGTATTTTTCGAAATTTTATATTCTCTTGCATAAATAAGTTTCGTAGAGAAACGATTAGTCTATGTTTTTATAGTTAGATCGAATTGATTTTAGATTAAATGAAAAGAAATATTTTATAATCAGAATTATTTTCGAAAACCTAGCCTCGCGACGATTCTGCACGGTGGATGGCTCTGGCGAAAACCAATATCGGCCCACTCACGATTTATCCATATTCATTAGTGGGCCACGCGGATGCCGCCTACCAATCAGCCCCGATAATTATCCACGTAATTAGGCCGGGGCCGGCTCAAACATACCCATTTCGAGTCCATCCTGTATTTCACTTAGCAGTAACGCCGAAATGAAGCAATATCGTCGTCCATGCTCGTTTGATCATGATTTTCCTTCTTCGCGTGCGCGGAATTCGTAATATCCTCCATAAAGTCACCATCATTTCTTCGATATTAAATTCTCGATCGTTCGAATATCGAAATGATCTTCGATTCCGCACGAATAATAAATCGAAAATCAAACACTGTAACTTGTTTTATTAACGCCTCGACGCTCGGTGATTTAATTTACCATGTTTTCATTCGAACCCTTAACGAACAAAAGTAATCCGACGGAAAAAGGGACTCGAAATTCTCCGCACTCACGATTGCAAGCTTCTCGCGTAAACGTTAACGTTCCAGCTGCACGATCGACCGAGCATTCATCCTGTAGGCGTGTTACGTTTGTGTTTCGCCACGTTTGTATCTCCCGTTGTTTATCCGAACTGCGTAGCTTCTGTCTGCGATCAAAATAATGGCCGATAAAACGAACTATCCAGCAATCAGTGCGCTACGATCCGCGGAAACGATTGTTTTGCCTCGCCACTTGCTCTCAACGTTTAACAAAAAAAACACACGTTCAATCAAGAGATCTTTGGAGATTTAATTGAAATACAATATCGCGTTTTACTTTGTTCAACGACGGCGCCGTTTTATCCGAAGGATCCTCGACGCGGATAGCTTAACGAACATTATCAAACAGCACAGATTAATTGACTCGCTCGTTATACAGTTAGAAAATAAACGCGTTCAATTTTCGTCGTGGTCACGGGATTCCGATGATCGGGCGCATACCGAAATTGCCGGCTAATTTGTACCCGATTCGCACGACGGAAGCTCGATCGATCGAATACCACGGATACCTCGATAGCTGCGTGTATTCGTGAATGTCGCTGATCCACGGCTCTGAGACGGTTTAATCCGGATTACCAATCCTTCGGAGACGGATCGAGCACAGCCGCGACACGTTCGATACGTTTATGAAAAGCAAAGCTCGTATTTTCCACGTATTTTTCAAACAAAGACCCAGTTATTTTACCGTGAAATCAAGAATGTACGGACGAAATTTCGAGCTGCACTCCAGAGAGGAGGGCGAAAGAATTAGAGAGACGAAAGCGAGGATAATTCTTTTTCAAACGGAGTTATTGTCCCGTCGCGCGGAATTGGCAATATCGTTCGTGCCGCGAGTCATATCCGCTCCTCCCACGCGAAACAGTGGAAATGGCCAACGTATTCCCGTGGGAACGTTCCTCCCCGAATAAGTCTATCGTTTACCGAGCATCGACACGCTGACGGAGGACTGTTTAAGCGACTCTACAGAGACACCCGCTAAAAATGCTCTACCAGGATGTCGACTTTCAATTTCCTTTCAAAATCCACGTTTAACGCGACGAAGAAGCTTTCCAATCTGGTAAAATACGAACGGAAATCGCGGTGATAATTTTCGACATCCATTTGTTTAATAATTAAAGACGTTTCTTTGCGTTAGCTAGTCTTTTGAATTGAAATTTCCAAAAATTTCATAGGCTTTAATATAATGGGTGATTAAATTATTAGAGCCACTAGCATAAATCGATGATTTTACATTAATATCATTAATTCTTAAATGAAAACCGAGTTAAACGGAGTTTTTGTTATTTTTTTATGATGTATTGATGCTTGCAAAATTATGATACACAGTTGAAAATAGTGAAACTTGACTGGCCTAGAAATTCTTCGGACCTCAACCCCATTGAAAATTTGTGGAACTATTTATTATTAGTAATAAATATCAGTTGATTGAATGTTTGATAGAAGTGTGGGCTACAAATAAAGCAACCAAATGAATTGCTTAAAATGCATCGAAAGTATGCCGAAAAGAATTGAGGCAGTAATTGCAGCAAAAATTGCAATAAATATAATCTTTTAAATGTATTTGTTTATTTTGTATTTTTTTGTATATTGATAGTGGAGAATTATTGATGTAAAAACCTTAAAATCCCATTCTAACACGAAAAACCCATTTCTCATATCATGACTCTAATAATTTGATCACCCACTGTAAGTCCGTGAATTGTCAAACGCGGCGAGACAGTAGTATAGGTAAGTGAATATTCAGACGACAGCTGTACCGTTCAGTAGAACAGACTCGTTTAGAGTCAGACGAGGTAAAAGTTGAATTTATTGTTGTACACAAAGGCATTCTCGAATTCCTACGTCACTAGTCAAAAGAAACATTTTTATGAAATATATATTCGATTCACTTTCCAGACAGTTGAGCAACGAAGAAATTCCTGTTTTATTTGTATTTTGAAAACTGTCTGTTACATAAAACAAACACGAGCCCCTGCGCAGGAAGTTTGGCGTAAAAGTTGATTCCTTTCCCTGGAATTTCTGTATTTTTAGTATAATGCACGCAGAGTGCTCTGTGTTCCTCGAATTGTCTTCGCTTGGTGTTTTCACTCGAGAAGATACGATGAAATTAGACGAGAAAGGAGAGACGGACGAAGGAATGCATCGCATTACGGTGCGTTTGTTCGACTCGACGTGCCTCTCCGGGAAAAGCAAATAAATCCGCGGAGAAATGGCAGGCCGAACAGGGCTGAGCCTCGATAAAACTAAACGCGAAAGCGTCTCGCGGTGAAATCCGGGACACGAAACTCGAACACGCGTGCCAGCCTAAGGAACATCCCGTCGATGATTCGATGCCAGAACGATGGAGTATTCGAAAATAATTCTGAAGCTTTCCGTTTCCACTTTGACGTGCAACGTAAACAGCGAGAAAACGTCGGTAATGTTTCTTCATTCATCGCCACGTCAAGCTCTGAAAGGGTTCTCCTTGAAATATATTTTATATTCCTATGAATACTAAATGACTTGCTACTTGATCAATTAAACCTCGATATAACACCGCTCCTTTGTTACCAGAATCTCTCTTTAATCTTCGGCCTCGAAATCACGCTTGTAAATTTCCCCGACAGCATTGTACTAAACCCCGTGAAAGGATTCGCTTGAAACAAGACAGAATGCTGCATTAACACGAGAGCTCGAGGGGACGGGGTGAAGATGTAAAGGTGGAAACTGTGGAGCGTCAAGATTAGACATTTTCCAGGCTAAGGGTAATACCCAAAGGTCGCTTATCCGTTTAAAGAGATACTTGGCGGTCTAAATGGACTTGGCTCGCGCGATTAGATTAGCGATAGATACGAGCCCTTAATTTTCGCGTATTCCGACATCTTCTTCGTGCCGGTTTCTCAAATTAGAAGGATACATAATTGGTCTAGTACAAAAGGGTTGAAAGGTGGAGATTCGAGACTGGATGGGGTTTTGAGACTTTGGGTTAATACGAAATTTTTAATTAATTATTTCGTTATACTTTACTGTATTTAGCGAGAGGATATGGGGTGAAAAATGATTGTTTCTTTTCAGGTGCAACCGGTTTGAAAGATTTGACAATCAACGTACCAGCAGTGGTACGATCGGGTGACACAGTGACACTATCCTGCCATTACGACTTAGAAGGTTCGCCATTGTATACGATACTATGGTCTTTCGAAGATACAGAGTTTTATCGGTACATGCCTGAACGAGATCCACCGTACAGCACCTTCGTTGTGGATGGAATACAAGTGAATGTAAGTATAAGATTCCGTAATAAATGATTTAATAGATTTGTTATAAAGATAACAAAATTGCCTGACTCTATTCTAATTATTTTAATTAGATCATATTGGAATAAATAAAGATTTCTCAGGAGATAGACACCATATCCGTTCGTTAATGAAAACCGTTGTTAATTAGGTCGAAAATAGTGTTCGCCTTCAAGGCTGCCACAAAACCCTGACTTCCCTTGCCCGATTTCTCAATTAACGCGCGCAATTAAACTTCAGCTCGCCTAATGACCACTTCAATAAAAGTTTATGAGAGAAAGTCTCGTTAAGTCGTTCGTTAGATTCGGCGTGCAGTTATTAGAGTAGCTCGCGATTGAACGAAACTTCTGGTCATCCCCCGACACACGCTCCTTAATTGTACGCGCATTATAATTGCAAATTGTTTTGGAAGCTCGGTAAATCAACGATTCCACGGGGAAAATTCGTTTTGTTTCGTCGATAAATTCAAGCGTACGAACATTATCACGAGGAAAATCAGCCAGCCAACCGACCACAGGGAGAAAAAGTTGCAATTTTCTTCCGCGAGCCGATACAAGGACGAGCAACGACGACCATTTATCAGTCTCCGGTCTGTGTTCCGAAAGCGAGGCCAGATAAGGCCGAGTGGCGTCCCGATTTTCCCACCCTCCAACTGGAGCACCTCTCTTTTTTACTCACCCACGACGCACAGGGTGTTTCATAAACCAATCGAACGAAGAATATTAATGAAATAAATATAAACTCACCCCTTCGTCGAATCCTGAACGATGGTCCTTCTCCGAACAGCTTCGGGTTCTGTAAAAATAAAGGAAACATGTCAGTTGAATAAACGAAAGTTACAAGTGTGAAAATCCAAATATTCTCGTAACACCGCGTGCAGGTCTAGTTTGAACCCAGAAGAAAGTACTTCTCGAAATTCCAAAAGTGGCGTCAATATTTCAGGCGATAAAGTTAGTTGGAACAGGGTGTAGTTTGTCGGAGACAGTGGCGGCAGGTGGACTCGATAAAAGTCTTCGGAGCTCGTCGCGCCAGAGGGGTGAAACTTTTTGCCAACATCCGGCCCCAACCCCCAACGGGACTGGCACTCTTTCGCACGTAGGGTGCAAAGGTGAAGCATGTACGTGGACTGGTCGAAAGGAATCGATAGGGCTGATTTATGACTCGCGCTACGACCGCGACACGACCCTTTCCAATACCCTTTCCACTGAATTTCAAGCCTGGGTCAAGCGACTTCCGTGTTTTACTTCTATCGATTTCACCCTCCCCTTTTGTACACCCACCCGTGTGCCACGTTTCTTTCGATCCTCCCCACGGTTTAAATGTTTATCGCGCGAACGAATTACGATTTTTCAGAACTGATTTATTATTACTTTTAAATTACAATTTTTACCGAGTTTATGATAACAGAAAATGTTATGCGGGAGATTTCTCTAATTTATATTTTTCAATTTCGTTGACATTTCATTGAAATTCTTTTGCAGCAACAATATTGGCTCGCGAAATCGCTAGAAACAACGCGAATATCGTTCCACACGTTCGGATACCATCGTCGCGTGGCTATTTCCGGTCGAAAAATTTCGTACATTTGGTTACCTATGCCTTCGAGCGTGGTATCGTTTAGTGAAATCCGATTCGGCTATTTTCAAGCCAATAAAAAGGCAAACACACGTATTTTCAACTTCATTTGCCCATGATACATGAAAAAAAGTAAATCATATATACTCTACGATGCATCGTATAAATTTATTCTACAAAGTTGAATAAAAAAAAGAGAAAAAAATTGAAAGCAAAATAAAAAAGTACACAGTTTGAACAAACACAAAGGGCATTTCCAATGCGTTTATACACGTGTTGATACAGTCAATGGATCTACCTAAATTTCCTGACCTTTGATGTTCCCTTTGTTTGACTATCTTTTTATTCAATTTAAATATACAGCAAAACTTTTTGACACAGAGAATGAAAATGATCAAAAGGGGTTTCCAAACAAATCGGTACCTAACCGATTATTTATCCAGAGCGTCGATTCAACGAGAAACGTGGAAAAATAATTTACGATCAAGTGGCAAACGTATAGGTGGAATAGGGAGTTGCACAATCAGTTTCTTTAAGCCATTCGAGGCTCATGAATGAAAGGAAGATGGCAGAGGGTAGGTAGCCGGTGTACAAAGGCAGGGGAATCGATTCGAATCAAGGGTGTAAAAGAGATTCGAGAAGGACAAGGCGAGAACGTAATCCGTGAGCTTGAAAGTGTCCTCGAGAAGAAAGAATCGAGCAGCCCGATACTTTCAGATAAATAGAGGGGGCTGGCGGGTATTTGCCAAAGGTGGTGGCTGAGAATCGATGCTGACAAGATACGAGGGGCTTCTAGTTTCTCTCGGAATCGTCCAATCGATTCGTTTCCGTCTCGGCTGTTCCTCCGGCGAGACAGTGAAAAACAAATTTTTCATTCGACACGTCCGACGACCGCCGATAGGGATCTTTAATAAAATTTCGAATCGACTTCCGCGGGTAGCGACTCTTTTTCAACCGACGCTATCATTTCTCCGCGTCGTAACAAGCTGACTGGAAGGAAAACAGAATTTCTTCCAACGATACCAATGATTGTCCCCGTTGTATCGACGAGGATTTCCAAGCTGTCTTTTCGGTTTCGACGTACCCGAGAGATAAATGTAGAACGCGTGACTCGTGGATGTACCGTCTACAAGTTGAATCTCAAAGGATCGATGTTAAGGCGGTTTACAAAAGGGGATTACTTAGATTTGTCTCGCTGACACTGTAATTTTTCTTTCGGTACCGACGATACGAAGTTTCGGTACTTCATTGAAATCCACAGTGCGACGATAAAATTGAAAAATTGATATCGTACAAAGTTGTAACTCTGATACTTTCCATTTTCGAAATTTAAGAGCAAACAAAATTTTCTGTATACCGATGAATCAATTAAAATTTAATCAACCCTCTGGCAAGTAGGATAAGCGAACAATCGGAGAATAAGGATTCATAAAAGCTTGACGGATTAAATAACAGCGAGATACGAGGTGGTGCATCAACGACGCGATGAGTCGGTCGTAAATTTCTGGCGATGCTTCAAATTTCTTCATCGCGACAAACATACGAGACTCGGAGGGTTGTAAAAGTAACGGCGGATCGTATAATATTTACAGGAGGGATGTATGGCGAATGTACAAGGGAAGATAGTAGAAACGTTCGGCTATGATGCGAGTGCAGTTAGGAGTGAAATTATGTTAGTCCAATACGGTGATAAGCCTGGACCTAAACGTCTCGACGTAACCGCACCGATAATCCCACCTTTTTATCGCCACTTAAGTGTAGCCCCTTTTATTGGTCATTACACGTTATCGCGACACCGAAGCCGAACAAACTGGGGACGACGATACGCCGCTAGCTCGACTTTATCCACCCCCTTCTGATCTCAATTAAAACTTTAACCACTCGGAAAAAAGGTAAGGTCCAACCCTTTCGATACAGTGCAAAGCGATCAATGGAAGTTCGTTACACATTTTTTAGAATAAAATGACAGATGATCAGACGATTGGAATATAAATCTTAACATTTTTTTAATTAAGGAATCACGTTGGGTTAATCGGAAATTTTTCGCCGAAACTCGGGTGACTTTTAAACGAAGCGTTCGAGGATGCAACGTTTCGTTCCACGAATCGCCTCGCGACGCTTCTATCGTCGTCGTAGGAAGCGGTGAAAAGGACTTGTACCCGGATCCGGTGTAGTTTGTAAAGCAGGCAGACGAACTCGCCGTGATGCATATAAATGATTGCACGGTTCGAGAGGGGGAATGGGGTTGAAACGCAGAAGAGGAATACAGTCCGATCGAGATTTAGACGTGGAGAGGGTTAGATAGAAGGTCGATAGTCGCGTGGAATACAAAGTAATTCCAGGGACCGCTGTAGCACCGAGCCGGAAATAAAGAAAAGAGAACGGGAGGAGCGATGGAGGAGAGGAAATTGGAGGATCCGAGAAATTATACGCGTCTCCTGGGAGTTCCGACAAAAGGGTTCGCCATGGAGCCACGGTTTTTGTTTATAAACTTGCTGGATGATCGTTATTGACATTGAAAATTCTTTAGTTTCGTTAAACCTCCATTGCATGGTATTTCTTTTCCTTCATTTAAAATAGAAAACTCCAATGGATATTAAATGTTGAAAATATCCCGACGGTATTTCTTCGTTGAATTCGCCATAAGGATTTTCTAGACCCTTCGTTTTTCGCTGTACTTCTCGAGAAGCGAACCCCCGCGAAAGGGATGAGATTTTTATTTCTAGACGCGGTTTCGTGGATCGATCGTTAAACGTGGGAAACCCGAAAACCATCGTCGACGCTTTCGGAAACGGCCCGTCAATTTGGAGCGAGGGGCAAGTTGCTCGCTTGAAACACCGCCAATGCGAGATGCTTTTACTGGCGATCGAACCGCTTGAAATCTGATAGCAGCACCCACCACCAACTTTCTTCTTCCCTTCGAGATACCATTTCGTTGGAAATTGTTTCACCGGTAAAATGTTTTCTTCCGTCGGTTCGACGGAATTCCTCCCCCTCGAATTTCGCTCAATTCCACCCCCGTCGACTGTAGATTACCTCCGATCCTATTTAACGTCTGTCTATTTTAACAAAATTCTAAGACACGTGTAATTAATAAAATTTGATTATTGTTCTCAGGTATCCAAATCGAACACACACGACGTGACCCTGGTCGACGTGTCGAGGAAGCTGACGGGAAAGTACAAGTGCGAAGTGTCAGCCGGAAGTCCCTCGTACCATACTATGATCGAGAGAGCCAATATGGAGGTGGTAGGTAAGTGAAATTCGACCCGGAGGAATGAATAAGTACCTAGGAATTAACGAATCCCTTGATAAATTTTAAAATCAACCCTTCAACACCGCAGCCTGAGTCAATCGTGACTCAAACTTACAGAAAGTCTACTAGAATATTAACCTAAAATTAAATATATAATTGTTCAAGTATCAATGTAAAATTTAGAAAAATGAATATAATATGAAATGGAAAATTGAATTAAAATTGGGGCTCTCTCCATGGTCCGCCGTCCGAGGGTTAACCGAACTAATGCTAACGAGGAGAAATCAGAATAGAAATTATAATTTAATCTCAATCTAATATTCAAGCAAAGACAAAGGTTTTCACTGAAACAATTCGTACAGGTGTCTCCACGGCAGCAACCCCTGTCAACCCCTGTCAACCCCTCGTCTCGACTGGCTTTCAGCCAACGGTCGAGCCGATAGTCGCGTGTGCTAAACGACATAATTATTATGCTTTAGACGCCCCGAGAACGGACCCGACGATCGGCATCGAGAAGGATCGCATAGCAGTGGGTGAGATGCTTCGAGCTAACTGTACAACCGGCAAGTCCAGACCCGCCTCCGACATTACGTGGAAGCTGAACGGGGATCTCGTAAGTATATCGGTAGCTAGCCTCTCTCGCCTTGGCCGCCCACCGTTCCACGAGTACGTCCTCGACCCGTAGCTACGTGACCTTACTGGATGATTAAACTTTCCACCAACCACTTCGTCTCGTTTCTATCTCCTTGCCCACCCTCTCGCAACGTTCTGTTACATTTACGTTTCAATTCATCCCTCGTTCACCCTCGCCGCGTAGTTTTGCGCTCTTCCAGAAGATTGAGTATTTATCGATGGGAAGGTTGCCCCGGAAAGATTATTTGTAAAAGGGCTCGGAAAGATTGTTAAGCCGTTACTAGATACTTGTGGAAACCTCCAGGTGTAAACAGCGCTTCGGGAAGTAGAGTTTCGTATCAAGTAGAGCGTGATTAAAATGGTTCAAGAAATGGAATTTTATCCGACGATTTTTTAATCAGTTACAACCGCGTTTCATTCGATTCGAGAAGAGTAGCCATTGCTTCTCGTCGGCGATCCGTAATAATAACGCCGCACGATTATTTCGAGTGAATTATTAATATTGCCAGGCAATGGCGTGACCAGAGGTGGATAGAAGCTACGAGGCGCGCACATATCCAGCCCCATTGTGACGGATTAATTAATTAGAGCAATTTGATGTTCCGCTTATAATTCGTAATTAATTTGCCCACGCGAACGAGTTATTCCAGCGTGTAAACACGCGAACGTTCGCGATTCGGTGGTTCGTACGACGAACGGCAATCGAATCGTCTCGATCGTGAATAAAAATCACTTTGATTTTTTATCAAGTTCGATCGGTAACCGACTCGCGACGGAGAAGTTTCTTCGCAGCAGGGAGGAGAAAATTTCGGAGGAAGGCGTCGAGAGATGCTCCGAATTTCTCGGTAAATCCTCGATTCTGCTGCTACGCTTGGCAAATCTTGCGCCAGAGAAATCTGATGTTAAGAAGGGTTCGATGAAATATGCCTCGTCCCATTTCTTCCACGGATTTCGAAAAGCTTGAAGAAGAAGAAGAGATGGAATTCCGAGTAGCTGGAAAACTCGGCTTGCTAGGGTTGCATATTTAATTTTCAAAAAATTATTCAACGCTCTAGAACGCTGAGAGTACAAAATCACTTTCACGTCTGTGATAAAAATGATATCAAAGAGAGCAATCGGTTAGAAGAGTCAAACGCGAAAAGACACACACCGGCGACAAGATAATAAATGAAAGGACCAGCGACAGACTAATGAATGTCGTTTTCCCTGTTACACCTCTTATATACCCCTCGAATCAGCTCGTCTCGGACTTTAATAGGCATCGTTTGTCTCGCCAACAAATACCCGAAACAAATCTTGAGGAACGCTGCCAGAGAAAGTCTAAATCGAATGGAATTTGATAGCTCAGATCCAATTTGGTAGAAATATCGCCTGGACAAAGCGCAGTGGGATAAAACTAGCTGACCGTGGAAGCACTTTGATCGAATGAGACTTATTTGCTAAAAGAACCCTGCCGTATATCTTCTCCCTTAAAGAAAAGGATCGACCATTTGGTCTTCCATAGAAAATTTCAAATCCTAAGCAGCTTCGATAGAAAAATGTTTACACAAATGTTTCTGTTTCTATCGCGACACGTTCGACCGTTAACACGAAAAACGGGAGTAAAAATGGTTAGATATTGAATGAAAACGATTAATGTTCCTTCGATCGAGGCAGTTTTCGTCGATCGAAAACACATAACTCACCCCCATCCGGTCATCGTAACCGGTTAAACGCGTCGGGTCGCGGCGACGCAACGATTTAACGGAATAATTTGGTTGATTTAACAAATACCGCGGGATAACGATTTATTTGCATACGAGGCACAGTGACGCCTCTCGCCCCGCCGGTTCGTCCTCGTTCACTTGCCGATTGGCCGGATATGTATCTCGATGGATCCCGATAAATTTAATTCCAGCCGCCGCATCGTGTACACGAAAGCTCGCCTCGCGTTGCCGTTGAAACCCGAAATGACCGAGTAGTTATAGTGGCGGCTGCTGATTGAAAAACAAAACCGAGTGAAACGCCGATGGTAGAGAACATCGAAAAATAAGATACACTGGTTGGTACGCTCTGCAACTATCGATGGGAAATGAAAAGGTTTCCCGACAAAAAATCTGTACCCTTCAATCAACTGAAATTTAAGATGATCAGAATTGAAACAGGATCGTTTACTTTTATTTTTTTCATTCAGAAATATTCCAAATTTAACAATGGATACTCTTAATCTAAATGAGTCTCATCGATCAATGAAATAATTAATTAACTCGTTAATAGATTAATTTAATTGTTACATCATGTGCTCGGACCTATGCTAAACAACAGGCACATTATCCAACTAGTAAAGTAGTACCAAGTGTGGTCTGACAATCGAACAGTAGATAGATCATGACAGTAGTATAGGACTGCGTATGGTCTGGCATGACCAGTCAGTAGTATAAGATCGTAAATGTTCAGACACTAGTAAGCAGTAGAATGGCACTACTGAAAGGCATACAGTAGAATGGTATTACCTGCGATCAGATAGTAGAGTAGTAGAAAGTCAGACTAGGCTAGTAGAATAAGTCCGTATATGGTCAGACAAAATCAGACCGTATTTATCCAACGTCAATTATATCCATACTCTGAATGCTATGTCCCTACAATAGAATGGTATTGCCTGCGATCAGGCAGTAGAGTAGTAGAAAGTCAAACCAGGCTAGTAGAATAAGTCCGTATATGGTCAGACACAATCAGACAGTATTTATCCAACGTTAGCTATATCCCTACAATAGAATGGTATTGCCTGCGATCAGGCAGTAGAGTAGTAGAGTGGAAAGTCAGACTGCAACCAGGCTAGTAGAATAAGTCCGTATGTAGTCAGACACAATCAGACAGTATTTATCTAACGCTGGCTATATTCCTGCTCTGTCGATTTGAATCTCTACATTTTTTATCAGTCTATTTCACATTGCTCAGCCTTTTCCACCGGATATCCGTCATCCTTTCTGCTGTCATCAAAGGACAGTTTGATTCATAATTCAATGAATGTATCCGCTTTGTTCGATGTCCTATCTCGCGAATGTAACGCGATATTCGATCTCCGAGCACGTCGATAACTCCAGCAGCCGCCGGCCAGAGAGATTTATTTGACGAAATAATTTTGCCGGCCTCGACAGCCGGGAAATAAATTCGGCCGCTTTATGGGATCGGATCGGTTATAATTAACGCCGCCCAACGACGAGAGCCGAAAGCGGCGGCGATTTAGTTTCTCGATCAACGAAATGGAACGGCGCGGTCTCGTCTCGAGCGTAACTGAAAATTCGCCGCTGCAGGCCGGGATAACAATGACCCTGCTGGGAAAGTACAACGAACCCCGATAATTTCGCCCTGCCATTTTCGACCCCCCCAACTAACGTCAGGGTAACCCCTGACACGCGTCACCCTCTCCGCGATGACTAATCTGCCCATAGTCGACTACTTTCCGTTAGTGCACTTGCTTTCGATAGCTCTTGCACCTCGGGTCATCGCGGAAAGCGCCAAAGTTCGATGCCCTCCTTCTTTCTTCCTTCGAAATTTGATTACGCGAGTTTCATCTCCAACTGAAAAATTGCATCTCCATATTTATTCTTATATAATTTTCAAGTTACTTTGACAATTTTTTCGTAGAATCCCGAAGGAATATGAAATTTGAAATATTGAAAGAGCAAAATGCTAAAACTGCCAGAAGTAGGTGGAATCTGTTCTACCATCGAACTTGGCTCAACAAAATTTATTCCAGCATCCAAACGACGTTAATGCGGTTTTAAATCTTCTCGGAGGAAGGCGGCGCGGGTAGATAGCTGAAAGAATATCGAAAAGTTATCGAAAGCGCGTCAGCTCGAATGGAAGGATGACGAGCGGAAACCGAAATGGAGCGAACGACGAAACTTCCCATCTTCGAGGATCAAGATGGAGGATCGTTCGTTGAGAAAATGCAGACTTATCAACCGGTGGTTAGATTCTCGTGCCGTTGCAGCCTGTCTCTGCCTTAGAAAATCGTTTTCATCGATTGCTTCCTCTTTTCCTCTCCATATCGCACACAGATACTTCTGCGCGCTTGTATCTGTGTACAATATTACAAAAAAAGAGAAAACGCGGCCATGTGTTTGCGTCTATGAATACCGGCGATATTGGAACTTAAAAGCTTTCGCAAGCTGTGAAACCAGTGTCGAATGAAACTTAATTGCATCCTTTTAACTCAATGTTATTGCATTTCGGGAGAATAAAATTTCACCATCACCGGTCGATCTTAAAATCGTAATTACTGAATGGAGAAAAAAAAAATGTTCAACTCAGCCTCGCAGCGACAGCCGTCACCTTCCGTTTCCGCGGAAAGCACGCGACCTAGATTTTATCCAGAAGACTCGCAGCTGGAATTTCGTATGAAGCGGTACGTTACGCGCCGACACCGGAAGATAAACGACGGCGACAGGAATTTTGAGAAAACGGTAAAACTTGCAGAATTTACAGCGACGCGACGTTCCAGCAGGACGCAAAACGCTCATAAACCCTACGATGTGACAAACGCGTTCTCTCTATTTTTTTTCCCTTCCCCTTTTCTACTTTGTTCGACGAAAATTTCGAGCAACGTTGCTCGATAAATCCGGAACGATCCGCCATCGAACGGTGGCTGATGGAAGTTCGACGGGATATCGGGTTAATTATGTTTGACCGTGGAAATTAATGAGCAGTGTCATAATCGCAATATCCCCTAGAGATTACGCTTGATCACGATCCATTTTCTCGCGAGTATTACTACACCTTTAGAGTTTCACCCTCGAAGGCTCGCTTGATTGTTATTGCTCGCTTTCAGAGAAAAGTGATCGAATTTAGTTAAAGATAACAAACTCCTCGAAGATATGCAGAACGAAAAATTTACTTTATTTTAGAAATGTTCCTTGATCCTTTTAAGGAAAGATCTTTAAGGCTGCCAGCTGTTGGAAGCTCGAATAATAATTGATTTCTAGGTAAACTTGAAACTTGTATATCAAGATCTATAGGTCCAAGAAACTCGGTTATTCACATTTGAGGAGCTTAAATTCGATGTGCATCCTTAGTAATCAACGAAACATCTTGCCATTTCCACTAACTCAAAGACCCTTCTAACCTTCGAAGCATTAAACTCCGAAATCTTGTTGAAGCTCCGTCTTACAAAGAGTATGCAGGAGGAATCGATACACAATGGCACATAGATAGCCAAGTATCTAATACTGTATAATGCGAGTTAGTTAACATATAAATTTATTCTATTGCATATAAATTCCTTCAAAAGGTCACGTTTCCTTTTGACAAAATTCCGATTAAAATACAAGTTAAAATATTATCCCCAAGCTTTCAAGATTCAAATTTCGATATTCTCTTGCAAGTAAATTAAATATCATCGTAAATCCGCCGAGGAGTGCTCGAAGCAGCGTTAAAACCTGAAATCCCTCGCTATCTCGATCCATCAAACTTGCTATCAGCATCGCTCATTCGATCTAAATAAAAATCGGTAACCAAACACGCTTCGGCGTCGCTTTTCATCGTTTCTAGGTAACGCGATTCGCGTGTTTTTCACGTCGCGGCATCGATAACGCGTCGTCAACACGGGGATCGCACGGCAACAAATCCTCGTCGCTGGGAGCGCGAACGCGTGAGAAACGCGAAGCGGAACAAGGAGCAAGCTTTATGCATTATGTTTTATGAACATTGTACACGCCTAGTCCCAGCGTCATTGCAAGTCCGTCGACTTAATGCATAGCCTCGTTTGTTCCCCGAAGTAATAACGTCGAGCGACTCTTATACCTCGGCTAGCATTCCTCTTTGCTCCTCTCTGTCTGTCTTTCTTTTCCTCTTGACTGGAACGCGAGAAGAACAAGGCCCCGTGGCCCTCGTTCATTTGCTTTAAGAGCTACGAAACTGAGTAATATCCTTAAGGCGAGCCTGCACAACAACTTTGTAATCTGTGGGCTAAGTTAAAGGCAAAAGTTGCCGCGGCAGTCAGCTAAGATAACGATAATGAACATCCTCCTCCCAGTTTCCTCAAAGCTTCTCGAATCGATTAAGTTGAACACTTTGAGATGTCTTTTATTTCTACCAGCCGCCGTATAACTTGAATTTCGAGGGTAACGAACAACAAGTTTGACCGAGCGCGAAATCCGTGTTACATTTTCAACAAGAAACGATTCCGGGATAAACGCGGTGAAATAATTCATAAACGTTCCGTCGACGTGCGCGTGTAACATCGCTTTTCAGAATTAATCTGTTTCATTTTCTACCTGCTAAATATTTATTTGACGCGCACGCCTGTTTTCTTGCATTGTTAACGCGCGAGTATTCTCACCGCACCCGGCGAAAGTAATTTGTAATTAGATGTCCGGCGAGAGTTGATGGGCGAAAAGAATGAAAACAAAAAGAGAACTGGACGTGTCTCTGTGAAAAATGTACCTCTCTCGTGAGCAGACGTTCCTCGTTCAAACGTTTCGTTATTTCAATTCGCTTTCTAATGAAAATCTCGACGCGTCTGTTCGCAGATCGAGGACAACATGATATACAGTACCAGATTCTTCGCGATTCCTCAGGACGACGATTCACGAGTATCCAAGTCGACCATAGATTTCAAGGTAACGAACGACATGTTCAGAAACGGCCGATTACATCTACGTTGCACCGCCTCGATCGCGGACGTCTACCGGAAATCGGCTGACATAGAGATCAGCGAGGACGCACCTCGTATCGCCTCCATCACCGGCGAATCACCGCCCCGAGGACACCGTGAGTAAATCATATTTATATTAAAAAGTAATTTACGAATCATTAACCAACGATTTCCAATAATGGTTTCGTACCAATTATCCAACCGCTCGCGCGTCCATCAGAAAATTCGTGTTTGCATCGTTGAAAGATAATTCCCCAAATACAGTGATATTGGCATCGTTAATGAAATATGGTGGGTAATTATAACCGTAGCATCGGAATAATCGCGTTGTTTAATGAGTAACGGATAATACACGATTCTTCCCGATAATTCGTTGTTAACGAACGAACGTTGTTCAAAGATAAACAAGTGTTCAACTGAAATCGATGTATTAAACAATCGGTATTGATCCGACTTCGATTATAGAAGAGAGAGAATCGCAATTATATTTCTGACGAAACGAATCATTCTTTTAGACGAAAGAAAGGACATCGGGTATTTAATCATTATCACAGACGGTACAAATCTGGGCGATTTATGAACGCGAGAAATAACGAAGCTGGGGAAGTCTCGTTTAGCCAAGCTGCAAACTGATACATCGCTTGTTTGCAGCTTGTTACGAAAGATTGCAGCAACAGCAGTTTATTAAATGATGTAATAAAGAAGTTGCGAGGTCCAAGAATTTCTTACCTTTTCTTACGTAAATCCGACGTACCACTTTAATCGCGCGATCTCTCAGTCATATTTAATGGAAAATGAAATTTTCTTTATCAAGGAAATTAAATTACTCACCCCTTTATAGAACGCTTAATTAATACGTACACCTATTAACGTCCATTAAAGAATGTTAAAATATTTCACTGCGACTAACAATAAGTAAACTTCGCTGAAAGTGTAAGAAATGTTAAGAAAAATATAAAATATTTTTCCATTGTACTAAACGTCCACGATCAAAGAAGAAGAAATAAAAATGTGAACGCAAAGATGCGTCTGTCTGACGATTAATCAGAGGAAAATGCACCCGGGGGGATGTGTTTCGATCGAGGCAGTGTCATCCAGTCGGCATAACGCGCGACCCCGTCGAACGGGAAGAATAATAGCGTCAGGAAACGGTATCCTCCGACGAAACGTAATAAGGCTAACGGCAACAATAACATTTACGAGGCTGGAGGCGCGCAGATGTATCGGGTCCACGCGTGATCTTTCATGTGAATCACGCCGTTGGTGACATTTATGTGGCCCTAGCAGCCGTATCAGCGACCAGCCAAGAAGGGGACAACCGATTGTTCCAGCTGAAAAGGCAAAGCCGTTACCCTGTCACCGGAAATGGGATCCCTGACCGAGCGGTTGCTCTCGCGATCTCGCGACACTTTGTTCCCCTGTTACCGTACACTGATGCGATTATATCTCTCGTTCTCACCGTTCCATCCCTTGTTTTCTTCTATTGAAACAACCTTCTACTTGTGCTTTCAATGTATACAGATGTATATATGTACAGCCTTTCAAGGATGTATTGTTTTCTGCTTCAATAGCGTTCTTCTTCGAAGCTGATCGTTAAGGATTCCGACGAAGAGTTACAAGCGTAAAGACTTTAAGATCTATTTTAAAATAAGAAACCTAATTACAGGTATCTTCATTTGGTAGATAAGGCACGGGAGGAATTTTACAGCTACCAGTTAACGATGACAATTTCACGGCGTTTCATCGTGCAGGATCGCGTCAGAGAGACGGTTCGTTCGTTCTTTTATTTTCGAGTCCGATATCGGCGGGTGGATTAAAATTGAAAAAAGGATTCTGCGGTCCAGCGGCTGGCCTGGCGACCACGCTGATCGAGGTCGAACGGGAAAAAGGTAGAGAAAAAGCGCGAAAATGCAGGGCTTCATCGAGCTAGACCGAGCAGGGGTGACTCGATAAAATTTCGTATATAAAATGAGCCTGCACTGTGCGAGCTACATCCTCCTATCGACTGCATAATTGCACTCGCGTTTCGGTGCATTTTTCTACCTGTGCATACACGGTGTTTCGACAGGATCGAAGAATAATTTTTATATTCGAAACAAGAAAAAATGTACACCATTTAGTATCTCGAAACACCGTCAGTCTGATCGTTTCTTCAAATTTCCACGAAGGGAAGGAAATTTAAATCGATCCAAGGATTAAATGTCCCGGAAGCTTGACGGAGGATCGATACGCGGCCGAAAACTTGGAACATTTTAAAATACAAACAGGGGACGAAGTTAAGGGAGAAATGTATGCGCATGTAGAAACGACGAGGATCGTATTCCAGGACCTACTCGACAGGGTGCTCGAGGGTGCTCGCACCCTAATCGGAAATGGATTCCTCGCGTGTACATATTCCCCGGCAAGACATTCCTCGCGAAATAGAATCCTCACAAAAGGAGGAGCTTTTCCCAGGATGATCGAGGGACTTTGGTCCGTGGATTTCAGGACTTTCAGACACCTCAATTCCACTTCGAACGATTTGCAGGTCTGTCGATCACTCGTGCTAAATAATGTATCTGCACTTTGCATCTGATATTACGATTTTATGAAGAACACGATACCACGCTTAGAACTTTGATAGCAATAATTCACCCTGAAACACCGTGATAATCAGCCGCTGATATACGTGTTCAGCCTCGTCAACCCTTTCGCGTCTCAAAGACACATCGATCACCAAAATCCTGCGCCAATCAGCCTGATTCTTGCTCCGCGCCCGATGAACCAATTTGATAGCTCAATCCACGAGATGCTGGAAAGCAGGCTCGTCGTCGACGAGGGTCGAACGATGCAGCGAGGGTGGTTCGTTTACGAGCAGGCTGACTCATCCCCCAAAAGGTTGCAAAGGTTCCTCGTGATCACGGCTGATTTACGCGCAGCTATTCGCAATTGCAAGCAAGATTTGATGGCCGATCCGGACCCTTAAAACGGTGAATGGTGGACAGTCGATCGTCGATGTCTTTATTCCGCAATAAAAGAAGCGTAAACGCAGCGTTAACGGAGCGTTCCGCCTCGAGTACACTTCGGTTTGCGTGCTTGCGTTGTGGAGCGGAAATTGAGGCTACGTTTTTATGGTTCCATAGAAAGTGCGTCTTATTAAATTAATCTAAGATACGGCTAATCCGTCAGGCGTTGATTTGCAACGAAGAATCGACCTGAAATGTGCATTTCGAGGCATTTCGCGAAAGTCGAGGATCAGAAAGACACTCGAACGAATTAATTAGAGCCTGAAAAGCACTCTGGAAATTTCTTTGCAGGCTGAATCACGAGCAGCTCCACGTGTGGACGAAACAGAGCAATAGGATCGAGGGTTGTTTCGAGGGAGGCAAAAGAATACAGGGCGCATCGCGCAGTACCATTAGTAAATTACTTTCCCCGCGGAGAGACTGATCCTTTTGCGGCACGGATCTCTTTGCCCTTAAGCTCGAAACTCTGACTACCTAAAACGATACACTCTTGACTCCAGCGAATATCGCCGTCAATGATATATTCAAAGACGCTATGAAATTTCAAAAGGAACTCGCCTCGAGACTGTTGCAGACTTGCAACACCCTGTAGATGGAAAACGTGGAACGATTCTTCATCATGAAAGGTTCCGTTCGACCAAGACGGGCGCCCACATGTTCCCGCTGTCAGAATCACATCCGATGTACGTGATTAATATATCTTGCTACGGATCGACAGTTCGATAGCTCTGTTCGAGATAACAGAGGCAACATTCTCGTCCGACTGCTAATGGAGAAATCTATAAAATCGAAGACGAACGCGCACGGTTTTTGTTCCGTTCTTTCATCCGTCCCGATTGTGACAATTCATCGAACGCTTCGAGTTTGCTTATCAATCATAGCGACGTTGAAATCCTACAAACAAAACGATTCGCCAGTTTGATCGTGTTAGAACAATAGAACAAGCGAAATGAAAGACTAATCTTTCCTTTTACTTTGAGCATCCCCGAGGACATCGATCGCGCGTAATCCACGAACGGATTAAAAAATCAAAGCCCGCTCGAGCCGTCTCGATCCGACCCGAACAAACGATACTCCCGTGGCGAAGCATCTTTTATTAGCGCGTACTTTTCCGAGATACAGTGACGAGAATAAATTTCCATATTTGCATTTCCTTTAACCCGGTATCTTCTTCTTCTGTTCTTGTTCTTAAAAATCCTTCACCCTCCCACCGCGGGGTGGCTCGTAATTCCAGCTGGAAAGAAAAACAGTCTCGCCGGACGTAGCTTGCGTTACCGAGTTACTAATCGAAGCAGATAGTTCCTCTACTTTCTTCTTTCTTTTTATATCTCTTCTCCATTTCCTTCATCCCCCTCCTTCTCTGTACGCTTTTATTTCCATCGCTCTATCCCGGTCTCCTCTTCGCGCTCTCCATCCCTCCCTCCCTCTTTCACGACTTCCAAGAGCGCAGCCAGCACTCTCGTTGCTCCTTACTATTCCGGGATACCCTCGAAAGTGCAGCCGAGAACTCGCCTCGCATTGATAATGCCCCGGCTATATTCCGCCGATGGGCGAGCTGCCTGTGAGATGCTCGAGGGAGAATTTCACCGGATAGACGACGAGACCCCGGGAAAAGAAGCGTTCGAGTGCATCCTCTCTTGATAGAAAGAGAGAAACACCTGCTTCGTAACCGAAGAAACGAGCCTGGCATCCGTGTAACGGAGATGAATATTAACCGAGCTCCGCCACCAACAACGTTCGTCTTTGACTTACTCGACCCGTTTCGCATACCGCGCCAGATCTCTGATTTTGCCGATTTTTTCCGCGTGTCTTCTGCTTACGAATCGCGGTTATTACCACTTTACCCGGGATCCTTTAAAAACGGTCAACATTCTGCAATTCTAAGATACTCGATATTTCCCTCCAGCTCGTCTGGCCGATTTCCGGTATCGAACAGTAGCAGCCTGCAGACTCGATCCGCGTGCAATCAGCGCGAGACAATAGGCGTTTCACAGCGTCGCAAGGAAACAGAGAACACCACGTCCCGTCTAGACTACCGTTTCACCGCGATCGATCCGCTTCGATTTTGCGGTTACGCGCGATTCTCGTAATCACAGGGCCGCCACGATTCGACCTGTCTTATTCTAATCTCGATTCAGGTGCAAATTCACGACGACCCAATTCCGACGGCAGGACAACAGGGCTCGATTCGCTTTGACCGTTACGTGTCGCGAAGCCGAAATAATCCCTGGCTAGTCGGTGTTCCAAGCGCGAAACCCTATCTCCTCGAACGTTTTTGATGAAGTTGAACGGTTCGATGGGCGGCGCGCGGTCAGATCTGGTCCGGTTGTCAATCAAAACGAAACAATTTCGGCTACGTAGTAAATTGACCGAGCCAGCCGGTTTGATTGCGCGACGCCAGATGGGTTACCAGAGATATAGAAATGAATTTTGAAAACGACGCCCACCCGCGCCAACCACCGACTCGTTGGATCGCTCCGAAGTCGGATTGAATTTCAATGGGACCATTCGGGCGTACCTGACCCCGATTTTTCCCCATTGTTTCTCGGCGAAATAGAAGTCGATCAAACGTAGAAGAAACGTGGAATTTAATATTTCGAAAAGTTCCCCTGCAGTTTCTCGTTTCGTTCGTTCGTCAGGTTCTAACGAATATTTTTTAATACTTCGTTCTTTCTTTCCGTTTCTCCGATACTATTTATTATCTATCGCGAAATTGGTATTTGAAATCTGTAAAAAGCTGTCCGGGGAAAAAACAAAATCATCTTTGATTCCCATCCATGACGAAGCAATTGCGAGCCGAGAGTAATACAGACGTTTTCGAAAAGCTTGTTTCGCATGGAAAAAGCAATTACAACCGGTCATAGCTATCGAAATTGTTATGAAGAGAGAAGGTAGAATGCAGGTTGGAAGGATGGGAATCAGTGATGGACACGAGTCACCTGGTTGTCCCTGTGTACCGAATCCCTGTCACGTTTTACCCCGTTTCAGCCGGTTTTCGAGCCACTGGCTGCAATCACCGGAAGCCGGTGTGTCCTGTGGCGCGATTCGAACGACGCGATTCATCGAGCACCCTGTTATACAAGGTATCATGTAACTGATGATGCAAGAGAAAACCCCGTGCCGATGCCGAGTGAAAAAGATTCATTCGAAAATATGAAATAGGTAACATTTTTTGACCGAAATATAAAAATGCCTGCGCTATTAATCCATGGCTCGAATGCGTTTCATTCCGTTACGAAACACCCTATATAATTCGTTGTATCCTCGGACGAATACGTTTTGACAAGCTGGAGAGGCTCTCGTCGTTCCTGCTCTTCGTTTTTATCGAGAGAGAACGTGCCGGGACAGTTTCGAACGTCGAAAGCCCGCGTTTCCTGGCCAACAAATAATTGGCCGACCGCCAAACTACACGTTATTTTGATTTGACGTGCAGGACTGAGCCACGGGCTAGCTGCGACCCATTGTTACTAGGCGCGTAATTCGTGAGCTAACGCGTCGAGTACGCTGACAGGCGTACGCGAAAACGCGCCCGCGTAAATGATATATTCTCGTCGACCCGGCCGAATCGTTTTCGCGAAATTTCGAATTTAGCGACAGCGAGTTGCGTGTAAAAATTTATTTTACGATTCATCAAAGAAGAAGGGAAGTGGGTATTCTGAAGATGCTCGCGAATCCTCTTCCGTCTTTGCGGAAAAATTCTACCCCGAGACCTGTTATCGCGTTCGAAGATCAGACCGATTTCGCCCAAAGTCGTAATCCGCGAATCGTAAGAAAAATCGCGTTTCGCGAACGTCGAATCAGTTCGTTGAGCTTTCTTTCCCTCGACAGGGACTCGTTCGATTGTAAAATACGGTTAAATCGAATCTAGAGGACTTGCCGAACGAGTATCTGTCAAGGCACATTTCTCTTGGAAAATAACTCCGTCATCGTCGAAGAGATTTTTCTCGGGGATTGACTAACAATTTGTCTTTCTTTGCTCCGATTTCATGGCTGTTGAGCTGTTACCCGAACATCCGTGCAAGTTTTCACGTTTCAACCAGGACTATCCAAGAAAAGTTTTATATTTCACCGAGTAACATGGCGGATCGTTAAAGAACCTTCTTTTTATTTCATCCGCCGATGGTATTTCTTCTTTTCGCTTCATTTGGAAATGTTTCAACATGTTGGTAAAACGTTACGTGGGAAGAATTCCAGGCTGATTAAATAAAACGGCCGCAAACGAACGTGCATGAAAAACGAAACAGGATATTAAGAAGCGCGGACCGTTTGGAAGAGGTCGGAACGTTAATCCCGAAAATTAGAATAATCCAATCCGGGTTATTACGGGAACGATTCGAGAAAATAGAAGGGTGGTCGTTAAGTTCCCGCCGCCCCTAGTGGACCTTAAAATTAACCGGCATTTTTAAATAGCCCCCACCCCCTACTCGTAAGGTACGCTTCTTTCGCGGATATTAAAAATGAAAGAGGGAAGAACGAACGTCTTACGTCCGGCGATTTCGCTTCAACCGGAGTGTAACTTTCAACGTTTAGCGAGCTCCTTTTTCCTTTAATCAAGTGTTCGAATGAAAAAACCTATGAATTATAATAATAAAATAAAGAAGTTGGTAATATGCTTCAAAGTTTTTACTCGTCGCATTTCAGATTATATTAACACTTCGTCTACCGTGTTGAATTGGGTTAATTTCAAGTTCAACTAGTCGTAAGTTTGCTCCGCTTTAACGAAGATCTAGCCATTTTATGCTAAGAAAATTAATAAAACGATTATAGAGTCATTTTCCTCGAACTTCGTGCTTTAAATTAATACACTGCAAGTGGTATTTTGTAATATCTTTATGCAGTCATTTTGAAATTGATAATTCCTAAGTGCTGCTTTTAATATGCGTCACGCGATGTAATCGGATATTTCGAATAATTTGCGTTACATTCGTGACGAGAAATTGTCAAAATGAAACAAATTCCAGGCGCGTCCGCGTTTCGTTGCATTAACGACGAGACGAAATGAAATTCAGAACCGGTACACTCTCGGGGGGTCCATTAACCGCGCTAAATTAATCTCCGGTCCATCCATGGCGAACGAAAACGGCTAAATTGAAGCTCGAGAACACGATGCGCGATAATATAGATTGCGACGTCGCTCGCAGACAGCTCGAACTCGCTCGGCTCCGCTTCCGGCTCGCGTAAGAAGGAAATAAAACAGGAGTCTAACGAGATTTCGCGAGGGAGCTCGTTGTTCGACGTAATAACTCGCATCGACGACACGAAGCGAAGCAGGCGAACGTCCAAGTAGCTGCCAATACGGGCTATCGGTTCGTTTAACAACTCTAAACGATTTTCTGCCGCTAAATAGAGACCTCCTTTGCCTCTTTCAATGGCGATCTAACGTTTTTCTTCGTCCAGAAGACTAGAAGAACTTGTCGGAAACAACAGTGTTCTTTCTTTTCTTCAAATTGTCAAGTGCCTGGACAATATTAACGCGTTGAATGCAATGGTTAATATTATTTTAAATAATATTGCTATGGTACAAGTAATGTAAAATAGCAAATAGAAAGTAGAAATTTGAAATTAGCGTAGTTCTAAATAAACGCCAAAACGGTCAGGCGTTGCCATTGCTCCGGCACTCATAAAAACCGCGACTCAGCCACAAAATGGCCTATTTTATTGTATCTTCGGAAACAGCGAGTACGCGACTAATTCGCAGTGTGATACTTTACTAATTAAAGGATAAATCACCCTCGTTATTAAATAATAAAAGTAAAGTATTGACTTTATCTATTAAAATTGATTTATTGCCTAGAGATTAAATAATTCTCTACGCGCAACAAAATTTGAAAATTAACTATTCCTATTCTTAATAATTAAAGCTTCGAACAGGCTTCGAATTAGAAATATAATTTGAAATCTTCTCCAAAATGCTTCTATCGTCCCCGGAAAAGCAGCGCCTGGTGCAGCTTACAGATTTAGCGCCATGGAGGTCGATAATAATTTCCTATCGACTGGTTCGCCTGCGTTTTTTAATCACACAGTTCATTGAATAGATAAAAGCGGTTCCACGGCAAAGCAGCGACAACGCGGAGGTTTATTAAGAGTAGAATGTTGTTAGTGCAAAAAGTCTGCCTCGATCGAACAGTGTCCATTACATCGTCGGGAATAACGATCCCTTTTCATTTCTTCTTACATCGCCGGAACGAAATGGTAAAAATTGTCCCTTCGGATGACACAGGTTGGAAATTCATTCTCCATGGCTTTTTTCTTACAACCCTCTTCCGGGTCTTTCGTCTACGTTATTCGTGTCGCGCGAAGGTTTATTAGCTCTGGAGGATAAAGAAGAGCGAAACGGAACGAAGTATCCGATGCTTCGTAAGCCTGGAATCGCAAGGTTTGTCCAGGTAGACGGGTCACCGTTTCCGTAATGAACGGCCGGAGAGAAAAACGAAACAGAGTAGAGATTGGCGACGATCGATATTCGATTAATTGGATTTAGCCAGCCGGTTCGACGACTTTCTTTTTGTCCATCGTACGCTGCTTCGTTCTAGTCGGCACGCTTCCATCGCGACTACCTTTCATCTTCAACGTTTCATCCTCGATTTGATAATGTAGTTTGAACGTAGCTCGCGCACCAGGGTAGCATTGAATTTTAATCAAAATTCCTGTCCCCTGAATTTCTGCCTCGCAGTATCGATGGATCTTTTCCATCGATGTCAAAACGCGGAAAGGCTAATAATGTACGATGTTGATTCGAAACGTGAAATTTAAGGATATGCTAAAATTTCATAGTTCATCTTTGTATCTGAACGCGCAAGACGGAAACGATTCTCGTTATGCGATCAATTCGATCGGTTGCGTATAATGTCCCCATGGATGCCGTAATTTCACCGGTAATAACGTTGATAGTAATGCCCGTTTCTATGTAAACGACACTCGGTCGGTGGAATAATTATTAACAGAGACTATCGAGCATGTAGTTTAAATAGTCGATGGAGCGAATGGGTCCCCTTCGTAAATGGTTGTTCAATACGTAAACGGAAACGAGGCGATTCTATGCGATAAAAGTAGATCGAAGGCAACATTTCTCACTCGCAAATGTTGGAGAAACAAATTGAACGATATTGCGATTCGGTTGAGATTAGAAAATTAAATTCGATTAGTAAAAGCCCATTTTTTTTTTTCTGTAGAAAAAAAGTTAATCGAATCGCGTTGAATTTCAATATTTACCTCTCGACTGCTCGAAAAAATTCCCTCGACAAAGAAATATTAGAATCGACCACGTTTCTCGACGGAAGGTGATTCTTCGCATCCAGAGACATTATTCGACGCGGAACAGCCAGTTCTCGTCCCGGTAATTTGCTTTTTTCTACCTGGTTGGCTGGTTGCTCGGTCTCCGTTCGCGTTACTTTTCTTCTTGCTTGAAAATTTAATCGCGGAACCACGATCCCGTCGCCCCTAATGCGATTCCCTCGCCCGTCTTCTTTCTTCCGCCGAACATTCGCTCCGTCGAAAGATCTACGCGAGACGAAACGCGCTTTAAAAACATTGGTTTCTTGCCAATTTTTGCCGGACAGCGGGCGCATTTCCCTCTGTGGCCAGCAGAAGACGCAAGAAATCGCTCGATTTAATTACTCGGGTTCGAACGGAGATTTCCCACGACCTGGTAATCGATAGTTCATAAAAATACGATACCTCCGAGTTTGATACAAGATTCTTTGCCTTCTTGGAGGACGAATCGATCGATCGAATAATTCTTGTTAAAGAAATACAAGACGAAACCATCTTCGATACTCCTGTTCCTGTGAAACTTGAACTAACTTGACGAGCGAAGCGCCACTTAAAAATCGCGCTATTTCATCCGGCAGTAGATTAAAACAACTCCAACGATTCGTGACCGAGCGAAAAATCAGCGAAGACTCTTCAGAACGTTGAAGCAGATATTGGCCAAGCACTTTAAGCGGAAAATTCGAACGTTTTAACAAGCTCGAGTGGCTAAGACACTTTATTTCGTCCCCAATTGACCTGCAGACTCTAATTGGCTCTCTCGGGCCTCGCCAGCCAGCTATTTAACTAGAGCAACTGTTCAATTTATCGTGTTTCTGTCGCGAATGGAGAAAGAATAAAAAAATATATATATAAAACCTTCCTTACCTACGGAAACAGTGCACTCTTTGCAAATAACTTAGGATTAAGGTTTAAGAATAGCTGTTGGACGCGACAAAGTTTGCAGAAATGGCTACGAGCTCGAGCACTTGGCAACGAAATCGCGCCGGAAACGGCAACTCCCACATTTTCGCCGGAACTAACGAGCCTAGTATCCTACCCTCTTCCAGCAAGACCGCTTAATTTTTTTCATTACAATTAACTCTTAAAGTGCTAAGGGACTTATTTATGCGCCGTGAACGTGTATTTTACGAGCGTTAAACTGAACTGAAAACACTCTACAAATGAATATTCGAAATGTATAACGCGTATTTAAATTTTATCTCGATTAAAATATTTCAAAAGCTAAAATGAAACACATTTGACGAAAAAGTCAAGTGATTTTGTACGGATTTTTCATTCGTCAGAGATTTTAATGATATTTAGTCTGTCAGAATGATTACCGAATTTTTTTTTTTCCTTTCTCTTTTATCGTACGCTCTGAAAGGTTTTTCATTTTCCTATGGTATTTCTATCTGAACGAGATCCGCGCCGTCCATGCGGCATTGTTTGCCGTAAAATTTGAACGATTTTCGATGCGTGAAACAGCTCCAACGATAGGCGCGACTCGAATTTCTGATGTCTCTTTGCCGTCCGCTAACTGAATCGAAAATTCGTATACAAGCGAAAAAAAAGAAAATAAAAATTCCTACGTCCATCGTGCTTTGTGATACCAACAATTGTATTAACAATCCTATCAATCCGAAGCAAACTTAAAACGAAAAAAAAAAAACAAGATTGCATTTTAATTTAACATCACAAAGATTAAAGTTCCAAGAAGTTTAAAACAATCAGGTACTCGATTTCGAGTGATTCTATTCGTAAAACAAATCTTATTACTACAATGCAATTTAAAATATTGAAAAGCCTTGAATTTATGTTTTAAACAAATACGAGACGGAAATTCCTCATATCCTGTATGATTTCTTCGAATTGGTGTTCGGTTCGACGGGAACCGAAACTCGCGAAACGTACGGATACTAAATGCCGAGACGTTTCTGACATGTTCGCCTCTGGGAAATCTAGTCTACGATCCTGTAATCCTGCCGCATCCAGAATATCGGGAATCCAACATGGCTGCTGGATTTACGACGCAGGAAAATTTTGACGTTCCCAAGTCTTCTTCAAACTTGGACTCTTGTCAAAATCCCTCAAAATTTCTCCAGCTTACAGTTTCATCTTTCTATAAATTTCCAAGCACACTCTATCACGATGACACGGAAATGAAATTACGAAGTGTTTTTCAGTCATTTCTCTTTCTGTTCGCAGGTAGCAACAGCTCCGCAGGGCTACGGTTCACCTGGACTACCCAAACGACGATGATGTTCGCGTTAACGACAATTCTATTTCTGCTTTTCACCTCGATCACGAGCACGGCTAGGGTGAACAGATCGGGACCGATTGCCAGCAGCAGGTAGCTCGCACGCGTCCACGAGGACATCGCTGCCACCGACTAACCCGATTACATCGTCCATGTAAAACCTAGTAGTCTAGGGCTTCCAGTTATGTATGTTACTATGTATGGAGTAGATAGTCGAATAACAATGATTTTTATTCGAGTGGGCCTGTGCGAGAGACGGGAGATCGGCGAGTGCATTTGTGAAAACGTGCCGTTCCCGGTTCACATTCCCGACGCGTTTATTCCCCTTTCTGTCCCATCGGCGATTCATCGAGCGAGTAAAATATCGGTGGAATTCGTTTTTTTACCATCGCCTAAAGTGAACACGAACACGCGTACGTTTCGAACGAACGAAGAAGATGCTCGTTAAGAAGGGTTGAACACGGTTAGTCAAGGATTTCAATAATAACCCGCTGAACGCAATACACAACCCCCTGCCTACGAAACGATCGTATTCGATGATTGGTTTTCATCGTTTCTTTATTCTTATTTCGTTCGTCTTTCGTTCGTTTAGCGACCCCGAGGTGTTCACCGGAACGTCAAGGATTAGACACATACGATATACAGGGGTAATTAATATAACTACGATACGATAACGTTAGCGCAGCGACGAGCGGCGTTCTGCTCAAATATCCGCTCCTTTTACGATGTCTAACGAGGAACGCGACACACCATAGGTACCGATTTGTAATCTGTACAAATTGTAATAAATTACCAATACGAAGTACGATTCGAAAACGAAACGCTTTTCTTTCGTCATCACCCTCCTCCTCCTCTTTAGGTGGCAAGAAAATTAACGAAGAAACGGAGGTAGGTAAAAATAATCGGCGAATTTTAGCAAAAGATATCCCGAAACAAAAACCACGTAACGAGTAACGAGAACGGTGTTATTGCGTTTCTCGGCTGGCCGGTTAACGATTATCGGTTTATGTAAATATCACGTGCCACGCGTGTACCCGGAAGTCAACCGATAAATATAATAAATTCGATTTAACGAGCCGATAAAGCTTTCCGCACGCTGGCGAAACTCTTTCGACGAAATTGCACAAAGTGGAACTGAGTCACGTAGCGTTTTCGCCGACGTAAATCATACCGCGACTGGTACCTCGACAACGCAGTCGAAAAAGGGACCTTTTTCCCCTTGAATCAACCTACGAAAACGGTCAAACAGAATAACCCGACTGTTTCTACCGGAGCAGAGCGAAGAATCTCTTGAACGAGATTAATCCGTGGTGGAAGACAAGGGAGGGTGATTCGGCGACGAGTGTCCCGCTTTAAAATTCGGAACGGAACAATCGCGTGTTATCTCTCGATTGTACGACGATTTTCTGCACCCTTTACGAGGAACAATTTCGTTTCTCGCTTCTGCATTTAGATGGTGTCCTTTGTTCCCGCGGAAGATCAAACTTTCCATTATGCACGCTTGTTCATCCTTCTTTCGGAACCAATTCGACAATCTCTCGAATTGTAAATTCTCGTCTATGCTAATACCATGCCATCCTTTTGTCATTTTCCATTTCAAATTTCGAACGTTCCCGCGATGAAAAGTCGATTAAGGAGAAGCTTACGTACCTCTACTCCTCTATTTATAAAACAAAAGCTATTAACGTCGAACTATACTGCGTTTCAGATCGAATCGTTCGAATCGCGGGGTGGCAGGAGGAAAGAAAATGAAAAGGTAAAGGCTGGCGACGCGGAATCGACGTTAATCAAGAGCGTAGAGGCGTTCGTAAAGGACCAAGCAGCAAAGCCATTCGGTCCATCTGGCTTGTCGACGAAATTAAAACTCTGCCCGGCACGTGTTCCTCGCGTCCAGCACGTGGAGCCGCTTCTACTTGCAAGGGAGCGATGTGACGTGCGCGGACGCCTAAAGCTTGATTTACACAGACGCTTTCGCCTCGAGAACTGCTCGAAGCCCTCTCTTCTCGGGTCACGTTGCTTTCGTCCCCGTTATACGTGTACAATGCTAATTCCATCTACCTCCTCCACTGCTACCCTTCTACTCACCGATAACCTCCACTGAATTTTAATGCGAATATTTACCGACCACCGCCGCCAACTGTATTAGACGAGTACGTTAAATCGTCCGAGCTGAGCTTCTGCTGATTACTCGACGGATACCGTACCGGGAATTTCATCTTCGCTAATGCGAAACGTGAACTTCGCTGATCTAATAGTTTTCTAGAAATGGCTGGCAATATCATAGTGATTCTATTTCATTTTTCTTTATATGAAAAATTAATTTTCTAGTTCATTAGTTTCATCCAAAGCTCGTTCTTCGGCGTAATAAAGCATATTCAAGCCATTACTGTTCGTCGAATGAAGTATCTAAACGAGGATCTAAAGTGAGAGCACGATTTACCAAGGTTTAAGAATAATTGATAGTTTTAGTTCGGCATAAACTTCTCTCGGCCATAGCCAGCATGGATAAGATGGCTAAGAGCGAGGCTCGCGATAAGTCCTGCTTCGAGGTAACCAGGTCCATCCTTAATACCCCCAAGAGATATTAATTCGCCAATTATCGAGAGAATACAGCCATTCCGTGATAAACTCTCTGTCCGGCTTATCGGTGGTAGATTAAACGCGGGATAACTGAACGCATAGACGGGGAGGAAAATTAATTTTCAGCCTTCTGATATGAAATTTCCAGTATGTTTATGGAAATTGCATCGCGTACGAGGGAGATGTTGAAAGTAATCGGGTCAGTTGATACGCGCAGGTGGAATCATTAACGATTTTCGAGAGTCAGCTCATTGCCGAATTCAGCGGAGAAGTTTCGGAAGAAAGACAGGAACTCGCCAGATATCGTCGGTGATCCGTCGAACGAGATATTTCGTCCAATTAACGAGCTGTAACAGGGTCACCGCGAGTAGAACGGATCGAAACGATCGGTGAACTTTCGAACCGGCGCCTGCGTTCCACGGATTCTCGACGAGCCGACGATAATAAAATAGGAGGGGAAAAAAAGCAAATTGCAGAAAGCTCGACAACAACGAATTCGTTAAAGCTTTAATTGACATCAAGTAGCTTTGTCGCTAGAAATGAGTGAAATAATTGGAGAACAGCGGGTCGCGTTCCAGCTCGACAATCGATCACCTGCAACGACGTCGGTCAAGAAAGAAGAAAAATAAAAACAGAGGGTTCGAAAGGAAATCGAGCAACGATGCAAAGAAAATTATTATAGATTGGGGTGGTATTCTATTATAAAATTGAAGCTTCATTAATTCTAAATAAAAAGATTCTTATAACCTGTTATATCTTTTAAAAAATACAGTGATTTAACTCGACATTAACGTAAGAAATCTATAAAAAGAAAAGCGCAAGAAGAAATTTTTTTTACACTGTAAATTGCCAAAGGGTTGGTTCAAGGCAACTATGAAGCTGTTTTAGAACCAAAGATGAAAATCTTTTGCCTCGACTTCGGAATTAAAATAAAAAAGAGAAACTTCCCGGTAGAAAGTGGTAAGAAAGAAGAGTAACTAAGGGAAGTTACCCGAGTAACCGATAACTCGCAGCTTCCATAAGCCGGAAGGAGTTACAATAAATATTTATCTTTTTACGTTTCTTTCTATTTGACTTGTTGCACTTTGATAATCTCGTTTTTCTTGAAAATAACACGGACTTCAGATCTCTGATCGTTCGAGGTGGGGGATGGAAACTACCCCTCGAAAACTATTAGCAAGTGGATGTGCGGGAACGGGGTAAAAACGAGGGAGAAAAAAGAAAAACGGTGAGGCCGGTGCCGAAATTGCTTCAATTAGACAAAAGTTCCTGTCTTCTCGAGTAGGATTCGAAATCCATTAATTAATTACGCGAAGAGGTGGGAAGCAGGTCTGCACGAGCGTTCGCGTAAAATGCAATTCGCGTAGCAAAAGTGTGGCGAACTAGAGCCGCTCGTTCGCACTTTTAATTAAACATCGCGACGGAGCAGCCGTAATTAATTGGTACCACCGCGCACTGTACGAGACCCCCTGGACCACCCTCGACCACCTCGAATTTCCGTGGAACTAATTTTTCAAAAAAGGAAGCCACACGAGAAGGTATCGTGACCAGCTACGAAAATTGATTCACTGGCTCGCTTCAACGAGATTCCAAATAGTTTATTTTAAGCCCATAGTTCCTCTTAAAAATTATGATTCCATTAAAAATAAAAAAAAAAGAAAGTTGAAAATTGTTAGTTAATGAAATTAAACTGCCAACACGATCAAAAAAAAAGAATGGGGGATTGAAAATGATATATGCAACGAATGTTCCGCAATCGCGTTAGCCGAACTAATTTATTATAAAGCGGTTCGATTCGCGGAGGGTGAAAACGCGAGTTCATTTCGGAATCGATATTGCGCGTCGCAGCTGTAAATTGCACGCTATTTACCGACACCTCGAAATGTTTCTCGCGATTGTAAATAATCGCTTTGAATCCCTGGCGGCTCGAACGAATCGCAGCCAGGAAATAACGAGCTGTTTCTCGCTCGAATACTCGATTCTGTAGGCAAACACTGTGAAAGGGTTTGGTGGAAAAAATCTACAAGAAGCGCATTTAGCACATTTTGAGCTTCGAATTGATGGATCTAGCTGCTGAATAATAACGCGTATTCAGGAAATTCGAGTCGTACTTCGACCGATTCGTCAGATTCCTCAGTTTGCTCGCGTAATCGCGGTCGTTAAGAAAAGATAAAAGAATCGCGGAAAAATATTCCTAGTCACGATCAATTTTCCAAACAGACCTAGTCATGAACATTCGTTTCGTATTTCGACATGCACCTTAAATCTGGCAAAGAGACTTCTCCAGAAAACTCATATAAATCTTTCTGATAGTCAATTTATTTGACGAACATTCCGACGTTCCAATCATTTTTTCCCCCGGATTTTACAAGGGATAATTTGTACAGAAAACGTTCTAGCGATGGTAACCGGTCAAAATAACCGGCGCAACGGCACCGATTGTTAATTAGCGAACGCCTATGGCAATTAGCAAGTTGTTCCGCTGTTAATTAGCGGAATTACTTTTCCAGCAACACGCAGAGTTTCCGGACAGCGTTCCTGAACAGTCGGAGCTGCCTGGCTGTGAAAAAACAGTCGTTTGTAACTTTTAGGATTGAAAATCCTACCAATTTGAACCAGCAATCGCGACGATAGATTTTTCGGGAGAAAAAATCATCATTTTTCTGACAAATTAAAACGAACAATTTTGAAAGAACCCGAAGAATGAAGTCTGAAACAGCACTCGAGAGAAAAAAATACAAGTATCGAAAGAGAATGAAAGAACTGGCTGGATGAAACGAAGCCAAACCGCTAAACGAATCGGTGTGGTTCATCGAAAGCCGTTCGGTAAACTCTTCAGCAGAGATTCTTCGTTAAACGGACAATCTGTCGGAGCGCACTTATCGGGTCGAAGCAATCAGTCGCGATTGGAGCTGCGGTCGGGTATACGCACGGTCGGCTAGCTATGCAGCTGCGCGTGAATCAGCCTCGCATTAATAGCGAAATGGCCAGGCTTGCTAGGACGTAATTCCGCGACTGGCTTCACCGGCATTTATCGTTGACGTATCAACGCATCCCTGCGGGCTTCCGGGCCGGACCGGCCTCGATATACGACGTTGGTCGCTGGGAATATGGGAATGTCTGAAAATTATTCGCCCACGATCCTGCCCTCGCTACTTCCCGCGCGTTTCGATACGGTTATGGATCGCTGATGGGCTTTCATTTAGCTCGGGAGCATTATTTGTGCTAAATTACTAAACATTGCAGGAATCCTTCGGATATGATTCTATTATTAACCGTTTATAGAAGAGATTGTCCCAAAGATATCCTCGACGGTGATTATCGTTCGACGAGCAGATCAATTTTAACGCGTGATATTAATTGGATAAATTGCACGGTACTCAACCAGTGCCGTTATTCCTGTCTCGGTGATAATACTATCTATGGTAGCAAGGGTACCGGTAAGTTAGCTCGTTCATTGCGATCGTGCCTCGGAGACGTTTAACACCGACAGCCAAACAAGACGGTGCGATCTTAGTCAAAGCTAACGATCGTTGTAATAATCGTTATCATTATCATTCCATGCGGTGAGCTGCTGGGACCAACTATCCGAACGGTGAGCCTCGGTTACGAGGCGTGCACGTCGTAGCCATCGGGGGCTCCCTATCGGCAATTAAAATTCATGTGGACGTCGTTAACCTTTGTTCGACGGCAACTTAGCACGAACGTGTCACCTACAGCTCGATTCAGATGCGATGCGACGAGAAAAGTTCGAATTAAAAAGGTCATTGAGAAAGATCGAGATGCAACTAGTGTTACATGATTCCAACCTTCGATTCTTTTCTAGCAATTACATAAATTTCTCAGGCGAACAGCTCGATCGCGTCGGATGCGCTCGGTTCTGACGCGATGCACCGCAGAATGCATTGAATTTATCGCGAACAGATGCTACGCTCGATCGACGTTCCATTACCTCTTTTAGCAAGGTGATTATAATGCCGATCCGTGCCGCAGCGTCGCTCAAAGGACGCTCTGACAGAGCTTTGAAAAAATGTCTCCCATCGAGGCGTGCAATTTGCAACTGAACCAGTCTCTTTTATTTTCCCCTTTCCGCGGGGCGCTTTTTATCGATTAACTCCTAGATAAACTACTTTGGACCCGTATCACGTTATATTGAATTTTATGATATCAATTCTGTTAATTAAAAAAATTCGACCAGAAATTCATGAAACTGAGTATGTAACTCTTATTGTTCACTCACCCTCTGCGATGCGACCAGTTCAGCGGATGATCATTGAAATTGAATCCTGAAAGAAAAGGAGAGAATTATTAGAAGAGGTAGTTACAATGTTTGGAAGAGAAAAATATCGGAAAATTCTCAAAACTTTCAGCGTTTTAGGATTTCTGAAACAATCTGTACCAAGCGTACGTCGCGCGAATGTATTGTCCGGCGCTCTAAGGGGGTGCACACGTTAATTGGCCGTGGCGCAACAGTAATGCACCGATTGATACGTAAATGGAGCGGGCAATTATGCGACGGAGTAAACAACGATCCAAGCCGGTTCTCGTCGGCACCGAAACGGTAGATGGTCCGTGTAAATCTGTATCGGACCGATGTCCCTGCCGCGTCGCGAGGAAAGCCACCATCTCGTCGGTTCTGCGGGTTGATCGCCCGAAATCCCTGGCTAATTGCAATCACGATCAGAACGGGTTGCCTGATTGCCAAGAAGTTAGGCGAACCGGCCATTTCGAGGGTTCTTTGGCAGCAAATCGCACGCTGATAATCCGAATAAGCGGTCCACTCGGTTTCGACTCCCGTCTAATCGATCGTTTTGGTCAAAATTAACGCGTTCGACGCCACGAGTGATCGATGAATTCCTTTGTCTTTCGATTTATTTTTAATATCACAAACAATAACGCAAAGAGTTTCGAAACGACCTGATATTATAAACATCCTCATCGTCGAAATCGTGTTTGACCTGGAAAAATGTTTCCCAGGTAATTCATAATTTCCACTCGAGTCTTTAATTAAGCAAGGGAAGGTTTATATATATTCTAGTAAAAGTTAAAGAGGTCGTCCAATTAATCGAAAGTGGTGTATCTTCCTCCCAGCTATTTATTCTTCAATTTTATTGCTCGCGGCAAACGGGAACATCGCGATAAAGGAAAACAACGTACGAGTAGGTGAAAAAAAAAAGGCGAACCATTAATCTCGTTCACGCAAATTCATCTTTGCCGTGGTCCACTATTTCAACGGGGCGAAAACAACGCGAAGCAACTAAAATGTTCGCCAAACAATGGGACTACATGGTATTTTAGCGAGAAAGGCGAGAGAGAAAAATGCATCGGTGGCGGGGTGAAAATGGGCCGCAAATTGAACGTTGCCATTAAATAATTAGGGCGAAGAAACGAGGCAAAGTATTTCATCACTTTCCACATAATTTCTCCTTTTTTTTCTTTTTTACCTCTCTTCAACTCTCTCTCTTCTTTTTTTTTCTTTTTATTTCGACGGTCCCTTTAACGTGAAATTATATTTCTATTACGCACGACCGTATTTAACCCATTATGCGTGGTCGTTGCTGCAATTTTCGCTGAAACGCGATTAACCCAAATACGCCTGACGTTCTATACACGTATTCAACGCGATTAACCTTTCGCTTCTCAGATGCGCTTTAAACGTATACCATAATGACACCTGTCTCGAACGCTTTCCCTCTTTTTCTTCGTTTATTATATAACAATATTTTCCATCCGTATTTTTATCACGGTGAAACCATTAGAGAAAATATAAAAGCAAGAACAGAAATCGCAATCGATATGACAAATCAAATAATAAAGAAAATAAATTGGGATCGAGTAAAGGAGAAAAATGACTCGACCGGCGAAGAAACGCCGCGTTTAAGAAGATAATTAACAGCCGCTACTAATTAATGTTGGCCGCGTAATTACGCTAGTACCATCGCGAACGAGCCGTCTTTACTTCGGATCAGCTGGAGGGTAACTTCGCGGTTGTTTATTAAACAACGACGACCGACGAGCTTTCCGGAAACGGAAGAACTGTTCGAGGGTTGGCGCGTTAATTAATTTTCGTGTACTTTCGTGGCGCTTCGATCGACGCTCGCGGGGATGGTAGAAAAGCGACCGCGGGATATTTGCGACGTTTAACGCGAAACGTTTCGCCGACGAAAAACGTTACCTACCCGATATTTCTCGAGCCGAGTCGAGAAACATTGATGTTTGATCAATTATGCGCGCGTGCCAGCTGTAAAACACGCCCGGTGTCGCGTCCAATCGGTCGGATTCCGCTTGTGAATCGTCTCGCTTGAGGAGATTCCGCCTTTGATTAATCGCGCGAGCTCGTCGGTTTCATCGAACCGAGCTATTTCACGGGGAATATTTCGATACGACGTGTCGCTTGCCGGGATATATCCTTTGTCGACACGCGGATACCGGAAAATCATTTTATTAATAACCAGAATATCGCGGCGACCGTCAGTTTTAATCTGCCATCAAATTCATCGTCTTTCAGCCGGGATTAAATTCGACTTTGATAAAGGGAGATTCAGACAGCTACACATTGTACTGATCGAACGAGACACTCAAGAAATTATTGGATTTATTTTCTCCCGCTGTCTATTAGCGAGTTTCTTGTCGAGCAATTTATTTCATTAAATTACTCTTCATTAATTTAGGTTTTCCATAAAATGTAGATTTATTAAAATTATTTCTTAAATTACAATGAATTTAATTTCGTCTACGATTGTGAATACTTCGTTTTACCTGTTTTACCATTTTTTAAAGAAGATATGGTACAAATTTTTTAATTTTGGAAACACTTCAATTTTCAAGTGACTTGGTATTCATTCTCTCCGCCCAAGAATCAAGTAACAAGAACAAAAATATTGCACGAAACGCGAAGAAACGTGCAGTCATCGTTATTTTGGATAAAAAGGGACCTCTCCTCTTGGCACAGATGAATCGTGCTGGTAGCGAAGCGATTGAGGACCGTGGCGAGGGGAGAAATTCGTCGTGTTTGCCGAGACAACGGAAGCAACCGGAAATACATAAGAGAATACGGTACTTGGACGACATTCGGCCTCCCAACGGATTTGTTGTACGCGTCGCAGACGCTAGTGGCTGCCATCCAAAAATATTCCTCGCTCGGAACGCTTATTTCGACGCGGCGAGAGCGGTTGCGTCGAAGGGAAAAGACAAACAGGCAAGAAGAGACGACTTTTCCATTCCCCCGCGACCCCTCCGACACGGCTATGTACACACATAAGTATGCAGTTTTCGTCCAGGAAGCGTCGAGATTTCGCGAAAATTTATTCGCCCAACTGATTTTGTCGTTTTGCAAAAGATTTCCTGACTCGTTGCTCGCGAGCCAGACGTATAGAGGACTCCACGGGGTAGAACGGTGATTTTAATCGTGCCAACGTCAACATAAATTTTTCCTTATTGAATTATTAAGATTTCTCTTCTGGGTCTTTTGAAATTGAAAATTATAGTTTGCGAGAAATTTTACCAGAGTTCATCAACACAGTAGAAATATCTGTATATAGTCAGACGCGCTTTAATATTATTTTAATTACAGGCAAAAATGACCATCGGTTCTTAGAATTACTTCCCTTTTCCATTGTTCAAACACGTAAGAGAAACTCCGGGAAGATTTCTTATGCATGTTCGAAAAAATGTTCCATCCAAGAACACGGTTTTCAGAATTGGCGGGAGAAAAAAAAAGGAAGAAAGCTAGCTGGAAGGTACCGACGGTCCGAGCAAACTACCTCTGCATAAATTTCCCTTAATTCGCTGTTCTTTCACGCTGTTCGTAATTTCTTTCCGCGATTTGAAATCGTTTCGACGAAAAATCAGTGAGTAGCCGTGTATCTGTGAGACGCGTTCAAACTTCCTTGCGGTTCCACGACTAAATCTTCCTCGTTAACGAGCGAACCCAATTTCCATAATTCTCCCTGCCGGCATTCTTTCCGTTCTTGTCTTTAACCACTTCTGGAAATCTTGCTCGCATTCTCCTTCCTCTGGTAGAACAAATCTCTGTTGTTCAAGCTATATTCCGATTAATAATCGTGTTTAATTTAAATGAAAAATCCCGAGGCAAGTTTGAATTAAACATTCAGTGGCGTACGAATGGTGTGAAACTGTTGCAGATAAACGGTGAAAATTTCTGCGGGACGATCAAAAGAACCTCAATATTCTCTCCATCCCCGTCTAATCGCCGCGAAACAATCTATTCAAACTTCAAACAGCCGTTACTTGTCCCTAGGGGTCGCTTCATCCCTTCGTCCGCCCAAAGTGACTCGCAATTACAGTTTTCCGACGTGTTCGCTCATTAAAATTACATCAACGTCGTCTGTATAGAGAGTACCGTCGGGCACCGCCTACTTATCCCGGTGAAATGCGGTTAGGGATTTGCCGGAGGCACTCGGTCGGTCCACGGTTGACCCAGGGGGATGAATGCGAGGCGGTCCGATAAGGAAAGCACGGGAGAAAGTGCTCGTGTTGCAGTATCCAGCTGGCCGTGTCAAGGGAAGTCTTCGACCTTCCTTCCCAGACGTGTCACCGAGTGTTAACGACAGACGCTAATCTCTTCGTCCTAGCCTCGAACAAGTTTTCAAGTCTTCGATTAACCCCGAGTCATCTCGCTTTGATCGTTTTTGCGCGATCAAGGGTACCGTTCACACGCGGGCTACTCGAAAGGGGTGTAAAGAAGTTGACGATAACTGAGTGACTGGTGACGTTTCGCGTGAAAGTTTTCAGTGGAAATTGAAGGGCAGCTTGTTGACTGTTTAACGCTTCGATAATCATCGTTTTCCCTGTCTATGAGAACCACCGAGTGCCACTTAACGCGTGCTTCCTTCGTATTTAACGGTAATTCGTGATGTGATTAAAGTCGTGCGAGTCGGAGGGATCCCTCTGCGGTTCTTCCGGTGTAAAATCGACTCCCATGGTTTACAGAAATTCCCACCCTTTGATCTTCCGTTAGAACCTTGATAGAAAACTGTGAATGCTAGAAGATACTTTGACTTTAATACTAGTTCTATGAAGAGGAGAAAATTGAGAGTACTTAAGATAGCTAATTTTAATCCACAAAAGTATTTGTTCCTATCAAGTTTTAAGCTTGAAATTGATGCATCACGAATAGTATCGCAATACGAGAGCCTGATATGATAACTCTATTAACCCAAGGAAACAGGATAATCCTGCTTTCCTGTATTATAATTAGAAAGGAAATACTATTACAGATAGCTGGTTGGCTATAAAATTAATTAAGGCATCGTTTCACAGAGGGGCGAATAATTTGTGTATAACAGTTTGCAGGATTCGAGAAGAGAATCCCCTGAAACGCGCGATGAGTTTAAATCTCGCAGACAGCTAATACCGTGCGACGAGGTGCGAATTAGAAATATCAAATTCAATGAAACCAGCACACCGGTGCGCAAACAGAATGGTACACGTACACCGTATCGTGTGAAGCATCAAATTCGATGGAAATGCGCGAACCTATTCAATACGTATCCAGATTCTATCGAGAGAAGTGTGTATAAGCAGTTTCATTGGATTCGCTATTTCTAATTCGCCTTGCTACCCTTTCTATCGCTGCGCCCGTTGCTCGCGAGACGAAAAGGCCACCCTTTAGATATCGACAAAGTAAATGGACGCGAATGGTACACGGCTGGCAATTTGCTGAACAAAGAGTCCCGCGTCGAATAGAGTTTTCTTTTTTTTTTTTTTAAGGGAACAAGTAGAAAAAGGCGATCGTAAAATACCTGGGTGCAAAGGGAGCTTTTCAAACGATTCCAGGTAATTGAGCTTTCTAAAGGTGAAATTTGCAGGTTTTTCAATTTGTATTTATTTGAAATAATCCATTATCGAATCATGAAGTACCGAGATATATTTTTATAACAAGTATAAAATTTAATAATTAACGTCAGGATCAGGTGCACCTTGCAATTATTTAAACGAGACACCTGGGCGAGATCTAACGAATGCATAGGTTTCCAAAATTGTTGCTACTTTATTGCCCTTCGCCAACTGGCCACGTTGCCTCTTCATTAACGAAGGGTTAACGAAGAGTTCTGGCCCGCGTTTAACAGCCAGCTGTCCGCCTTCCAATTCATCTCTGTCTCGTTTTCGTGGTCGAACGTGGCTTCGAACGGTAGAAAGGCGAAACCGCGATGAAAAATTTCCCCCCTACCATGTCTTCCAGCTGATTCCATGAAAAACCAACTACACCAACACCCAACGTTCAAATTATCGCATAAAAGTTGCCCGTTCGCAATTTTCCAGGCCAATCGAATTGCTAATTGAACGGAATTAATTAAATTACAAAAAAAAGCAACGGTTGGCCCAGCCGTTGGTAAAACAATATTGCACACATTGAAAGTAATTGTTCGTATAATTGTTACGTGAAATTCGATAAATAATTTAGATGGAAATTGACATGTTACAATTTTAATAAATCTGCAATTTGTGGGTTCGATATAAATTTCAATTTGGAAAAAAGTGGAAGTATTTCAAAGCCTCGACTTTCGGATTAAAATTTAAAAAATAACATTCTTTTGGCTTTTTGAAGAGTCCCCGTGTTTTTGAACGACGGTGTACATGCGTAATTGCGACATCCGTGAAAGCATCGATTTTCATACCTCTATAACCCGACGTCTGCGGTTCGAAAGGAAAGAGTTATTCTACCTGGATATTGGATCAGAGGGAACGATAATTCGCGGAGGTCTTTTCTGTCCGTAAGCGGAAAGAAAGCTGCCCGCGTACGGTGGAGCGGATAATTCGCGGCGATCCACGACATCCAGAGATTGCAATTTGGCATCGACGAGACGATCTCTCGTTGAAAACGAGAACCAACGATCCGCCAACATATTTTTCCTCTCTCTCTCCCTCATTTCCGTGCGGCCGCACCGAAACCCGTTTAATTGCAGAAACATCAGCGCGGAATGCGCGAGCTCTCCGTTCTATTGTGTTATTAACATTTTAATTAATACCTGGACACCGTACGAAAGACAACACGGTTTTTTGCCGTCGGATTCCCGGTCTCGTATAAATGTAAATTGCAATATCCTTTTCATAAAGAGCGCAATTTTGTATCCGCTCCGCGAGCGGGTAACACCGTGCTTGTAACTTTACGCCGCCACGCTACACGGACACGAGATAATATAAAATCCGCTTGTACCCGTAATTACGTATGCCGCTCGTTCGTCGTCCGCGTAAATTGAACGCGGACAAATCTGTTCGTGGCAATCGGTGCAACGATCTAACATCTTCGAACGCGTGTATCAACTTCCTATCTCGCAGCTATGATCGAAGATATTTTATAGGACAGCGATATTAATGGTGAAAGCGAAGAGAAAGAGGAGTCGGCAATCGGAGGAAAACGACGTCCAATTGTGGTCTATGGTCTGCAAGGGAATCAGGTGGAAATCACAAGCAATCGGGTGAAGAACGATCGACGAATAATTACCACAGCTGGCTTCGGTCAAATCGCATTACGATCTCTTCTATCGAAGAAGGAAGCGAATCGACGAGCTTCGGCCCGAATTATCCGGTTAACCGTTCGCCGTCACGTAAATCTGATTCGACCTCGAAAGTGTACGCAGCCCGCAAACTCGCAGCTTGAACGTGCTTACCGTCTGTTAGCGAATTGGGTTACGTCAACGTCATTCATAACGAATCTTCGATGCTTCCCGTCAAAATCTGTCGTTCGCCGTTTAATATTCAGAGGCCTGATTTTCCTTCGATCATCGCCTCCCCGACTTCCTCTTCTTCATCTTCCTCCACCACCGCGATCGATATAGACAGAGACGGGAGGAGGCGAACTTTACGGCTTCCATCTACCTCGGCTCCCACCGTAAAATCCTCCTTTTTAGTCGGCTGACAAGAATTGCGATCGAAGCGAACTTCCGGACGGAGGGAAAAAACGCGTGAAATCCAAACAGCCTGGCCCGGTATCGATCAACGCGAAGTTGTTAGGTCATTCCGTAAGTAACGTCGATTTTCTCGACACGAATATTAAGTGGAAACTTTTTCAAAGCATTCTGTGTATTTAAATTTGTAAACAGTCCACTTGCAATTTCGTGAACAATATTTTCTTTTGAATTTCACGGAGTTTGTTAATTTAGCATCCAAACTGGGAATGTTTAACTTTGAAAAAGGTGTGCTTGAATATTTTAGATAACTGCAAGTGGTGTACCAGTTATTGCAAACGTTGCTGTTTTTTTCAAATTAAACCTTAACCACGAGTGCAAGGATCTTTGAAATTAATTAATTTTGGGTCTTTGAATAGACGCCTCTTCAATGTAAATTAATTTGCTGAATTTCGAAGGGTTCTCAAGCTGTACAAAAGTTTCTACAGGTAATTTAAGCAGAAGTAGAGGCGATACAACGGCCGATTATGTGCTTGAAGCTTAATTTCCTAATGATACACGTTTCGTGAGCTTATTATTTACTTTCCACGTTGAAACGTGGCCGACGACAAATCCCGACGAGAACTTGAAAAATTCATTGTTACCAGGGAGAAAAAAAGGTGGCCGGCAATTAGTCTAACTGCAATTTTCATTTTGCGGTGAAGAACGAGGCGAGGGAAACCGAGAGACGCCGGAAACGCGGCGGTATCTCTGCTAGATTTAACAACGTGGAGTATTCATAAATTTCGCGGAAGAGAAAACGCCAGGAGCGACTTTAATAAGCGCGTTTTAAAAATGCCGCTGAATTGTGTAAAACGTAACTTATACTAATCAAGAATGATCGACGTTGAAAGTACAAACGTTTACCCAGTTATTCCGTGAATTGTAACAAGTATCCTTTTTCCCAACTATTAACCGTTGAATATCCAAATAGAAATTTTCACTCGACGCTAACAAATTCTAAATTCTAACGAGGATCTAATGCTGAATCAATCATCTGCAAACTAATCGTCCCTCGAGTTCCTCAGACCCGTCGTACCGCAGTTCTCTGCACGTTAACCGATGTCGATGCAGTTACATATATACACAGTCATGCGTTTATATTACGAATACGTCTCTGTATTTATCTATCTTCGATCGATGTGTGTGCATCTGCATATCAGAAGCTTATATCCTTCCATTTCCTCTAGTCATACCTTCCTCGAATCTTCTACCAGACTATATTTCAATTAGAGAGACTTCAAAGATACTATATTTCAATTTTCGTTATATGACTTTATAGTATAGGCTCTTATAAATTCCTGCTATCTTCAGAATGAGAATACAAAAACATTCCAGCTACTCTTTGAAGAATTTACCATCGATAATAATTTAAATTACCTTTCTTTCAAACGAATTAACTCAAATTCACGCTGGCGTTCACGGTACAATGATAAATATTTAAAAGAACAAGAATGGAATTCAAACAATATCATAGATATTCAACATTTTCCGCAACCTCTTTTACACCGTGTCGTGTTCGTTCATGCTTTAAAAACGATGCACCGAAGCCGGCAATCCGAAACCAATGGACGACAATGTATACCCGTCATACGGATACAGCCAGCTATCCAATCGCGACTAATTCACCGCGTCCTGGTCCGATTTATATTTCGTTGAAATCTATTGCATCGACAGAAAAAAAAAGCCAATAGCCCAGGTCCAGTCGGTTATTCCGGCTGATGTATTATTATCCTGGTCCAGATTCACGGTTCGCCGAACCTCGCGACATCCGGGGACATCTTGTACCCCGGTTCACGAATATTCATCTTTCTCCCGCAGCTTGGTTCCATTTACCGTCGGCCTGGTTCGCGACCGAGTCCCGTGAAATCATTCACGACAATGCATATCCGCGAGATTCTTCTCTTACCCCTTTTTTTTTGTCTTCGCGTTACGCCACGACGATCCTCCCTCAAGGACTAGGGTTAACTAGGATTCGAATGAAACCATGGTTGTCGGATACTCCCTGGCCTAAAATCGACCATTCGAGAGACTTATCGCTGGTTTGAAGCGTGCTTCCATTGTTGTTTGAAGGGAAACGCAAGAATAGTCTTCGTCTCTGCCCGGCTCTTGATGGCTACTCGAACAATGAATTCGACGGCTGTACTGAAGTTGAATGGTTGCTCTGTTTTAGGCTGTTGCTTCGCGGCTGGCAATTGTGAAACGAGATGTTCAGTTTGGTGTACTGCTCTTACGGTGACAGTTCTCCGAATATTCCAGGATGAGCAAGAAAATTCGAATCGAAAATTACAACGCTCTTGAATATCATTCTACGAACGATCTACCGTTAAGTACCAAGACCCTTTGATCCGTCCGAAGCGAAACAAGAAAATAACTTATCTTACAAACGGGACAGACGAATTCTCCGGGTAACGAGTGGAAACGTGACTGGTACCGAAATTCTTCGACTGGTACCCGTTATCGTCCTCCTCGGCGGGGGCGGCACCGTACGAAATTAGGAGACCGCAGGAGCCTCGATCCGCTGGAACGCCACTAATCGTCCGCGTCCGCTCTCGAAATCGGACAGTTCGGATTCTTGAGTGGCGTACGTTCGTCGAAGTCCAAGAGCAAGAGGATCCCGGACGGAAGCAACGAATTCCCGGGGAGCCTAAACGGTCGAGCACGTCGACTTTGTCGCGAGTCTCGATAATCCGTCCCGAGAGCCTTTCGAGATTGATCGAACGAACCAGCTCCTAGATAAAGACATCCGTGACTTTTGCGCTCTCCCAACGACACAATACCCGGTTTAATATTTTACAGATAGCTTCGATACTGATGTAGACGCGACTCGACTCGTTCTCCAGAGGATCGACACATGCGACTGTCTCCCAGAGAGCTTCTTAAAATGAATTTTAAACGCGAAACTGACTGGTCCAAGCTTCGCAGAATCTAACGTCGCTTTGGATAAAAGTGAACTACGTGATTTTGACGCGAGCCACCCTTGTGACGTCAAAGGGGTTATGGATAAACTGGACTTTGGAGGAGCCGTGTCTTTTATTCGATCGTAAAGGAATATCCGAACAATGTTCCTTAGATGGAAGTTAAACGATGGATCGAAATTCAGATGTTGTTAAGGAGTTTGTTATTGTATGGTAAATGGAGGGTGGTAAGTTTGAATTCAAAACAATGGATACGTTGATAAGAAAACGGAATCTATTAATTCTGTAGCGGAAGTGAATGCAGAATAGAGGTGTACATCGTTCACGTCTCAATTCACAGGACACCTGGTACGGAATAGCTATGGTCGTCGATGTTCCGAGCAAACACGGTTGCTATAATCTCGGCACACGCGAGCATAACACGCGTGTGCACGCCTATCGCACGTGCACGCATCGCATGTTAATGGGTTTAAATATTGAGACAGTGGAAGCATGAATCCACAAAGGATAAGGAACGTTGTAACTTAGGAGGATGGCTCCGAAGGAACGGAATCGAGGAACTACCATCATATTCCGCTTCGTTTCACGCCTTTGTCTAACTCGGTTCGATGATCGGTCTTCGGGTCGATCTTGGCCCTCTACGCGGGCCAACAACGCGGAAATGACGGAAGTGTGAATAAAAAAAAAAGAAAAAACAATGAACGATGAGAGAAAGAGCAGGAGCAACCAGCGACGAAAGTTTACGACGGTGGGTCTGTGAAATTTACTGTTCAAGTAAATGGAGGAGAAACAGGGAATCGATCGATGAACGATCGATGTCGATCACGAAACTTTCCGTCAGGATGAACAAGTATTAAAGCTTCGATCGGAAAGACTATCCTTTCCACCTACGGACGACTGAATTTGATAAGAGAAGTGGAATAAATCAGAGTAGAACGATTCGATATCGGAATCATTTGTTAACCGGAAGAAACACAGAAATGATATTCTTAATTTTCATGATAGAACTGATAAACTACATTATTATTATACGAATCTGTCCGTACAACTTTGGGCGCAGACGGCAAATACTTTAAAAGAAATTTAATATTCAAGTTCCAATATCCTTCATCTACTCTGCGTAACAGCTGCTTTCAGGTAGAACAGTCGAGTAAGCTTGAAGAAGTAGCAGAAGAAGATGATGGAACAGGGCAAGACTTTTATTTCAATTTTCGTCTGCTAGCCATGAAAGGTTCCGAAGATTTTCCCGATGTGATAAAAATTTACAATATATCCTTGATATATTTAACGTTTACGATAATGGAGACACTGTGCCGGTTATTTACGAGGTTACATTCGATGAGTTACGGTAGAATTAACGCGGCCGTCGAGTCAGCTTAACAAATTTCCCAGCCGTGCCGCGTTGATTTTTCAATTCCACTCTGTGCCTGATTGGCAACAAATCTCGATGACACTTTCCCCTTTATTATTCCTTTCATTTTACATCTCAGTTATACAGGGTGTTTTAACAAACCAAGGATGATACAACGATTTCCATCGCGAGCAAAAGAAATCCAATTGAAAAAAAAAAAAACAGTGTATCCGTGCGCAGAGCCTAAAGGAACCGAACGATACAGCCTGATTTTCCAGTTTATCGATTCTGTAACGGAGACGGGGATAATGTAAGCGGGTGTTCACGAGGAGCGTCGCCGAATCTGAATCGAATCGGAATAGAGAGAAAGAAATGTATTCTGTGCGGTCGGGCTGACGCGGATTTCGCTTGGATAAAGGTATCAGCCGGAATTCAATGAAGAGGGCCTACCGTTCCGTTATTAAGGAACCCACGAGACCCAGCGAGCATAACAAATACCCAGAGCCGAGAGGGAGGGCACGGATGACGATACGCACTCGACAGATCGATCCTCGAAGCAGGGAAAATGATCGTCGCCACCCTTTTCACCCGTATCGAACCCCCAGTCCATCCTCCAATGCACCGGGATTTTCATCGACAATGAATTAGGATCATTGGACGGCGTAATGGAAACGGATACCAGGTATAAGGGGATCAGAGACCTCATGAAAGATGCAGCGATGTAATGCTCTTCCGTTTTCTTTTTCTTCTCAAAGATTAATGTTCCCGCGATGTCTGGAGTATTTTGAGTAAGTAGGGAAATGAATAAATGTGTATTAATTATATAGAAAGATAATCAAATGTTCATGGTAGATGAAATGAATAATCGCGTTGCGTTTAATTTTTTCGGGAAATGGAAAACGCTGTTTGATTTCTTCAGGTTTCAAATTATGAACGATTTCCCTGAATAATTTATATTAGATTCTTTCGAGCACCGACAGAGAATGAATTTCGTTTTCAACGCGATACGTAGCGCGCATAAATATTCGATTAAAGGTAACCGACATTCTGCGCGGGACAGTTTTATATCACGTCGCGAGTTGGATAAAAATAAAAAAATAAAAACGAGGGAAAAGAAAGGGGAAACGTTTGGCATCGCTCGCTGTTTCGAGCTTTCTCGAGGCATAAACCGAGAAATTACGTCGCGTACATAAAGCGAAAGATTAAATCGAATCGATATCAGCCTCGATATTACACGAACGACGCGAGGAGAAAAGGGGAAAAAATAAACCCGTCGAAATTGCTGCGCCATAGCTGCTAGAGTGCGTAATTCAATTTCCGACAATTGAATCGGTTATTCGAGAAATGTATCGCGTTCTTCGCCGAACTGAATTAACTGCAGCGAACACAGAGTCTGCAAACTTTTTCACCGTCGCTTTACCGTATCGAATAGATTCCCAAGGATTTTCCCTCCTATCCGTCCTGCTTCTGATGGAAAAAAGATAACGGAGGGTACTACTATTATCCGTGATAAATTCTTTAAACGTACGCGAGGATCCTGCCTTTGAAAATCTTACCCAAAGAACTACCATGAAAATTTATCCAGAAGCTGACTATTGAATATTTAACGACGAGCAGCGAGTCGTACGATTATCAAGATTTAACTGAGAATAGCGAGTAACAGGTAGCAAGTAAAGAGTATGACAAACTTCTGTCCAACCATTTGTCTTCGGATGGAAGCAAGAATTTAAAAAAAAAAAAGATAAATTCAATGGGATCGCGGATAGAAGAACATAATAGAGAGCGGCAGAGTGCGCGAAGATAAGGGACCAACTCTCGGATCGCACGGAACGTAATTAATTAATTAACGTCGCACCTGGACGTAACAGTCAATTATATAAAGGCTGATTCAGCCAGGAAGCAGCGTGACTTCTGGTAGCGCAATAAGGCCAGGAAAATCCTCGCGCTGCTACAAAAGCCGGCGACAAAAGAAAACGTTCCTTCCGGCTCGCTATTTTCCGAGTGCAAATCCGAGATGGAGAACGGACGAGCGCAAATATAACGAAGAGAAATTAAACAATGAAGTACAAGAACGCCGGCAAGTCCGAGCGAAGCGATGGAGAGAAAAAAAAAGAGAGCGGCAAGGAAAAGAAGGCGTGGAATGAAGAAAGAAAGAAGGAAATTAGAATCTTCCAGAGGAGGGGATGGAAAATAGAACGGGGTGAAAAGACAAAGGAAGAGGTTAGCCGGTGGAAAAGCGAAACAGAGGGAGAAGCTAGGTCGCCGCGTTTATAATTAACGTTAGTTTAGTCGGAAACCGTGGCGTCACAGAACCTGGAACTCGATAAACTCGACCGCGATTGTTTAACGAGGAATTTTGACGAAGCAGAAGAAAAAGTGTTCTGCATTTCGTTTGGAACACGATAAAAGTTCAATCCGTCAATTGAAAAATAATTCTACCCCAGCGAAAGGATTCATTTGTAACTGTGTATTAAATGAAAAATATTTCTTTTTGAAATATTCTTACGTTAAGTACCTTTATGGGCAGATTTTCCAGAAGGTAACGAGACGGGATAGCAGGAAGTGAGGTAAAAGGGAGGCAGAAGGAAAACGAGATACTCGAAGGGAGGAGTTGCTTGGGGTCGTTAGGGGATTGTCGAGCATGCTGGATATTGGCTCCGATAATGGGCCATCCTGGTAAACGCTCGTTCACGCTCGCCCCGAAAACTCTCGAGAACGTTCCTCTTCTTTCCTCTTGCCTCTACCTGGCTAACACAGCCATCCCTTTTAACCTCGAATCTCGTTAAAGCCCTGACGCGGGATAAAGGTGTCTCACCCGCGATTAAAACGACATGATTTTGCACGCGTGCTTCGAAAAGAGACGGACATCCTATTCGTAGTGATTTTTTAATATCGATCCCTGCGATTGTTGTTTACCGTGAATGAACGGAACGATCGATCATCCGTTTCGCTAAGAAACGAACCGGAAAATCTTTGATCGATGAACGAGTAATTGATGATTCTCGCGAGGTGTTTCAAAACGGCAGTAAAGAGTGGCGTCTTCTTCGCGTTGGTAGATTAAAATTGTAATTTGGAATTAATTCAGCGTCGTCGGGCTTAACGTCAGCCGAAACGGCAACTGTGACAAAGTCGAAATTCCGTCGTTCGAACGTATTCGTGCGAGTTTAAGCTTCCATCGCGATCACGAAAAGCGTGCTGAACGTCAGCCGGTGATCTCTGGGCTCGATTATTTAAACGACGAAGATGCTGTTCGTCTGGGACAACGTCGGGGGATGAGGTCGTTAAACGACCGTACGCTAACGATAAATCGCGTTATCGTGTGTCACGGTGACGCGAAATCGTTTCAAGGGATTATAACGGCATGAATTTTGAGCGAGCACGAACCCACTCAAAGATTAACCAGCTTCAACTGTAATTAACGAATATTGGATAATTGCATCCAGCTAATTGAACTTTGACCAAACAGCAAAGAGGACTAAGCGATAAAGAGTTTAACAGGATTTCCTAACAGAGAAGTGACGTATCAATTTGAAGCTTTAGATTTGGTGAAACTTACTTCATACACACGATTTATCGACGTTAATACAAAAACAAATTCGCTTTGAAAATTCGTTAACATTTGCGGTTAAAACGGCGCAAATGAAATGTAAATGCAATGTGTAAATGAAAACGTAAACGTTCTGAAATGTTTACGTAAATATACAACCTCGGCGGGCATTCATGGACATTTATGGACATCGAGCGTTGCGTGGCAGCATTAATCAAAGATAAATTCACCGACCTCCACGGACCGTTCGAATTTCATAAAACAACAGTCGATAACATGTCGTGTAAAACTGGGATCAGCTGTAAAACGTTTTGTTAGTTTACAACTCTGTACTGATGAGTCTGACAAGGGAATGGTCAAAAGTGGATGGAAGAGTTGCTCGTCCAGACTACATGTGTTTATTTGAAAGAACATGAAACGAGGAGTTTATGGTGCAATTTTTGAGTGCCATTGGCAACGGGTTCAAAAATTATGGAACTTCGAAATTTTCATATTTTTAAGTGCAAATTGCATCACACATGCAATTTTCCCTGAAACTAATCTCAAATTTATGTCTTTGTCGCTTTTACGCTTAATTTTCACTTCATATTTCGATTTCTCATGTTTTCTAATCATTTTTACTTAAAAATATGAAAATTTCAAAGTCCCGTAACTTTTGCACCCGTTGCCAATGGCACCCAAAAATTGCACCATAAACTCTTCGTTTCATGGTCTTTCGAATAAATATAGTCTGGACGAGCAACTCTACCATCCACTTTTGACCATTCCCTTGCGAGATTCAGAAATTGTTTCCAGAATCTAAAGATACTCCGTCCGGAAGGTCGGCGATGCACGGTACTTGAAAATTGTTCCTTCTATCTTAAGATACTCTTCGACGCCTGCACCCCTAGACACCTCTATTTTTCTTTATAGATTGCTGTAAAATTATGCAACCACTATTTCGTTTAATTTAAACCGTACCTAATATAGTAACAATAGTAACTATACGCTAATTTTCATCCGACAGTGAATTACCTCCGACTAATGTCTGTTCCAGCGTAAAATTATCCGAGAAACCAGTAACCAACGTTACGGTACGACAAAGTAACTCCTTGACGAGGTATTCACCATCTCTACGCCTAATTTGCATCTCATTCCAGTACTCGTATCCAACGTCTTCGAACGGATAATCGAACCGCACGCCACGGTTCCCAGACGTTGTCTATAGATAAGCTGGTTAACGGACAACGTAACATCGGCTCGAGTGGATTAACACGCGATTAACCAGCCAGGTACGCGACACTTTCACGATAAGTAATTACGTCGAAGTGGCATTTAACCGTGCACCAGCTCGCGATTAAACGAACGTACGCGATTCGCGGGATAAAGGTCGACCGCCTCATCGATTATACGAACGATCGATACGGGATATCGGTTCCGGCCGCGGCGATGACGAACAATTAACGGAATTATTAACGTTATTCCAGCGTATTATAGGAATTAGTATTATATTGGCATTCAACACCTCGTCGTTGAGTGTCTAATTAAAAGTAATATTGCGACAAATGTAACCGGTAAAATAACAATTTCACCCACGTGCTAGTCGCTCGTTTTAATTATTCAAAAGTAATTTTTTCGTATACGGATGTGCAGGAGAGACTTCATGATTATTTTCATGTTCATAATGAACATGTTTGAACAATTATCAAAATGTTTCGCTAATTATCAAATGGTTTCGAGGGAAAATACAGCTGCTCGAACGGCGCTCATGTAAGCGAGGAGGTAATTATATTCTCCGCACGTTATAATTAACGATCGCCGTGACGATGAAATACAATTTTCACGTGAAATTCATCGCGCTCGCGGGCCGAAGAAGAACGCGGGGAATCGCATAAATTAAAATAGACCGACGTTCAACTAACACGCAGTCAGCCAGCCCTGAACCCGCCGGCCATTTCGAGTAATCTAAATTGTCTAATTAATCACGGCTCGGATGCTAGTTTCGATCGAGTACCGAGCTTCGTTCGATGCTAATGAAATTTTTGAAACGAACGATTCCCAGTCTCGACGGCCGGAGGAAACGGTGGCTAATTAAAACGATAGAGAGCGAAAGCTACACCTAGCTATTCGACTGTTAGCACCAATTACTGTTGAAAGTGCTTTATGCCTGATAATCATTCCACCACGAACCAATGAACCTTGTGAAATTAGTGGTTTAAACGCTAATCAAATTTCTTGCATATTGCTTTTAATAGAGAACGAATGAAACGAAACGGAATTTTATCGTATTAAGGAGATTTTGATAAAAACGCTTTCGCTGAAAGGAATAACGAAAAGTTACGAGCTTCAACGTTCTCTCGAATGTTTAAGAACTCGTCGCTCTCGACACCAGTCACCGGGAATATTGACTGAAAATCCCAGGGGTAATTGAAAGCTTTCGTCGCTCGCACGCGTCTCGACCTAGGCACCGAAAGCTGCCAAGTGTCGGAAAAACTACCCAAGAAATATTTTTCTTTCCAGCCCCGTTTCCCCGCCGTTGCGAAACACACGATGTCTTTCTTCCGTATTTTAAAGCATCGGGACGTGGTTTCTAGAAGGGTCGAAAAAAAAACCCCCATAAATAATACGAACTGGTTTCGACAGTTCTGGGCTGTCGCTTCGTGGCGCATTTGTTATCTGCACAGCACATTTGGGACACTCGTGCGAGCGGCTCATTAATAAAGAAAATACTTCGACGTCCACGCCTGGCTTTTTCGATTTTTCCTGCGATTTTTATGAGGGAAAAAGAATGAAACTTTCGGTAATTCATTTGCTGTTGCAATTCGAACTTGATCCGATAAATGGAAGTCGAAGATTAACGCGTTGCTCCGACATTTCCACGCGATAGAATTATCGGACGATAGATTTCACGCGTGAAAAATTCTTAGTTGTTACTGTACCCAGTGTATTTCACGATATTCACGAGTTCTCGTGACAAATCCAACGTTTTCCCTCGTCGAAAGTAGCTGACGGAAGGAGTCGGTCGTAGACGATGAACGATCATCGCTTTTTCCATTCGCGCCACGTTTCAGCCGACGAAAAAACGCGTCAAACGCAGTTCATTTCATAATTTCAAAAGCTTCCTCTTTCCGACGCGACGATGCGACCGTCAACGAGGACGACTTCAATACGAAGAACGCTCTTTCGTTGCTTTTCTCCCCAACTTCCTCCCCTTTTCTTGCAAGAATTTCCTGCAACCCTTCGAGGAAGCTGTCTTTCATACTCCCTTCGATGCTTCGACGAGTGCGTGCATTGCTGATCGAGATATGCATGTATTTTTCACCGACAAGGAACACGTGAATTTTCCACGGGAAAAATTCGTCATTTTGACGGATTATCTTTTAAACAACCACCGATGTGCCATATCTTCGAGTGCAAGAGGTGAAATTTACATTTAAAGAAAGTCAATCGCGAAAAGGGTGGAATGACGAAAGAAAAGTAAAAGGTTGGTTCCTGCTTGTTCGAGCAACTGCACTCGACTCGTGTCTCTCGAGAGTTCGATGAAACTTTCGAGTAAAATTTCGAATTTCTTCGCTCTTGTTTCCATTGTCGAACGTCTGCGCAACTTCTATCGCGCGATATGATCGGGCGTGAAAGGAACACGATTCTTTTTCAAGCATCAGACCGACGAGTCTTCGCTTAAAAATTCGAAACGCAGTCATCCGACCTTCGAGACCGTTGCCATTGGTTTGAACACATCGACACGAAGCACACTTTGCATGCGCAAAGGTGTTTCATGGTGTTGCAAGCATCTTTCCTCTGCGGACGCGCACACGGAACCGTGTGTCCCTCCCGGCGGCTTGGATGCTTCTGTAAAATTTTCACGTAACGCGAATACGGAAACCGATAGCTCGAATTTAGATAGCAATGAATGCCGTTGAAAGGGTACAATGTATCTGTATGTTTGCGAAATAGCGCGGGACGCTGAATAATTTTAAACGGATTTTCTGGAAGATCCTCGGGGTTTGCTCTTGGAATTCAAAGAAGGCTATGCAGAAAATGTATTTCTTGTTCGAAAGAAATACCGCTATGTTCAATTCTTACACAATTATTTCCTCCTGCGAAGAAAATTCAATTCGTCCCCGCTTCAAAATGACTCGAGAGATTGTAATATAAAAATGACGAACATATCCGAAATTCGAAAACGAAGGGGAACTATATCGCGGAGCCGTTCCAGAGCTTCTCCATCTCTATGGAGAACTCGCCGTCCCATCCATACACCTATTTCAATACCTGCTCGAGTCCCGACCAGCTTTATGCACTGGGTGTCCCATTTTAATTTTGAAATATCCCCTTGCACTGATACATACAATTCACCTGTAACGTTTTAGTAACATTACAATTTCTTTCTCTTAATTTATTATTGAACTTTCGCATTTGTTTAATATTCTATGGTATTCTATTACTTTTTTTAAGAGTATTCAATTTTTCCATAAGTCTATTGGGTCCTTTTCTTTGTAACTTTTCAAATGAAAAATGTATTCAGATATCGTTTTCAATTAATTGTTACCTTCAAGGGGTGCGAACGACAGAAGACACCCTATGGATGTGAAAAAGGGGACTGGTTCACGGACGAGTCAGAAACGCGTGAGCCTCTTCCAGAGGCTTTGATCCCTCGGTAAATTTCCAGCGGCACGAGATGAAGAAACCAATGGAAAGGAATTGAAGAGAGCCCCGTTGAAATTTGTGCCGAACGGGTAACTACACCTTAACTATTACCGAGGAAATTTCATATCCAGAGCGACGTCTAGTTGAGAAAGGTGGGAGAAAGAGGGAAAGAGAGAGAGAGAGAGCAACCTCGACGCGATAATAAATATTTATGCGGCGGCGTGAATCGACGTTAAATCGATTCACCCGAAGTTCCACCAACACCGTTCAACTTACTTTTCCCTTCTCTCGAACGCTGAATAATCGACTGCCAAAGCAGTCCTCTTTTTCGACCGTTTAATCCTACCGTTCTCACCTTTCGGCTATCAATGATACGCAAACATCTACCACTCCGTTGAAACTGATTCATTAATAAATTTATTACTCAAAATTGCACGATAATTAGTTATCCGCTGTATATGCAGAAATGTTGCGCATGTTTTAACATCGATCCATCAGCTACACGAAATTTTAAATATTTGTCTGCTGTATGTATTAAAAGAGGATAATCCTGCATAAAGCTATCTAGAGACTTACGCACGACATTTTCACGGGACCAGCAGCTGTTCTAAATTTTACATAAGCGGCTTTCCATAATGGCGTTACTTTCCATCAAAGTCGCCGCGACTTTGCTTAATTTCAACTAAAACGGCATATTATCGCGCGAGAAAGGTTACTCGGTTTGTACAGCATTTTCTGCAACCATATCTGCACGAGTTTACAACAATAAAACAGAAAACTTCTAATCCTTTATATAATCCTATTGTGTTATCCATTGTGAAAATTTAATATCCATTTTTTTGTATCGTCATCTTAGAAATATCCTCGGATCGGAGTTTCGCAGAGCGACGAAGAAAAAGAGCGATCGCACATAGCGAAAGAAGAAAAATTGATCCTAACGCGATTAGGAATTTCACGAGCGAACAAGTTAGTTCGCGTGCCGGTCACGCGCGAATTTCATTCTGGCAAGAGTTTCTGACCGGCGGAATTTTTGCAAAAATAAAATGAAATAAAGCCGGGACGCTGCGCCAGGAAGGCGTCGCGTCGCCTACGTCCAAGCATCGATGGGAACGTCGACAACCCTAATTGCGATACGTGTCGGCCGGTGTGTGTCGTGCATTTAAGTCGAACACCAGCACCGTGTCCAAGCGTTAACTTTTTCTAAATTATCGGTTTCTCGAGATCGTTCCTCAATTTCGTCGATTTCGCACCTTCCGGTCCAAGTTTGTCATTTTCCAAAAATAAGATACCCAAGGATCTTGGAATAAATGAAGTGGTCTTTAAAATTGGAAAGGTCTAAGAAAATTCTCGTGTTTCTAAGCACATACGTGTACATTTATCCAGCAATTCACCGAGAACTTCGAAGTTCGAGTGCCTAGGGAGTTGAATGCAGCTCCCTTGTTCCCTCTCGCTTGTAGCACGTGACAAGTAGGCGTTCCGAGGGTCGAGGTGAATAAAATTAAGTGTTCTCGGGGTGCAATAAGAAAAAGAGGGGGAAAAAAAAAACGGAAACAGGCCAGCAGAGTTCACGACTCGGTGAAAAGGAAAGTGCACCCGATCGATAAGAAAGTTCTGCGAAGCGAGCTCTAATCGCACGATCAACGAAAACGTTATTAGATCGTTTCGCGTTACTGCTCCTACGTGACCTTCTGTACGAAGAAGATTCGGCTTATTGTGACAATCTCACAGTCAGATAAGAGAAGAATGTTCCACATAACTCCTTGAATTATTGGGAAAGTCCCATTTTAGTCCTATTTCGAACGTGTCGTTGAAATGATTTGAAATATCAGCTTCTGTCATGAATCACTTTTTTATAAAATAATCAAAACCCTGATGTATGGATATTTTCTTATCTTCACCGAGAAGATTGCCTCTTCGATTCGCCAATAACCCAGATACTGTGAATTTCTGAATATTCTTCTCTCGATCAAAGCCAGATAAGCGTTAAAATCCTCGCTGGTAGACTGATGAAACGATTCCAGTCAAATGTTCGATTACAGCACTTTTAAAAGAATCGTACGGTAGAAATAAGTGATATTTTCCGATAAATCGTTGACCAGGACGCGGTAAGACGGTGACGAGCGATGGCTGGTCTTTGTCGGGTGCTATTCATTGGAGAAACCAAGGAATCCCGAGGCTCGAAATCGATTTAAGCAGGACGGCAATAATGAGGTAATAACCGCTGACAGGGAGAGAGAGTCTCGAGGAAATATTTTATGGATTTTCATGGAGAATCCCGACGCCAATTTCGCTCGTCGAACGGAGATACCTTTCGAGAAGCTTTCATTCTTCTTCGAAAATCCGTGCTCTTTCTCTTCAGATTCGAAGCTGCGATCGCTGTTAGGTGGCAATCGCATGATAATCAGTGTCGCGTCGTTATTGGAAATCCGATTTCCTTGCCAAATTGTGCGCCGAATCGATTCGACGTTCATGGGGAATTTTCTTCACGTACCACGCACCGAATGCTCTCCCTTCCTTCCGCTTTTCTCGCTCGCACCCTCGCTTCGCTACGTGAGTGTTTACCAACGCAAACCACCGTTCCGTCCGCTCCACCTTCCTTTCCGTGCACGTTCGATCGCGAATGCAAAAATTTGTCGCGGCAAACCGTCCAACCGGAGCCGTGAAACGTCACTTTTGTTGCGCGATGATAAAGAAGAAAGTTTCACTCGGGCTGTTACGTTGTGCTAGTTGCCCTTTTGAAACGGCCAATGTAAAAAGGAGTCGCTGGCGAAAAAGTACCAACTAAAGTGAACTATTCTAATATTCTGTTTTGTAACAAAATGCTGTATTTACGGTTCTAAATGTTTTAAATATTTTTTGTAGAATTTTTCTCAGCAAACATTCACGTTAAAAATAACTGGTAAAATTATGTTTGACTCTTTAATGAATGCAAAAATTTCCCTCCTCGAAAAAATCCAAATTTTTCCTCATAAGCTTCATTTTTAATTAGCAAGTTGAAAGAAGGGTTAATGAGCGGCAATTTCGCGAGGTATTGTTTAAAACTGATTGAATATCTTCTATAACCGCTGTATCGATTCGCAAAGAATTTTTGCCGGGTCAATTTTCCTGACACCCGATTGTTCAGGAATCAAGACCTATTCGATGGGGAGACGCGGTTGCTTCCGATGCGCGCGTCTATGCATGCAAAACGGTATGAATAAAATATGTCAGGCGGTGGGAAAAAACTGGCTTCACCTGTATTCGACTCGGGACCCTTATTCACCCTTCTCGCTTTCCTCTTTCCGCAAAAAAAACTACCCTTCTACTCGGTAAAGGGTGGCTTTGACCCTTGACCGTGGACGCGTAAACACCGCGCACGGTCGATACGAATATTTCCACATTTTCGTCTTAAGTTCGACGATCCTCTTCCTTCCGGCGAAGATCGATCGATCGATCCAGCTTCGAAACTGAAATATTCCCTCGAGAATACTCTTAATCGCTATTACGAACGCGTTTCAAGACGATGCTCGATGAAAACCCTTGAATTTCTACTTTCAACTCTACCCTGCTTTTCTGTGACGTTCCTTGATATTTGGAGTACCATTGATGGCTCCAAGTTTCATTTATTCTAGTATCTTCTTCCATAAGGTATCTAGAAATTTTCTATCAGAAACAAATGGCTGAAAAGTAGCACGTTGTGAAAAAAATCTTCAAAGGATCAATCACGAAGATAATGTAATTTGGATCGGTAATTACATTTAGATAATGTAAATTTGACCCTTCCATGCCTGATCATTCTGAAAATGATAACGCGTTTGGAAGTTGACGTGATTAATACTTTGATTGATAGTTTGGACAGGAAATTGCCAAACTAGCTGCCGGCAATCGAAACATGTCGTGTCAATCAGTGATCAATTAGCCAAATGAGCAATAGAATTTGTCGGTATAGATGTACCTAACGGATACATTGCTTAAAATTAAACATCAGATGATTCTGATGTACATCAGATATACCTCAATTAAATGAACAACAATGTTCCCTGGTTTTTTCTCTAAATTTAGTGAAACTTGAAAGAAAGTCTACCAATAGAACAGCACGAAAGTAATCTCATTTCCTCGATGAAATCACCGGCACGTCCCTCGTAAATAACAGCAATAAATATCGAGACAAGCCGTTCTCAAATTATCACCGTATCATGAACGAAGAGTAAGATCCTCGAGCCGTCGACGAGCGCTCTCGAGCGAGTACACGGGTCGCGTTTCCTGGATCTCGCGAATCAGCATCAATCGAGCGGGAACGGGGCCAGATAAATCGACGGACCTTTTTCGATAGTTGGTCTGTACGCGAGCCGCTCGACGCTGCAACTTTACTGCGCTTCGCAGCGGCGTGACGCGGCCCATAAATAACGCCGAAATAGCGTGTCCAACGTCCGACCAATAAATCTAGATATAACCCCGGAGGATAAAATAAAGTTATGGGGCCCGGTTCATGCACTGATACAAACCGATAGTTTACCCCGCTTTGACTGTTGCAAGCAGTCGCCTCCACCCTCTCCCTTTCTTTCCCTGTCTCCGCTTGTAATCGCTCGACCTACCCTCTTCGAGCTTCACCCCTCGTCTTCTTCGAAGTCCCGTACACACGAGTCCTTCGTACCCCGTCGTACGTCGCGTCTACCGTGCCCGAAAATGTATTATTACGTTGACACGTAGGCAAACTCGATTTCGCGAAAACTCAGACACGTATACTGTCACGACGAAGGAGGGTTCGGTGTACGCGTTCCTTTATGTAGATACGCGTGTCTGTTCCCCGTCCACCGGCTCAAAGCCGCTTCGAGTGGGTCTCGTGTTTACGCGGAAACACCGCAAACGTCGATTCGTGCTTGTTGTTCGGGAGCGGGTAGGGTGAACGAGGGCGACGACGGATACAATGGAAGCAAAGAAGGTGGTTCATCGTGCTACTAGGAACGCTGGGGGAGAAGCTCTTATTCCCGCGATAGCGATGGTATTGCGCTTGTAAGTTCTCTTTCTCTTCTTCTTTTTTTTCCGACCGTAATTCTGTGTTTGCGTAGAATTCCAGGTTAAAGGGTTAAGTGGGGCGGTTCTTGAAAGGGTCAGTGTATTCTTCGTGATCCTTGACGCGTTGGATAATTGAGAGAAAAAAAGAAAGGAGCAAAGTATAATAATGTGAAACGAAACTGTTATTATTTTTCAGTGCTATGTAACGTTTTAGAAAGGAACAGGCTGTCTGTCCGTCGAGAACGAAAGTGGTTATTTAACGGTTGGCTGCAGAAACGAAAACACGTGAACGAGGTGAAGGAGTAACGAGATTGATTGTCAAAAGACAATAACGGATCCGTGTTTCGCGACCGATTAACCGCAGCATGCATATTCATTTCGGCGGTACGTGTCACGGCCTGGTAGAAAAAATGTATCGAACACGCGGTCAGAACGAGTTGGGAACAGGTAGCAGGCCGAGTATGAATGCCGTGTAAATCGGATCGGTATAAACTATTGCGCTCGCGGCGCGTGTACACGCGGTCCGTGCACTGGGAACAGCATGGACGGTCTATTCGCGTTCAAAGGATACGAATGGCGTAAAATGGATGTATCGCAGATGTTTCGCAACTAATTAAAGCGCGTTCGTTACACGGCCCGGCTGTTCGTACACGTCTCCTGGAATAACGCACGATCACAAAGTGAAAAAAAAAAACAAAATTTCTTCCAGGAAAAATGTAGAAAATGAAAAATAGAGTTTATTTGTTAAAAATCATAATACCTAAATTAATTTACGATTGGATAAAATGAGAAAAGATCGAATACCCTTTGTTCAATCGTAATAATGTTCCTGCTAATGAAATGAAGGTACACTGTAAAAAGGAGAAAAATCGACGAAATTTGATATTAATTGAACTCTAAATACATATTAATATCAATAATATCGCTCATCGAAAAAGGACACTATGCAAGGTAATATAAAAAAAAGAAAGGAAAGAAGAAAAATGAATTCGTACCCTTTCATTCCCACTCGAACGCGATAACACACGAACCCGTTGTAATTTCTCTGGCGAGCAGGATCGCGGCGTATTCCGAGCGATAAAACACCGCGAGCAGGATATTTGCTTGTGCAAGATCGAATCATTTCGACGAGCGATAAAATGGTGAACTAGCTAGGAGCAAAAAGGAAACTCGCGTGGCCGAGGTGAAAGAAGAAAGCGTTTCTTTTAGCGAACAGAGAAAGATAGAGAGGTAGTTCGGGGACACGGGACTTCGTGGGGCAGTCTCTCTTCCTTCGGGACGGTGTGGTCGTAAAACGTCAAATTATCGAACCAACTTCCGGTCGGTCTTTCGCGTTGAACAACCTTTCGTGGCCTCTCGGAGGACACGGTTCTCGTTGCCGTTCTCGTGCAGTGTGCAACAGAAGCACAAGCCGGTGCTCGAAAGGTTTCTTTCGGGACCGTGTATCCTTATTTCTATCCGAGTTGCAACTCTTATAATGGCGGAGAACCGTAATTGACCCACAACAAGCTACGTTTCCAACAAAATAGAAATGCTATTCTTACCGGTTTGTCCTGAAGAAAAATAAGAAAATCTATCCAAATTTTGGTCAATCTCGGTGGACTTGATACGATCCAATTAGGAGTAAATTAATCTGGGCTAGGTCTAGGTCAATAATATTCAAGTTAAAGTGGATCAGGTCGAAACTGTATCAAGATTGAACCTGTACCGAACTAAATCTCGCTTGAATACGATCTGCAGCTAGCTGAAGCTCGGATCAGACCTGATTAAGCTTGATTAGGTTTATATCAGGTGATTTTGATCCGTGTTAAACCTTAGCCGTGATACACGTCTGTACGCGGCCTATTTGATCTCGTAAACGACGATGAATTTTACTAACGACACGTTCCACTGTTCCTTTGTGAATTTTAACAGACGACCGGCCAGTTGGAAGAGGGAAGGCATTGTTTTCTCTCGTGCTTTCGAACGGGAACAAGGAGGAACCGTCGGTTTTATTCGGTGTCTCCCAACTGGCTCGCGGAACTGTTTAAAATTCCGTTAGTCGTGGAAAACGCGCGACAGTGGCTGGTAAAAAGCTGGAAACTCGAGCGTACGCGGCGTTCACGGGAAAAGTCGAATGCGAAATATAATGAAGTTTACGTCCGCGTTTAAATTTAACGCTGGCTCGATTTTACGTAACTCGTTGTCAAAGTTACGAAAACGATTTCCGGGCCTGGCGGACAGGCGTACAATTTTGAATTCCTACTCAATTTTCAATCATTTGCATATACTTTAATCACGAGCGAGGCAAGAAGCCGGCTATTCCCGGATCCTCGTAAGCTTAATCGACAATTTCAGTTACCTAATCACCATGTAACGACAGCTTACTAATTCCCAAGCACGTCGGTTAGTTACAGCCATTCGGAGACTTCAATTGCTCCCCAATCCGGGCCGGAAGTTTAATCGCGCAAAGTTACCTAGCCACTCGTTGTCAATTACTTACAGATACTTCATACGTTTCTGTAGTTACTTAATCATCCTACGACGAACGCAGGGTATATTTGATCCGTTTACAAAAGGAGGACGTGGAAAATACGGAAATTTAGTAACACAGTGAAACGAGTACAGTCCCTAGCCATCGAATTAGGACCACGTACGAAAATTTCACTTTTATGGCTATAAATTGTCTTTCAATCAATTGAACTAGCAATAGACTTGTTACTATTGTGATGAAAATAAAACTATGTGGGCGATGAGCGATTAAGGGCCGTGCCTAATCAAAAGACTTGTTTACAACTCTCCAAGCACCACATTTTCTTAGTTGAAAACAAGAATTACAGATATTTGGGGAAATAATGAAGATATAAAGCATATGATCAAGCAATGTATACGGGACATGCCGGAAAGGATACAAGCTGTCATCAAAGCAAAGAGTGGGAATACAAGATATTAATGTGTTAATAATGTTATGTAGTAGTACCTAATAAATTATATCATTACAATTTGAACAGGCCTTAGTGGTCCTAATCCGATGGCCAGGGACTGTATGAAAATGAACCGCATAGAAATATATACTGGTTGTTCAGACAGAGTCGAGCTGTTACCGCGAAGAGGAATTACAATGCCACGGGAATCTAGTCTTTGTTATGCAATTTGTGCGTCGTGTAAAGCACGAGTCGAGAGCTTACGTAATGTCGCGCGTATCGATCGGCATTATAATTAAAGGGTCGCGTGCTTTCGATGAATAGAACGCACAAAGGGCGTTGATTTAGTCGACAAGTGTTTGCCAGAATCAACGATGAACGATTGTACTCACCTAAACGGCTTTCTCCTCGAACGTTGCTCTCACTACGAAGCTCTGATAACCTTTTTCCGTTCGCTCAGCCAACGTCTGAAAAGGAAATTTTTCGTTAATTACGTATACTCGTTAACGTTACGAACGGAGAGATCAAATGGAAGAATCAATGATTTCCATCGTACCGTGTCCAACTATGCGCGTTCATTTTCACGGTGACAATGTATCGCGAGTACAGCAAGGCTATTGTTTTAGATGAAATATTTTCCGAACATCATTTTTCATAGAAAATATTTCGCATCCACTATTTTTTCCAGCCAGCCAGCCGAAAAATGTCAGCTCCCATAGAATTCGGATTCGCGCAGCGAGTAAACGAGGCGAGGCTCGTATTAATTCAAACGAGTCAGGGGATTCGGTGTGAAAGGTTCGCAGCCTCGTAGACGGGTATGCTATCGCTTCTAGTCACGCGTACAAATCGTTGAAAAGGGTGGAAGAGGGATAAAAAGGGCCCCGCCGCTTGGGGGTCTCGGGCAGGACGAAAGAAAAGGAAAAGGGAAGCATCGCGGCTCGACTTTATCGTAGCTGCCGTAAGCAGATTTATAACGAGATTTCAGGTGGCCATTAACCGAGCTTCAAAGTCCCGACACGAGTCGAACGAGGTACATAATCGCGTTCCACGGGACAACTTTTATAACGAGAGACTATTTAAAAACGATCGTCTACCCCGTAGCCGTATTTTTCAGCCACGAAATATTCCAACCGGTCTCGCTTATCCATAATTGGAGTTTCGTTCCTCTGCACACGCTCAAAGTTGCCGAGTTAACTGCCCATTTTCAAGCTTCAAACCTGCTCTCAATTTCTTCCGACCACTTTCACTCCGGGAATAGATTTTCCGAATCTCGTGGCTCCGGAAAAATCGTAAGATTTTCATAAAAAATTATTCCTGAAAAATGACCGAGTTCTTTAGAAATCCGTTGGCTGCGTTTCCATTGGGTACGAAAGCTCGAGCCCGTTCTTAATTAAGTTTAATCGCGACAGCCCCAGCCAGCCCACCGCCACCGTGTTGTCTCTCGTTAGAAACGCGACCACGGTTAGATAAATTTTCCGCGCAAAAGAGGCTGATACCTGTAACCTCGCATTAACGTATCACCCGAGGATTAGCTGTGTCCTCTTAATTCGAGGAAGCAGCTTTAAGCTCGCCAGTTTGCGGTTAATAATAAAGCTGCTGGCATTATGCCAAGTGTAACGATACCGTGGTAGTAGCACGCACCTTCCGTCGTAAAGCACACCGTTACACGTACACCGGAAACTTTACGAGCTTCCGGCACGTTTGTTATTAGATGCAGTCGCCTAATGCAAACACCACTTCCTAGTACTACGTGGCATTCTCACTTTTTGTTGCGATGAAATGTAAAAAGGTGAACGCGCGAAACGACAAAGCCAAAGAATTTCGCGACGATGAAAACGATCGGTGATACGAATTTATCCTGCGCTTTTAGGAAACGCGACCCGACCAGATTTTCGCAACTCGAAACCACCTTCGATGGAGTCCGTTTGAAACCTCGGCAATTAACACACCGTTTCCAACGCGCGACGTCCTCTGAAATGGCTGAATAGTCGTGCGCTATAGCTTCGAGGAATTTAAACGGCTACGCGAGACAGACGTTCTCGTTCCTCGTTTAAAACAGACATTGCAACGATAACGTGTCGCCTTGACGCATAAATAATAATAATATGTAGATTTATTAAAAGTTAAATTAAATAAGCAATACTAATAATCTTAGAAGTAATCAATTAAATAGAAAGTTTGCTTCAGAATGAAAAGAAACAAGAAACACGGTTAACTCGATCGAGATTCAGAAGGAATCGCAATGTTTCCAGGATACGGTAGAAAGAAATCTCTATTGGCTTTATAAATTGACCAGCAACACGGCAGCAATAACGACGACGAAGGTTCGAGCAATGAAATATTGTTCCGAACGAGGAACATTCGCGGCTGTTTGTTTAGAATTACCGAACGGGAATAAGTAAATATCAGAGCATGCTCCAATCATAGTTCACCTGTGTTTACAGGTACATTGAATATTTGAGTGAATCGTGACTGGGTCGTAACGGAACCCATAGTGTAAATTGAGTCTTGATACAAATTCATGTCCAGGTGTAATTAATGATCACTGTAAATCAAACTTCATCGAATTTTTAAAATATCATAATTTTGTGACAGAAAAATATTTTAAAGTAGAATCCTAATAAAATCTGATCCTGCCTAATCGGTGGCATGGCTCGAGGACACCGTGTACTAACGAACGAGGCATCGAGGTAGGAAATGCAAGAGGAAGGATGGAAACAAAGGGTGAGAAGGGTGGCGAATAGAGGATTTGCGATGATCAGCCATAGCCAGGGGAGACGAACTAATTTCAGGTGTCGCGTGTTCGTTGACAAAGCTTGCTGGATCACGCAGACTCGTTCAACAGACGACATAATAGTGGCGTGAACAGGAGACACGCAGGACAGACGGTAGACAACCCCATGGACGAGATATATGGCGTTCGAATTTGCTTTTTACCAGGGTACCGATATAAAGACGGGTGGGTTTGGTTCTCAGCCGAGTCCGTATCCCAGCTAGACTCGCCTTTCTACGCAGAGGAGCAGAAAACAGAACGGTAGCTCATTAGCGGTAACAGGCAGCCGAGCAAGAGAGGAAGCTCGTTATCCATGGATACACAAACCCGGCTGCTACGTGTGTACGGACCTCCTTCGTAATATGTACTGCACCAGGCTGTCTGCATGCCTGCCACTCTCTTTTCCTTCCCTACCCATTCCTTTTCCTCTTCTTCCCTTCATTCGCCACGCAGCTTCGACCTGTTTCTTCTTTTCCCTAACCAACCCTCGTCCCCGTACCTTCTGCCCTTCCGTCTCTTCGCGGCCGTGTATGATCCTCGAGATCGCTACGGCTTTGGTAAATTTTCCTAAATAGCGAGGTGATACGTGTCCGAGATCTCTTTCAAAAATTCCCCTTCTATGGTAGAAAAATTCTATCATAAATTGCCACTCTGATAAAATTTGATAGCACAAAAGTATTTATCATATTTCTATTTAGAAAACTGATTGAAAAAGATGTACGACGGTGCTGTAATTTTAAGGGGACGTTTTATTTTTTTCCCCCAATGAACGAAACGAACGCCTGTCTTCTCGTCTTGTAGATGTCCACGTCCTTCGCTGTCCCTGTCCGTTGTTGGCTCTTCTTTAATTCCCTCGACGATGGCGGTGCAATTTATTTCAACCAGCAGACCGGTCGTCTCTTCAAGTGGTCGCGTCTGTTCGTCAATGCCGACTCGTAAATCGACTTGGATGAAGAAGCACGCGCTCATTTTGTAATTCACGACTTTCGTCTAATTGCCTGAACAGCCTCTTTCTGCGGCTGTTCCTCTCGCTTGTGTGCGCTTCGAAGGGCAGTCGACCATTTATTCGTCTTTGCCACCCTCCTTCGAGGAACCCCAACAATTCGAATCTATTTCACTGTCGATCGAATTTTATCGATCGTCTCGATAGCACGGGACGACTCAACGCGAGTGCCATTGGGAATCATAGATGATCGGTAAGATAAAAAAAAATAAAGAAACGAAAGAATTCCTCCCTCGTCCATTGCGCTTTTTATAAAATTACATAAAATATTGCAAGCTGAATGAAAACAGTTTCAAGTAGCCACGTGAAACTCGACGCCTGAACGATTCGATTCGGATCACCAGGTGACCATGATCGGTAGGCAAGCAATCACGACGATGATCCAGTTACCAATAATCTATCGTCATGGACGTGTCAATATTTCCTTGGTAAAGCCTCCGCGTAACCCCATAGGTATTCGATACAACGTAAATCAACGTTGAAACCGAGCGCCGCAACACGGTGCGATGGGATCAATTGATTTAGAAAATTAATTTATGCAAAACGAGAGGAGCGTTGTATAATTTGCGTAAACCGAGCCTTCTTGCCGCTCGGTTTCCGATCCGAAAGTTATGGCAGCGGTTAGCTGTTCGCGGTAAGAACATTTTCATCGACCAGATGTACAGCCATCGCTTCCAGGCGTTGTATTTAGCAGGAAAACCATCGAGATCCGGTCGAACGGGTTACTGTCACCAGCCTGTGATGTCGCAGGGAGGGCAGCGTAAACCCGAGGAATGCTCGTTCCCAGTAATGCAATAACTGTGGCATCACGACGCCAGGATACCACGAACGGCTGGCATTCAGATTGGTCCGCCACCCTCCGACTAGCAAACTCGAAAGCATCTGCCACGAATCGATCGAGCCACGCCGGAAAAAGCCGTCAATTAAACGTACTTCGGTTTGCACTTATCTTCCCTTCGATCTCTGCTGAATCTCAAAACCGTACCCTCCGAAAAGAAAATAATAGAGCTTCGGGTTCGATCGCAGGAGAGTGCAAAAAATCGTGGATGAAATGTTTCTTTTTTTTCTGTAAATAGTTCAGAATCGAGATTTCATGCAATATGTTGCAATGGAAATGTTAAAGTTCATGAAACAATAAGTGGAATACGTAGAATAAGAGTCATGTCTGACTATACGCAGACCTATACTACTTGCTCCTGATTTCGCACCACTCTGTTTCCCCAAATACCGTAATTTTCAATGTAATTGAAGTTCTGCTAAGCAATTCACACTCCCGATTGTCGTTTCGTTTTCTTATGGAACAAAGGAGAAACATGTTGAGCAAGAAATTCAGGGTAACAAATTTTCAACGTGTTCCTAGCCGCGCGTACAATAAAACTATTTTGAAGGAAATAAAGCCCATTTTCGGGAAATACGAGCGCGAGGAATGTGAAAAATATTCCTCTGACGTTTAGGTAACGTTCCCCTTGTGTCAGACACGATAAACGAAGGCATTTACTCAAATTCTCCACGGATATTCCCCCTCGTGTAGCTATTCATTGAATATACAAGAGATATTTATAAAAAAAAGATTGAGAAAACGATAAATGACGCGTGTAATCCCGCTGAAAGAATGCTCTTAACTCTTTTACTCCGGGGTGTTTATGAAAAAATGTGGTCCTTGAAGACAAATACGAAGTGCTTACCACAAGACTTAGCGGTGGTCGTGGAACTAGCACACATAAGAATTTTCATAGAATTCTCTAGTTCATCGCCGTTCAGATTTTATGAAATATTCAAAGAACAAAAGACACGAAATACGTTCGAATGAAATCCGATCAGAGCACGGTTGTATGACACCGGCTCGTAAAGTCTCTCGTTCTCCGGAATGAGCTCATTTTCTCGCGGAAAAGGGAAGAATGAAACGTCTGTCGACGATGAGAAGCGCAAATACGACGAACGAAAAAGCGATTCCGATTATTTATAAAGCGTGGACGGTTTTAATAGGCCGTTACCGAATCGTTCGCGTAGCAACTCGCTGACTCGACGAGTCGCGCGATTCGTTCCATTATTCAAATCGGCCGGAAGCTAACCAAAAGTCGGGCGAAATTATGCCCAGCCGTTCAACGAAACGTACTCGTTCGAGTGTCATCGAGTAAAATCTCGACGATTCATGGGTTAACGTTCATTTTTTCCCTCTTTTTCTATTTTTTTTTATTTGCTTCTTCGACCGGGTCAACTTTGTCGAATATGGCCTGGTTGCTCGATGAATTATAAGTCGAGGAAAAGGGTTTTCGCCCCCGCTTCGGAGGACTGTTCAAAAAAGAAAAAACTTTGCGAACCAACTCCTTAACTCTACTTTGCGACTTCTTTTCTTTATCGTTCGTACGCGGGATTTAACTGGAAGCCGACCAGCTCGAGCGTGTGATCGTTGATATAGAGGCTGACTCGGCACGCTGAATACTTTGTTTCAGTATCCAAATGCGAGAGGAAGGACGAAAATGTAAAAGAGACTTGGGTTAGGGTAAATAAATGTACCTGCGGTAGAGGTCGGACGGATGTGCGAAGTATGATTAAGGATGGAGTTCATTTTCAACTTCGACTGTTTATCTTTCTTGCGGATAGGGTACATTGTTCATCACGCTGCTGTTATTCCACTTGTACGAACATTTGCAACTCCCTATTCCATTCATTCTTACTTTTTATAAATATCTATACTTGTTCCGAATAATTCGAAAGATGGCAGGATCATATTTAATTACGATAACTTTCGTTTATCTATTACTTTTGGATGGCTATTTATCCCTATTGTACTTGTCTGATTAACTCGGTTCGGTGAAATAATCAAGAAACGAAAGCAATAGAGTCACCCTAGATATCGTTAAAATCGTATTAATAATTCATAACGGCAAACTGAACGCATTATGTTAAAAAATTAACTCGGTCGATCAACGTAGTGAATTTATAATCGTACCCACCGTAGTCTGACCATTCGTCGACTCATTCTACTCGCTCGATTGCCAATCGTTCCCTCCTCGGTACCTCCTCGATTCTTCTTTTATCATTTATTTACCAATGATCCCCGTTACCTCATCTATCAAAAATCAACGTAACGCGTTACAAATTGAACAGCGACTGGTTAAAAATTGACGGAGCGAGGGAAATTATCAACAGAGAGGGAGAATCAAATCGGAAATTGAACGAGCATGAATATATAATCTGACAGGTTTTTATGAATAATTCAAGAGCACGGGAACGATGGTAACGAATGACGTGTCGGTTACGTAACAAGAATAACAACAACAACGCGTGGCTGCACCGCAATGCAGTTTAACAATTGATCCATTTGATCGTTAATTAGCCGAGTTATTAGGCACGTAACACGCCGGAAGTAGTCGTGGTACATCGGACCGATGGGAGCTGATATTAGGATAATTAGTAGCGATATAAGCTAAGACAGCAATTATCGAAACGCGACATAATCCTGGTGTTGGCGAGCACACAATGGTGTGGCGGGCCGCTTTGATTAACCGCACGTCAATACGTACAAGATCGTAGAAGGATAGCTTGTGCCCTTAAATGGAATTCTCACGTACAGCGAGCCGACATAATTGAATCCATACAGTAGCATCGATCCGACACATTCAGGAAACCACACGGACATCATTCAGGGCTATATTTAAGGATAATAAATGAATAGCCATCCAAAAGTAATAGATAAACGAAAGTTACCGTAATTATTCGGAACAAGTATAGATATTTATAACAATAAATTCCCTGTTATTTACGAGCCTTTCCGTATCTAGAATTTAACGCATGCCAAAGTTAGCTTTTATTATCGTTCAAGCGTGAAAAAAAGGAAGCTAGGATGGTGAAAGTATCGAAAGAGTAGCGATATGATCGTAATTTCCCGGACAAACGATTCTCAATAAAAGAGCATATTTCTCGTAAAGGGTGTCCGAATAAAATTTCGAATAAAAAATTTACGGGTCATCCTTGCTATCGCGATATTCGATCGGATCATTCCTCTCGCGAAGTACAGACCGAGCTGAGAAGAGGAAAAAAAAGGCGGATTGATCGATCGTCGTAAAACGGGACGTTCTTTTGCCTCGAAACGATACGATCCACTTGGTCTCGATACAAAAAAAGAATAGAGCAAACGATAAAATTAATTCGTGGATGCTGTTGTAAAATCGCGTCGAACGTAAACTGTTCGAAACAACCAGAGGAACATCGAACCCATTTGTAGCCATCTATGTTTCATGTGCGCCCTGCACGAACCTTACCGGAAGTTATCGCAACTGGTCAGACTATGCCGCTTCCGTTCTACATTTCACCTCCCCAAGATTAACACGGTCGAGTATCTGTAGATGGATGCTAGCGATCTCCCCTAAATCTTTCATGCACCAAGCATTATTCAATTATCGAATTAAATCGAATCGAACACGTTTCCGATGTATAATCAAAATCACCTTTGAAGTTTTCAAGCAATCGATTCGCACTTGAATTTCAATCGCCTCGAATTTTATTTGAATTCTAAAATACTTAAAAGCTCTGGAAGCATTTTAAGACCACCTCCGGTGATAATTAACGCTTTAATATCGATCCCCGACGACGCGTTACGATAAACGCAACATCGCATTCCGCAATTTCGAAACTTCTTAACTGGAAATTAGTTCTACTCGCGAACAAATTGTAATTTGAAGAAGTTTCGGCACGCAAAGTTGCTGTTGCATGAATTTAGAGCACGAGCCCGCGAGCAGCTAGACAGTCAAACAACGTTTCCTTACGCGACGCTGTTTTCAACTAAAAGTTAGCCGAATCAAATGACTGGAAAGAATTGATATGAAAACAAACGAGTAAGAATCTCATCGCTTTCAAAACTTCCATTCAATTTAGTTCGCACGCTTTAAACGTTGCCTAAGAAAATTTAACGTCATAAAATTTCATTCGTAATACGAGTTTAAGAGTTGCGACTGTTCCGGTCGCGTCAATTCCTCGAGAAAGAACCGCGAGACACAGAAATCTGTCTGCTGGACGAAATCCAGAAAATCTTCCGGAGTTGTCTTGCAGTCGCGTCATCCTGCACCGGACTCGGTATTGTATGCATCCCGTAGCACGGTGCAGCGTAAATATTACGAGGTACGAGTAGAAAATAAGAAAAAGACGGTTGTAGGTGTTCGTGGCAGGTTTTCGCAAGCGTGGAGCATAGATTTTCCAGAAGATGACAGGCAAAGCGGAAATTACTCGTTTCGACGCCGCTCGAAACGAAATTCAAAGCCGTGGCTCGCGCGTTTCTTTCCTCGCATTTGTTCGTTCCACGTGTCGGGGGACTTGTTGGCCGGTTGGGTCTACGCCAGCCCCGGTATTGCTTCATAAATCGTCGAGCAAGGAACCCGTGCATCATCTAACGGCGTGTCGCGAATCGTGCTCGCCTCCTACCAATAATCGGACAAGTCTAACCAGATTTATGGACGCTTCTGTCCCTCTGGATGCAAATTTCCCTCGCTTATCCCCGCCACGAATTAAGGAGCTAGCCTCCGAGGCAAAAACCAGGTCGCGAGTTTCACGGTTGCCTCGATGTATACATGGAAATTCTTGAGGGAATCGCGTGTTCCATGGAGAAACATAATTTATCGCTCCACGTACGAGCGCGTACAATGTTCGAGTTATACGCGTTTTGTTCGCGAGAGAAAAACGTTCATACGTACAATAAATAGGTACAGAGTAATCGTAATCGTACTTGTATTTATTAAAAAAATATTCTAAATAATTTCGTTGGTCGTCCGTAATACACCATTGATATTAAACCGAAATTTTGCCGAATTGCTTAACGCGTGGGACGATAAGAGAGTTTGCACGACGTTATCGAGCCCCTTACCGTGAACCGAGCGGGAAATTGCCAACAGCGAGCATTAGCAAGCAATATCGAGACACGAGGTGAGCGTAACGTTATCGAAAATCATCACCGTGCAATCTTCCCGCGTGCGCACCGAGACAATGTTGTAACATTGATATCGGACTAACGTTAACGAACAACGGCTGCAATCAGCGTGCATCCGTTGTATATCGCGTTGCCGGTATATCGAACAGCGACGGGGAGCAACGCTAGATCCACGTAAACTCGCCATTATGCCAATTACAAACAGCATCGTAACCGGATCAGAGATCGAGGCATAATTCGAGATAGCAGAGCGTTTGTAAACCGATTTCCAAACGGCTCAATGACTGATCCGAGCTGGAGATATTTTCAAATCCTATCTCTCACTGGCATTGCATCGAAGTTGGATCATTGGGAATTAAAAATTGTTCGAAAAATTCATTCGTCGATAGAACAGGTGTAGTTGAAAGTTCGTAGCTAATTAACAGCGTGAAGTGACGGTGTTCGTTAATTTTCTACTATAACGGTTCAACTTTTAATTACACGCTGAAATCTCGGATGGAGTTTCCGTTTAATAAGCCGAATGCAGAGACAATACACTTTGTAATGGATTCGAAAATAAAAAAAAAAGCTCGCGAGGACAATGCGTGCGTGAGAGTCAGGGAACGGTTCCTTCTGGCGAATAAATCTTTCGCACCGGCAGGAGCTTAATTTTATCGCCGCCATGGAGCAGCCTTCCGGCCAGAAAGAGGGACGCGCCCTCTAAAAGGATCGGGCTAAATTAAAAGAAAGGATCTGAATGAGACCGCGGCTGCTGAAAGTAATCGCTTTATCTATACCCGCCACTCCTAGCTCGTTCGTTCGCTAACTCGCTAATCTGAGCCCTCGTTTTAAGGCTGAATCGTCCGCCTCGCAGCCGGACCCTTCATTTCCGCCAAGCTCATTTCCATATTCGCCCTTTCGACGCTTACAAATGCACGCGGACATTGGACATCGCTAACCGGACCGTCTCGTTTCGATATCGAGCAGGACGATTTTATTCTGGCCATCTTCGCTCGTGTTGGAGGACGAAGAACAAAGAAAGGGAGGAGTTATGTCGTTTCTCTTGGGGGTTGGAAACGATAGAGGAAAAGTTTGCCCACCGAACCACTCGTCTGACCATGTTATATACGGTTACCATGTTTGAAAATTGAATAACGTTGCAGAGATCGTGAAAATTCTGTTAAATTAATACAAGGACGTCTTAAAATTCAAATCTTTCATCCCCAAATTTTATTGGCTATCGAAATTTATCTCAAGTTACATAATTCCAAGATTTATTAATAAACGAATGGACTGTAACGGCACGATAACAACGAGAAATATACACAAAAAGGAAGTAAGTCGATGTAAAGTCTGTGAACTATGTAGAAACGTTTCAGTCTTCGAAACGATGCCGTAAAGTTTTTCCCCGTGACGGTCGGTCATTACGATTTAATATCGTCCCTCCTGTTTCGAATCGTTCTTCGTCTCCATTCGCTCAGCTTTCATTACGATCGGTAAAATCTCTCTGTCTGCCGCTGGCATATCAACTATTTGTTATCCCCGCGAAATAACGAGCCGATCCGTGCGCTTGCATAAACACGCGTGCTCGAGGTCTGCGCCTGACAACGTGCTCGAAACCGCTTTATCTGTCTCTGTAACGGCTGACTATTTTCACTTGTACATATGTAACGATCGTAGCTAACAATTATGCGATCGTTCCTCCTACAAACCGCCTATTCAACGATGCGGTTGCTGAACTTCCAACAAGCCGGCCTTGTTACTGTTAGTATATTAGAATGGCGTATCGTATTCTGTACCTAATTCGGTTTGATCAAATATTTTTGAGATGTTCGTTGTAAATGATAGATAATAGAAAGCATAATTAAATGATCGCTTGAAATCGAGTAATATTTTTAACGATAACTTTATACCTGGAAGCAAACTCGTTTAACGAGTTGATAAGTCGTAATTAAAGAGTCCAACGCGTGAAAAGAGTCGTTGGAGGCTTCCAATTTTATCAGCGTCGATGGCGTCTCGTAAAGGTGGCGAAAAACAACTTGGCCGCGTAATTAAATTCCGAATAGGTCGACGTAGACGCATTTAAAATCCGTCGCGTGCTCGTTCGCCGCATAATTATCGAGTCGTCACGCGAAGAACCTCTGCCGTTCCCGTAATTAATCCGTAATAATCGTCCAGGAAATTCGTAAACATTGCCTCGCGCGTTTGCCAAGCGAACAAATAAACGCGAACGATAATGATGCACACTCTAAACGGCGAGCAATTTGTTTCGAATTCATCTGGTTCGTTCGAATAATGAATTACCTTCGTTCGATCGAACTTCTTCCCGTTTCACTTCAAATTTCATCGTCAAAAGAATATCCGGATCGCGATAATTAAAAGTTACACCGTTTCTTTCTCTATTTTTCGAAAAAGTAACGAGGTGTAATAGACACAAAAGAATCGGTCCTTATCAATTAACGAGCTATCGTTTCCTTTGATCTTTATGGATCGAAACCGAGAGAAATGAAGCTCGAAATCGTTAGATGAACGAATTTCATTTCCGTCTGAAAAATATTCTAATTCTAATTCCTTTTATGCAAATACATTTTCATTAGTTGTCTACTAAGGTCGAACGAGAAGGGGAATATCGCGATGCAAGAAAAAAGCAATAAATTCTCGGGGAAATGGCGTATGATGCGGAAAAGACAAGGCTCACGTAACCCCGTCATCATTTGTCAGTTAGATGGAGCGTGAACGCGTGAAAATCGACGTTCCACCGAAGCCGAGGGGAAAAAGACAAAGGATCTTTCGAATGATAATTCGATCGAGAAGTAGCTACGCCGGGGGTTGCTTTGAAAGGAAGGAATTAATCTCCCTAAAAATTTTTGGAAACGTTCAACGCGATAGGGAACGACAGAGGGGTAGCGTAACGTCGTTTACGAAGGTCGAGTGACATTGTAAAGCTTCCATAGAAAAGCACGATGAACGAACGAGCTGTTGACATGCCGGCCTATTATGGGCTGGGCCGCTTTTATCCGACGAAAGAGGACGTTTAAGCGATGAAATTGTAAATTCAATTTCCTAGGAAAATCTACCGCCCCCTGTCCCCTTTCCACAACAACCAACCACTCCGTGCACACCCTTCCGTTTCCCATTAACAATCGCTGCCTCTTGTATGCGTCGAGGAGACAGCTCCTGTTTCCGGCAAGGAAGTCATTTTTCCGCAAGAATTGTGTTTTTCGATACATTTATAATCTAAACGCTTTCGAAGATTCTATGAAATTGTAAAAAATATAAAATCTAGACTCACCGATTAGATGCTATGTACATTGAGAATGTCCTTCTAGTGGCTGCGACGTGTTTAACCCAGTTCATTGGAAGCTGGATGACTCTTCTCCAGGAAATCCCACTGTACTCACGATAGATATTAATTATTTCACCTTTCTTTTTACGTAAATGACGAATTTTATTACGTATATAAAATCGCGAGAATTAGAAGTGTTTACCTTCCATGAGGCAGACCTGGGTTAGGTTCTTAACCTCTTAATTTAAAAGTCCGAAAATACTCGGGCAAAATACACTTGTTATAATATAATTGTTAAGTTAAGAGGTTGAATCACGCACTTAAAAAATTTAACTCCTTATTTTTCTTATAATAACGAATTTTCTTAAACGATTTACTCGTACCTGTCAATCACGTTGCGACGCCATCTTGTCTTCTACTTCCACGCTTCTCCCACCGTACCGATCACTCGGCCATGATCGGCCAAGATCGAGCGATCTCGGAATCCACAATCTCCGCTACAGCGTGAACAAATATAAAAATCACTAATTAAACTGTTTTCGATCTACCAAAACGAAAATGAGCAACGATCGTGAATATGTATACTACTGTATGTATAATATGTATAATATAAAACTATATATGTATAATATGTATACCATAAACTACTAGAAGAATAATCGTGTTATGACTAATGGAACAGGCTTCGTTCTGCATCGCGTTCATTCGTAAACACAAGCCTTCGTGATAAACAGAGACAAATGGGTTTTAAAGATTTAGCCGACGGAAACGTTCGAAGGGATCACGAAATTAAACGACTCTTTCTGAATGAGCCACCGAGGAATGTAAACAATTCAACGCGGTCTTTGTTTTTATACCAATCCTTAGTCGAGTGTGAGTTGAATATATTTACGTTTTCGTGGCATAATCACGGTACAGTCGCTTGGAAGTCGCGTACGAGGCAACACACGAAGGAAAGAAAGCTGGCTTCGATTTTCATACCAATTTGCAATCTCCAGAAACAGGTATATATTTTTCAAAAGTAATAATATAAACTTCGAATTCATAGTCGTGAACTGGAAGAGGGATATTTTATTAAAAATACTTGGGACTGCTTAATATTCTACATTTGATGGAGGCATGAAGTATCCCGTATTCCACCCTGAAATATGACTAACACATGTACCCTGCTACCATCTCAAAGTCTCTAATATTTTTTTTACGATGCGATCGGGTCTGAAACTGCAATTCCCCTTGGTCCCAAGGAACGAGCCCGTGTCTTTATTTATCGTCGTAAAATCCTCTAAGGGAGCAGACGGGTTTTACGCGTTTCTGATGTGCTATTCGATGATCGGCGTGCAATCTCGACCCGACGCGAAGGACACTCGGAATCCTCCGCTTCGGAATGTTCCAACGGTTCTTATTTTTCAAATGGCAGAGGGAAAATTTGATGCAGCCTCCCTCCGGGTTCCACGACTTAAACAATGCCCGAGCTAGCGAACGGGCCAACGAAAACAAGCGTTCGCGTGTAAACAGAAGTTCGTGGAACGTCGAAGCGGCGCAACCGCGTCGAGAGGTTGAAAATTTATTTTCGAACAACTACCCCGTTTCATGGAACTACATACGTACAGATATCCGCGAAGGGAATGAATTTCTTACAATATCGGAACATTCGCGAAGAAAGAGAAACGATGACGTTCGCGGAATTTCTCTCCGTTTCTTATCTTCGCTTTTTACGAGCTGCTTGTAATTGTGCATATTTTGATATCTTTTTTAATTATGCGCCTCGAGTTATTAATGTTGCATCTCTGAAGTGCATCCATTCGGTGACTCACGCCGCGTTATTAAATCACAGACGATTAACGTAACAACGTCCTCGCATCGAGCTTAATATCCTCGAGGGAAGGAAATTTCCGGACTCGATTTACATCACGACTTTTCCCATAAACGGAGTAAGTGGATATACTAAAGCTAGATCTTGTAAAAACTTCCCTCGTCCCCTCTGAGTCGCTGATTTCTACCTCGCGTCATTCTGAAGACACATAAATTTGTTTACTTCTATGTAGTCCAGCTACGACGAGTGATTCTTCAGAACAAACACTGACCGAAACAGCTAGCGATTATTGTGTAGCCTTTATTTTCAATTTTGACGTCAGTCTGCTCTTCCCACCTCTTACACGATTTTGTTCAACCAGATAGGTACTTTCGTTTATTCTATATATTCTCTCGTGGTTTATCACATATGGCCGATTTCTCTATGTCTTCGCGCGTCCAAAGGCGACGTTTCCTTCGAAATGTATCTGGTCGAGAACATAAATTAACCGAGATACCATCGCGACGACGTTATCGGCGATAAATTTATGGAACGCGATGATGGTGTCTAGTACTACTTGGGGGATGAAGAGCTACAAAATGTACGAAATTGCCTTCGACGAGTATAGATCGGTAATAATATACGAATGATTCAATTCTCAATTTCGATGTGTCATTTTTGTTTTATTGTTAAAGAGTAGTAGAGTTTGCGAGGATAAAACGGTGTATTATCGAAAGGTGCTGAAAGTTTATTAATCGGGATAGAATGATAAAAGTCATCAACAACAAATGGGTACAGTAGAAATTTCGCTGTATTATTATAATCTATCTCGAAAACAAAATCTCGATCCAATTCCCAAAAGTTATCCTCCAACCGTCGAGGATCAACCCACTCCATCAAGAGATGTAACGTCTAAAATGAAGGAAAACACGAGAAGAACGCGTAAAAACAGCGAGAAAATACATAAAGCTAACTGAAGACGAAAGTTGTACACGATTTATCTTAGGTCTGACGAGAATCAACGACTAGGGAAAACTGATTTCGGTCGATCCGAAAAGTTTTCGACAGGGATATCAAAGGCGACCACTGATTTCCAGTCAGTCTGGAAAGTCGAATATCGTGGATCTCGGCCAGCGGAATAACTTTGCACTTTCGTTACCGCCTTTTCTCTTATCGACCAAACATAAATCCTCCTATCCCTTCCTCTTCCGCAAGAATAATAGCGATCGAGTCCACCGTTTCCCCGGACGCGCTCTAAACAGATTCGTATCTTGGGCTAAAAACGCAAACAATCATTTTTCATTGGGGGAGGAAAAAACGAACAGGATATTCCTTCGGTATGTTCCTCGAGGAACACCGTCGCATATTTTTGCGAGCCAATCGATGATCCAGTTTCGTCGCTCCCTCCGCCACTCTCGACTTTCACGATTTCATTTGAATCTCATTTGGATTTCTAATTCCTGCCTCTGTACAAGAGTAGCCCTCGTTAGATTAACAAAGCTTAAGGATCAGCTGGAAACGTCGAACATGCAAATTATCCTCAGAAAACTTGCTATCATGTCGCGTAATTAAACAACGTGCGAAGATCGAAAGAGTATCGGTCTCTAATTTCAGTATTTCGTATAATATTTAAAACTTTCAATTTCCAATCGGTAGTGTTAAAAATAATCGGGCTCTGATCGAGTAGAATCCCCGATACTTCGACAGGATTACTCGTTTCGCTCGTCCTGGACAGGATACAGCGAATCGATCCCTTCCTCCTTCCCTGTCTTTCTCCCTGGTCCGCGCTTTCTCTTTCCGGTCGGGAGGCGGTCTTTAACAGAATTCTCAATGAGGTTCGCAAGCACGATTTAGGATTTAGTTATGCAACTAAGTACTCGCTTAAGGAAACACTCGACGAAGTCCCTCCGTGTCTAGGGAAGAATGTAATCGAGAAAACTACAGCGCCAGTGGATTAAGAGCGGAAGAGAAGGCATCGATAAATCGAGGAGAAAAAAGAATAACGGTCGTGCATTGTTTCGCAGAGAAGTGCTAGTATTTAAACGTATAAGTACGAATATATACGTTTATCGAACGAATTCTCTCTGTTACAACATTTCAAGAAAACGTCGTATCGGAATATATTACAGCTTCCAATATAAATGCAAGCGTCAATCGAACAAAGAAGCAGCGACAAGCTCGCGTTTATCGCGCAATGTCGATACGTTTCGTTCACGGTGGTTCCTCGTAAATCGAAGAAAACTATCTATCGCGGAACCGAGAAGAAAGCTCGAAGTTTCGTCATCGTATCCGGCTACGCGGCCCGTAGAAAATTACGCGTTCAATTTCGCAAAGTGCTCCCCCGTTCGGTGCTCGTAAATTACGAGAAAGGAAAAACAAATACGGGATCGATGCTGATTCTCCCTGATGTTCAAGGAATTCGTTAATGAGCTGGAACTCGTAAAAAAGTGATCGAACAATGATACCCGTTGAATGCGCGTTAATTGATACATCATTTCGCACGGTGGAGAAAAACGAACGTTTTCGCAGCAAAGACAAGCCGGGACAATTTACTTGACAAACGAAACAAATTTTTCCAAGCATGTCAGGCAAGAGTTTTGACTACCTTCCAGCTCGTAATTTCAAATCAGTCGCGAGGAGAGGGAGAGAGAGGGAGGAAAAAAAGGATGGTACAATGGCTCAATCACAGACAGGGGTAGAGAGAAAGTTATCACGCCGGTGGAAGAGGAAATTAACCGTGATTTAATAGCGAGAATTTTCGGATTCACCGTCGCCCTAGTGTAACTCGTTTCAACCATCGAGCTTGCTCTCGTTTCCTCTTTCTGCCGCTCGGGGTGCTCTTTCGGTATCAAATTCAACGTGTCGCGGAGCGATTCGAGCGGAACACGCCGGGTAGCCTGATTTTCCTGATGAGTTCAGACGCTGTCGGTGAAATTAATTTCGCTTCATTTCGCGCCCGCTTGAAATTCGGTGAGGAAAATAAACGAGGAACGGGAGAAAAATATGGGGACCGATTTCGTTTTGGATAGCCGAACGAAGACACCATACGTATACGTTAGTCGATTAATTAGCTCTCATCCTGCTATTCAACTTGATGATTCATTTAACGTTATTTCATCAACTCTTTGAATTCTCCAAAGTACACATCGTTAATTTCCTTTAAAGGTAAAAAAATTTACCTTTCCTCGTTGCATAACTCTTCCGGCAAACCAACGATGGTTTCTTTATCAAACGTGATTCAGTAGCCCGAACGGGGAAGGTTCGTATCTAGTGAACGAGATCCACGCTCTTTGTTCCCGGCTCGTTGCAATTACGATCGCGAAATGGAATGGAAGACACGAAAGACATTTCTTTCGATAGAAGGCGAGACGATAAATAAACGACGCCTATAAAAATAATTTATGACCGGCGGTCGGTCGATCGGTCGGCTCGATTTATCACCAAGTCAGGTTACATCTGGTATTGGTATTCGGGATACCTACGGCGAGGCATTTGTTTTCACAGGATCGAATAAAATATCATAGTGGACGATATTTTTAAAAGATACAAATGTCAACCCGCGCCGAAGAATCAACTTCCCCGAAACGGAGCACATTTTTTTTTTCTCCGCGGGGCCGTTAAAGCGTGTTCGAGTAACCACGTGAGAATCCGGACAGATGACGGGGCCATCTTTTTGCCGGTGAAAATGATAACGCTCCGTGGCTATTTTCTGCCCTGTTACCACGGAAACACGAGAAAAAGGGGCTGCCTTGAGAGTTGGTCGCGCGAACACGAGATAGGGTGCAATTAAAAGCACGATTAGCCTCGACGAATCGCACGGTTTTTCACTGACCGAGCCACGTGTTGAAAGAATCCCCTATCTTGTTTTTTGAAAAATAATTCACACGTTTTTTCAGCGAAAACTGTTTCACTTTTGTTACAAAATTAAATACACCGTTTATTTGAAGAAGTTAAATAGCACAGACCTTCAGTTTTATTAGTTGATTATAAAGAGGATTAAAATGGGGTGTGATAAAAGTGATAGCGAATAATGAGCACCTAACATTTCGCAGCCAGTTAATTGGCGAAGGTTTAACATTCGTACAGGATGAACAGCTAGCATCCCGTGAAAAGGAGGTAAATAAAAGGAATTATTCGAGAGATTCGTTAAAATGTATGCTTTCTCCCTCTACCGTTATCTACCTTGGACCATTCATCTCTCTCTGGCTCCCTGCTTTCTCTTTCTTTCAACCTGCTAGGGCGGAGGGTGGGAAAGGCGTAGGGTTAGACGGGTGGGTTCTCGGGACGAGGAAGCGAGATCGTTTTCATTTGCAAGCTGTTACGAGTGTAGCATCTGCTGCTAAACGCTATAAACAGCTTTACTCGACTCGTAATGGCGGAAGGTGGAGTTTAACTTTGGAATAGGGTGTAGCCGTCCGTGAGCCCGTTGCGAGAGCAACCTCGCACGCTCCTACTAGTTCTTCCTAATAGAATGTAAGTGCAATAATAGAGTCGCCACTTACTATCCAGGAAAATCCTATTTCGTCTTCACCGACGTTTCTTCGCCTCTTGTCTTCCCCTCCTCCACCCTTCAGCCCCCCAAAAAACCTCTCCGTTCGCCATCCCTCCAGGTTCTGACCATACTCCACCATGTTTTTCTTTCTTCCACTCTCTGCTTTGCTTTTTCTTCTCTAGAAACACCACTCACTTTTGACGTACCATCCATTTTCTTGGATTTTCCTGAGGAAGTCGGTGAAAAAAGATCTCAAGATACGACGCAACGGACATGATTCAACGTTTTAACTCTTTCGAGCGCACCGTCATAAAAATTCTACCCTCCAGGGAAATTAGATTCGAATGTTAACCGTAACAAAATTCTACCATTAATATATTTTTTCTTTCCAATCAAAGAAATACGATTTAAGATACGTCGCGACACTTTTGTTTCTGTTTCAACCTCTTCGCGGAAGTGGTTAGCAAATCGACAATTACAAGTGCGTCGCGTCGGTAGGCGGTGGAAGTAATTTCAAGTAGGTAATCGACGCGAGCGTTTAACGAACATTCGAAACAGGCGCGCGAACCTTTTTGGCGGGAGTCGAGGTAGCATGATATACGTAGCCATTAGAGCTTGAACATGGTATTGTTCGCGCGGCTCCACGGTAAGGACGCTGTTTACCCGACGATAACGGCGCTAATCGTTGCAGAAGGTAAAGCACACGCGTGTTTTTGCCGGTTGTACGCGCGGAAAAGTGTTCATTAGCACGCCTCGATCCGGCTATGGTCGGTTGATTAAAAAAAAATCAAGCAAAACCTCCGTGGTTGTAGGTCTGTTATTTCACGGTCGAATTGCGATCGTTAGCCAAATAATCATTAACGCGACACCGGAGCGCGATTTTTCACCGGTCCCTTCGCGAATTTTGTCGCTTGTTAAACCGAAGAGTCGAGTTTTCCGGTTCGAAAGGATTAACTTCATCACCGAATACGTTTGGGCAAGTCAAAGTCGCGGTAAAAATTGGTAAAACGCATTGTCTGTTTTGTTTGAAATTACTCGACAAAGTGCTTTGATTCGTTTCATAAACGAAGTTAACAATCAGTTGATCTATGAACGAATTCGATAACGCTTTTTTTCACGATGTCAAAGGGCTATCGATGTTTCTTTTTCCTTTTTTCTTTTTTTTTTCAATTAACCCAGTTGGAAAGCTGGTAAAAATTTCCCTTTCCCCTTGAAATTTTTATTGTATATTTTCTGATCAAAGTACCGTATGAAGTAGAACGTTCTATGGAGTCTATGACATGTAGATCGTTTAATTAATGCGCGTCTCTTCTCGCGTATAGTTTCCACGAGGCTAAAAGCCTCTTGAATGTTTTAAGCAGCGACATTAAACAGGGTATTGTTTACGACGAGTGGGTCGGCTGCTAGTTGAAAGAATTTAATAGAACGCTTTCGACACGCGGAACAATTAATTCGTCCACGGACGGGGTGAGGATCTCTTCAATTTTCTCGTGCCTTCGCGGCGAAAATAAAACACCACCGACGTACACGTCGATTAATGGTTCCAGAACGGATTCCGTTGGCTCTTCGCGACTGTAAAAGGCCTCTTGAATTCTTTGAACTTCGATCGAAACGTTCCCTATCATTTCATTTTAATAACATCGCACAGAATTGTTTCGAATAAAAACGAACGAACACGGTTTGAAAAGCTGAAAAGAAAAGACTGTTTTCCCTGCGATAGCTGATCCCGTTTGTTCTCCTGAACGTTTTATTCGTTGTTTCTCCGCTGTCAGTCTCAATCTGCTTCGACTCTGCACGCTATTAAATTACAGCGAACCGTCCAGCACACGCTTCTTGCCAAAAGCTCTGGCCGCATCGATCGTCGCCGAGCTAATTGTCAATTTCCTGGCCGATAAATCATGCAGTTCGTATTCGCGTACGTTTGCCCGCGAGATTGCCAGACACTGTATTACCGGTACAATTGCTGTCGTTAGATCTGGCGCGAGCAATTATTCCGATCTCCTCGTTGTCATTGTTCGATCGATTTTCACCAGATACATCGTTGTACGAAATCAGCGTCAAGAGACACGGTTCTATGAAACGTAACATTTGAATTTGCATTTGTAACATCTAACAATGATTAAGACAATTAACTTAGTTTCCAAACGTTACTTTTAGCTTAATTATAATTCAAGTTAATGAATTGACTGCGGTGTGAAGATAAAGTTAAATTAAGTTAATTGAAGGTAATTATTAGGAACAGAAATAATTAATTTTCAAATTTCAGAATGCAACTTTACATTATTAGTATAATAGCAATGCTATTCAAATTAATATTTTTTTATTACTCTTATTTAATTAATTAAATATGTGTAATTTGCAGTCATTGAATACTCCCAAGGTATTAAACGCGTTATTTACCATCTAATATACCCTTTCGTTTGTTCACATTTTTTTCCAGGCAAGTTTGTTCAACGATCGTCACGAGACGCTTCTTTTGGCTTTGCAAGAAGAAGAATAAGGAATGTAATATTCCGTGATGCTGTTTCCCTCTGGTTCGTTTCAACCGTTCGCTTTTCGTTACTTCAACCATCCTATCTCCTGTATCTCGTCGTTTTTCTTGAACGTTCATGCGCACACAGACCGCTTGTTCGCTGTCGTCTTTTATATTACGAGCAGCTGCTTTATAACCGAACTTATTTGTCCTTCAGGGGAGCTCTTTTGTTCCACATTCTTTGTCCTGTTACTTTATTGACTCGTTCTGCCATTGTTGGCCGCGACATTTTCGTCTTAATAGCGAACAGATAAAGATTAGACGTCGTTCACCGCGAAACTGCGAATTCGTTTTTGATACCGGAACGCTCGTTTCATCTTATCAACGGAAATTATACAGGAAGAAATATTCTTTTTTTCCACCAGAGGGAAGATAATTGTCGGTAATTGTTTTATTTCTGAGAAATCGTTTCTACGAGGGATTTTCTCAGGATTAGGAAGAGATTAAATCTCCTAGGTTAAAAATGTGCTCGTGTTCCGTGAGTGCTCATTAAATTTTCCCGAGAATCCTTTCAACTTGCGTTCCATTCCGATGCAAACGGAGAGACAACAATGTTGGCTTTAAACGACGTAATCTGCAAAGTGTTCCGCTAATGCCGTTACAGAAAGCTCCTCATCCATAATTCCTTTAATCTCCATAAAATAAAGGCAATATGTCGTGCGTCGACCTTTTACGATGCTGTCGCGAAAACAATTTCGTCGATAAACGCGGAAAATGGATCGATTAATTACCGCAATCTGTTTAATGAAACGAATGAGAAAAATCTACAGGATCTTATCGAATAAATTGTTTATAACAACGATTCTCGATGGAAAGTTTCGAATTTGACGCGTGGTGCTCGTAAATATCCATCGACGCACGTGGATGCATTAAAAAAACGTTTTCACCGTGAATGGCAGGGAAACGATCGGAAGAATAACGGGGATGAAACGTGGAGGTGCTGGTCGAATGAAAAGTTGAAATTTCGAGTAGGTTTGACGGAGAGATATTTTTCGGAGCGTCGAGCAACGACGCGAGCGTTCCGCGAAAGTTCGGCGACTCGTTACAACTTTTTAATGGCCGTGAGATTAGTTTTTAAACGACTTTCCCTCCCCGCGTACTCCGGGAAAATTTTCATGATACCCGGGAAGAACATTCTTTAGCGGTTCCCGACGCGTGATGCCGTAGAACGGACAGGTCCGAACGAACAAACGACGCGAGATAATTGTAAATCCTTATCCCGAGTACGCTTCAGCGATTCCGTTTCTTCAGGATCTTCTAACCGATCGCTATCTATTCAACTTCAACTCAAAAACTTCCCTCGAAAGTTGAAACAAACGATCCGCTGTTAAATATGCTCTCCATCTATCTCTACCATGTGCGATTTTCTGATTTAATCTCTTTTCAAATACTGCGAATTATTTTAATTTCAGAGCCTGGTTGAAAAAAAAATCCTTCTTTTTTTTTTGAAAATTCATCAAATAAATCACACGTTGGAGAACCTCGTAACGAATGGGAAATAGAAATCTATTTCCAAATTCCGTTTGATCCTATCGTAAGCACGCTCCACGGATTAATATTTCAACGGTGAGTAATTATTGGCTCGACTAAAAAATTAGGGATTTGGTTAATCACGCAGAGTAACTCCGAACGAAATAAACATGAAATACTTTGAAACGCTTTCGCGTAACGTAACAGCGTTTCTTTTTCAGAGATGAAAACGCAGCGATAATCGTTAATCAAACCGTGAATCCGTATGATATTATTACATCCCGCGTTGGACCGCGTAAATTCAACGTATCGTGATATTAAAACGCGAATTTCCATTTTCGATTCTCCATGACTTTCCATCGTCCACCATCGATAATCCATATTACTCGGTATTACGCGTTCTTTCCGAGTAAACAAGCGCGCTACATATTTGCCGGGGTATTTCGCGTCACCCTCCGCCGTTGATCGTCGATTACGAATACTAGAAAAATTTTCGATCAATCTTTCTTTATTTACTCTATATATTTGTCTGCATTCGGCCGGATAAAGCGACCGTGAAACCCGATGATCGCCAACGTGTTCGAACTGCCCCGAACGTGTTTACTGCTCAAAATCTGGAGCAACTCGTAAACTGACTTCTGATTCGTAACACGAAACGTTCTTCAGGCGAATTCGAACGAAAGAACTCGAAGAAAGTTTTTTTTATCAACGATGAAAGAAACGAACACACAGTCGCAATTCAGCGTTTGGTTACTTTAAATGGAACATCGCTTTACAATTTTAACGGAGCGAACTATTGGGTGACTCGGAAAGATCAAACACGGTAAAAATGGTAGATTTTTCGTGGAGAAACTGATCAAAAAGTTCGGTATCGTTTTTCGATTTACGGCTTCGTTTTGGAAATATAAGCGATTAAAAATTGGAAGCTCGATTTCCGGACCGCTCAGGGCACCCCGAAAGTTAACATTCGTATTTTTAATCCATTATATTTTGGCAACGAAACAGATAGCGAAAAAAAGTTTACTTCTCCTGGTTCGTTTTACTTTATTTTTCTAAAGTAAATATAATCATTTTAAGACACCCTGTATATAAATGTCAATGATTTCTTCGGATCCTACCTTAAGAATCTGGAGATCCTTAAATCGCATTGCTTTCACGGTACCTAATTAATAACGAGAAACGTTAAATAAATTTTTACAGGTCGAGTACAGGTTTGGTTTTAATATCTTTTCAGTCGCGTAGCAAGAAACGGGAAGACGAAATATTGTCCTCCGTTTTAATCCGTTTTTAATCCCTCTTACTCTTAATGTCGGTGAATGTCTTTTCTTTTCTTCTCTTCAGCGGCCAAAGAGTAGCTGATATATTCAACGAAACGCGTCTCTTTCTTCGTGGTCGAAATTCGATTTCGACGTTGAAACACGACGTTGCTTTTCAACGTTTTCACCGTACAAGCCCGTTAATTAGCGCGATTTAGGCCTCGAGCGAAAACTCGTCGCCGTTTGTTTAAAGAGCGTCGAGATTCTCTCGAAATGAAGCGAGATTAATCCGCGAGCAGACGGTATCTAAACTCATTAGGAAAATCAGAGAACGGTCCACGGTTGAAATTGAATCGCAAACGAAACTCGTTTTATCTACGTGTGTCGTTTAACGTCTTTTCTTTTTTTTTTTTGATACGAGGTATTAAATGAACATTAATCAACATCGTATTCAATGGATAAACGCGTTATATTTTGTCAAGACAAATTACCAACATTTACTGCCGCGACGTGTCTGAAGCGAGCGAGGAAGCAGAGCTAAACGACACGACACCGGGAATTATCAATAGTTCTCGAACAACTTAAAACTTCGATTGACGGCAACGTTGGTCCTCGATATTTCCCGAAGGGTAACGTCTCTCGAGATCCACGGGCTGAGAAATAATTTAATAACAGCCAAGAATATCACGAGTAGCGCCATCCACTCGACCAAATTGAAGCTTTAAAAATGGATCTTAATTATTGTCTCGGAAACGATCGAATTACCGTGTTCCGATCGTTTCCGCTACAATATTGCCCGTTATTTTTCGTCTGAAGAAGAAACCTTTCGTTAGAATCTTCTATTCAGTCTGCCGAACGAATATTCTCCGGCTGGTTTCTTAAAACTGAAATGGCTGCTGCCTACGGTAGACACATAAGAAGCGAGTAATTATTAAGACGTTCGAGAGACGCGGTAAGACCGGTGTTAACGGGGTCCCTGAAGAATTAAGAAATCCCCTTGGGAAGGACCAGATCCATTTATATGCGTTAAGACGTCTTAGCTTTCTTAGGGGAAGTTTTAACGACCGCGGACAGGGAATTTCAACGGACGATGAGGAACCTCGTGAAAGTTTTAATCTTGGCCAACCGCAGTCGCGATCGAGCCTGACGCCTCTTTACAACATCTACCAAGACCGTTTGTCACGAAAGACTAATTTCACGTTCGAATTAACGCATCGATAAGTATTTTATTTAAAAATTTCTCGAATTCGATTGAATCGAATAGAATCAGGAAACGAAACGGGACACTTTTTGAAACGCCGTTGAAAATACAGGGAACAGAGAGCTTCCTGATGATTTTTAGTTACTTCCGTTGCCGATCCCCGTCACCTATTGATCCATTCTTCGCGCGGACCGCTCGTAAAGCTGGCAAATGCTAGTTTGTCGAGGCGAGCGTGGTCACGATCGAAACGATCGGATCGGATGCAGCGTGAATCAGCGATTTGGAATTTTATAGAAGCGAACGGTACTAGCTCGGTTTACGGGGTGATTGGAATTCCTTATGTGTCAATTTGTTGGCCGAACAATGCTTAGTTGAATGGCTGCTTGAAACGAATGGACCGACGTTTTTCTCTGCACCGAATAAAGGCTAACTTTTATGCAGCACGGTATAGTGTTTCCTTTTTGACGCGAAATGGGAAATAGAATTAGTGAAGTAGAATTTCTAAAGCATTCGGTGTAGATTTTAAACGCGTCTGACCATACGTCGTCCTCTACTACTTAAAATACGCTAGCTTTGTATACATGATTCTTACTAGATTGTAGTTATTTTCAGTAAATAGTTTCGATACGATACTTCTTGTCACGTCAGAGGTGACTTACGACCGTTAAGGGTTAAAATATTTGTAATTTTTCAGTAGAACGTGACGGATTTAGAACAATTGAAAAGCTTAATTCTTCGATCGCTTTTATATGCGTTCGCTGTTTCTAAGGTAATACTGAAATTCAAAGAGCAAGCTGCTTTCTGCAACGCAACAACCGACATAAAATTTTGTTACCGTTCAGTTAACGGTACGGAAAGTTATCGAAATCGTAGGCTACGTTCGGTGGAAAGCACGTAAAGCGTGTAAAAGGATCTAGAAGCCCCGGCGCAGGTTTGAAACGTTTGAAACGAGCGTAAACGTTGTTGAATGGCTTGGTCACGACACCGAAACCCGCGACCAGGTTGCGAAACTAGTTTTCCCGATCGACGATGCCTTCAACCGTTCGCTCGTCGACGTTGAACAGCCCGGGCGTTTCGCTATTAAGCGCGAACTGGCCGTAACACGTCGATAATAACGTTACACCCACGCTCTGGATCAGCGGGAAAATTTCAAGCATTATAATAACCGGTTTATCGATCGTTATAGACGCGGCGTAGCACGAAATTTAGCGGAAAATTTATACTCTCGTGTATCGAACTCACGTACGCTATTTGCTTAGACACGCCTGTTCCAAGTATCGGCCAACTTACGAGGCCAATTTAACGGACGATATTGAACAATTAAACCCTCGTTCGGGCTCCATTCTTACGGTAATTTTCCGAATTCTAAAACTGGAAAACAATTCCCTGATGCGACGCGAAGAAAAAAGTTAAGGATCAATACTTTCATTCTTTGATATTTTGAAAAAAAAGATGTGCTATACGTGCGTGAACTGGGTGATCGCATGAGTGGGAGGAGTGCATGGTGGTTAGAGCTGAGTGAATGCGAGTGACTGTTTAGGCTAAGGTATAGATGTCGGCGCCGAAGAGTCCGATAGTAGGTGTCGGGAGGGATGAAGCGGGGTGCTGCGTGCAAGTGAGGGTGGGCTAGTGGCCCAGAGTTTTGCGAACCATCGAGAGGGTAACAAGTCGAGAGGGCATTGTTGCGTTTATACTATTTCATTTCAATAAATTATGTACAAAACTATAAGCCAATGCTTATTTTCTACAAAGATAAGGGTGAGTACTATCATTCTTTGATATTGAAAAAAAATTGTCCCAAATTCGCAGAAATATAAAATTGTGCCCTAGTTTAAATGTTCGCCGATTTCTGAACCTTTTCCCGTTTCGAGATCGTTTCTGTCCGTCGTATTCCACGCTAACCGACCTATTCTCCTAGCGATAATATCTCGCGAGGGATCTCGAGGAACAGCGGGGAGAAAAAAAAGTGAAGAAGGGAAGAGGGTAATAAAAACTTCGAGGAATGTTTAATGACGCGGCCTGGAGAAGGCTAGACAGAGAGCAGGACAGGGTCGACGAGAGGGAGACTCCTGGCATTCGTTTAATTTGTTCGAAACTTCGGCTAAGTGTTTAATTAGTTAACTTTACATACTGAGCGGTACGCAAACACTTAGTAGGTAAATTACAGGCCCAGCCATTCCATAACTTTCCGACATCCGCGCGAGTTAAGTGTATACTGCATAGCAATATCACTCGACCGGCTAATAACGCGGTGAGGCTACCGAAACCTAATCAACCCCCCATAAATTCTTTCGTCATTCTGAAAACTCGATCCTTTTTCGTTTGTTCATTTTGAGCCGAAGGAATTAACCGAGAACAATTTCGATGTAAATTAGAATAAATTAGAATCGACTGGCGACCAGCGTGACAGTCAAGGTGCTAATTAGCGACATAATTTTGAAGCTTATCGTACGAAACTGGAATATTGGAATATAAGCAGGGTGCATAACGCGTTAATGAAGAGCTTTTTCCAGCAGCGTGCACACAATTAACTGAAACAGCTAATGCGAAGAAGAGATGCTTCGAGGGAGTCTGAAACTCCTCCTCGATCAGAACATCACGCTTTAAAGCCGAACCAAGCGGCAAGTAATTCGTCGATTAACCCACCATTGTTACGGTTTCTTTCTACGAAGATTATTAAACTTGCCTCTGCCCTTTCGTCAGGTAATTTCCTGGTGTTAACGCACGCAGAATGGCTCGTTTTACGACACGGTCAAAATTTACTCAGGCCCCTGGTGATGAAATTAGACTTTTAATAGCCGATCCACGCACCTTGGTTATTTAATTTAGTCTAGAAGTTAAGCGAGGATAATCCTATTTTACTCAGAAGTATCGCGTCGTAAGGAGAGACATTTTTGAAGGCTGGTTTCGAGAGCCCTTAACAAAGGGAGCCGAAGAAATCTTAGCTTTTCACAATTCAAACGATGCGTTGTCATTGCCTTAAACATCGAACCTATTGTCTCAACGCCCGTTCATCTCGAAGAGGCTACTCTTCCGGAACAATGGCGGTGAAGAACGAGTCTCGCGATGGAAAATAGGATCCGTGAAGGCCCGCGATCGCGGCGGCTCTTAAATTTCGAAAGCACCGGTCAATAGTGCGCAGCTTTCACCTATGGGTGCAGTTTCTAAAGGGATCAGAAGTTGGCCGGTCGAGTAGGAACGCGTAGACGTGGAGTGGTTCTCGAAGAACGTCAAGAACATCGCGAATTGTCGGCATGCAACTCTCAGGAAACTCGATTCGGCCTCCTTCCGCACCCTCCGGGAGCGCAACGCATCCGCGAACGAATTAACAAGCAGCGAGTTAATTTCTTCGAGTAAGTTATATCTACGCTTCGTTATTTCTGACAACGTGATAGTCACTTCGAGTGGGCGAAGAAGAGCTCTGACCGAGTCTCTGGCGATTGCCTCGAATGTAACTCGAAATTGAAGGCGAAAAATCTCGGATGAAGTGACCGGCCAAGACCTGCGGACACTCGATAAGGTGCTCGAGAAAGTTTGGAACGTTAACAGAAACGAGACTGAATTTTTCAAGAGATTCTACGATGAGTTAATTATTAATTAAACATTTATTGAACGAGAAATTGGTGACAGAAAATTTTCCAAACATTGGTGGTATTAATTCTGGACACTTTGAATAAAAATATTCTTTATTTCATATTTGTGCAGAAAATGTATATTCTGCTATGTTAAATTGGTACCATAATAATTTTATTGTAATCTATAATGTTTATACTTAATATTTTCGCATGATTTGGTTTGTAAACTGTGTTAGTTATTTTTGTTTTCGCGCCTGGCAACAACGAAATATTAATTTTTTTCTACCTCCTTTGATGTGTTGAAATTGTAATTTTTATTGTATATTAAAAGTATGGCTGTAAATGATCTTTTAACTGATTTTTTTATATAAGCGACGCCCTAAAATTAGAAAACAACGATTAGAATATAAAATATAAATGATTGTATATTAAATAATTTGAAAGTGCCCAGAATTAATTCCAGTAGTGTAGTTTAAGATCAGACTTCCACTTTTATCTTTTCGAGGACAAAGGTCAGTCTCGTTCTTGAAGCAAGTCAGCACCGTTCGACGTCGTTCAAACTAAAGGGTCCACCACGATTTCCGTCACCCATCCAGGTTCTCGAATTCGCAGATTACACAAAGAAACTCTGTTCGGTAACAGTTCGGAGGGAACGGTCGTTCGACTAACCAGGCATTAATCATCGCGACTACTTCGTGGAGAAGCCGCATTAATTACATACAATACACAGGTAGAGGGAATTTGCATGGGACGTGGTAGCCTCTAATTAATGGCGCGTTAATTGCCGTGTCTTCGCGTACGTCTTCGACTAGTCGGATTCGCGCGATAAACGGCCACCGTGTTGACGACTAATAGGCGTTAAGTTTTCGAGAGCGTTCGCTTTGACGAATCGGATGCCTTTGTGGGATACCATCCAGCGCAACGACATTAATTAATTACAAAGCAAAATCTTAATTAAATCGGAAATTAGTATTAGTTACACGCGTTCTTGCGGCTTCTATCGAGCCGAGTGCGGCGTTCCAGCGAATTTATGGCGTCCCGCAATACCGCTGAATGCATACGTTGCAACACCCACCGATTCCTATGGTTTTATCGTCGAACGGTAGATAAGATACCGCGAAACAGTTTCGCTTTGAGGGAATCGATGCTCGTGAAACGATTTGCCGAGAGAAAATCGGAGTTAACGTAACGAATGGTGTATGGTGAGCGAAACGACGAAACGGAAAATATCTAAGTCCCTATCTAACTTCGCTTTAGTTAGATTTCTGAATAAAATCTCCCGCGACGAAAGATGAGCGTTTTGTAAACACTCGCTGTTGTTCAGGATGAAATATTAAATCGTGTTAACCGAAGGGACGCCGAGTTCTCGACTCAAGCGGTATCTGATTCGAGCAGCTGAATGAAATGTTAATTGAAACAGAAATCAGTGTCACGCGTAACGCGTCCACTCGTCCTCGTGTCGGCCAAATTTATGAGCCACTCCAACGTCACGATATACCCGGTGAAATCCACGGAACACGTTTTCACAGACTAAAAAACATGGGTAATTCGGGGGGCCGGGTTCGCGATATGCTTCGAACGTAACCCGAATATTTTATTGGAAATCAGCTACGCGATGTTTCGTTTTCCATTTTCCCCGATGCGCACTTATCAGCCTGCGAACACGCGTGCATAATCCGTTGCTTATTTTTCAAAAAACGAACCCTCGTAAAGAGTGATACAATTACGATCTCCACCGTGAGATCAGCGAATTTATGGAGTATTTTATTCGAATATCACCGAATATTTTAACGCGCAAACATTCGAAGCAATTAAAAGATCTGCCTGAAACTGTAGTACGTACAAATCGGGTAGGTGGAATAGCGATCGAAAATATGATGGTTTTTCTTTCTTTTTTCAAAGCTTGAAGTTTTCAAGGCGTACGTGACCCAGATACAGAAGGGGAGGGACAGAATGAAAAGTAAACGGAACAAAGGGTGGACGAGCCACGTAGAGGATGCACTGGTGCAGAAGAACGACCGACGAAGTATGTTAAGTGATGCTCTCGACAGGTGTGGATAACGGCCAGTCGTGGCCGGTTGCCTCGTTCACAATTGTAACCGCGAAACTACGATATCACCGGGCTCTCACTGTGTCTTTCTCTCTTTGACTCTCCACAGAGAATTGAACGTGAAAATTCCAGGCTGAATCTATCGCGAGCTGTTCGCTTAGAGCGAGCGTAAATAAAATCTGTTTCGCGCGTCGACGCGTTCGCCCCGTCGTTGATTTCCATAAAAATACACTGACCGAAAAAGATAGGAGACTGCGTGTGTCGTGTACAGGCTAGGAAATACCGACGTGCACTGTCAGCTACTCAATTAACGAATTTGTACGCTACACAACCCATCGCGCGAGTTCGAGTGTCCAACTTTTCGTCCGTCGTAAATGATTTCATTTTTACTACATCTTTACTGATCGTTTAATGATCGCTAAAAAAAAAAAATAGAAAAAGCTGTTGTTTTTTTAAAAGCCTATAGCGAACCCTGTAGCCACGATTTTTCTGCAGCTGCGTCCTGTCACGTTGCATCGCGTCGGATAATATTGGATTATCCTAAACGGCCATATTGCGTGGATGAGAATCCTCTGCAAGATCAACCCGAATGCACCGGCTGGAATAGTTTCAAGCTTGCGCCGTTTTATCCTGCATTCATGTATAATAATCCTGTCACGGGAGTATTTAGATTGACAAATAGCTTGAGCCTCGCTTGCGGGAAGGAAGATCTTGGAAAATTCGAAACCTATGGTACGGCACGGTTTCTAGGTAGAAATTTTCGTAAATTGCGAGTATTCCGAGTAATTGGTTTCGCTTTGAAACAAATCGTTCCACCTAACGCACACGGTCAAAAGAACCGGGGAAATATAGCGTTAAACGCGTTTCGAGTGATACGCGTCTGACCGTACGCCGACCATATCTACTTGCTCGATTCTTTCACTTTTTCCCTCTGTTTGCGTGCTTATCATAATTATATCCCGCGGTGCCTATTTTTTTGTACCTCTTCGCACCTGCATTATAACGCTTTTGAATAAAATCTCTCTCGTGAATGAGAAGTTAAAAAAGATATTTCAGAAAGGAACAAATAGAAGATTGAAATTCAAAGAGCACAAAGCTCGTGACGATGTTCCCCTTTTTCTCTGTTCATGGTGGTAGGAAAAAGAGATCGTTCCTGTGGCGGGTTAATCGAAGGAAAAAATTGGAACGAGACTTTTCGAACGGTCAGGAATCGAAGGGATGGGAAGACGGACTTCCGATCGCGTTAACAGTAGTTCATCGTGAAAAGTATTCACTGATTTCACGAACTGCGGACTTCCGTCGAGTCGTGAATCACATTCTCCCGTCTGCAAGCGACGCGTACGCGCGACATTTCCACATTTTACGAGGATCGATCGTAGCGCGAACAGTACGAGTTCCTGCTCGCGGTCTTATTTCATCTCCATGCCCGTCGAGGATGCCGTTAACTTTTAACGCTCGGTTAATGCGACGTTGCATCCTGTGACTGGTCCTTAACCAACTTACAACGACCTACAGGAGGGCAGGAAATATTTTTACCCTCCGATAATCGTCGAGGAACAACGCGAATCGTGGCAAGTAAACCGCAACGATATTGCAATAATTAATTTCCATTTCCCGCACGTTTTTCTCACGCTAATTAAGCTTTTTCTGTTGTACCTTTTTGCGTACGTCGCGTTTTGGCTTTCGACCGTTCCTTGCGTTGCAGGTTTCAATTTCAAAACACGTATTATCCGGTTGTAATTACAGGATGCTGCGAATCGATACAATTTTTTGATACTTGAACCGTTTGAAACTTGCCCGGGTTTAAAATATCAAACGTTTCGATAGCTTTGCGTTCGCGATGTAATTGAAAAACGAACGCGCCGCACTTCTCCGTTTTCGCCACAATTTCGATGGCAATTTAATTTTCGGACAATTAAGCTGGCTAAGCGAAAGGGTGGCGAATCCATCGTCGTTTATACGCTTTCACCGGCGAGCATACGCGCTATCATTCAATTGGCCCGTGTAAACGTTGTTGCGTTTCCAGTCTAATTGTTCGAATCGGTCGGCCAAGTTAAATACTCCGTATTTTGCCGACTAATCGGTTTACCGTCAAAGGGGCCAAGTTAACGAGCGATTTCCCGATAGTTGTACACAGACAGCCGACGCCCTAACCTAACCCGGCTGACGAACGATTCATAAACTCGCGACGAAAGCTCGAGGCCGGCACGCGTTGCTAAAACGTCGATTAATTAAACTGTCGTCCTGGAAAATTGCTCGCCATCGCGATTAACCTTCTCCTAATCTTTCCCGTCTATCCCTGTTTTTTTTTCATCCCCTCCCTCCCGCATCCTGCTACACCGATGACATCCGTTTTCCGTGTAACTTTTGTAGCTCACCGTGTTAACCCACGTACCCGGCTTCTAACCTCGGTAAACAAATAAATATTTGCGCAGAGGTTAATTAAAACACCCCACCGGGTCTGCGAGAGTTCCGCCATCGGCGTACCGAAAGCAAGCAACCCGCTACTCGGAAAACATCTAACCAAGGTATCAGAGTTTAAAGAGGACGTCGCGTTTCATCCGGCCAACTCTCTGTCTCCGATGTTCCGTCTCCTCGTCGCGCCATGAAACTTTTATAATCGAATATCTTCTTCATGCTTGTCCCCTGGTCGCTGTCTTTCGACTTCCTTACCGCCATCTTACTTCCTCCCTGCTGTTGTCTACCCGCGACTTTAGCCGTTACACCATTTTTACGACATTCCCCTTTGTCTTTATTCGATCTCACGGTGCATTTGTTCCGAGCGAAGCTACTCGCGTAATACGTTACGATTTAATGGGCGCGGGATGAAAGAAAGAGATCCAAGTTTTTATTTTTCGCATTGTCACGGCCGTTCGGATAATACTAACGGTGGATTGAAAAATGAAGGCAGGAAAAATTCGGAGAACCTCTCGATTTTATAAATTATTCGAAGCTAGAGAAATTAAAGAGCTGACTTTTATGCACCGTACGCGATAATCGGGAAGCAATTGAATTTCCCTGTCGGAAGCGTGCGAATGGAAAGCGAGCGAAGGTATCGAACTCGCGACAACCGTGCTCGATGAATGAATAAAAGAGCGTGTGCAATTGAGGTGCAAATTTCTTCGCGGAATATCACCGCGACGCCCGTGACGAAACAATCGCAACGGGACGCGACGCGACGCGTTTCGAAGCTGATTCGAGGGTATCGATCGATCGTTCGTGCTTTCGAGATTACCGAAGTAGCGAAAGCAAATATTTGCGTTGCTTAAACATGTTCTACTTCTCTGTTGTTTTCTACCCCCTCACCTTTCGTTCCGTAAATTTTTCACGTCGTCGAATCCATTTATCTCGCGGCAAGACGGCCCTTTCTCGCCAGTACGTGGTTAAAAATAAAAAAAGAAATTGAATCCCTCCAGCTGTACCATCGAAGAACTCTTAGCTACGTCGTTAAATGTTTCGTTTTTCTATCCAGAAATGGTATTTTATTCTTCAAATTAATAAGAGAGCATAACTGTGATTTTCAGAGGAATCGAATCATACGTAACGTACAATGTCTGACCAATGATCGAGTAATACTACTTGAAATTCGTTCCTCCGATCCTACGTCTGATTATTTACGTTCTACTCTACTTTCAAAGAACTTCATGCAAGGGAAACGCTTTTGTACATTGTTGCATCGATCCTCGGCCTTCTTTTCTCCGTCGAAACTTCTATTTTCCATTCTCGAATTTCCGCGTGCAGTGCACTTTTCAAACTCGCATCGAACAATTACCTAGAACCAACCTTTACAATTGAACAGAAGTAACGAAACATCATGGCTCGTTTTTTTCCTTTTGCCGAGTGTCAATCGCACGCGTTCGTTTCGAGAGGACGAGAAATAATAATCGATCCAGCGTGATTCGAACTGAACCAGTAGTGTCAAAGCGACGACACGAGTGTTGTTCGACCTTTCACACCTACCAGCCTTCATTTTTATCGAGATACTTTCGTTCCCTACTTCCGATGAAAAAAAAAAACGCTCTTTAACTGACAGATAACTAAATAACTAGTTTCACTCGGCCGTTTCCACGGTAAACATCGAAAAGGAATGGCTTCTTTCTGTGCCAATTGTGTCGGACGTTTCACCGGTATCGATGCTTTTTGCGGTTTATCCAACGACGGGGGGTTTCTTTGAGGGAAAACGCGATCGTCGAGCGTAAATCTTGTCCCGGACAAACGAGAAAAATTCATCTCTGGTGTCTGATCGGATCGTCGCGAATCCGAAGAGGCAAGTTTGTTCGGCAGGAACGTACGTATACAGGCTGGTTGTTGTCGAGTTACACAACTCCGACGTTCCGTCAATATTTGTATTTAATTTTCATCTCCTATCCGCGTTAATTGCGTGCGTACACACGCACGAACGCCGGAGGAACAACGTCTCGCGTGTCTGTTTCCCTCCAATATTCGGCTTTACGGTTCACTTTCTCGCGATTTTTTCACTCGCGTTTATTTAGTTCCCGATTCCGCACGAATCCGCGCGAGGAAAAATCGTATTCCCTTTTTTGCTTTGGTATCTCTATTAAATACGTTCGCATCCGATCGCGTCGAGGAAGGAAAAATACTGGCAAAGAATAAATTTCGATGAAATTGTTATGGCACACCAGTTGGGAAACCGTAGTATATTCTTTCAAGGTATCGAACATCTAAGTGAAAAATGAAGGTGGATTCGAAGAGAGTAGCCTGAGAAACAAAAGGGCAAAACTGTGAATCTTCCCGGCGATAAGAAGAAACAATTGAACCGACCATTTATCATGCCAGATTCCTTGCAGTCGAAGCAAAGTATTCGAATCCTTCTTTCTTCATTCAACTTTAATTAACTCGAAATCCAATTTCCAACTTTCAAACTGCCTTTCGACCAGTATATACACCCCCGAAAACTCCTATAATTCTCGCGTTATCCGAAAACTGTATTTGATTTTTCTAAAATCGTTATTGTCCAAGTTTCTCTCTTGACGCATGCTTTAAAGCTCCTCTTCTTTCATCGCGCGATCAATCTTCGTTCCCGTTTCCACGCGTGACCCACAAACATCGCGTTTCCCCGCGACTTATCGGGGCATTAGCACGCTTCGATTCAATCCCGTATAAGGCGGCCTCGTAAAACGCGTAAATACGTATCAATTTTAAAAGCGTAGCCGAGACGGTGAGCGAGGAAAAGGAAACGCGGTCGACGTTCAACGCGATCGAGCTTTGCTCGACGAACGAGCCTCGGGTATCGAGCTATTGCTCATAAAAGATACACCGAGAATGTGTGCGCGCCCTGGTGTGTGTTGTATCTCCCTGCGAACAGACCCGGGCATATCATTATCCTTTATCGATGGAACGACACGCGTTCGCGAACCGGCCTGGCATTAAACTCTGGCTTAGCTCCCCGTAGAAGTTTGTTGACCCGCTTTGCTCTATCGCCAGATGTTTGAGAACTTTCGCGGAAATATTGCACGTTGGATTTACGATTCGTCGCGTTTTCGATCGAAATACCAAATAAATTTTACGCGTAAACTAATCGCCAACTCGGTGCTGTTTCTCAGCTTCTGTTCCTCGTTAAAATATTCTAAGATTTTAATTATTAGATTCCGAGGGACATCGCGAAACGTTAACGAGGAACAAGACGAAACGTTGTAAGTCTCCTGCAGAAGAGACTGGAGAGATTCGATGGAGGAGCAAAGAAGTAGAAAAGGAGGATCGAGGTTGGAGACAACACGGGGTAAGAGGGTGTACGGATGTAGAGGAAAGAAAGGGAGAGTCGAGTGGTATAGCTGAGGGGTTTCCCCGAGGTTGAAGTGGCATTAAGTTGACACACAAAGAGGAACGAGCTTAACGTTTGATAAAGCTGACGAGCAAACATACTTTTTGCCCTCTTTGACGTAGGTACACGCGTCGCTGTGATATGTTAATGTGTCGTGAAATATGTCGCGTAATAAGGGTTGTCTTTCAATCGGATCGAAGATCTAGCTGGTTAATTCCTTTTTCACCTACATGAATTTCAACTTGTCTCCTCGGTCCGCGGGGGGTTGTAACAAGGAAAGTTAAAAATGGAGAATGGTCGGTCGGTGTCGCGATTCGAGAAGGCAAAAAGGGAACCGTGAGAAGAGAGAACGGGACAGAGGATATATTAGTTTGAAACGCGTGTAATAAATTTCAAGCGGAACACCGCGTTATCATCCACGCTAACGTAACGATTTTACAGCTGGCCGAAGTTACACGCACAGTATATTTTTCTTCCGACACGTTGCCTCGTCGACCTAAGTGATATTTTAACCGGTGTCCCATGCGTTATAAATATCTGTTTAACAATGAAATATCGAACCTTCTAACAGTTCCCCAGATATTAGTCTTATTTATTTATTTATTTATTGGTACGTACGGGCATAGCTCTTTTTATAAATGGATATATAATGTAGTCGATTGTTCAATAGCTCATGGTTATGGTAGCTATTGTAGATTAGCTAGTACAATGTAAAATATAAAGTGAAAGAAAAAGAAATATAATAATATAATGATACAATACAAAATATGATAATGCAATATAAAATAGTAAGTACAAGAACTAATTAATGATATATGCTGATAAAGGTGAACAGATCGATAACAAAATAGTATAATCGTTTGAGCAAATATCGGCTGTAAAGTATAGGCATATGATTAACACGTTGAATGCTATGTCACCCATGTCTGATTATTATTATTATTATTATATTATTAGGAATTTGGTTACCTATCTAATTAGAAATATTTTTATTAGGTATTGGAAATAAAATATTCGGGAAAATAATAAATGAAAATATTATCTAATGAAATTTTCAATAGCGTTTACCTGGCAGTCAACGTGTTAAATAGTGAGTTAGAAAGCAGCTGATGTAAGTAGCTTGTGTCTAATGATTTCGAGTGAGATGATTTCAAAAAAGATATCAACTATTGAAGTCTTGCTTCGTTATTTACGAGGTTGAATTTCTAATCTAACAGCATTAGAAACGTTTTACCATCATTTTGTCTAATTCTCGATCACACGATCCTGCATATAAAGCATTGTCTCTCGGTATTTCATTAACGATCACGAATCCCACCGCCGGAACTGGAGCGAATAGGAAGCCGCTAATCTTGGAAAGGTGAACCGCGTGCCAACGATTTCCGCAACGCCAGGCGTTAAAGCGCGTAACTCGTAACTCGTTCCCTTCTTCTCGTCGGTTACACGCTAATTGGCACGATATCCGAGTATTCCTTGCCAAAACTCACCCTCAAAGGAAGCTCACTCGTCCTCGAAACCCTCTCGATTCCACCCTTCCCTCGATTCTTCGACCCAGGCCCCGGAAAAAGGCTCGACGGTCTACCAGATAAGCGTTAATTAATCAGAGAAAACGATCGAGTCCGCGAAGAAGTTCCCGGTGAACTCTATTATTTTCGTTCTTTCTCGCGAACCGGCTGGATAAAAAACTTTTTCTCTCCACGAAGAAGAAGAAGAAGAAGAAGAAAAAGAAGAAGGAGGATCGAAGGGAACCATGAAGAAAGGGAATCGAGCAGAACCACTCGTTGGACAGTTCATTAGATGGAACAAACGGCGGTATCAATTTCCGGGCTCGAATGGTATCCATTGGAATGTAAAAACAATCGAGGATGCTGTTCGAAAGGGCGCGCCACGTTATCGACGCAGTGAACCGTTTGCAAAGATAATTTCTTTCTCTATTAACGAGATCGTTCTGGAATGAGAATCGAAGCAAACAACATCTGTCGCGATAAAAAGAAAAAAAAGAAGAAACTTCATTGCTGAGGGTGCTATCTATTGTTGTACAAGCTTAACCCAAGACGAGGCTCGCGAATACGATACGAAGCTCGTGAAAACAATTTTATTACTTTCATTCTGCGTGGAAAGGAATGGAGAAACTGCGTCGGGAGACGATACCACGATGTCTGAACCGATTGGCAAGTTTCTTCCTTCGAACACGCTTAGACTCGGGGGACGTTGAAAGGGAAGTTTATGGCTGAATTTCTTATACGATTCGCGTGCCTTTTATTTGCGAGCCAACAAATAGAATTAGTCCGAATAAGGGATGAATTGTGGACAAACATAATTTCGCCATATAATGGAAGAGGACTATCTTAGCAAAGGGTTGCGAGGTCTTTAGAAAGTCTCCAAGATATTGTTCAGAGTTATTGCGTTAATAATGGCTGTCTTTTAACACGACACAGGGACGGAAAGAATAAAATAGAGATACGGTCAAGAGAGAAGAATCGAGGTGTACAGTGGGGGTAGATTGAAGAGAGAGGATGTGTGTAGGTGGCGAGTGCTCGGGATGCGTCTGTGAAATTCAACCAAGCTGTTCCGCTGGTAATAATGGACGAGAGGCAAGCGTTGAAATGCAAATTAGAGAGCGGGTCGTGGACAGCTTGATACATGTGCGGGGATTGTGGTTTCGCACGACGCGCACCGCCGCCTATATTCGCGGAATAAAGGAGTTTGTTTTAGAGTTTTGCGCTGCAAGGGTGAGTCGCGGGAGGGGGGTTTGGGAGACATTATATAACGTCACGCAGTGCACGTTATAACGTTTTATACCGAACCTACAGCTGTCTCACCTGTGCCCGGTGCGTGCTGACTATCGTCCTTTCGTCCCGCGGACCAGCCGAGCTGGCTTTCTGGAAATGACCGTTGATCGCGGTCGCAAACCGTCCTTTTGCCAGCCGGACCGCATTCAACGTGACAAAACGCGCAATTTCCATGACCGTTTCGCTGATAATGTAACGTTCCACAGAGAGCGAGGAAATGAAAACGGCTGCGAGAGAAATACTAGCCACGTTCCTGCTCCCTATACTGTCCGTTTCCACTTTCCTTCCACCCTTTCCGTTCTATTCTTTCGCCATCTCTATGATTATTTCATTTATTGTAATTAGACAGGGGAATCAGAATTTAGCGAAGAAACATTCGTCAGCTCGCAAAATCTTATCTGAACGCGTTTATCTGAATCCTACACCTACTTCGACCTTCCCCTGCCCTCAGTCTTTTGTAGACCTTCGTGATTCTTCCTTGCTTTAACCTTGGAGAGAAGCTTGTTTAAACTCTTAAGGGAAGATAACTCGGAGAATGGTAAATTGGAGGAACTTGAGTAACTAGATTAATTAGGGTTGCTTTACCCCTTGGCTATATCACTGTTCCAGAGCTGGAACTGCTTTTTATTGTTTTAATATTTACGAAAGAAAAGAAAGTTATCGTCGACTTAATTTTATCTTCCGAGAAATATCACGGGTCTGACTGAAAGTTAAACGAACGAAAAAAAGCAACCCTAAGTGACTTTAGAGAATTTAATTAAGAAAATGATCGATGTCTCTGAATCTGAAGAATTTTTACGAAGTGTTTCAGAGCAAAGGTGATCAATGGATCTCCTCTTGTCTCCCTTTCGTTCGACCGGAAGATCCACGTAGGATCACCCAGTGAAATCCATTCCTTAAGACGGTGGTGATTTCATTTTTCCACGATAGATAAGCGAAAGAATTGCGGCAAGGGAGCTAATGAAATTTTCGTGCAACTCCGTGGTATTGTTGTCGACGAAAAGGGAATTACCACATCGTTGGAATATCGTTTACAAGTTTTCCGTCTTCGCTAGTATTAAATGGCGACGCGGAATCCTCGTACCGCCTTTTTAACGACATCGCATTGTACTTCTTTAATTATAAAAACAAGTCTCTTAATTCATAATTTTCGAGTCGCACAAGTGCCTTTTATCAAAGTCAACATAAATTGCGAGGAATTGTTATCGCGGTAAGGGAGAAACATTTTCAACGACGAAGTGAAACGAAATTCATCGTACACTTTACGAGTATCTTCCCGCCTTATTAGCAGTACGGTATTAACGATATTTTATCGTAGCAAGTCGAGTAACGCGAGCAGGAGAGCCCGAGTGATTTGCGAGTCCGCGCGATGCTGAGCTGCGACGAGGACGTCGTCGTCTAGCCTCGCCGGTGTTTTTCGCGAAAAAGAGAGCCCCGTTCCCAGGTTGGCTTTCATAAAACGCGAATAAAGCCACGGTCCCGGAACTTTACGAGTCGTGGAAGAGAAAAAAAGGAAGCGACGAGCTGGAGGACGTGGCAGCTAGCGTAACGTCGTAAGGAAAAACAGGATCAACTACTTAAGGATTCTGCTTTTCGACGGGGCTACTAGTTTTTCGGCGACGAAACGGGGATACGTTTCTTCTTCCGGTTAACAAGAAGCTCGCGCGGAAATTTCGACATCCCGACCGATTCGAATATCCCGGTCGAAGGTTTTTACTAATGCATTCCAATTACGATTGCGATCTCGGATATGCGATTCCGAGTTTAATCGATGGCCGAGTTGCAGTAATTTGCTGGGGCGCGCAGTTAATCGTGACGGTTCATCCGGCTACTCGAAATCGATTAACCCCCCGTGACGCACACTAATTACACTTCCCCGACAAAAAGTGTTGAGTCAAAATTCGATCAGCTTCTTTCCTCGCACCGTTTGAAATCGTAGAAAAATACGAACAAAGTCCCAAGCGAACGAAAGAGGCAACAAGAAAAAAGATAAACGAATCTCTGGTTTCCGGACTTCTTGAGCGCTTTAGAGGCTGCGACTCGCTTCTTTTCATCCGGCAAAGCAGCCGTCCGATGGATTATTGCGTTGTCCGGCTTCGAGGATGCAATTTCAGTTGTACTAGGGAACGACCTCGCTGGCAACGATCGCCCTAACTCTCTCCGAGGATAATCCGTAAAAGCGGAAACGAGCTCGGTGTTCGGAAGTTCGAGGTCGTAGCGCGGTTTCAGAGAGGATTGTCTGCGTGCGAAGCCTGTCGTCGCGGGGGGTTGCGTTCTGGAAAATCGCAGGAACCTCTTGTCACCGGATATCGGGGCCGCGAACGAAATCGATTTCACGGTCGCGATGCGACGAGCAACAAGTGTTCAAAAGCGGGGGTGGAAAAAAGGGGAGGAAAACGCGTCGCGTTAGGAAACTGGAAAACCCGGCATCGATGATGCGCTTTGTTCCGAATATATCTGCTTGAAATTCAACAATTTTCCTCGAGACTTGTCGCTCGGAAAATAACCTTACGAAGCGGGGAAAGAGTTTTGGAAACGAAAATGCTGAGGAAACTTTAAAGGGAAGATGCTCGATCACCTAACGTTACTGCACACACTTTACAATATAAAAATGATAAAAGTATCCAAAATTCAATTCTCGAAAATAAATGAATAAATTATCGGAAAATCGGTGACGTTAATTTTCTTCCTAAATTTTTAAGGTATCTAATATTCATTCAATAGCGTGACATTTGAAATTTCCTGTTCTCTAGCATCGTCATAAATAACCCCGGCAATTCCTACGGGAGATATTCTAGAAAGCAGTAGAATTCAGAAACGTTAGAATGTTTAATATCCCGGTTCTTCAGCGTCCCGGACTACACGCGAGGATAAATCACCTCGTAAACGAGAAAAGAATCGTCACGTTCGTTTTATCGAGAAAATCCTTGGGAACGAAGAAACAATGGACGCATTTGGTGAACAGGAGGCCGACACAGTTTCGAACTTCTAGTAGAGGTTGGTCGAGTCTGGGCCACGTGCCTGGTACCCTTGTAGGTACACTTGAAAAGGGTGAGGGCCAAGCTGTGCTGTTAGGCCGAAGGGGTTGATTCCATGCTAAGAGAGGGGGATATCAATCGATGTCACGTAAAGTGTGTGCGCTTGTAAATTAATTGGCCACCTGTGGATGGAGATGACACGATGCTTCTACCAGTTTCGTTGTCCGTGCTGGCCATCGGATCCTAATCAGATTAGTTAGCCACCCAAAGGTGCGACGTACGATTCGGGATAAATATTCATCTCCATCTACCTCGGCCACGAAAATTTCATCTCTTGGAACAAATAAAAACACCGTTGGTAAACTTTAATCTGCACCGACCATTCCCTTCCCCTATGCCCCCTCGTCCAAACTTTTTTTTTTCACCTACGTTCCGTTCGTTATCAATCACAAAAGTCCCATAGAAGCGGCGAGCTCGGTAGAACCGAATGAATGCGTTACCCTCTATCACGGAATCTCTCAGAGAACGTTTCTATTCAACCGGTCTACGGTACAAACCACCCTCTCGTACACCTCTCTACCCCCACGGAGCATCGCCGGTGATATCCAAAGTTTCGATACGAGCAGAGTACATCGGATAATTTTGCAAGCGTTGCCGGTGGTTCCCTCGACGTCGGAACGGGTGCAATATCAACGCAACGGTAGGGTGCCGTGGGAAAACGTTTGCCTCTTGTGCGTTTACACCTAGCTTCCACTGCTATGGTAGTCTGTTCATTTAATGCATGCACTCGAATATATCCCGCTAATGGTCCGCGTATCGTGGACACCGTACCGTTCCGTTCTGGCTCCCCTTTTACAGCCAGAGACACTTTGTTTCCGTTTCTATTCTCTATCTTTTCTATCTACCCGTTTCACCCTGTGTCTCGTAGCAATTTTCTCGACGACAACGGGGAAACGAAGACAACCGTGAATACGTCTTTGAGGCGGTTACCCTTTCGTCGACGGCTTGGGTAGGCTTACAAAAGCCGTCGTCGACTTCTCACGCAGCTCTTTATCGAGCAAGGTATCGCGAATCTGTGTTGAGAGGACTTTCGAGCGACCTGTTTCAACGGGCCAACGATTTCTACTCGCTTCGAAATGAATCTTACGTAGCAATAAGGGTTTACAGGGCGAACGAACAGTATTATTTTCAAATTGCGAACGTTAAAACACGACTCTGAAATCCCGACGATCGCTTTCGGCTTAAAGTCGTCTAGCAAAATTAAGAGGGAGGATACGATCGTTTACGCTCAGTTCCCGATTCATCGACGACGATCTATTTGCCCGGGAGTATTGTTTCTCTGGCCACGATTCAAGGTGTTGCTCGCGTAGCAAGTTACCGAATGCACACGATGGTTCCCAAAGTTTCGTCGAATCGGGGTAGAAACATCGAGGCGGGCCAGCTATTGGCTTAACTATTTAGACCACGACCATTCAGGGATTTGCTTTGACGAACCATAGTACGCTGCGTGACGATTTCTCACAAGCACGCGTTGCTTGCGGCCTACACTGTGACGCGGTGCATACATGCACCGGAGGTGCGCTCGTCGGGACGATCATATCGTGTCCCGGGCATACCTCGAACCGGCCAGAGCCGTTCGCGTCCCTTGGGTTCGCATACGCGACAACGTGTTCGGTGACCGCACACCACAACTAGAAACTTCTCTCTATCTGACTAGAACAGGCCTGGGCAACTGGCGCTTTTCATTGCCCGTGGTAAGCGCCGATGTCAGATACCATTAACCCTTTCCTAACCAGACGGATATACAGTTGCCCACGAAAGTATCCGAATTGCAATTGGAATTTCGTCCGTTGAATCGTTATTAAAATTGATCAACGAAAGTATATCAAAAATGTCTGAACGTACTGAGAAACCCTGTTCTAATAAAGGGAACAGAAGGACCACCAGATGTGTTTGGTGTTTGTCAAAAGTCAAGAGACTATATTGCAAAGCAGTGCAATAAACAGTCTTTGGAACAAAGGGACTCCAGTTTACTTTCTGACTGTCCAAGTCAATCGCTTCTAGTTATCCACAGAGTAAAATTTAAATTCAAAGTATCGAAGAGACTGCATTTATTTAATAACCCATTTCCAATATAGTCCATCGTTTTCTTATCAAATAAAATAATGTAACTTTGAATAGGACCTAGACTAAACAACTACCGAATGTCCCTGCAAATAGAGATCACTCGGAAAAGAGAAGTTGAACTACTTCCCAAACCAAACAGGGACTACCAGTCTGTTTGAAGCGTGAACTTTCGAACGGTAGTGTCCGTGCACGAGCAAGGAGGTCAGTAAGAATAGTTGTCGCGAGACTTTGCTTGCCCTGCATACGTAAGTTTGCCCTGGCACACCGAGCATCCCTAGTCAACCGAGATTTATAGCGTACACGGGGCAACACGAATCGCTAACTGGATAAAACTCGAAAGGATGTCCTCGGAACATGGACCGGCCGAGATGTTTGCAAGAAGAACGAAGTCGAAACACGGTCGAACCACAATCGACGTTCGGCTTTGGTCACAGACCGCTTCGGGCTCGGTTACTCGAAAATATAGGGCAGTTTGTAGAAACGAGAAACGGTTAAGGACACACGTACCATTGGTTTAACGATTATTCCGATTGGACCGTCGAGTTACGCGGAAATCTGAGCAGGATCAGACAACTCGATTGGCTAGCATTCGAATTATTACGATCATTTCTCATCGATCGGTTTTACTGGACTCGGGTTAGAATTAGAAACGACAGAATGAGATTATAGGAAACAAAGAATTCGATATTTTGGGTAGTGATTTATCACCTCGAGGGAAACTACATTGATACCTCCTGAACTTTTGATGTTCTGTTATTAATTAAATGAAATGAGTTGATAAAAGAAATAAAATAAATGAAGTGTGTACATGTAGGCAATATATAGAATGCCTGGCGTTTTTGGGTAAAGTATAAAGTATCTGAATTATTTTAATATTATATAAACTTTTCCTAGACATTGTAAGGATTTTGCAAAATAATTATTCTAAAAGTCAGTAAAGTAAGAAGAAATCTTGAAAAGTCTTTAAATTAAAAATTTTAATTAAGAGGAAAATTAATATTGTTTACATAAATCAGGATTAAAATCGATATTTCCTAGGCATTCTATACAATACCTGTTTTTCATATATATTGTAATTAAGTGATTTTTAATTGTGAAATAACGAATTACGCAATGGGAATAATTAATAAAATTGCAACGTACAAAGTTTGGAAAATAAACATCAAGCAGGCGCTTTTTATAAATTAAAAAGGTATATTAACGTCATCTAACGGAAAAGAGCGTAATACGAATGCTACAGAATACTGCTTTGATAACGCGAATAAAGTTCCCTTTTTTATATTGAGCAGGGAGGGCCCGCCATCTTGTGTAGATTCAATGAAATGCACCGATGGCGTCGGCTTGATTCGAATTTCGTACCCAATTTATAAATGCATTGTTACGATCATTTTTAAGCAGATAAAAGTATTGCACACAATGTCATTAACAATGCAGTACATATGAGACAACAAATACATGTTTTCTATGGAAAGTTCAAGTGAAAGATCGACTCACCATGGTAGGACGCTCATCCCGTAGGCGGGTTGTACATCTGGCGCTTTTTCAAACACTTTCCTCTTCAAAACTAAATATTTCGCGTTGCTTTACACGCTCAACAAATAAACGAACGATTATTTAACAAGTTTCGATAAAACTAATGTAGTTTTAATCACTAATCACGAATTAAACAACCAATAACGGGAGTAACTGCTAACGGTCGCGCGCCAGAACCGGAAATGCGAAAGCACGCGCACGCGTTATAGGTGGCGCGCAATATATATTTTTTGAATTTAAATTTAAAAATTCATGAAGTTCTTACAATGCGTATTATTTATTTTAACTAAATGTACATGAATTTAGAATGGTTCATAACTATTTTGTTCTTAATTAGTTTCTCATTCAATTATTTAACATCGCATAGTAATGCAACTCCGCGTATAATCCAAAAATCGGGTGGTCTTTTTGTTTGTAACCATAACGGTGTTACTAATAGCATGTATGTTCTACTTGGCTTTTTATACACTGGACACTGTGAAGTCAAAAAAATGTTAATAAACTATATTTAAATAAAAAAAAATTTTTAATACACCACGTTTTTAAGACGGACTAAAAAATATAAAATAATTTTTCCTAGCCCCATACAGATTCCTAACCTCATACAGATAGTCCTGAAAATTTGTGATTGTGAATTTTTAATAGCTATGGATTTAGTAGACGGACTTTTCAGTCCGTCTTAAAAACGTGATATATTAAAAATTTTTTTTATTTAAATAATTATTTTCTGCTTTTTAGTCAGACAAGAAAGTGAGTTAATAAAAACGTGTTAAATAAATTAATAATTACATACATATATACCTGATATAATTTTGGATCTTTATCTGGAAGGTTGTACAAGGCAAAAATATGAATCACAGGCATTAACACGTATAAAACTTTATTTGCTGATTCACATAATATATTGTTTCTTTTATCCCAACCAGCCCCTTCAAGGTATAATCCATACACATATACTCCCTCCTAAAATATACCAACAATTTTTTATTTATTAGTAACATCTCCTGTTTAATAATAACGTCTCATATAACATACGTGAGGTGGGGTCTTTATTTCTTCTACTGAATATCGTAAAACATCATTATGTAATGTAACATTGTCTAGAGCCCATCCTTTATGAGCTCTTGTTACTTCCTGACGCATTGCAGTAAGAAATCCTATGCAATAAAAGGTATAATGTATTGGTGCATAAATATAATTTATTAGTAATTATATACCTTGAGGATTAAAGAATCCGGTCATCCAGAATTTGACAGGCCTTCCACTATTCAACCAAGTAGAAAATTGCTTATTTCTATCTAATAGTTCAGTAAACCAAAACCCAAGAGTGGAAGATTCCCATGACTTAGCTTTCCATGCTTTTGGTATCCTGGCATCATATATATTATCAAGAGCATCTCTCAATTCCTAAATGTGTTCATATGTTTAATTTCGTTCTATTGTGTATACAATAATTTAAAAAACATTACCTCACTCATTATTATAACACCTTCTATGGCAAGTAGAAGATTGTTGAGCATCTTATTCACGAGTTCAATAACTACTTCTATTCTATCAATTTCTTGCTTTAAGAAAATATTCATTGGTGCAGTACTACCTAATAACTGTAATCTATAATATTGCAATTTGAATTAGTTAGTAGAACCATAAGAAATGCTTCAAAACCGACCTATATTTTACTTCAAATGGATCATAAGGTGGTGGTAATTTTGCTAGCATATCCTTTGATTGTCTGGTTACAAGTGCTTCTCTAGATTCACCACCATCGGCACCCGCCTCTTTCGGTTGCACAGACATTATTGTATCTAATACAGCTTGTGTACTACTTGCTTGATATCTGTAATTGTGTTAATATTTTCAGTAATTTAAATAAGTTAACTAAACTAAAGAAACATTACTCACGTAATATCTGCATTAGGATGCAACCCATAAACTTGAGGTGGATCTATAGAAGCCATTTCTTCTACTACCTTCAAGTAATCTGTAACTTGCTTATAAACAAGGACCGAATATCCTTTGTAGAATACAAAATCTTCAGAAAATAGTGCCTCTGAGAACCAAATCTTGGTAAATGTGTTTAACAATCTTTTGTCATAGTCATCTGTAACACGTCCTCCGTATTGCACCTCTCCTATCATATATCTAAAAATTAAGTAGACCTATTATCAGCCGAACTATTTGTCAAGCCACTTCTTCTTTTACCTAACAGTCTGCCAACTAATTCCTTGTTTTATGTCAGCATCATTCAGATGGTTGTTAATGAATATGCAAGATGCCAACCAATCGGATAGATTAAATTCGTATGGTATATTCCAACCTAGAGGTCCAAATTTTCGTCGTTCTTGAACAACAGTATGCAAAAATGATACTGTATATATAATTGGTATATATTGTGGAGCATCACACTGATCTAGCATGTCTTGATTCATGCCACTATACGTAGAAAGCAAACCGGCTCGTACCCCTACAATCAAACAATAAATACATTTATAGTATAAAATACCAATTTGAAAAAATAGATATATACCTTGTGGAGGTTCATAAGTATATTTTATGGACATTTGAAGAAGAGATATTGGAAATTGTTTATGGGGTTCTGTTGTGATCCATATACGAAAATTAGGATCTGGATCCTCCATCTCCGAAATAAAAAGAATCAATTCTTCCATGTATTCTAAACCTAAATGACAATTTTGACATAACGCCCAGTAACCCTGAAACATTTTTTACACGTTGCTCAAATCTACGGTATCAATTTCAAACATAAATTCTCTTGTACTATTCATATAAATAAACAAACTTCAGTTTTGGCACTTTGAAGCAATTTCCGCGCATGAACTTCCTGTCCTTGACCCATTGAAATACTTTTGCATCGAACCTCCATTCTCTTAGCAAGTTGTTCGATACCAGGAGTCGGATCCGACCCCATACTTAAGAAACAAATCATTGGTGTATCTGGCCTTGATTCACTGTGCATTACATCCAAACGAGTAATAACAGGTTCCGCATATTTTTCTCCTAATGAATGGGCGATATACTTTCGTGATTGTGATAACGTTCTGTCCATGCACCAAGCTCTATAAATTATAAGCATTAAATACAAAGCAATCTGGCACTCGTACAATAAATAAATGACGAATTTAAATGAACCTTATTAACAATAAGCGTCGAAAAGTATCCAAATTATTATATCCATTTGGTATCACTTCCTCTTCTGGGGCCGGTTTATCAAACCAACTTTTCCAAAGTTTCTCAGAAGCTGGTACTTGAGAAACAATATATTGAAACTGTCTCAAAGAAGAAAGCGCAACTAAATTGAGCCAGCTGACATCAGAAATCCATTTGCAAGGTTTTGGTGTAACATTATTTAAATCTAAAGCCGCACCGCCTTTGATGAGATACTGAAATTCATCATAAGTAATAGCCTCACGCTGTAGATCGATCTTCAGTGTCATTAACAAGCTGAACATATATTTATGTATCTGATAAAGACCTCGCGCTTTGTATCTGAATATTTCATAAGTGAGATATTCAATGATATAAATTATTCTTCTCTGATTAACTGGGCTCTTCTCGGATCTAAAATAAACGAACACTTTCAAGTTCATCCGGACTAATTGATTGTAAATTAATTGAACAAGTATAACGCATACCTTTCCATAGAAATATCGAAACGTTCTAAAAATTGCACGAGGGAAGTTTGATACATGCAATTAACCAGAGCCATATCGCAAATTAAAAAGTATAGAACACTGCCACGTGTTGCGACAGGCCTAAATTCTTCTCGTGCGGTGTCAATTCTTAATTCCGTATCTTTTGCGATATTTAACTTCTCGTTTATTTCGGCTGCCGTTTGTTTCGTAATGTTTAATACCGACATTAATTCTACGTCTTCTATCAAGGGACCCTAAACGTGAATGAAATTAAAATGATTATATACAGTTTACAAAGTTCTTGTAACATGAACTGATATACCTCCACAGTGGTTAATTTATGTAGCAGATTAGCTTCCAATTCTTTAATCTTTCTATTATTTGCAGTTACATCTGCTATCAATTGTGTCTTCTCCGTTTCGAGTTCTTTCTTTTCGGTTAATATCACTCTTCCTAATAATTGATCTTCTAATCCTATAAGTACAAATAAGCATTGAAATGTATAGAAAAGAAAATTGCAAGTAAATTAAATACCTTTGATGGTAACAGTAAAATCAATTATAGCAGTACGAGCAAATATCTCTGGGCTGTATGATGGATTTGGCAATTTTGTGGTGATATAAAGTCTGAAATCCTGATGAATATCCACTTCTTTATCTCCTAATTTGACCTGTTGAAATAATCAATTTATATTTTTATTACAATACGAGTACAAATACTATACCTTTAACGAGGTTCCTATCTTTATGAAATTTTTCTCGAGTAAGTTATCTAATACTGGATCTAACTCTTCTCCCACATTTTCAATAAGCAAAGGTCGACCAAGAGAAACACAATCTTCCAAATGATTTCTAAAATACTTGTGTGTAATAAGTGTTACCTGAAATAAAACGTTACAATAAATAAATGATTTCAATAAGCATGAGAATGAAAGAATCTACCTGCAAAGAAAAGTCTTCCTCTTTGTTCTTAATCCATGCTTTACCTTGCAATTGAGGATCTATTAAAAGAGGGTATCTATTTGCTCTCGTTACTATGATTCCATTTTGAATGGATAAATCATCTGTCGGTAGGCCTTGCAAACTCCATTCTCCGATCTTTAAATAAAATACAGAGATACAGCTTTATGTATTATCCCGAGTATTAAATATTTAACATACTACTCACTGTAGCAGTATCGGTTAAAGAGTTCGTAATATTGATTGTGAGAGAAATTGGAATTTTTCGAGCTTGAATGAAGTCAAACCACCGTCGCTGTAATAGACTTCTAAATTCCTGATTAAAGGGTCCACAATAGCACAAGAAACCGACTAGGATCAAAATGTCTCCAACAAGACGATCAGTTTCTGATTTAAATGTAGCCAGTTGTTCGGTCCATCTGATCCTTTCACCCGAAAGTCCTTCGATCATTGCAGTCGCGGTATCTGTTTTTGCTTGGCAAATTTCAGCTAGATCAACTATTTTCTAACAAAATACACCTCATTGAATATTATCTGTAGTATCAATTTAATTATTCACATGTGTTTAGTAAATTACTTGACGCTCTTCCATCACTCCATCATATTCTTGTTGTACCACTTTCAAATCTTCATCTTTGGCTTTCAAAAGACTTTCAGCTTCCGACAAGTTTCGATTCGCTTTCTCGTATTTGCTTTCTTGAACAGCTAAATTTGCCTGTGATTAACAAAATTGTTAGTCTAACTATGAATATTGGCTATAGAGTAATATTTTATTTTTCTAAGTAGAACAGAAGTTACTTTCAAAGGAAGAACGTCTTTATTTATCCCATAAAATGTAACCATCGAAATAGTCCACTGAATAAGACCAGCAACATTTCCGCAAGCCTGTTTTGCAGCCTCATAGGTGTACAAATGATAACTTAAATAAGGTTGCATTAAATCAACAGTCTCTGCGTTGATGTTATCCTTCGGAAAATTTTGCAAATTGTACAGAAACCTAGTATCAGCCAACACCTTCAAACATGATAGTCAAAATCACTATCTTGAACGTCAAATATCGCTCTAATTCATTCAGAAACAAAAGACGATACTTTTAAAGCTTCTGGCCAAGAAGGCGTTAAAAATTGCCGATCGTAGTCAGGTTTAACTGGTTCTAATTTTCTTCCAAACAATATTATCACACAATCCATTATAAGAGTAATTAAGTAAGGTGGTTTCCCTAGTTTTCGAACGGTGGCAATATCAGCAGCTTTTATAGTCTACAAACGTTATTTTAATGGGTTTAGAAAATGCAGTACGTTTTTATAAAAATCCAGATCAATAACTGTGAAAACAGGGCTGACCTGTAATGCAGCTTCTGCTGCAAGCAACGCAGGTTCAGCTGCTTTCAATTTCTGTTCCGCTACAGACTTTTCTTTCGAGATTACTTTTAAGATGGTCTCAGCCTCTTCTTTGGAAACTTGAACTTTTGCTTTCACTGTCTCTGCTTCGCTTTTCTTCTGGTTAACAGTGACTAGAATCTACAAACAGCGTGATTAAAGTGGCCGATTCTTAATTAAATTCAATTTATTAATGAAGAAATCTACGAACAGCTTCCACTTGCACGTTCTTCTCCGCGATTTCCTGCTGATTCTTTTCTAAGACCTTTCGCAATTCATCGACCTGAGCCGCAGCATCCACTAATTTGTTCAAACCACTGCTCATACGAAAAGCAAGCATGTTAATATTGTCCAAACGTTGTTTGTATAGTATCTTGTATCCAGCCAAAAATGTAAGAAATGATTTTGGAGTAACGTATGTCTCTCTTCGAAATCTGGAAAGCAAATATATATGTGTGCATGCAATGAATTTTAATAATTCAATATAATGTTACCTATCAAAGTATTTCATGCAAGTATCGTTAACATCATCTTGTATGTCTCCCATAACTTCAATTAATTGACGCTTTATTTCTGGAGTGCATATCACCTTGTACTTTTCCAAAAAGTGACTACTCACTTCATATAATGCATCTCTTGGCCATTTCCAAAACCAATTAATTGTACAGCCAGATATCAGGGCAGGGAACTTTAATGCCCGAGATCTGAATTTCTCTCCAACCTATTAAGATTGTTCAATAAAATTTCCACGACTTTCTATTTGCTTCCAATAACTTCATCAAAAGTCCTAAGACCAAATAATAAAGTTACTCACTGGTGAGAAGCAAAGAACTACGTGCAATTGATTTCTTGCGCGTGATATAAAATAACGATAAAGATTATCCGGTGTCGGTGGACATCTTGGATCGTCAATCTTCATCAATGGAATTGATTCTGTTACGACTTCGTCAAGTTCATCAGGAGGGAAGAGATTTGCAACTTCCCCGACGCTTAGAATATTGTTGATGTATTCTAGAAAAGCTTCTTCTTTTATTTCGTTGTCGGTGAATATAAACGTCTGCCCTCTGCTCCCTGTACCCGCTGCATGGTAAACCTTCCGCAGATCCTCTATTAAACTTCCAACATTGTAACTCCTAAAGACAAAATGATCATATTAGATGCTATCATCATAGGCTATATTTATTTCTATTGCTCCTTCACTAATTACCTGGTTAACGTTATTTGGAAGAAACTAAAACCGGCAATAAAAGAAGCCAAACGTGTTAGACTCTGTTTGCCTGATCCTCCAATACCTACGAGCATTGCATTGCTTCTGGGAACACCAAGGATTCTCGATATACGAATCAGATGCACAAGTGCATCGTGGAAGAACACTAAATCAAGTTGCATTCCACGAATATACTCGTTGAATTGATCCATGTTTTGATGAACTTTCACGATCACAGCATCATAACTATGAAAAGAAGAAAACGAATGAAAATGGATAATTGAAGATAACTTAGGATTAAATTATACCTTGGTATTTCTTCGTAGATTTTCGGCGCTTCTAATACAAAATCGTCTGGCTCGTCCCCGGTGGGTTCTGGTGGTTCACGCAGGAAGTTGACAAAATAAGTTTCAGTGGCAATGTAATAATTAAAATCGGAACCTAACATCTTCTCAGCTGTACGTCTTAACGTGGCTTGGAACCACTGGGTGTCTGTACTCGATGTAAATCTAACAAATGAAAGGAAGTTATTGTATGTTGAGTTAAGTGAAACTGGTAACCAACCGATCAGCGATTACACGAGTACACTCGTGTTCCCAAAGCTTCAGCAGTCGGGTTACAGAGTCGCATTCAGCTCTCTCGATTCTTAGTATACCTTCCCAAATTCGAGACAGATCTCTTAGATTAAAAACGTAATGAAACTTTGCTGGTGTTGGCAGCATCTTCAACTTGGTCTGTTGCCATAACACCCTGGTCAAAGGTACCAATTTAGGTAAGAAGTTCACGATAATTTCTTCAAATCTGCTGCTGCAGAAGTATCCTTCACCAATGGATCCTTTAAATTGTTAAATAATTATTAAAGAACCTTCCAACGACTCCATAGATGGTGCACTTACTGAAAATCGTATCCATTGATTTATTTGAAGGTAGAGTACAATTAAAAATGTTAAATTGTCTTTTCAATCTCGGAGGGATATCGTTTCTACCACCGCCTGGGTGAATCATGGCAGCGATTAACTGAATATCTTGTAAAATACAAAAATCACCCGGCTTATCTAATGAATAAAAGCCTCCGTATTCCATCAACTGACGAACAATCTCGTTTGTAATTTGATCACCCCATTCATTTATTTCTGGCATGTTTATATCGTCGATAAAGATGGTCATCTTGCGACTACCTGGTGGTCCATAAGTATTTCCGACTCTTTTCTCCACATAACTCTCAAATACACGCTGCATAATTTTATGCAAGATCATTAAATTTTATTTACTAATTTGTGTTTAAAAGTAAAGCTACCTGAACCATGTTGGGCGTGGAGGCTGAAGAAAAACTAAAAGATTTATACAAATGCTCTTCGGGGTCGTAATTGGCCATGTAACCTTTGATCATTACAGTTTTCGCCGTACCCTGTTCTCCTAAAATGTTAATAAGAAAACAGGGTAGATTAATTTTCAACCAGAAATGAATTATACTTAAACTTCATACCTATCAATAGTACAGCCTTCTTCTGCTTTGCAATAGTATCGATTAAAAACAATGTTCTCGTATTATCTATGTTTGGAACCAGAATTGAATAATAATTCAGAACTTCATCTGATGGATATGTAAACTCTGGGACCTTTTTAGACCAATGTATCCAATGTCCCTCATCGGATACCAAGTACTCGAAGATAGTTTCGTCTTCCTATAGTGAATTATGGCAACTGTTCCTATTTCTTCATTAAGTTATTATCCCATGCACAATTACCTGACAGTGGGGCCAATGACATTTTGATTCGTGACGAACACAAAAGTCCTGTAACATGTTACGTTCCTCTAATTCTAACACCGCTCCTAAACTCCACATAAGTGAAAACAGGAATATTTTTTCAATATGATGATCTGACAATATCTCTGAAAGTAATAGATGGCAGATAAAGGATTTGTGTATAATGACTCACAATTATAAAAGAAGTAGGCAACATACTTGAATCATGGTTATCACTTTTACCGAGTAAACCCTCCAATAAATCTATGCATTGTCTTATGTATATAGCTTCTAGAAGAACCATTTTTACTGGAAGCTTTGTTTGAACATATGTATGAGCATCGTTGTATATTTTGTTAAAGAACCCACGCAATACATCTACCTCTGCAGGTGGTCGTTTTTTAAACCACCCCTAACGATTAACCAAATGAACAATATTTAATACTGATACATGGTTCACAACTCTTAAAGTGATATACCTCTAAAATAGGACTCCACTTTAACACGGAAGCACTCATGAACACCATTCCCATACGTGATACCGTAGCCGGTGATGCATTATCAACGTTATCAGGCTCAAAGACTAATTTACTGTTCGACGCCATGATTATACGATCACCATTAGCTAAAGTTAATGTTTTATTGTCATCCAAGACAGAATTAAGGTTCTCAATCCATACTGCGTCTACAGGTCCATCCAGAACCATCCATAAATTTTCGTTTTTCTTTGTATGTGTGGATCTTCTCCATATAGTGGAAAATATTCCATCAGTCCAGTCGTTTGTCGCTACATCAAGCCTTCCAAACATTTGGGACGCAGTTATGGCCTGTGAAAAAATTCTTGAAATTGAACAAATTGAACCTCTTGACTGCGAGGTTTGTCCGGACGTTAAAAGAAATAACTTACTTTGGGATTCATTCTAACTTCTTTGTGCGGCATACCCATTTCTGTCAAGGCTCTCATAAGGGTCCACATACACTGCGTTTTTCCAGCTCCCGTTGGTCCAAGCACCATCAAACCATGACGAACAAGAGAGGTTTCGTAGAGCTGAGGATAGAGAAGAATATTGTCATTCTGAACCAATTGAGAAAGTAAACGATAAAACATACTTGAACTACTTTTAGGTTCCACTCGGCGTGATTCGTTATACCAAGTGCAACAGTTGCATTTGCAATCGCCTTTTGTAAATCTTTGTACGTTTGAACTCTGAGTTTAATTCCTGGGAACATATCATCGATGAGAGACATGAACAGAGGTTCATCTTCATCTACTAACTTCGACAGATTCATGTCTCTAAAATATTATTTTAATCATTTAGTATGTCTTCCTTTGCTGAAAGTAACTCAACGGATGTCTTATTTCACCTTAAAACTCTCATCAGAGTAGTTTCTTCAGAATCAGTAGGATTTGCTCGCTTCTGAGCACCCAGAGTTCGTAAACAGGACAATATATTCCTCAAACCAAAATCGTAATGTACTTGTTTGCTGAGTTGTTCTTCGCATAATTTGTACAATGTATAAAATTTCCGTGACAATAAAACGTTTTCTTTGAAACCGCAGGCTGCCAGTTTTACGCGCATAATTATCTAAATGAACAATTGAAACAGTGACAAAATTGTATTTAACATCCAAATTTGAATTTGTAGATGTGATTACTAATTTTAATAATCAATAGCGTACTTGTCTATCAGGGACCATCATAGCCACGCTTCTAAATTGTATCTTCAAATTTTCTGGCAATTCTTGGCGACCAGCGTAACCAGGGTTCATCGTGATGAAGATTCCGAACTCGTAATTCAAATAATAGATTTCACCGTCGCTAAAGAGAAACTTTGTCTTTCTTTCCTTTCTTGCTGTGAGTACAATTGCTATTTGTTGAGCAGCCACCGATAAAACGGGTAAATCGATTCGATTGAATTCGTCGAAACAACCCCATATGCCAGCCATAGCTAATCCTTTAAATATTCTTCCTAGACCGCGAAAATCCATTTGATCAGAGCAATTAAATACGACGACGTATTTTCCAAGAGCCTTCCCCATATCTTTCGTGGTTTCTGTTTTTCCAGTACCTGCTGGACCCGCGGGTGCACCCCCAAAATTCATACCTAAACGTATAATTTAAAAAATATACAATCTTGGTAGAAAAATTATTACGCGAACATACAGCAGCCTATAATGACCTTACCTACGGCTTGGGCCAACGTTATGTAACACCTATCTGTAAGAGGTGTAATAGCCAGTCTATCGGTGCATCCTAAGAACTCATTTTGATAAGTGAAATCAATATCAGTGATTTGAATAGGAATGTCTTCGTTATCAGGATTATAATAAAATCTGATCTGTTTTAACCATTCGAAATCGAGTATATTGCGGACTCTATGGTGAAACAGCTCATCGAATATGTCCCTATAAAATTTACACAAATTCGTGAAGTTATTTTCATCACCACCTTTCCAAGATTATCGTATCGTTATTCAACCTTTGATGTACATGAATTGTAATTAAAGCCTCATATTTTGCTCTAGCGTATTTCGTCAAATCTTTAACAGTGACTTCAATAAGGCTATTTAACAAGTCAAGAAACCATTCGTTAGTCCTTTTCATCACTCCTCTGTCCCGTTTTGCTGTCTTTAGTGCTACCTCAGCATCTCGAGTCCACAGGACTTGTAAAGCTAATAGACCCACCTAAGAGAAATTAACTTTTAGAAAATGTTCAAGAAAGAAAAGGAGCTTACTTATGTACTTGTAAAATTGAATTATCTATCAAGTGTATGATATCAAAGTCATCGTTATCGAGTGTTTGCAGCCCTTGCGAGATCACACAGCCCACAGAAAATTGATGTGCCACTAACAAAGTGTTCAGCCAGTTTTCTACACCTCCTGTACATACAACATCTTTCTCTAATACCACCTTTTCCTTTTCGCGCGAATACATGGCTATAATCTTCTCGTATTCTTTTTCAGAAAAGTCCATCTGCAAGTGGAGGAATTGTTGAAGAGGTCAAGAAGAAGAGAATAATATCACGGATTCATCACCTTTGCTATGTTGTCAAAGAATCCATCGAGATAATTTTGTATAGTGTGACAATCGGCTGCTTGACCGAGTATTTCTAGCAATGTAGGATCTGATATAAAACAGAACCTTGGGAATACACTTCTCTTTGTTTCCAAATACCTGTGAAGATATTGAAATAATTTAAATCAAGGTTCGCCATAAGTACACAAATATATTTAAATACCCGCTAAGAGATTTCTGACAGGATTCCAATTGTTCCAACAAATGTGGTAAAAATTGCCCCATTGTTTCATCGCCTGTACATGTTTCCACCGCATTCAATTTTTCACGTGCTCGATACATAATTTTTATCCAAGCTTTATCGATATTCTAAAATATTGAATTATACATATCAAAGACGAGCCTGAATTTTAAATCAAATTTTCTTTTTTACATTGAAACGTTTTGCTTCTGCTGGCAATTGCTTCGATATATCACCACCAATAAATACTGCTTCCAAATAGGCCCATAAATTTTGCACAGTCAACCATTTTGCTAAGATTTCCGAGGTGTTACTTAGTTTACTTTGCCATAGTTGAATATCTTTTTTAAAAGGCGCGTTGTATCTAAAGGAAGCATCTAAGATTTATTTACTTTTCTTTTATGAATTAACGATATTTCAATTGTATGACAAAATGGAATTTGATACCGGTTTGCTAAAAGTGAACTGATCACCATCAAGCTATCCTCGAGATGAGATATTATCTCGTTTGTTTCTACGCCTTTCAGGAGCAATTCTCCTCGTTGCTTAAACTGGGAGAACTGTAAATTTATAACAGCCCATTCTGCGATAATTTGTTTTAATTTGCTCTCTATATCTTGCTCTTTCACTGCACTGATACATATATCCTGATAGAATCATAATGAAGTTAACAAAGCAATAATATTTAATTAAATGGATCAAATATTTTGACTATAATTAATACCTCAACATCGTCTTTGTATTTTAATAAAGGTGCCTCCATCACATTTGCCAATGTAAAGTTTTCTGATTCAACGTTGAAGTTATATTTACACAGCTTTGACATTCTTTCCCAGTGTCTTTCTTGCATTGCCTTATTTGCCATTAATTCCAGTAGCGGACAAGTCTCGTTAAAATCATCGATCTTCTTTTTCAAGTCGATATATGCTGGCCAGTCTGTCATGGCTTTTGGTAGTCGTCGACATCTGAAATACAATACAAAATTAGTTTATTGCTAATGGGTAGGAAGAAGTAACAACAATTTAAATTTACCTATTCTGAAAATCAGCTAATTCGGTTACTATGGAATCGATATCAATTTCAGACCAAGGTATCTCAAAGTAACTGTCGATAGTTCGATTCACTTGCAAATATAAGCTATATAATTTCTGTAATAAATTGATTTCTCTCTTTCTCTGATGAAGAGCCGGATATTCCGTGCTTTCAATACCAAATAAACTTTCTCCGCTACTATAAGTCTCATACCTTTCCCACAATTCTTCCAGACGGCCTTGAAACAGAATAAGTCTAAAAAGGACAAATTGATAAATTATTTGAAATAAACACTAGAGTTGATTAATCGTACCTATCACTTGCTTCTTTAGCTGGTATACCCTCAACCATCGGACCATTAAGCTCAAAATCAAGATCAAAATTAATCACATCCTGTTTCAGAATTGCTACACCATCTGTTAATTCTTTCTTCAGTGGCTCTTGCATTTCGCATATTTTTGCTTGTACTTGTTTAGCCTTATGATATATAACATTTTATTAAATATAATATGGTATAAAATAAATAACGATGCTGATCTTTATAGACAATACCGTGTTCAACATATTTGTAAAATTGTATCGTAGACTATCCACGATATCTTGTTCTTCTTTTGATATAGGGATGTTAAATTTTGCCATTAAACTGTACGTTTCGTCTATCAATATTAATTCCATGTCCAATGATATAAAATCGTCTCTTATTTCGGCTAAACATTTCATAGCGACCCTTACATCTTCTAAGTCCTTTATTTCTCTCGCTAGAACCTTATTCTTCTCGTTGATGTAATCAGTAATCCTTTTTAATTTATCTTTAAATGTACTAGACAACACTTGACCTAATAATGTTTTCCATGTACGTGCTTCAACTAAAAGTGCAAATTTTAATTTTTCTGAAACATATTAAGTTAATTAGAAAGTTTGATCATCGACACGGCAATCATGACACGCCAATTAGTTACCCATGTTAATTTCTATAGGACCGACTGTGTGCTTGTTCGGCAATTTTTCAATTTCGGAAATTAAGTCATCGTATTCTATAAATTTTTCTTTAATCTCCTGAGAAATTGGTTCAGAATTAACAAAACTCTGGATGATTTTACTTCTATCTTCAGACCATATGAACGAGAATCGTAAATACATCTATTATAAAATTAATTTATAAAGTAAATATCAAATATTGCATCTATCTATTATAAAATAAGAAGAAGAACAAGAAACGTGTATACATTGCCGATTTGCGCTACATCATCCTTTACTGCAAGAATTGCGCCTTGTAAACTCATTACAGCGCGAACTATTTCTTTATGATCAGAAATCGTATCGTAGTAGTTCTTAAGTGTTCTATTATCTTCTAAATGAAAGGATATAAAATAAATTTTATATAAACAATTTGCTATCAACATTACTGCTAGGAATGATTAATTTTAAATACCAGAGTTTGTTTTGTCTGTCGCTGAATAACGCTGTCCCCAAGTAATAATTTTTGTATGGTTCTCTAAAACGCCAATCACTAATTTCCCAAAGTAATGTTGTAGTTCTTCTATCGGAGGTACTATTACAACATTTGGTATTTGCAGAATAAATGTAGCTAACAGAATTGGAGATTCTTCTCTTGTATCGTTGTCACCATTAGCCGAAGAACTGCAATTATTAATGTAAAAAGAACATAAACGGGAAATTCGAAAATTTCAACTGCAGTTGCACGAACCTTAAAACTGTGACCTTTTTCTTTAACAATTCAAAGGAATTCTTAGTGCATTTTACTAAAGCTTCTATAAGTTTACCGTGAAAATATGCAAATAATTCCATGCAATCATTATGAACTTTATTTATTTGAACTTTGTGTGTTCTTTCAATGGGAGCAAAACCTAAAATTATTTATAACAGCTATAGAACATTATTCGTTTGTCATTAAAAATATTTGAAACTGATAATAAAATGTATATACCTGGTTCATATTTCCCTTTTGTTAATTTAGTCTCTGAGGCATATTTATGCACTTTCTCTGGATCCATCCAATTATACTTTACATTTTGAACGGACTCATCAATTATGTAGTCCATAAATTTATTAATAATTGTTATGACTGCTTTTTCTGCTGCTGACGATTTTATTTCGATGTCAGAAGCAACTGTACTTCCAAAAGCAATATTATCATCCAATAACTGTGTTGGAGGTTTTGGATTACCATTAAGTTTCACTAATATAGCATCTGCAATAGACTCAAAGATTTCATCAACTCTTGCCTCCTTCATGTCTGTTATCTCTTTTACAAAAACTTGCATAGATCGAATAGCTTTTTTTATTTCTTCACATGATTCAGAGATATTCAAACTTGTCCATGTTACTACTGATAGACAGGGTTGAAAAGCAATCTCAAGATTAACAAGAACACTTTTTATCAAATTTAGAAACAATGTTGGAATGTTTCGCCTGAAATTCAGGACAAAGATTAATTCTTTTCGTTCCTGAGAAGAAACCATGACAGACTTTTACCTCAATGCATTATTTTCTTCGACTAATTGTTTCACAGTTTCATAGGATGAAAAAATTTTATCTTTACAGAATGTTATGATCTGTATAAAGTCCGGTACTTCTAAGTTAAATCTAGCCATGTGTTCTGACTCACGTATCACTTCAATAATATAAGAGTCAAAATTTAAGTGATATTTATTTGTATCTGGATGCCGTATAAGTAGAGGTGAAGCTAATGCTAATCGAACCTTTAAATTGCAATAAGCGATGATTCAAATGATCATTAGTTTACTGTTTATATAGCGATAGTTATACCTACAATTTCGGATGAATCATACCATGCTTTATGGTATATTAATTCATAATGTATAAAGACATTGATTAAAGCATTGTAAATCTTAATACATTTCTGCATACGATCATGGCTAAGTACTCTTATACATTTTTTATATATTTCCATCGGTTCTTCGACACGCCGATAAAGCTGTCGAATCCATAAAATTCGACCAGCAATAGGTGGAATATTTCGTGGTAACGGTGGATCTGATCTGTCCTCGTTGTATCTATCTCGTACATCTTCGATTTCTTTTTGAAACAATACAATAAGTTCCAAGTATTTTCTATCAATTCTCAAATGTTTAAACTTCAGTTTTTCAAATCTATATCAATTGTATAATATAAATGCGCTATTATCAATAATAAATGTGATATGTATAACAATTACCTTGCTACTACTCTTAATGCTTCTGTTATGTTAGGAGTTTCTGCCACGCATTTATAAAAGAAATTTCTTAATTCAATTTCTGTCTCTTCTACATCTTTCTTAAATTTATCATAGTCAGCGTCAAAGTACGGTTTCCTGTGATTTAATGGATCATAATCTTGCGCTGAAATATGCTGAAAAAAGCTGAAAAATTTGTTTGCAAACGTATCTATTCCCTGTATTGCAGAACTATAAAGAATTAGATATGTTAATGCTGTTTGAAAAACATCCATAATCTGAAATATAATTAATTTATTCGTAATTATAGCAAATAACAATATTACTATCATAGTAAAATGTTACTAACTTTTATTATTCGTGATTTAAATGTATTAAATTTTCCGAAAACATACATTTCTGATACTTCAAAAGGTTTTTCATCAGCAGATTCTTTAACTTCTTTGCACATGTCATTATAATATTTATAATACTGATCGCATAATTTTGTACAATCCTGTAATAGAAATATAATAATAAACATTTTCTCGTTACAATTACTTAAAATTCATCTTAAATATACAAATATATGCCTTTATTTTGGATATCATAACAGATTTGGATTCATTCCAAATATTTATTTTGCCATTGTCAGTTAGATAAGCTTTACATGCTAAAATCATTTGATTTGTCATCTGAAATTAATAATAATGTAAATTAAATGTTGTAGTCGATAAAATATTCACTATATTTATTGTAATACCTTTACAAAAACTGCTGTAACCATTCTCCTTGTATTAAAAAATCGTGAAGTAGCATAGATCATTCTTATAGCATACATAAGAGGGGGTAAATATTCTCCCATTTGTGTAGGATCAAGTCTATATAATGGCTGAGTAAATTTTTCCAATGCATATAAATACTTCACATTATCTTGTGCAAGAATTTGTATCGTTTTGACATGATTTTCCAACATTTTCCATTTCTAGGTATGATATGTAAGGTACTTATTAATTCAGCAGAAAGAAGTTTATAGATAAATGTACCTTCATATGTTTTGAGTTCACCCTAGTTAAGAAGTCTATATATCTTTGAGTAGAAGGAGATTTGATATGTTCAATAATTGATGAAAAACGAGCAAGTAATCTTCTCCAATAACTAAGTTCTTCATTTGGTCCCATAAGTTCAGATTCTCGGCGTAATTGTTGACTCTCAACAATAGCCTATGTTCAAAATAAGCATTATTGTTTCTTCCATGCATTCAAAATAAAAATTACTACTTTACCCGTTCCATACTTTTCATCCATAATCTGACATTATCTTCTATAGCATGAATAACTTCTGGATCATTAATATTCTGTGTATTTTCTGGTATTGCTAAGTACTTATTATATAGCTCCCAGTCAGTATAAAAATGTATTGTATTCTCTAGATCTAGTTTAGTCACTAAAAGAAACATATTAATGATAATTATACTATTTAGAATTATAGTTTATTTCATACAGAGATGAATCTCAATGTCTTACTGCTTAAAAATTCACAAAAATCTCTAAAATCGCAAACGAAATTATTTATAACTTTTTCTCCTGCTTCAGCTTTTGATAATTCACCCCACATTGTATTAACTGTTATTGCAGGTAAATTTAATCTTAAAATTAACTCTGATATAGCTGCCAGTGCACTCTGAGATACAGGGTCAGCTTCTGCATATGCATAATATGTTTCCTATTGTGTTTAAGTTAAGAAGAAATATTAACAGTTTAAGTTAAGAAGAATTATAAATACATGTATTTTATACATATAAGAACATACTTCAAGAAGGTGTTTAGATTCAAAATCAATGTCTGATTTTATCCTGTAAACTATAACACATCTGCCAGAAAATTTTTCAGTGGAACCATCAGTAACACAGCAACGTATCATCTGATTTTCATGCTCAAATTGTGGATTCCATCGTCCAGATTCTATTGGAATATATATTTTTTATATTAATTATATCTGAGATAAAGAAAATACATATCTAAATAAAGCATATTACCAAATGGTGGAGGTCCCATAGGTTGAAAATGAATAAGAATTGCATGCTTTCCGTCTTTAGCAAAGAAACTATCAAAAACATTAATGTATTCATCTTTATCAATAACTCCTTCTTCCAGGAGATCAGCATCTATATTTAAAATGTAAGCTACAACTTCCAGGACCTGCCTATGTGTTACTTTCAACAACCCTTGCCTTACACTTCGGTTCTCTTTAAATTTTTCCTAAATATACAGGAAGATATATACATAAAATGCTTCATTTATTAATGTAAATAACATATAAAAGATTTATATGTTTAACTTACAAGACGTTCTTTTAATGTTTCTGTGGGTAAACTTTCTAAACCAATTCTTCTTTTCAATAATTCAGCAATGCGACGATCAATCGCAGGTTTTGTATAATCTCGGGATGCAAAATATGTAGTTACATGTGCCATTATTCTAAATTATAATTAATGCATAAATGTCAAAAAGTCACATTGCATTCATTATAAAGTGAACATCAAAATAATATACAAAAAATTGGGGAAAATACTACTATATGTATATCTTTTATAGGGTGTGCTAAAAATTGATCTTCATAAAGAAGAAAATAAATAATATTAAAAAGTAATCAAATATAAAAAAATGACATACTAAAGGGTTCATTACAACATAGTTTTATTATTTGTTAATATACAAGTCATACAAATTTCTCATAAACATGTATAAACAGAAAAATAAAAAGTTTATAAAGAAGTTTCAAATTTCATTGAGATATCTCACAATGAAACGCATGCGTATTACAGCTACAATGCACATGCAGTTGCAGTTGCAGTGCATGTCAAATTTTAAAGGTTAAGACTGACAGCATAAATAAAGCAAATATTATATCTATGCAACATAAAATCATAACTGAGTACTTTCAATTATAAACCATTAAAAGTGGTATTAATCTTTTCTCTTTTGGTTCAATGTTTCAGTACAAAAAAGGGAGATATGTATTTTTGAAACATATTTTTGTATTTGAATTTGATGCATGATCCACTGCCAGTTTAAGGTTAATATCTGTTTTATAAATATTGCATACATAGCTAACTGTATCAGTATGTTAAATGATAGCATATTACAATTTATATTGGTTCTATGCCAAAATGAAAGAAAAATAAAATATATTTATTAAAGTACCTATTGATTTTGTTTACCCTATTTCATGTTCCTTTTAAAATATGTTAAAAACAAATTTTTATATACTGAATCTCATAATATGTTAAAACTTTCTTATAAATGTTTTAATAACTCTATCATTTTCAGATAATCTTATACTTTTTTAAGTACTACATAGTCTGATTTCATCTATTTTTTATTAGTACAATTATCATTCTTGTAACTAGTACCTATATAGAGTACTTATTGAACAAAACTTTTTTGCTAACATAAATTTATTAAACACATAAGAGTATGTGGAATGCATTGAATTATCAATCACAATGTTCAAACTGGAATCATATATAACACCAGTGATTCTTAGTTATGTTGAAAAATATGTGAAGAATTTTAAACCAGAACAATCTCAGGTAATTTTTGGTCAAAAATATATAGTATTAATTTATCATTGTTTTAAAAGTACATAATTTTATTCTGTATTTAAGGTTTCTTTATGGGGTGGTGATGCATCATTTCAAAATCTTGATTTACGGCTAGAAGTTTTGGAAGAACAACTTAATCTTCCTTTTGTTTTTGTCAGTGGTCACATACATGAACTACTTATTCATGTTCCTTGGGTAAAAATTACTTCAGAACCAATTGTCATTACAATTAACACAATAGGTAAATGCTATAAAATATATGGTGTACATGATAACATTGACTATATACATGTACACATTTACTTTCATTTTCAGAATGCATTTTAAAATTAAAAGATGATACTAAAGTGGAAACTAATCCTTCTGCAATGCAGAAAAGACTGGAATTACCACAGTTAGTAAATGTTTTTTATTATTATGCATTGTATTATAATACCATACAGATATTCTGATGCAATATTATTTAATTTATAGGGAAGAAACACCACCTGGGTACATAAAAAGTATAGTAACAAAGGTTGTAAATAACATAACAATCAATTGTAATAATTTAATTCTAAAATATGTGGAAGAAGATATTGTTCTTAGTGTCAATGTCAGATTTTTAAGTATGCAAACTGTTAATAATAAATGGGAACCAACATTTACTGGTATGTATTTTGTACTATTTGAAAGTAATCATTGATAAATTCTAAACAATGTATATTTGTAGATGTCAATGGATATGAAGTTATGCTTAGGAAAGTTGTTACTATTCAAGACCTAACATTATGTTTAGATAAAATGGATGCTTCTGGAAAAATAGAAATATATCAGGTATTGTTTTTCTTTTATATTTGATGTAACAAGATATATACATTTGTTATTTCATAATTTAGGATCCTGTTCTGTATCGATGTTCCGTCGTAATACGCTTGATTGTAAATTATCACAGTAATACTGCAAAAAAAGCTTCTATTACGCGTTTAGACCTGCATTGTCAAAAGATGGAATTTAGTATAACAGAACAACAAGTACCAATGTTGCTTAGATTAGCTGCATTGATAATGGCCTTGCAGACAAAACAATTTCCATCTAATAAAGAAAAATCTTTAATTTCTATGGAGGAAAGGGAGGATAGCACACAAGGTTCTGCCGTATTTTTTATAAAATTTATAAATATAATTCTATTATGTTATAAACATATTTGTATCTAATAATTCTATAGACGATATAGATCACGTAAGCGGAGTTGCTACAGAAACCTCAGGCTGGGGTGGATGGGCTTGGAACGTGGTATCATCTTTATTACCTATTGATTGGGATAATGATTGGTCTACAGAACAACAAATGGCTTATTCAGGTCATACTATTCATTTAGGCATCTATGTGCAAGATACCACTTTAACTTTTAAGGTACGTGTCTAAGACAGATGAAGAATTGAAGACATATTAAAAACATTTTTTTTTATACAGACAGTTGAAAATGTTAAGGAGCAATTATTTTATAAATCTCGTAAACTTCGATACAAATCATTTTTAACATTGCGATTGAATGGAGTAGTGGTAGATACTTTACTCCAGGGTATTGCAATGACTAGTTTCCAAGTTGGAATGGGATGTATACGTATATATCCGAGAGGAACTTGCAGCTGCGGACATCTTGAAGTAGTAGATGGGGCTCAGGTAATGATCTATACTGTATTTTTATTAATATTTTCTTCAGTTACCAAAACTAATGAATAACTTTGTCTAGCCACCCTTATATTTCATAGCTGGCAAGTTAAATACTGATTATTTGAAAGATTCTTTATTTGACAATGATTCAGTGGAGAACAAAGGAAAAAAGAGAGAATACAAACAAGGAATATATTACTATTTATGTGCAGTTTCAGGTAGTAGAACTTTGATTTTATTTTTTAATAACTGAAATTTATAAAAAAAAAAAAGTACATGGAACATTTTCAGAAGAGCGATTAATAGAACGATGCCCTGCATTTGCTATGGATTATGTTCATTGTGTGGAATTACCAGATGATATCACACCTGAGAAATTGGCAGAATTCGGGTCTAATTTTGAATATAGGTGAGTGAACTAAATCAAAGTGTCCATAAAATTCTAGCAATATAGACAAATCTAAAGTTTCGCTAACTTTCAGCAATTTTCACGAACGCAGAGTAATGAGGTACATCATAGGCGATTTAACTGTTAGGCTGTGTTCAGGTATTTTTCATCGTATTGAAACGATAAAGCAAGCTGCCGCGAACTACGATTACAATCCATATATCGTTACAAAACCAGGTATAATTGTAATTAACTTATATAAACGTAAAGTGTTGAAAATTATTATGTATAAATTATTATCAGATCCGCTTGCGGATGAACTTCCTCCTGTTACATTGGAAGAATATGAAGCATTACGAGAAAATGTGTCTATGGCTGAGACAAAATTAATAGTAATAAAAGCATCTCTTCAATTACAATTAGCCGATCATTCTGTTACTGGATTACCACGCCACCGAAAGATCGTTGAAAGTCGAGTATGTAATATATGTACTGTAATATATGTATACAGTTACACTTATGTTAATTGCTTATTAACGCTATTATTACTATTATTATTTACTTCGTTCATATTATTTTTTGCTAGACGGCACCCCTAACACCTGCTCTTACAGACGATCCTTTTCTAAGTATTGAATGTGATGAAGCAATTATATCAGTACTTCAACCTTTATATCCGTTTCGACTTGCAGCTTGTGCATCGAAACAAACTGATCTTTCAACAGAAATGTTTAGTCAGTGCCATAAGATTGTTTCAGTGCAGGTAGTATAACATATGTATCTGTTGTACATCTAAGTGTGTTTGCAATGACTTTATATTTCATTAGGTGAACGGAGCAAAGAGTCAACTTTACTTAACAAAAAGTTGCCATACATCTATAGTAATGCCTTATTCAGTTGAATGCAAAATAAAGAAATTATTGTATCCACAATATTGGAGGGATATTGATTTAATACATGAAACATACACAGTACATATGGACAGTATTACGATTACCGGGACAAAAGCAAAATTAATGATTGCTGTATCTATATTGACTTCAATTTTCGATCCCAATGATACAACAAATCCTCTAGTGTGTTCTTCTTTATTTAGCGATGCTTGTCAAGAAACGGGTATGTATTATGTTACTGAAATTCTTACTGAACACTTAACTGTAATATGCGGGTAATATATATTTCAGATCCTGTATACCTGGAATTATTATTTGAAAATGTGAACTGTAAAAAGTTGTCATCTTTAGTTACAGTTTCATATGAAATAAGTATGAGTTCAGTGAAAATGTTTGCTCTTAATGAGTCACAACAGGCCTTTGTATTTTCAGGCCCAGAAAGTAACATTGATGGGTTAGTACAATCATAATTATATATTAAGTAGAAGTTATGTTAATAATAACTTGTTGGTTTCAGAGATGTAGAAAATAAATCCCTCCTAACAGCTGTAATACAGTTCCCAAAAGATATTGAAAAACAAACGCATCCACCTTTGATTTCGCTTCAGATGGCAGATATCAGAGCTTCACTCGATCCACTACTTTTTAAGTGGTTGGAATATCGTGTTACTTATTATAATGTAGGTACCTTATGTACAATGCGACCTGAAATGCAGCAGCATCTCGAAGGTGCATCTTCCGATACTGGTACCAAGAAGAAGACATTTCCTAGTTTACATGAAAGCGTACATAGTTCTTCAGATAAAGAAAAACGAAAATCAATTATAACAACAGAAAAGTCAAAAACTGTGCAAAACGATGAAACTCAAAAGAAATATGATTCTAAAACCTCAGGTGAAAGACAGGTATTTTATGAGCATTCAATTATGTATGGTATAAAATTTCAAGTTATTGTTAAAGATGTTGAATATTTTTCTTGATAGTAATTTTTGTACATCTTAATTATTAATTATGAAGATGTAATCTATGTTAGAACTTACAGAATTTGGGAATATTGGCCAGATTGTCAGAATGGTATCCATGGTGGGGTGGACTTGTGTTAAGTGGATGTGTTGGACATATTGTTATTTACATACCATCAATGACAATGAGTGGTATAGGGGCATATGGTATGTAAATGTATTACTTAAAATTACGTGTTTAATTCACCATTATTAAAATTATGTTGAATTAAAATACCTAGGTATAGAAGAAGCCAAAGATGGAGCACTGAAAAACAATAAAAATTTACAAATACTAATAATAAAATTACCCGCCTTAGTTATTCATTCGTCTAATGTAAATTTCGAATTGCTGACACCTTATCTTCAAGAATTACCAGTTGTACTACCAAAATCAATGTGGACAAATAGTGAGTAACAAAAAGTTTATTATGGTACATTATTCTCAATGTAATTTGTTTCAGAGTCGCAAAGTTTTCCATGGACGTTGAGCCTTGTCGATTTCCATTGCTACATGTTACAAGAGCATACACAAAAAAATTTTATTAAAAAAATGTCATTAAATGCTACAGTTGCTCTTACAACTAAAGTCACAACCTTTAAATCAGAAAGTGTATTGTCCGCTTTAGGTGTTTGCGTTCACATCGATAATTCTCCTATTATCGTTTCAATTTCTGAGGAACAGGTATTGCAGCACATCTAATACATAGGGTATGAACGTGTAACATATATTTTTATTTCAGGTAGTTTTCATGAATAAAATAATCTCAAGTATTGCAAGCATAGTACGAGTTACAACCAGCGCAAATAAAAGTGTGATAACTAGTACTCAAATGAATACTGAAGCACAAGTTGTTCTTCCAATCATACCACAAACTCCATCTACACCAACACAGTTACTGTATCCAGAAGATACAACTACAAACTCAACTGTTTCAACTTCAAAAGATGATACTACACAAGGTACATTACTAAAAAATGTACACTTCTGGACACATGTACATTATTATACTACTTTTAGATACGGATGAATTAGTTTTGACAGCATGGATTCAATGGACTATAACAAAAATCGCCATAAAATTATATGTCACGGAAAAAGAAAGTTTATCTTCATTAAAATTAGTTCTTGAATTGGAAGATATTATTACTTCTTTAGACTTACAGCCTGTCTATTTTAAATTAAAAAGCAAAATTACGACAGTCACTATATTTCATTATACAAGGTGAGTAATTATAATTTATCATTTTTTAACTTTAAAGCAGTAAGTATTGGAGAATATTATTTTATAGAGCACCAAATTCTGTGACTTGGGATATCGGGGAATACGTTGGCGCAGTGCTTTGTGGAAGAGAAGATAGTTTAGAAAAAGGTGATGATTCCGGATTTCTAAGTTTTACCTTAACTAGAGCAAAATCAGGAAATGTTCATACACGATGGGGTACTTACAAAAAACACAAAACTCAAAAGGTATTTGATGTTAGAAGTAAAATAAATAACATTCTTGTATTATTTTACCTTTTCACCCTTTAATTTTTAGAAAGATGTAATGACTGAAAGTGTCTTATCTACTAATAGTTATATTTCTGAAGTGGTTATCAAAGTACAAATGATGGATCTAATTTTACCGCTCACGATAGTTAGCAAATATATGCAATTAATAAAACCTTTCACGTGTTTCTATCAATCCGCTGAGAAAGGTACAATTGAAAATTCTGAACAAAATGTAGCACCACATTTGACTAGTATTACCAATCTTGATATTGAAACATTACCACTAATATACCTGGATTTCAAAGGACTTAGATTAATGTTACCAGTATCAAACACAGTGAAGTGTAAACCCCAACATGATTTATTAATGTTTCAGGTAGTAACATGACCTTTTATAGAATTTTAATTAAGAAGAATTTCTTTTGCAAGTTGCAAATTATATGTTAACAATCTTATTCATTTTGTAGCTAGATGGAGTTCGCATTACTCCGCATGCTGAAAATCCGATTTGTAGAACACCTTTAAGATTAGATATATATCAACTTGCAGCTCAAGCAAATATCTTGAGCATACCCGGTTCTGCTGTAGAAGATCGACAATATCAAATTAATATAAAAGGAATATGTGCTCATACAACTACTTGGAAAAATTATCAATTGAGTATAAATAAGGTTTGTTAAAAAAAATACATTAAAATTATGAATTTGTTAGGAATATATTGCATTGAAGTGTTTGTCCACAGAAAATATCTCAGTCATATCTTTATACCATGAATGAAAATCCTGCATTAGAATGGAATAAACTCGGACATGGTAGTAGTTTAGAACGACAATTTTCCACGCTTCCACTATTATCAAAGTATGCAATTATTGAATAATAAGAATTGATTATTAACGATATTATTAACGTAAATCTATACTGCAGGTTTGATTTGTGCTTGATCATTGCCCCGCCTGTACTGTTTAAACCGGACATAACAGTATGCGGAAGTGCCATTGAAGTAAATTGTATTACGGATATAGAGGTGACATTAAATTTAGATCAAATTCACTTAATAACTGTTCTAAATAATGAATTGAAAAATGTATTACTGGGACGTTTTGAACAAAATGAGAATGTAGTTACGTGTAGTAATACATCTCAGAAACTGTTTGCGAGTATGGAAGGTATAAAACAAATAACTTGGACGAAACAAAGTTCTAACGATACAGACGTTGATTTTACTAAAGACAGTGGTATAGATTTCGAAACGTCTAGTGTGAATTCAACTATTGTTGTAAGTTTTCACATATGGGTTTGAATTTTTGAAAGATCTGAAAGATCATTTATTCTATTTAAATAATTTCATTCTCCTAGGGTAAACCACCATCTTCAGATACTTCAGTTCTTTTACCATTTGAGTTTTTAGTAAACTGTGGAAAAATAACATTCATACTTTATGATATTCAAGAAACAGTCACAGAATATCAAGTCGTAAGTAATTTTTAACAATTAAATATAAATATAGTAACATTAAATTTATAAGAAATTTATGTAGGATATAAATGAAGTTGAAGAAGAGGAGGGTGAAACTCAGAAGCAACCACTACTGTATGTAATGGTTAATCAACCAAATATTTACTTCTCTCAACAGCACCCATTACAAAAGATACAAGTATGTTAATTTACGAATAAAAATAAGATGTTTCTTAGGGGTATTTAGTATGAGAATTTATGCGATATTAGGTATCGTGTTTTGATATAACCGTCGCACTTGGAGAAAAAGAACGCAGAGAATTAATTTCAATACCGACAGAAAAAGATTTCAAAGTCTTCATGATCGAAACGAAAAACGGTGACCTGCATCCAGACACAGGCATCCCTCCATCATTTATAACAGTAAAATATGAAAAAACATTAGGAAAAAATCCGCAATTCTCTGTAGACATGGGTAGACCTACGAAAATTCATTTCTCCTTATCAAGACTAAGTCAGATGTATATTATTAAAAATAAGGTAATACTATATAAGATGTCTCAAAAAAATTCTTCAATTGAAGAGCTATAGATTCTTCTATTCGTGCTTAAATATATATTTATTAATTACCAGATATTAACATGCTTCGTGGATCAACATGATTCAACGTCAGTTGAACAACTTGATGATACGAAGGTACATTCAGTAACGAAATCGAAAAAATTGTACTGGCCTGATTTAAATATGTCTACAAAGCAACTTGTGCTTTCTCTGAAGACTGATTCTGGTGCTGAAATAATAACTAGTTTATCTTCGTTGTCTGGCAATATTTCATCTCTTCTTAGGCCTGATAGAATATATTCTAACACATCTGTAGATTCTTTCATCATATCAGTAATTCTTAATGAAAATATAAAAGTTCTTTTAAATCCATGGTGCTGCAATATTACCATTTGTTTGCTTTGGGAGACTTGGCAAAATATCGATTCTATTCCTCAAGTACAGATACAAGCAGATAGCGATAGTCTTTATCTAGATTTTGGTCCAGAACAAATAAAAATTATAAAAAATGTTATGGAAGACTGTCAATTATTATTAAGCGAGTTAACAACGTCTTCATCGAAATGCAAAGATAATGAAAAACAAATTGTACTTTCAACTGAGCAACATTATCAGGACGATCTTAAAGCCGGCGCATTTCAATTTGTGAATGGTAATGCAGACGAACTTCCTTTTCCTTATCAAGTAAGTTTACCAATATTTGCTTCTTTAATGAAGGAAGATTAATCTTTCAATATACTGTTTTATAACTTAGGTCATATTTTTTACTTATCCTCAACAATCAATGGCCTGGAGATATCCACAACCGAGGACATTAACAAGGATACACGTGTCACCAGTTCCGTTTGAAGTAAGCAAACTATTTTATTTATACATTCTATACATAAATTATATTTTATATTCAACACAATTTACTTTCTTAGACATTGGATTCAGATACTTTTAATGTGGAAAAAGTGCTTTGTACCCTTGAATACTGGAGCGATTGCCATATGTCTTATCAACGTTACGCTGACTTCTATTTATCAGAAACAGATTCTTACCGTCTAGAACTTCCTGAAAAAGCTCCAGCACGAGCAGTGGCTTGCATATGGCGTGTGGTTCTGCTTTCAAACAGTAATCGACCAAAAGCAATAATTTCAGCTCGTGTTCTTGCAGCATGTCTACGTATTGATTCGTATTTTAATTCTTCAATTATACCTAACATACAAGCTGCGCTTAATATCGGTGCTATTCATGTATGCATGTACAATCACATTAGCACTACTATGAGCGAGCTACACCCACCTTTAAACAATTACACGTTGAAAGGTACAATACCTGAAACTCAATGTTTCATGACCCTGGAACATAAAGGGGCTATCCTTGTACTTAACAGATGGATAGACGGTTCTACGTTGATCGATATCGGCGGTACATTTGGGATACACATACTGGATTATAGTTACTTAACTATGCAAGAAATATTAGATCCTTTGGAAGCAAGATTACAACTTTCGCTATCAGATAAAACTGATATATCTTTAACCTGCAGCCCTTTTTCCTTAAAACTAAGCCCAACTGTAGCTCATACACTTGCAGTTTCAACTCATTTATGGTTTGCATCTCTGGAAGAAGAAAACAAAAATATGATTTTATTCACACGTTACGTAATAGCTAATAACAGCAATGTGCCTATCCTCTTTGGTCAGAGTGGTACAGGAGAAAATATATTATTGGAAAGTAGACAATGTAATTTCTATTCGTGGCGACATATCAGCAATAAAATGTTGCGGATAGCGATAAAAGAAAACAGTTGGTTATGGAGCAAACCATTTTCTGTGGGAACTGATGGGATTCAAGCAATAGAATTTAGCAATTCCACGATGAAAACGGCAGTATTTGTAAGCGTTGCATCGATTTCTGCCATGCAGAAGCTTGTCACATTCTGTGGACAGCTCGTAATTTCCAATCAGTTGATTGACAATTTTGAAATGAAATTAGTCAGGTACGAAGCTGACATTGGGTCAAAAGTAACCGTGTTGAAAGATGTGTATCCTATCTCTGGTAAAAGTCGACCACCTTCGGTTATACTTGATGGCAATAAGAAAATGGCAATACGTTTGCGGTTTACAAACGCACCGAATCTATCATGGACAGGGGACATTCCTCTACAACCTAACGTTAAATGGGGACAACCGTGGCTTGTTAAAGTTCCTTTGCAAGAACGTGGACAATTTTTGAGCATTTGGGTACGGATAGTGACGCAAACAATTCAGGAGAGAACAAAAGTACTAGCTGTGCTTAGTCCACTTTACATGATCCGATCGCATCTACCGGTACCAGTTAGAGTACAGATGGATACACCTTCGTTAAAGACATCTTTAAGCACGATGGTAAATGGTCGAGGTGAACGACAACAATTGTACTGTCCTGGAACATTTGAACATTTCCATCAGTTAACATTTCAATTGGAATCTGGAGTTTCAACTTCTAATCCATACGTGCCATTGTCGTACAGTTCTGTTGATCAAAGAAAGTTTTTCAGAAGGCCTGAAACCGAGGACATCGATGAAATTCTAAAGAATCTTGAAAATCAAACGGACGAAACAGAATGGCCTTTCCAGGAAGACGAGATGGAGGAATGGATATCTGCTGAACAACCGCAAACGCATGTGCAAGTGAAATACCAGGATGCTGGTTTGGTCTCCAGTACATTGCTACTAGAACTGCAACCATGGTGTTTCATATTAAATTCAATGGGATGTTATCTCTCTCTCGTATCCGAAGATATCGAACTCTGTCAGATTCCTCATTACGGTATCATAACACCACCGAAATTAGAAGGCACATTTCATTTATGCGTTGGCATTGGTGATACTTTTTATACATCCCAGGCTCTACAATTGGCTCGACCCGATTGGAGTCAAAGCTTTTACATGCCAAGAATAGGGGGGCTAATTCCTGTCGATGGAAATGTTAAAACATGCGTCGATTGTGGTTCAAGTGTCTCTATTATGAGCATCAATTCCAGCATGTACGAAGATATGCGTCTGGTACGCGTAACAAGTAGTCATGTTATTAACAATTTAACGCCTCAAGAATTATGCGTCGCCACATTAGCGGTTTACGATGATGCAACTGCACTTGAATTGCCAAACGATCTTACCCCTTTCAGCTTTAACATTTCACCAAGCGAAGATCAGAAACAAGGCATTCCGATCACACAGTGGTACACATTATACATGGAGGAGATCATAGAACCTCTCGCACTTTATATATCTCTAAGTTTAGGACACAAATGGTCATGTCCAGTTCGAGTAGATCAAGGTATGAGTCGCAAGTGCGTTGCTGTTCCAAATGGCTCTACTACTATGCCAGTAGTTATCACTATACAAGAGGATAAAGGTACAACTTACATAATGATATACGTGGATCACCATCCTCAGTTACTAATTGAAAACACGTGCGCTTTCAAAATTTTACTGGCTCAAGCTAATGAAACAGCAGGAGGAATAATACCAGACACTTCTCATTTTGCTTGGATATGTGAGATTGAAAGTAACGCATCCTGTCATTATACCATTCCATCTGTTAGCAATAGACTACCTGATACACCTGTTGCCAACACGTCAAATGTATTATTATTTTCTGCTGTAACGAGCGGCTATAACGAGCAAGTAACTAAGAGCAAAGAATTACGATGGTCAAGAGGTATAAATTTATCCGCAATATCAAGTGTACCAATGGATCAATATGTGCGACTCCCATCGTATGGAGATGTAAAGTTGATCATGCAAAATCATTGTTACACTACGTTCATTAATATTCTTCCTATATCTCAAGTAGAGGTATCTGCACGAGATATTAGAAGTCGACTTTTACGTAAAGAGAACGATACGAAAGAAGTTGAAACGTTACATAGCTCATTTTCGTCTGAACAAGAAGACGACAAAACGATAAATGTACAGAGCTCCGGTAGTTCAACCTCTGTTACAACTTTCTTTTCGGCTCAAGATGATACTATAGCCCCGGAAATGAAAACTTCGCAAATAAATTCACGTCTGATGAAAAATGTAGAAAATGTGAAGGGTAACGAAAACGATGATGCAAAAACCATTGAGGAGAGTAATTCCAACGAAGGCTCTGCCTCTATTTGTCTTCGTGGTGTTACTATTGTTATCATGCATGACATGAATGAAAATGCTCAAAGAATCGAAGTGGCCAGCTTGTCAATGACCGATGTCGTAGTCATTGTTGCTGCAAAATTTAGAATTATAAATTTACGTGCTTTCATTGGTGATCTGCAATTGGATAATCAACTGTTTGATCAAGGAGGATTTGATTTTCCAGTAGTACTAATTAGTCAAAGTCCGCTTGTAGTAAGAGAAACGAGATTTTATACAAGCACGTGTCTAATGAATAAAATTGAACAAATCAGGGAAAACTCATTAATCGCGATTGATTATGTTTTAGAAAATCAGGGACAGTTAAGAGGTATTTAACAATATGTTCACATTCTGAGTGAAGTTCTTGTTTTCCATTAATACTAATATCTCTTTAATCTTACTTTTAGTGTCCAAAGATCTTTTCATAAAGATTGCACCAATTAGTGCTTATATTGAAGATACATACATAACTCAGTTGTTAAATTATGCAACTTCAATGGTACCACCACGATTTCTAGTATCAGATGATATAAAAAAGACAAGGACGTTAGTGTCAACTATTGGAGTGTACATTCCTGACTATATAATGGTCGATGCAAAAATATTGAGTACTCCATTAAAACTGCAAAATTTAAAGATTGAACCTGTATCCATCTTATTGAGCGTCCACACGTCTGTTCGTTTATACGTAGCTTTAGACCATTCTCCTCTGTATTTTGGTACATTTGAGAAGAAGAATATTTTGACTACTCCTTATAGGCTTGGTAATGCACTTACCATGCATTATTTATCTGGTGCTATATTCGGAGCAGGTAATATATTTTATATTTGATGATTTTGGTGCTACAGATTATAAACATTAACTATCTAAAATGAATTCCAGGTTGGGTAGTTGGATCTTTAGAAATACTAGGTTCACCAGGAAGTTTAGCACAAGCTCTTGGATCGGGACTTCGCGATTTTGTTTCTCTTCCATTCCAAGGTTTATTGCAAGGGCCATGGGGTTTCATTGTTGGTATAACACATGGATCGGCCAGTTTAATGAGACACGTTACAGCAGGTACCGACATTTACAAATGTGTGAAGTAGTAATATATGTGTATCTTTATTATCTCATAATTAAATTTTATCTAGGTACTCTAAATTCGGTGACTAAATTAGCATCAAGTGTAGCGCGAAATTTAGATCGCTTAACTTTGGACGAAGAACATTTGCAACGACAAGAAGAGTCTCGTAGAATGCGTCCTCAGGGCATGGCACAAGGATTCTATCAGGGTTTAACTGGGCTGGGAATGAGTCTTCTTGGTATACGAGAATATTTCATTTAAATTTATTATATAGTGTATTATACAAGATAATTACATACATTTTTATCGTATTCATTTAGCTGCAGTGGCAGGTTTAGCACACCATCCTTTGCAACAGGTTTTATCAGGAGAGATAACAACTAAAAGTCTTGTCACTGGTGTTGGACTTGGATTAGTTGGAGTAGTTACCAAACCTTTAAGCGGTGCTGCAGAATTAGTTGCGCTGACCGGACAGGGATTACTACAAGGAGCTGGCTGGAATTCTTTACCCTCGGTAAATTATTTTACAAAGGGTATCCTATAACCATTAATAAAGTAAATTAATAACAAACATCATGTTACAGCCTCGTCAAAGACCAGTTGTTCAGTATACAACCGGCAATAATAACACATCTATTAAATATGCTTGGTGGTTATTACCATTGCTTGAAAACAATCATGGCAATATTTTACATGTCACTAATGCAGATTATGTGATTCAGCAAGGTAGTAATCGTGCTGTAACATTGGTTTTAACAAGACATGCGTTACTACTAGTTAACACAGCGGAAGACAACATAGAACGAATATATTTATTAAAAGATTTAATAAGTGCCGATCACCATTTGGAGTCAACAATATGTTTATACTGTTCTCCTGAGACAGTACAGACTAACAGGTCTTTATCACCGGCTCCATATGAGGTATGATATCGTAAAGGGGGTATTTTATTATTATATTGTTAATATAATACATTGTAAGATATATATACTGGCATTCTTTGAGGGGGTGGAAGCTGGAATTATTCTGAACAACTTTTTTATGTAACAAAACGCTTGTTAAGGCTGTTTTTGAATTATTAATGAAAAACACCGAGTAATCTGAGCTTCAATTCACAAGAGTTGAAGCCTTCGACACGGTGCCGATCACTTCAGCTGCCATCCTCTCAAAAGATGCCTACCCGTAGCTAAGCACCCGGTAAATATATGTATACTTAATGAAATTTCATTGTTAATAGATGGATCAAGAAATGCGAGCACGAGTAGCGGAGTACGTTCGAAGTAGCAGCACTGGCCTAGCTAGTGTTTCTACAAATAGTGATGGACAGTCTGATATTTTTGAAAATACCACTCCTCATTCTGATCGTACGCTTACATTTTACGTTTCTCCCGACTCGCGTAACTATTTATTATCATTATTTAATATTGCCAAAAGACAAAGTCAGGGTAGTGGATTTAGAGTGTTATAATATATAAATTAAACATGTTAGATTATATTCTTGTATCCAGAAGTAGAAGGAATAATTAATACTTTCGATAATGAAAAGTGATAAAATAGTATTGTGTTATTGATTGAAAAATAATTTGGAAAGTATAATATGCGCTAGTCGAAATTTTATCACATCGATATACACATATTTCATACAACGTTTTCCACTTTTCGTTCTGATAAATGTTTAAATTGATTGCTTTATCATGAGATTTTCTTAATTGCATTACTATGCACAGAATCATAATATGCACAATTTAAAACCTATTTTTACGCAAGACATACTTTTTAAAGTTTATAAGAACATTTTATATAATGCAAAATTTATCATGTTTTTTTATTTGTTACTGAACATATATTGTATGTACATATCGAAGGTAGCTTATCGAACATATAATAGAAATTCAAGCATTATACATATGTAACATTGAATTTTTATACGTATATTCTGTGCATATTTTTCATATATTAAGTGTGAATAACATATACAAAAATTTGTAACATAATATACATCTGGAAAAAAAAGATCGTTGTGTCTAAAAAATACAAGTTAGTATAAACTCATTGTTAATATTATTTATTCTTTGCTTAATATTTGATAAATATGAAATGGAATTTTAAAATATTTATTAAAAATTATCATTAAGTTTTAGTTACAATACTTTTAGTGTAAAATATTCACAATTGATAATAAAAGAACATGATATAAATAAATTATGTCACTATCGCGATTAATAGTAAATATTTTTATTATTCATAAATCCGTTGTATGTCACTATTATTATAAGACATACCACAAGCTGTACAGTGATAATCTTGGATAGATATTAAAGCTTTTCTACATAATACATGTTTACATGGAAGCTGGTAAAAAATTCCATTAGGACAACAGGAACAACTATTTGATTTAGAGCTTTCACCATGTATTTCAGAAATACTATCAAAACGTTTTAGATGTGGCACTACTTTTTTAACTTCAGCATCTATATTACTATCACTTTCAGCAGTACAATTATTTATCTTTTTGCTTTCTATTTCTTCACAAGATGATACATTAAAATTAACAGTCTTTAGTTTCTTTACTGATTTACTTGAAATGGAAGAGTTTCGTTTATTAGATATTACAATAACTGGCAGTTTATGACAAAATTTTTTACTTTCTTGTGTATTCATTATTCTACTATGCAACTTGGATTTATTGTCACTTAAACTGTTATTTAACACATTCTCTTTTAACAAATATTTAGGAATTTCTAATACTTTCTTATCAGTTGTATCTGAAGATGATGTACGACCTAGAACTCTTGGCAGCCTCTTTATTTCTTCTACATTACTATTTTCAAGTAAAAATTTATCTATTCTTGCTTTTAAAGCATTTGCTATAACAGGCTTGCGATCTTCACTAAATGGCATACCAGTAAAAGGATCTGTTAGTCTTCTTCCCCATATTGCTTCAGTTTCTTCATGTTTTTGTAATGTGGTTTGATCAATTATTTTTCCACTAGGTAATAAAATAGGCTGTGTCATGATTTCCCAAGTAATAGCATCTAAGAAACATTCAGGAACTTGTAAAGATGATTCTAATTTTTCTCTGAAACAATCAACAGCATATTTTTAAAATAATTAAATGGTTTAAAGTATATTAATGTAAAAAGTAATGTTATATTTACTTATTATTAATAGTAGTAACAGACAGATCATTATTCTCTGGTATTTTTATTGATTCAGATATAGAAAACTGTTGTTTAGACCACAAAGTACAAATACTAGCCATTGTATCTTTTCCACACCGTGGTGATACTGTTCCCCATACTTCAATCTTACCTAATGCAGGTACTGAATTTTCTGTTTTACATATACATATCCTTAAATTACTTATATATGTTGTTAAGTACTGCATAGAAGGTTTCATATAGCGCTTTAAAAAATTTGGTGGAGCAGAAATTGTTTCATGATTAACATTCGGTGGATAAAACAGCAATCCAACATTTGAATGGTCTAAGTATCCAGTAGCTAATAAAGTATAAGGCACACTGGCATCGTTACTTGTTTTGGAGTATAGTTGAAAACCTGATGATTTCTGTGAGCCAACATGTGGCCAAATTAAAATATGATTGATACGTATGTTACACAAAAATGTAATATCAATATTGACAGGAGGTTTGATACAAGCATAAGCTAAGAATCCTTTATCATTGTCACTTATGAGATTGCTGATTTCATATCCTTCTGTACTAATAGTATTACAATGAATTTCTGGTCGTAAACGGGGATCACAGAAATTAAAAAGCATTCTGCTGCTTCATCAAAGCATTTAATATTCTTCGAAGGACATTTATTTATAAAATTTACATATCATTTTTATCGAACTATACAATTTCAAACTATACAATTTATTATATGCATCGTCAGGTTTGGTCAGACTATAATTTCAGTTTAGGTTAGTGTTCCTCAGTATTAAAGCGCGTCAAACGTATAGGTTGGACGTAAAAAAGCACGTGGGCAAATAAAATTACAATTTTATTATAATTTTTGACTGAAAATAACCATTATTGTTATAAAAAATGGAGCAAGTGACGGTTAAAATGGAAATTGACGACAGTATGAAAGAAGGAGATGGTGATGCTATAGAACTTAGTTACGAAGAAAAATTGAAATACACAAATGCCATAGCCAAACCTATGGCTCCAAAGAAGTTAGCAAAAAAGATTTATAAATGTATAAAAAAAGGTAATTATTGTTAAAAGGAGATTTTCTAAGATTTTTTATTTCATATATATCAAGGATTTTCTATAAAATGTAATATTTATTATTTGTAACATAACCATTTCAGCTTCAAAACAAAAAACATATCTTCGAAATGGATTAAAAGATGTTCAAAAACACCTTCGTAAGGGCGAACAAGGGTAAAACAAATATACATTTACAGTTAAAAATAAAATTTTTAGTATTCAAGATTTTCATAACGATTATATATGTTTGTTAGGTTAGTAGTGTTTGCTGGAGACGTTTTCCCTATAGAAATTATGTGTCATTTACCAATTGTATGTGAAGATAAAAATATTCCATATTGTTATACACCTTCAAGGCAAGATATCGGTGCTGCAATGGGTGTAAAAAGAGGCAGTCTTATGGTTCTTATTAAAGAACACTCAGAATATAAGGATCTTTACGATGAAATTAAATCTACAATGGTAACATTATCAACTCCATTATGATTTCATATTAATCATTTACATTTTTAATCATTTTGTAAATAGAATAAATGAATTTTGTCGTAAGACATTATTGTATAAGGTTTTGTATTTTTTGTATAAGTTTCTATTGAAAGCAACTTAGTATGTAAGTCATACTATAAGTCAAAATAAAAATGTTCCGTATGTATGTACATACAGTATCAAGCACAGTAGATTTTCGTGGAGAAAATGGCGTTTTTTGATTAATTTTGACTAATTTTGACGATATTAATATTAAAAATGATTTACAAACGAAATAATATCATTTTTAATTATTAAATACTATAAAATTTAGTATATAATTGAGAAATATGGATAATAGCATAAATATCAATTTGATTTCTCCCGCGCGAACGTTTACATGCAAGTGGTGGGGAGAGCCACAGGCCTATATATGCAGCGCCTCCACCTCTGCAGCGCCACTTTCCTCGGGACCGCTCTGCCGCCATAATGTCGGTTTAGAATGGAATACGACAGTAGCGCTGCTGGAACGATAGGTAATGTTTAGACCTGTTAATGGTAATTTCCACACATAAGATACGGAAGTTTTCGTCACCGAAAACTTCATTTTTATCAACTATTTTGTTGCGATTTAGAACGGTGAATTTAGGAACTACATTAGGTTAAACGATCAATAGATCATACTGATTGGTAATTAAAAGGAAAGAAGGATAAAGTTTCAGAGAATATGACTTTGGTTCCTCTCTAACATCGGCTTCATGACTTTCTCAAAATAGAAGACGAAATAATCTTTCATCTGACGTTAACCTACTTATCTCAAGTTCTTAAAATAAAAAGTTACGATTCTCAAAACGTATAATTATATTGCGTGAACAGTGTACTTCGTTTGTGCCATTAGGATCGATATACGTTTTCTGCCAAACTCTATTGGCAAGAATACCATTTGCCAGTCTACCATTCTCGGGTCGTATCCGATCGAATTCATCGGAATGGCAGTAGTAAACATCGGTAACAACTACGGTGGAAAAGTAGAAACAGTAGAGTTAGCGTAGACGAGGTAGGTAATGTGTTGGTGGTGTTAGCCCAGAAGCTCTTTCCCTTTAATTATTGATCATACCGACGGTTTCGTTGGAGAAATAGAGTTCCATATTATCACGCGATCCTATTGTGCAGTATAAAACGTGCTCGTGTACCGAGCTCGGAAACGATAATCGTTTCGAGCACATATACTTCGATACTGTTATGAATTTTAATAGATTAACAATGGTTTTCGACTGAAACGAGTTCATACAAAACCTGAAGCGTTATTGCTTTTTTGAAAGTATTCAAGAGAAATTATTAATGAAAGTACAAATTGGAAAATGTATTTTTTTTTTATTATTGTAGGAAAGAAGAAGCCCACTACATTTTTCAAAAATTACATTCAAATAGACAATTTGAAGTTGTGATTTCCTCTGTATCTAATACTTTTGTATGTGTGTTGCAGCTTTCAGGCGTCGGTCAAAAATGACCCTGAGGGTCCCCCTACGAGGGTGAAGGTGCGACTATATCGTTGTGGACGAATGTGGAGCTCAGCGTATAAAACGTCGCTTTTCGATCGGCTCTCCCAACGTCGGGCGTACCATTTGGATTTTCACCGTTTAAGTAGAGCCGAGGGGAAGCTAAAGCCGACCAAGCCCAGGAGAAGCTTTGCCGTGGAGCCGTATAATACCTACGCGAACGACGCTATGCAAATAAATACGGCGCAAACGGGAATGTAGGAAAGTAAAGCGGAGAATAAATTGAAACGACGGAGGCGTCGAGGGACGATAGCAAATTATGGATGATATACACTCGGCGCAATGCCTACCCTCCACGTTAGATGGAAATTAAAGATATCATCATCGGACGTATTCCTGGAATTGGAGTCAGAAGATGAATTTTGTCAAAGGAATGTGACAGAGCACATAGTACAAGTAAGAAAAAATTTCATTTGATTTGATTTTTTTTTTTTAAAGGGTAGATCGGGGACGGTAATCATTATTTCAAAAAAAGATCAAATTAAAGATTAAGAAAAAGAACAAACACATAATTACAAAGGGAATATTAATATTACAATTTTAAATCAGTAAAAATCAGTTACTTTAGGGTATCAAAAATTCATTCTGTTCATTATACACGTCTGTTGCGTATCTGTACTTCTAGGACACTGATAGGTATATTTCAAATATCATTCTTCATTATATATAAAAAATTTATGTTAATATCTATTCAATGTTTTGAGATGTTTAACGTGTTATTATCGCCCCCGGTCGACTCTACTCATTATCTAATCGAATTTATATTTACAATGTAAGTACTCGAATTCCATCACTATGCTATTGCACTACAGAATATGTAGTATCAAAGGGGGGGTGTATCGAAAAATATCGGTAGAACGCAATCGCATCGTCACAATTCAGAATGATTCGATAACAATGACCTAGGCCGTAAATCAAACAATGCGTCGTAGTCAACTGTTTCGACTGAATCGTGTGTTTCGCGTACACGGTTGTACGTTCGTGTAATTATTACGCTGTAATGCAATCAGCCGTTGGCCAAATGTTTGAAACGGTAAGCTTAAAACGGTACACATATATACAGACCCTGTAGATAGCCATGGTCCTAGCATCGGTACTATATTGACCCTGACGCAAGCTTACCAAGTTCGCCAATAGCATCCCTTCCGCAGTGGTCGCTTCTGTTAATTTCATTCGCAGGGTTACCTCGCTACGACTTCGCTCGAACCTGCTAGCTTCTACCGATTTAACGGCTAATTTATCGATAACATTCATTCTGTTTACCGTGGAAACGACTCTGTTTGGCTCGGGGAAAAATGCGTTACCAGGGAAATGGATATTTCTTTCAAAATTTCTGCAATAGTAGTGTGCAAGTGCAGACTATCATTATTCATATTATCACCATTAACACCATTATTACCAGGAATATTACTATTATTACCGTCATTATCATCATCATTTCTATGTCACTCAGACTTGCATTCTGAATGTGCCATACCTCGTAGTAGTGGATTTTCCCAAAATCGCAGATAAAATTAACCCTTTGAAGACAGAGCATTTCTAAGGTTGAACAGGGTATTATTAATTCAAGGTAGAAGAAGTAATAATTCCATCCTTCAAAGCTTATATTATAAATCTTTGCTCTCTACACTTATAGCTGTGTTTTATACTAAGAATATAACGCAATGAGTACAGAATTATAAATTACTATGAGAATGATGTTTGAACATACATTTGTCTGTAAAGGGTTAATATTTTCAAAATGATTTACTGGTAATCAGAAATTCTCAATCCTTAAATCCTTTTTCTTTTCATAAAATTCTTGTCCACAATTTTGGGAGAATTCAGCATTGTGTCTCTGTACTCAAATGCGCTAAGCGTGGCAGTAAAACAACGGTAGCTCATTAATTTGAGATACAGTGTACTCTCTGTCGTAATTATTCACGTTGTAGTCGGATTTACCATCGGTCTGATCCGTTCAGAATCATGGTGTTACGATACGGAATACACGATCGTTCGCAATAAAGCTTGCCACGATAAACTAACAACAGCCTATCGGCAGAAAGAGCAACGGGTATCGTTTTTGCCCTTAGAGTATTACATCGTTCCGTGTCGCAATAACGAGCCGGTGGCTACGATTTTTGTTCGTTTCCTCGTTTGTCTGTTTGTTTGTTTGTTTAGCGTTTTTTTCCCCTGTGGTCGATTGGCCCTTTTGAAATTAACCGATTGCCATGCAAAACCGAAACGTCAGCTCGGATCGTGAAAGAATTTTCATCGGCTGAATACTGTCCCTGGTATTCTTTTCGTCGGATACCGGTGGGGCGGCCGTAGGGAAGAGAAGAATCGATTGATCGGATTACCACGGCTGTGATTCGAACCCGGATCCTTCTTCTGTTTGTCGGACGACTTCTCTGCCGATTGAGTTATTCGGCACGTCGACAGATCCTTCCTTGCTAACCTTAATATTCGAAAGTGGCTGCTTTCTGCGCCATTTTCCAAGCTTTTGTACATTGTCAGAAGGGAACCTGAGGGGCTATTTAAGAATTTATTTAAGACCACGTTCTTTAGCTTGACTAAAATAAGAATTAATTTTCACTTATTACAATAATCTTTTTATCAAGAGTCAGTTCACATTTTCAGAGGGTTAGACTCATCCCAATTTAAACAAAATCAAAGCGTCAATGGTCTCGATACTATCATTATTCTTTTTACCAAAAATCCTCAGAAATACCTGACCGTCTGTGCATTGTACGAATACGGTGGGTAATTTGCGAAATTTTTGAATTATTGGTCGGATCTTTGGGAAGTATAAGCCACGGCTTCATACGCGCGGAGGGAAACAAGTTTGCAAATCGTCCCTTTTATCCGGAACTCGTAGAGCAGATTTGTTCGCTTTCCCAATTCAAAAGCGTTCCCCTCTACTAGCGACGTTCCTGCATACATGATCGGGAGATAGCGTGATCATCCTTTGCTTGTTCGGTTGGATATAAAACCTTTCTTTCCTTTTTTTTTTTCCTTTGCGACGAGCGTACCCGCGATAAAATAGCACACCGTTTTTCCTTTCGACGTTCTTTCGTCTCGGAATTCAACTTTCGGAATTTCAAACAGCCTCCGGCCCGTAAATCGTCTGGGAAATCATCCGAGATTATTGTATGCGACGCGGGATCGCTACCTTTATCCCACCTAATCAACGGTTTTCTCGTTCGCGGTGAATAGTCAGCGGGAAAGCACACAGTTTGTTAAAAAAAGAAAAGAAAAATCGTTGAGGATGTACAGGGTAGATACACTAGGGTAAAACGAATAAAAACTTCTTAATGAATGTTATTTTTAATTTTCAAAGTTTACATTCGTACAATTTAACTCGTTCGTTTAATGAATGATAATTAAAATCGTTTTTAATTTACCAGATACATATTTTATCGTACGCGGACAAACAAAGTGTAACGATTGAATATCTCCAAAAATATTGACGGTACTAAAATATGTCACCAGATAAAATTGAAAGGTTTTAAAATACATGTTTTACCAGCGCGTTTATTTATCTGTCTCACTTTTATTTTGTGACAACGTTCTTTATCAGTACACGCGGTCCACGTTGTTCCAATATTTTAATATTAATAATTTGTATGTTTTCAGACATAACAAACATACCTCGAAAATATTCACTACACGTGTTTACATTGTGTACTTTCAAAAATTGCATTTCGAGTCGCACGGAGTTTGTGTCAATAGCGTTTAGTTCGTGTTCTGAAATTGTCAAGTTCATTTAACTTTGATATTTCGTTGCAAAACGCGTTTATCATTAACAAATATTAGTCTTGAAATTTTTTGTTCGAATGTCGAAGCAATTTACTTCGATATTGATTTATTTGATCAAACGGGTGTATATTTTAATGTTTATTATAATTATTATAAATGTTCTATCCGATGAGAGTACATTTGTTGATAGAAATAAATGGAATTCAAATGAATCCCAATTCGATTCAAACGAACCAGAATTTTTTCGATATTATTCTTTCATTTGACGATGAAAATGGCTGTGAGTGAATTTCCAACGACTGAGCTTTAATCAGAGGGAGTTTTTAAATGTTATGCATGAATATTAAAAGATCTCGATAGTTTGACGTAAATGGAAGCCGAGCAGTGTCGCGCTACGTTAAACGTTGTTGAAATATTGAAATACATTTCTCAGAGTGCTACGAAACATTTTCAGGAATTTATATATCACATCCTCTGATATCTTGAAATCAGGCATTTAAGCAACCAATTCGTCGATAATCTGAGATTTTCGCAAACTTTCATTTTAATAGAATTTTAACGCAATGACTGTTTTTTTTTTTTATAATCAATATTTGATAAATTGATTATTTTGTCAAAACAGCGGAAGTTCCTATCATTTCCAAGCATTATTTAATTCGGTATTATTTTATTTGCTATCCGTTGATGAATAATTTTCATTTTTTTATCACGATTAACCAGAGGACCATGACGTGTGAAAACATTAAGTGCTCTCTTGTGACGATTGTGTTGCGACGTAATTTTTTCAATTTATCTTTCGTATAATTTACATTTTTACAATTGATAAATGATAGCAAAAATTGCAACAAAATATCGTAATTTATTGTCGCAATACATTCATATGAATTAATCTTTTCCCAATTGATTACCATGCTAAATTTTAGATTGTGATTGTGATAATATCAATCATTATCAACTGCTTCGATTTCAAATACTTGCTTGTAATTTGGTTTTTTGAAACTTGTGCATTAGTTGGAGATAAATTAATATACAAAAAGGTGTTTAAACAGGAGAAACATTTATGAAATTTAGCAAAAATAAGTCAACTTTACTTTGACAATTAACGCATCAGAGGAATAATGATTTTTAGTTTAATTATTTAGAACATCAGTTTATGTTATTAGTAAAATATGAATACCCTGCCATCATATTGCATGCCCAATTGCACATAATATCTCAGTTATTTCAAAATGCAATCATAATAAAACGCAATTCATTCATATCACCTTATCTACGGTGGTTTCCCTCGAATTTCCGGAAATCGCGCAGAATAAATCCATGATTCATCATTAATCTCTCGCGTGAATGAAATCAAACATTTCAAATGTTCAAAATCCGATCGATTCATTGAAATCTGTTAACATAACTCGAGTTAATAGACGGCCTATTTAAGCCGTGTTAGACAACAAAATCTACGATCGAATTTATACGCATCTCGTATCTGGTCGTCTTATCAGGATCGGACAGATTATTATCACCGGTAACGAAACTGTTCAAACATTCTCGTCATAGTTTTATCGTACGACGCGTCGATTATTGTTCCTACGTTATACGGTTCAACGGCTCTCGAGCAACACCGATAATCAAACAAAATCCGCGAAAACGAGGGCGTCCATGTAAAACGCTGCCGAACACCTGTCGCGTCGCGAAACGATACCCGATCGATCCCGATGCTCGGCTACGCTTTTAATATCGTATCATCAGAAACGAATTGAAATCGAACCAACGGACAAACATTTTCGCGTCCCGTTCGTCGATATTTTACGACGACGCTTTTATTCGGATCCGGAATCCAGCACTCGATAATGGCCCCTGACGATTACATATCTCGATTATCTGACGAGTTATATAGTTGTCTAAGAGACGCGATATTGTTCAGACGATCGCGATCGCGTTGTCGAAGACTGCGAGGTACAGATAGCCGCGTCGAAACCCGTCATATCTCGTCTCGACTGGGAGAGTTTCATTTTTATTTTTTCCCCATTTTTTTTTTTTCGCTTTTTTTTTATTATTATTGTCGGTTGTCATGACGAGTGTCAAGGAGAACGTACCAAAGGTAAGCTCGAATAGCGTTTGTCGGGAGTGTTTGTGATCGGGGAGCAACAAACTACGGTAACAACGTGGAAATTCGTCGTTGGACAATGGACTGTCAGGTGTCACACGTATGGACGGCCCTCCGTTGGGACGTTCGATACGAGTGATACATACGTATCGCGCTAAAATCCTGTTCGTTAAAATCCTGTGTACTCTAGCGAACCAACATTGTACCCGTGTATCCTCGTGATGGCAGCTCGTCAACCCTTTCAGTGAGAAGCTTTACAGACGTTCCTACGAACGTCATTCGACTGCCATTTACGATTGAGAACGACATTTATTTATTTGCTCTTATGTTTAATCCTTCGCGTATCCACTGTCACGGTATATTATATTGACACACGTGCTGCTTTCAGTGTCGATGCATGTGCAACGTTGTGCTACTTTCTAAGCTGTGCTAACACTATGTAGCACCGTGAAATTTGTTAGAATTCTTTATGAAAGAAATCTTTATGAAGAAGGTCATAAGTATTTTGTTATTAATTTCTAAAGATACATGTTCTTTTTATTCTTACGAGCAGGTGTATCTCCTTAATTGACGTTCGTTATGCTGTTTTGTATTTTGAAGCATTGTTATCAATGCGCGTTGGCTTTCTTCGAGACGTTTTCATGTTAAAGTACATATCAGATAATAATTGACAACGAAAGCTTTTTACTCAGATTTTAATGAGCTTCCCCACGTTATTATCAATCTTTTTATACATAATATTAGAAAAAAGATTCTTCAGAAACCTGTATATACACTAGTGGAATTAATTTTGGCCACTTTTAAATTTTCTAATCATTGTTTTCTAATTTTAGGACGTTGCTTATATAAAAAAATCAGTAAAAAGACCATTTACAGTTATACTTTTAATACACAGGTAGAAAAGGTTGGAAAAAATTAATATTTCGTTGGGTATCTTTTCATCCTGTGATTGGCTATTTCATGTCATGCAAAAACAAAAATAACAACACAGTTTAGATTCTTTTAAATTAAAATTTTTAAACATTTACAAACCAAATCATGCGAAAATGTTAAGTATAAACATTATAGATTACAATAAAAATATTACGGTATTAATTTAGCATAGCAGAATATATATTATCTGCACAAATATGAAATAAGGAATATTTTTATTCAAACTGTCCAGAATTAATTCCACCAGTGTAGTACTCATTAAAACAAGCAGAGCAGTCAGGGTAGGAAAATATTTCTTCATTAATGAACTTCATATTCTACCCTTGCATTCATTAAATTCTTAATTTTCATTCATAAAATTTCTTTGGAATAAATGAAAACTAAAAGTACCTTTTCTTGATTTATGCAATTTATTTTCAAAAGAGTTCCTTTGCAATGTAAAAAAAAAAACATCAGAAGAAAATTTGCAAGTATCTACTAAAGTCACTTGTTTGGTTCGAGTTTGTTTGAAAAGGTATTGTTATAAAGCTTCTCGTAAGAACAACATCGTTCTATCACAGATGCACTTGAACGGAGGTCCTTGGAAGGAACAGAGTTTCCAATCAACCGTACAAACGAAGCTTCGACGGAAATTTCGGTTTACCAGTGATTTCGTCGAGTACACAGACGCTTCGTTGAACGCGCGAGGATCGTACGCCTGTCGAAAGGATCGCGAGCGTGTCGCCTGGAAGAGAGGATTTACAAGCGGGTAAAAGCGAGACCGCGTCGCTTCGGTCTCTAGCTGGAAGCAAAATACTAGAGTTTGTAGGTTGGTTTCGACGCGACCGACGGAAAAGAACAACGCTTCTTATCTCTGTTCGCAGCGTACAGTTACGAACAGATTAAACTACCAATGTTCGTACCGGTTAGACTTTCGAGATAAATTCACTCGATTCGAGCGTTTCTCTAATCTCGTTACGTAAATACCTTGAGCGGTCCTCCGGAAGCGCTTTCGCTTTCCCACTTTCCGCATTACCTACGTTCCATCCGTATATTGTCTCGCATATTCTCCAACCACCTTCCTCCTACCCTGATCTTGTCTGCTTCGCTTCGAGGCTCTTGTCTCTCCCTCTTGCGACGCCTCGATTTAGACGCTTCTTCCCTTTGTAAACCGCCGTGATAATTTCTATGAGGCAAATATGACGTAGCCCTGTGTTATTGGCAGGTAAAGAGGATTTCTCTCGGGGTCGGTGGTGCCTTGGTGGAGCTGGCACAGGATCCTGAACGGGGTAGCTGGGCCAACCCCATTGAGTTTGTTTTATCCTGCATCGGGTATGCCGTTGGCATTGGCAATGTTTGGCGTTTCCCTTACCTTGTATATCTTAATGACGGCGGTACGTATATACACGTGTTCAGTACATATATACTGGCTGTATCATAGTACGTGGACATAATTTCAGTACACGTGTGGATTTACTAGGTATACATAAATAATAGGAAAGGCTGATACAGTTGATTGCGAATTTAATTGTTTTAATTATTATTTCAAATAGGTTTGATTCAACGTTTGTTAGATGATTCAGGTGATTTTTCACATTTTATATAAGGCTGTCGCGTCATTCGCCGTTGAATTCATATTAATCACATATTGTGACACACTCAGTATTTACATACGTGTTGTTCAACGGATTGCAAGAAACGCGCATAAGCGTATGGCGACACTCGTCCCCTTGACAAGGAACACGTCCAGTCGAGCTAGGTAAACAGATAGTCACGGAGTATACAAACGAACCAGTGGATTATGCGGAATGATTTATTTCCGCGTGTGGTTCGTTTCTTCTGAAAAAGAACAAAAGGAAAGCGAACAAGGGAGAAGGAGATCCGCGGAGCCGCGTGGTCGACGTGACGAAGCGGCTAATTCGAATAATTAAGCGTAGTTTGGCAGCTTGTGACCAGAGCGTTCGGGGAAATTTAATAAATCTTTCCTGACTGCGTCCGCGGTTATGCCTGTTGATACGAACGTCCTCCGACGTTCCTACGGTTTATTTGTTAAACGATGAAAAAGAGAGACGAACCCGCATCCCAAAGAACACTTGGCTTTTAATTATTCTATTTTACTTCCACTCCGAACGTTTTGTTCTTTTCTGTTTACGCAGACCCGCTCTTCATTGTTTCCCCGGCAGGCTCTAATAAAAGATGGGGTAAAGAGAACACGAGCAGAGCCAAGCCGTTTTAACCTTTCTATTGTAACGTATTTCGACGCGTTAATCAGGCCTTTGATAAATTTTCATTAATATCCATTGGTGCTACACGAACGATTTAGCCGATTCTTTGAAAATCAATGAATATTAAGTTCATTGGTTATGAAGTTTGGTCATCATTTTTGATCGAGTAATTTCAGTTCGACATTTTTCAAATTTAAATACAGGGTGTTTAGTTAGGGGTGGTATCCTTTGAGGGGGTGGTAGCTAAGGTGATTCTGAACAACTTTTTCCTTAACAAAAATACTCGATAATGCTTCATTTTTGAATTATTAATGAAAAACACCGAGCAATTAGAGCGCGCACAGTGCGCATGCTCGGCCGTAGGAGTGTCGGCTACGAACCGACGCGACGCGACGAGCCGAGTAGTTTGTTCCCGACCACGGACGAGTGCGCTTCTCGTAGCCGCCGCTATCGCGGCTGAGTGAGCACGCGCGCTCTGATATTTTTAATTATTCTTAAATATATTATCATATTTATTATCTGTATTTTTTTAAATGTATTATTACATTTATTATTTTAATTTTTTTAAATATTTTTTTTTTAATTGACGTTAAAATATTTTTAATTATTCCTATGACCTACTTTTCTATTGTCGACACACGTGGTTTTCGTATGTATTTACAGGCATTTTTTTAATACCATTCATCTTAATGTTGATAACCATGGGATTACCAATATTTTTTCTGGAACTCGCAATCGGACAGTATTCGGGTCTTGGCCCTAACGAAGCGTTCACCAGGATCGCACCAGCTTTTCAGGGTGTCGGCTATTGTACCCTCGTCGTCATTTTGCTGGTAATGGTCTACTACATGGTGATCGTAGCCTGGACTCTTTTCTACACTTTCGTCTCGTTCATGCCAAAGCTGAAATGGGCCTATTGTGACAACGATTTCAATACGAATGGTAAGCGTCGAATGTAATGAGTCCTTTAGAAATCAAATTGGTCAACCCAATTACTGTGCGATCTGTTGTTTGACATAGTATTTGTGAATTTGTTGCGCCTTCAAATTTGAGATTCTCGCGATTATTTTGATGATATTATTTAGTTCATAATTTTAAATTTACAGCATGATTTTTGTAATTTCTGGTTTATAATAATTAATACATTTTCGAGCTTATTGAACATTTTATACTGAGTTAAAAAATATTTTTATTATTTTACCATTTGTTAATATCAAATAATGTTGTTTTCTTGGCACTTTGTTATTTCCAATCATTAATTTTCGAAATGATTAATTATGAAATTGAAAATCCAAATACCATTGCTATGAGAAAATAAACCCAGGAAAGCAGCTGGCAAAATTTGATAAAAATGTTTGATGTTTCTCTAGTGTAATATTGTAATAATATTCGAGGATGCTTTTTCAATTTTTCTTAGGTTAACTAACAAAGAAACATTTTCAGCAGCTTATTGCCGCGTTTAATGACATTATCATTAAAACGTGAGCACGTGCGAACGCATAAGGGAGCTCTTGAAACCGGAAATCCCTTGTAGAACGAGGTAGCTCTAAAATAAACGATGGAGGGCAACAAAGCGCTAGTATAATTAGTCCTGGTCTCCTGACGATCGTAACAAAGTATTCTCGTGAATGTGTACAGGTGGTTCAAAAAGTTGCTGTCAAACTACTGGGATACAGTTTTTGACATAATGAATAAAAAATATGTTTTATATTTCTTTTAATATCTCGAAAGATATCTATTAATATCCCCCTCTATGAATATTTTATCATTCTATTATTACTAGGTATTCTATATTCTGCTATTCTACTATTCCATTATTCTCAATAAAATATTAATAGAATTCTATTAATAACAATTCTGTAATTTATTGTAAAATTACCAACTTCCAAATTATAATTCTTACAGTACATTTTTGATAATTTTACCATTTTGCAGTAGGATTTTTCCAATTTCAAATCAAAATTTTCAACCAATTTCAAATCCTAAACTTTGACACAACTTTTTTCAACAGCCTGTATTCACACAGTTATAGGTTTTAATATCAACCCATACAATGTCAGTTCTACAACGCGTCGTAATCTGTAAAGGACAGCTATTTTCTTTCAATCGACAATAGCTTTTTATCGTCGTCCCATAATTATCACGTTACAGTGTCTAACGATATTGGATATCCGATATAAAACTATAATATTGAATCTTACAGATTGTTATAGTGGCCTGCAAGAGCTCGAGTGTCAACAAGAAAACCCAGAAATGGTATTTTACAATAAAGGTTGCGCACTTGCGAAGGAAGTATGTCAGATTTACGGTTTCCAAGGGGGTAATAGCACATTCTGTACTGACGGTGACAGGGTGGAACCTCTTCGACAACTGTACAAACGTGTCTTGTCTTCAGAGGAATATTACAAGTATGTTGAATAATTGAATGTTGAAACTTTTTGGAATTTTCAAATTTCAAGCTTTGCTACTTCCCATTAACACGTTGAAAATCATTTTAGAATTGAAAAATTATTATTAACTATCCCAGCGTTTTCATTTCTCAACTGATTTAATATTTGATTTCTGTACCCAATTTTCGATACCAGTATCGGTCATTAAACGTGTTAATGGAATATCAAATATCTTAATGCAAACATCGAAGATCCCGGACAACGAGCCACACCGTCGTAAATTTATCCATGTTTACTCGAATTGATTCGTTTTACGGTACGACGGTCTGTAATCGGATGACGAGATCCATCGTCTGTTGGTCGTCTAAGCGTTGGACGACGATAAACAAGAAAATCGCGAAGAAAGGTAAAACATGTAATCGTGATCGGATATTATCGTTGATCGAATCCAGCGACTATGTGCTGGGTCTACGGGGAGCCACGTGGGAACATTTCGGAGGCATAAGATGGGAATTGTTGGGATGTCTCACCCTCGCCTGGATAATCTGCTTCCTCTGCCTGATGCGTGGTGTCCAGTCCATCGGCAAAGTCGTCTACTTCACCGCCCTTTTCCCTTACGTCATGCTTACGGCGCTACTGATACGAGGTAAGAGGGGGGCCAGAAACGCTTTTCGTGTAATGGAAAATTCGCGATCGATACGATTAAGCGTATACTTCTTCCTCTTGCTGGTATACCGGATTTAGGTAACCCTTGCCATTCCTAAAGTGATTGTTAAGGTTCGCACGTATCGAGAAGGACGAGTTGTTCAATTACCACAAATGAAACTATTAATTGATTAAATTTTGAGCATCGTTGCAGGTGCCACGCTGGATGGCGCTGGGGATGGTGTAATTTGGTTCATCACGTTCAACTGGTCCAGACTAGGGTCCACTAATATCTGGGGTCAAGCTGCTTCTCAAGTTTTCTATTCACTTGGAATTGGTTGCGGGTCATTGATCACCCTATCTAGTTACAGTGATTTTAAAAATAATTGTCACAGGTGAGTGCAACAAATTTCGTTAATTTTTATTGATTAATTTCAATATCTACTGGCAATTTAATTTTCATTTTATAAATTTTACACTATTTCTTTGAAATCTTTTTAATTAATTAAATCCTTAAGAGAATACTTTGGCGAATTTTCTGACTTTAGTTTGTGTAGATATCGCAAATACAAACGCTTAAACAGCAGCGTGTTTGGAATATATTAAGAAAAAATGTGGAAAAATTTTCTGGTTGAACTTTTCTGTTTTCTGAGTAATCATAGAGTCACGAGGTGTACCTTATCTCGAGGGAAGATTACGCCTTTTGTTTTTGTACGGGACCCTTTATGTTCACCCTCTTTATTTAATTTTTTTAATCATTCAAAATAACAATTATCATTTTAATAATTTCTCTATAATAACAGTTCTTGCCACTTCCATATTTGGCAGAAAATGTAAATTAAAAATCTTTTCACCGTTTTATAAAAAAATATTCAGACTTTTCGTTATTTCGAGTTTCTTCAAAAGAATCATAACGTCGAACGATGTCGAGTATTCCATCCAGCTATCGGCTTTCTTTATCACGGATTTTCAGCCAATATTTTTTTAGGATATCATTCTCGATCGACACTCGTCCGTTGAAACGGAGATTTGTGCGTATAGTCAAAACTGTCCCATCAAAGCTTCATAAACCAGTATCAAAACTGAAGTATTTGACCACTGAAAGAATTATATACAAAACGTATATTTTCAAAACCGACTAGCCCACAAAACCAGATATTAATCTCGTCACGCGTAAAGAAGGAACAAAAAGATACCATTATATTTAAATCGATCAAATGAAATTCAGTAATAAAAAAAAAAATACCCAGCAGTAGTAATACCTTTGATTCAAAGCCTATTAATATTCCGTAGTGGTCGTTTCGACCGGAAACGTATCCAAGGAACGGAATTCCGTGCACCGAACAAACACCGTCGAGTTTCTAATAATGTAATTCTCTCGCATAATGCTTAAGCTACAGCTTCCGGGCTTGGTCAGGTATTTTCGACGAGGGAATCTAAGCGTTGTGCACACGCTCAAAGCGTCTGTCAGCTATTTCATTTTGCACGATGCCGCTCGTGAGGCGAGCCCGTCCAGGCCTCTGGAAGTAAAACGATACTCGCCAGGACAGAACGGTTCACGTTCTCGAAATATTGCTCGAAGTCGTAATTAGCATGATTATCCGACGCTGAACTTCCCCTCGCGGCCGACTACAATTCGTTGCACGTTGCATCGCGTATAAATTATATCAGTACGGCGCAAGTCGAATGAGCAAACGCCAGCAGGAAGCATAACTTGCCGCGCCGGCTGGCTAAGTTTTACCCCTGGCTATTAATTGTTCTTCCTCGTCACCTAACTACCCTACTTGGCATCCATTCGTTATCACGCGACACCTTTTCTATTTCTTTGAAATTTATCTTTTTCTTGAATTCAGAACGGTGATCCTTAACTCTTGAGTAACGGAGCCTGGGTCAGTCGAGAGCCAAACTTACAAAACATGTACAAGGATATTAATCAAAAGAGTTTCATATATTGAACAGTGTAAAATTTAGAAAATACAAAATTAAATTAAAATTGGGGCTCTCTTCATGGTCCGTCGTCTGAGGGTTAACAAGGGACCTCGAGTCTTTGATTTTCAAATACCAAATCAAAGCTTTGAGAGTGAAAAATTACTGCATTATACCAATATATCTAACAGAAATGCACTTAATCGGTAAACCATTGATCAATGGACCATTTGTCCATTTCTGTCTTCAGAGATGCAATTTTCGTGACCATTACGAACCTGCTCACCTCTATATTCGCCGGTTTCGTGATATTCTCCATCATGGGATTCCTCTCGAAGCAAATGGGCTTACCAATAAGCCAAGTAATCAAAAGCGGCACGGGGCTGGCTTTTATCGCGTACCCGGAAGCTGTGGTACGGATGCCTTGGCCCAACGTCTGGGCTGTTCTATTTTTCACCATGCTGTTCATTCTCGGTATCGGTAGCCAAGTAAGTACATTAAACGACGCGACGAGAGAATTGAACCGAGACGTTTCTTAAAGGCTCGTTAAAAAAAATCAAGTGCCCACTTTGAAGAGAACACCGTGCAAGGAGTTGGTTTCGAGGTACTCGACGAAATAAAGAAAAGAAAGGGGTTGGGTGGGGGGGGAAAAAGAGAAGACGGAAAACCGACAGAAGTGTGGAGACTTTTGAAAATGAAAGGCATCGTATTTCGATGTTGTTTAAAGTTTCAAGTACAGTCTCGTTGCTTGCACGGTGTCGGGCTCGGGTCGGTCAGAAGAGAATGCAAAATATTTTTCGTCCTTACTACGGGCCGTCTATAAGAAGGCGCTATTCAAGTGAGCCTCGAGAACCGGAACGGCACGTTTTGCTGTGTTCGTCAAAAGAGCTGCGGGCGAAAATGTGCTCGCGAGTAGCCAGACGATCGTGGCCGTGTTACTTTTGCATCGCCTGGCCCTCTGTCCGCCTCGGGGCTCGTATATCATGGAAAGAGTTATGGTTTGCCGTCCCACTGAAATCCACACCTTTCTTCCTCCCTTTTTCCTTCGAATGAGAGAGCCCTGGAAAGGTAAACGAACAAGACTGGAAACGAAAGCGGAGAACAGGGACAGATAGATCTACCGGGGGGTACGGAACGAAAGAGCCTTTGTTTTCTGTATGCTTTCTCTGTTCTCTCTGCGCAGCTAGTGCGTTGAAGGGTAATTAAGACGGACCGCGTCAAAAAAAAAAAGAGAGAAAAGCAAACAGAAAAAATTGTAGCAAAAAAGAAAAAGAAAGAGAGAGAGAGAACGAAAGGGTAACGAGAATCCCCGGCGGGTGGGCATCGAATCTACCTTGCAACATAGTCGGTCGTTGCTTTTTACGATACGTACAGTTCGCAGGCGTGCAAGCGATAAACACCGCCATATTGGACCTACGACCAGATTTACGAAAACACGAGAGCTACGTGGTACTTGGCATATGCGTCACTTGTTGGCTACTCGCTATACCGATGGTTTTCGACGGTGGTATTTACCTGTTCACCCTGATGGACTGGAACACCGCTTCTTGGGCCATACTATTGATCGGCATCGGGGAAGTTGGCGTGGTATCCTGGTGTTACGGCTGCAACAAATTCCTGCGTAACATTGCCGAGATGCAAATGCAATTCGGCCTTTTGCTACGTGGATATTGGTGGCTCAGCTGGGTAGTCCTCGCGCCTATCACCTGTCTGGTAAGTGCATCCCGATACTACTCGTGCCCCTGTCTTGACGCGTTACCGTGTTTCCGTGTTCCGGATCTTCGGGATACGAGCAAGAAACTATGCGGCAGTTATTTCGCTGATAATTAACCATCCTGATGTACAGTTTGTTTTACGAATGCCGGATAACGATGGAAAGGCATTTTGCGCCTCCTGAGCGGAAAGCGATGGCGTGAAATGTTGGGAATATCCTGCAGGATGTGTCAGACGGCTTGTTACATACCTTTGCTTTATGTGTCTAAGGGTAAGGAGGTTTTAACCCCTTTCGTGATCAGCAGGACTTATCTGGATGTGTCATTTATTTTTTTCTTATCGTTGCAAGTTGACAGAACGTTTAAATTAGGGTTGTTAGGAAAATTTGGATTTTTATTTATGCGAATAATTTGGATAATTCGAGCAGGTATTCCAAGTGTTTGAGTTTTGTATTGTTGGTAAAATGATAGAAATTTTCGAGGACTTTAATTCAATTATCCCTGGAATTTGGAGTATTTTAGCTTCGTTATCCGAAGATAAGCAAAAATACCGAATCGTGCGTACTGTTATTACAGTTTATATGTTACGGATATTGTTGGTTGAAAGTTTCGCATGCAAGCCGTATCTAGGAGGAAATTTATTCTAACGTTCTGCAAACATTGCAACTAACTTCAACAGGGGGTTCGAGAGCTTACTAATATTGCAGTCTTGAAGTAAATTTCCTAATAGACATGAATTATACCCCCAAATTTCCTCAAACTTTGAGAACAACAATTGTCAAAGCTTGAAAAGTTTAATAACGTTATTTGAATAAAATAGAAAAATATTCATTCTTTTAATCAGACTTACCGTACAGGTAAGTTCTTTTTTTTTTCTTTTATTCGGGTCAAGTTATTCCTTCTTCATTAGTTATGTAACGAGCACTTTATTCTGTCAGTCGAGCACTCTTACTTCTAGTGTTTTTGATATTAAATTAATACTTCTGTAAATAACGAAGTACATTCAGCGCCTCTCTAGAGAACGAATCAATGCAGCTTGATTTACCTAAATAAAAAATAACGATCTCGTTCAACGAAATACATAGAATATTCTAAAATAATTGTTAATAACTTGGAGATGTCGCGAATTTAATTAGTAGCCATATTGAACCCAGGGATTAATACATTAATAATACTTTAAAGCAAATTTGTCTTTTATTTTATATAAGTACACCATAATTTTACAAAATTATTCAGGTCAATTTAAAAAGAATAAATTGCAATGTTTATAAAATATCCGCAGAATAATTAAATATCTAATACGATGAAAACCCAAAAGTCGTAACGACCAATTGCAGATACGCTTCTGAGTTTCCGGATGTCCACGGAAGGGTTAAACAAATCCGTGCCCCGAACATAAACGTTCTTACTCCACCTTCTTTTTTCCGCTCGTGCAGCTTATAGCTAAGACGTTAATCCTTTCTATTTCCGTAGTGTTTTGCTGACGGTACTTACCGCGGTTTTGTTTCTCGGTCTATGAGTATTTTGCACGACGTTATTGATTTCCCGTTTGTTTTAGGCTCATCCCCCGCGTGTTTTTTTTGTCCTCTCGTTCAGTAAATGACCTCGTAGCCTGTCCTTATCGTTGGCGAGGGTGGTTGAAAAAATCACGAGCCAAATAATTATGTTCCAATGCGGCCACTTCTCCCTCAACAAATCTGCGAATCCGCTGGAATTCGAATCACTGATACGAGGCAAACGAATATACGGAAAGAGCACGATGAAGAACCGAGTAATGATCATTATTCTCTCGAGCTACCAATCTGATTTTCATCATTAAGATTTCTTACCCTGTTCTGTCGTAATACACTTAACAACGATGTATATCGTGCTCGATTTTTGTCCTTCACTCGAGAGTCTCGACAAACCAGACCTATATCACCCAGTAGATCGATCAATCATTATTTTAATAGTGACATTTTTGGTCTTTTCTTTTCTTGATATAACTCTTGTTCTATTTGGAACATATACATTATTAGCAACTTCTATTTCTTAATGATTATTGGAAAATATATTAAATTTATTTCTATGGTGAATGGCCACAGTGAAAATGGCAATGTATAGTACGTCACTTTATAATTGCAATAATTCTTTATTCTCAATTGAAATTTCCCACTTGGTACCTTACACAATTAATTTAGTTTTGGAAAAAATTAATAAAATTGAGAAGGAGTTATAGGAAGGGGGTTGAATTGTCAATAAAATACTTTTACTTCGCTCGATAAGATAAAAGTTAAATATAAATTTTCTTTCGCTACTTCTAATTTTGAATTACGATTTATCGGAGACATCGTGAAATTTTATTCGGGTGTAGATTATTTATGGTGTTAAAAATTCATGGTACAGCATTCATGGTACAACGATAAAAGAAACGACGAGGATCATTTTGAAATATTTATTGTTTAACTGTTCGTAGTAGTAGAAAAGATAACATCCAGCGGTATGATGGAATATTTATAAATAAAATGAACCAGTAATTACAATTGTATTTTTAGATATTGTTTTATATTTACGTTAGCTTCAGTTTCATTTTTGTGAATGATTTTTAATCATTTATTTCAATATTAATAAATTCAATAATATTTAGGTTTGGAAATTCTTTTTTTTATAAACTATTAGCTTTTACTAACCGTGTAATAAATATAAATACAGGATTAATATTAAAATATATCTGTTAACTTTTGCAAAATGAAAATACTTTACACGTAGCAGAATATTACTAAAATATTATAACAATATTTTCTCTGCTATCGCTCTGATCCTTTTAAATCCGTATTAAAAATAACGCGCTTTTAATTATCTCTATAATAAACATATGACAAAATATTTACCGTCAAGGTTTACTGTAAACAGCAGAGCCGTGTTTGCCTTAGTTCTGCTGCATAAAGTATGCACAGCATTCTTTTTTTCACATCTTGGCAACATAACTTGGTTACATTCAACCAGCAAAACCGTGCAAGGGACAACGAGCGTTCATTTTCTTTCTTTTCGCGTTAAATTCCTTTTTATCCGCGATACTTGCTTCCAAACAAGGAAAAAGAAAGGAACGTGCACAAAATTGTAGTTTTTTCCCTCAAAGCGCAAGTTTAACGTGAAATACAACTATTAATTCTAACGCCAGCTAGAAGAGAAACGTGATTATAGATCGTCTATAGGTACAAAGCAGTAATTTCCACGTGAAAGGTATTTTATTTTTTTCTTTATTCCATCGTCGCTGTAAATGTAAAATTACAGTGCGCAAGCTATCGCGAATGTGCGCACAAGGAATGACACTAGCTCGAGGGAATGATCGCTTTAACGAGGAGGTACGACCATTCGTTCCTTTCTTTTCTATGCTTTTATACATGGTGTCACGTCTAACTTCGTTATCCGCGAATACTCTACTTTCAGAACTTTAAAAAGTATTTTTCATAAACGTCAAACTGTCAAGTGGTATGAGATTTCATTAGCCGTATTAGGTTGTTCCATACCAAGCGAGCACTTTTGAAACATCTACAGTCTGACACGATTTGATGACATAAAAGTGCCGTTAAATAGCACTTATCCTACATCAATTTGAAGCACAAAGTCTAAGGAAAATAACTATGTAAATGCTTCATCAATATTCTTCTTACAAAATGGCTGCACTTCGTTTACTTCTATGAATACGTTATGTCTGACTATATATTGATATTTCTACTGTGGCAGTTAAAATTTACATTTTTCTTCTAAACTAATCAATTCTCAAATGCTGGAAATCTATTATTTCGAAGGTACTATTTTCTACTAAATATAAGTAGAAGTCACTTTTCATCCTTTCATTCTACGACTTAGTCTTGCGCGTAGAAGAATCGTTTTCGCGGTTGCGAGACCCCCCGTGTCATTTCCTCCATAAATCCATGCAAACCACAGCGCACAAAGAGAATTTTTTTCCCGGAATACAGGCGAAACATTTTAAGCTGCATACCCTGTACAGTTATTATATACGTTCGCAAAACTAGGCGGGCAGCTTGTTCCCATCCCCCGCTTTTTGTTCCCCTCTGGGGAGGAGTGGTTGCTCAAACTCCTGTCACGTTCCATTTTAGCGATCGCCAATCGTGGCGAAATAAATGATCGCGCCACTCAATCGGCCGGGTTTTCCTTCCCCAGTCGATTATCGGTCTTCTCTTGCGGGGTTGATTTAAAACAACAGATCGAATCGATAACCTGTGTCCCACACACGAATCCAATCGATCCTCGTGAAAAGAACGATGCGGGTTTCGTTCTCCTTTTTCGTCAGAAAAAAAAGGAGTAGAAACCAGATGGTTCGAGCTTTGTTTCGCGGTCAATCGTCCAACGATTTATCCGTTGATTTATTATCTTTTATCCTTGATTTTCTCGATCACTTGATTTTCATGAACAATTGTTCCACGAAACCGGAACTCGCTTTGTAGGTGAACCTATAACAGGCCACTTGAAGGGTTCCAAGTTCTCGAGGGGAACGTTTTAACACCCATTACGAACTTTGGATGAGGGTTGCTTGCTATCTGGCTCAACGTCTTGAATCATACACGTCGTAAATTTGACGGTATTAGCTTTAACTGTTCTATGGTTAGTGAATGTTGATGAACACTTTGGCATTCTTCACTTAACCATCATTATTTTAATATAATCAATTCGATTGATACACTTCATTTCTAATGAAATTATTTGTGATATTCAGAATATAATATATCAAATATTGTAAGCACGATATTAATTGCAGTATTTGATTAAACTGAATTTTTATGGCTTCGTTTATTGGAGATTTCTATGATTGTTAATATTAAAGCAATTTTCAGCATTAAATTTTCAGAGCTGTGTGTTATACTCCTGAATATCACGTTTTCAATAAAAATACAACAAGTTAGTGTCTTAATAAAATTACTCACGAGCACCTGAATACTTCAGGGACATTTCAATCGATTCCGCGCTATCGTCTATCATGAAGTGGATTTCGATGGAAACGGGGTCAATTTTCATTTACCTTGAAGCTCGAGGGTGCTGAGTTATAAGAACACTCCAGGGAGAAAACGTCGAACTTTCTCCCGTTTAAAAATATCAAATTCTTAATTGGTCGTTGTACCACGAGCTCACTGCATCCCTGAGGAGTTTATGCAAGAAATAACAATTCAATTCATTTTTTTTTTCCTTTTTTTTTGTCAGGCGGTGTTCGTGTATCAAATTTATACGTACGAGTTGCCTCGCTACGGAGAGTACACATTCCCTGGTTGGGCGAATGCTATTGGAATACTGATCGGTTTGTCTACCCTGGCACCGATGCTGTTCTTTTTCATCTGTCGAGTCTGGAAGGGTCCGGTAAGTATGCTATAAGTCATAATTTAATTGAATCGCTAATAATTTTGGTAATTTGATGATTACTTTCTTTAAATTAATAAGCTTTGAGATTCCCCAAGGAAAATGGTAATGTAAGAAGAGGAGACTTCAGGCATTATAATTTCATTTTTACGAGTTTAATATTAAGACTGATTTAGAGATGGAAAGGTCTAAAATTAAATCTTAATTTAGCCACTGCTATTAAGTAAATGTGGAAGTAACAAACCCTAGAATGCACTAGCTTTCCTAATTCCAGCTTTAATTACCTGCGCGTTCGAATGATTGGATAATGAGTGAGTGGCAAAGCTTATTAGTTAAATCACTCTTTGCGAATTTCTGTCGTTGGAATGATAGTGTAAGCGCATTAATTCGTCGACCGATTACCGGCAATTGCACGATATCAAATCGCATAGTTTACGGCGGAAACGAACGGTTACAAGCCGAATCGAGATATCAGCCGGAATAATGCTCGACAAACTGGCAATTATTATGCAAACTGCTGCCAGTTTTTACGATACGCTCGCTGCTTAAAGCGCCGTTTGTAGTGTTTAGAGTTTACGACGATTCTGACTGTAATAACCTATTTTAAGACTGTTCTCCGCCAGTGCTACTCAGGTATTTTTCCTTTTTTTCCCTTCTTTTCTGGAAATGTTTCGTTCGCGCAGAGAACGGGAACGTTTCAAGTTTTTACCGTCGGTTTGTTTTAAAGGGAACGTTGTTATATGTACTTTTATCGTTCGTTTACGTTTGGATTTTTCTTTTTGTTTTTCTTTACAAATATTTATATTTGCTTTTGGATGGAAGTAACTTTGATGATTTCAATTCATTGAAAATGGTATTTTCATATTTCTCTTTGTATTTGTTTTATTTTTGCATTTTGCAAATGTTACACCTGCATTTTCATGCTGCTGTTATTAAATGTTTGATGTTGATTAATAGTAATCCGCTTAGTCGATTTGTTGCATTCAACAAAGTCATCCCATATCGATTTTCACACTGCATTAAATATTCAATTACATTGCAGTGTTAATTATTTTCTTTATATTTGTTTCGCTGCATTTTGAAATGGAAGTTTGACTTCCTTCAGCTTATTTCCATACCTAGCGTTTCAATTATGGCACGAAGAACAATCTTCATTAAAGTAGTAGCTGTCGTTTAAGTCAGCAGTCTAATTTCACGAGTTCATTCAAACTTAACTGTTTACAAAGCTGCGCGAAGTCTTTGCTACAATTTCAATTACAACTATATCATCAGCATTATGAAACGAAGATTTTTCTCGCAATCAATAGCAATTAGAATAACACCAATTATGATTTTCAAAAATTCTATAATTAATTTCTGAAGGTCATTAATTTAATTTAAGCACCTTTCTGTTAAATTGCAAATTACTTTATTTCGCAATATATACAAATTTATAAATTTTCAACATGCTTAATATAATATTTTTAAGGGTTGTGGTTTCAATAATTTGTAGAGGGGTTAACTTTACCGTTCGCTGTACTGTTTGCTTCGTTTAGAATTGATAAATGTACAGAATGCTTTCAATATTTCCTTTCTGAATCTTGTACGAGCAATACGAGAAGAATTGCAAAGGTAAATGTTTGCTTACAATTCAAGACTCTACTATTTCGTTCTTTTTCCCAGACTGTGCACATGTGTTGAATTATATTATTAGGAGAACCCTTTCCGCGAATTACACACGTGGGGATCCTAACTCAACGGTTCCCCATGGTAAGATTCCTATCACGAAGTTCTGCTGTGGAATTTAATAGATAGCTCCAAGTCCTGATGCACATCTTCATTTTGATTGTCTTCGTAAAAATAAATCAATTACATCTTCTGCATTTCGAATATTTCTATTGAATAGACCCAATAATAATTTCAGCAAACATATTTTTAATTATTTTCTTTACATTCTATCATTCATTGAAATTTATATTCGTTCGATTATCGTGGCTGGTTTGAAATTGAAGTAAATGGGGAATAAATATCGATAAAACGTTTATGCGGTTATTTTCACTAAGCTTTAAGCTTTAAATTGATACATTACGTGTGCTATTTTGTGAAACTTTTATGTCATGAATTTGTGTTAGACTTTTATCTTTCGAAATTAGCCATTCTATTGTTCTAGAATTCTATTGTTGGTTTCAAATGGCAAGCAATCTCTCTGTACTAAGAATATCGATGAAATGTTTATATCGCAATTTTCGTCAGTCTTTAAACTTTAAATTGATGTACTATAAATGTTACTTTATGAAACTTTTATGTCACGTAATTGTCGAAGATTCAATTTTATACGAGAATTTGTTGTTCTCGTTGAAAATGTTCGTCGCAAGGAAAATTGTAGAGCATTTTACGATATCTTGATAATAATTCCAGCTGTCGACGAATTGCGAATTTCGTAAGGAGTTGCATAGGGTCGTCGGGTCGCGGGTAGCCCCGGGAGTCGAGCACCGTTTTAAAAGTTGCCTCCTTCAACCGTAAAAATCTCGCGAACTTTCAACGTCTTAATACAAGTTTTTCCACGGTACGTAGGTAATCGTACTTTGAAACGAAAAGTTTCGTTCACGCTCCATCGTTCGGATCGAACCTACTATTTCTACCGTACTTCTGCCCTCTCTTGACCGTTTCCGCTTTGTGTTAGCCGATAAATTTACTATTACTCTTATCTCCTTCCCTCCTATTTTCGACTGCCCGCACAGTTCGAAACTAGTTGTGCGGTTCGCGGAGATATGACCCAGGCAAACGAAAAGAAAAGAGAATCACCTGTGAGGATAGCAATGCCGAAGAAACTTCCCATTCCTCGATACACCGATCTACGCGGATAAACGGTTAACGTTATCCTGCTCCTTTTATTTCGAATCTTAATCGTCCTTCTTCCACTGTTAAATTTACAGAAACTTTGCTACTCTTGATAATTATCAAGTTAATTAACGTTAGTCTCTTTTTTTAAAGTTTTACTTTATTGTTCCTAATTTTTTAATAGATTATTATAAACATAGCGTGCAGTTTAAGGTAAATATTTAACGAGGTCAAATATTAAGGTACGATATTTTTTTTTTTATTTATAAAAATGATATTAATTACGAAATTTGATAATTTATATGTCATTAGTTAAAAGGTATCGTGATATTGATTTTATATGTGGTTCTTAGACCTTCCCTCCTTCATATAAATTATTTATTAATAGTTTAAGACATTTATAAGTTAAGCCACGTATTTCTCGAATAATTTCCCGAATAGATTTCGTTCCAAAAGCATTTCTATCGATCACAAGATTCGCGAACAATTCGCCATTCTTCGTGGAATCTTTCATCGAGTTTACGGTTCTTGCAGCGCCAGTTCAAATAAAACGTTGAAACGTTTACTTTAGCTGTTTGCATAAACCCGGCACGGTGATTGTTCAAAGAATCTGACTTTCGGTTTAATTGTCCGCAGAGGGACTGGAGTTTGTTTCGACCCGCGAAGACGTGGGGACCGACCGTAGGGAAAAATGTGGACAACGAGACTTCACTTAGATTATCCGTCAAAAACGAGCAATCGTCTGGTGAAAAAAGGCAAGAGGATTGTGTTTAGTATATTAAATAAAATTATTTCTTTTTTTTATTTATTTGGTTCCATAGAATTTTAATTTAGAAATTAACACGTTCGCTATCCAAGTGAAATTGGGTAATGTTTTATTTAATAATAAAAATAGAAATAAAAATAAACGATACTTTCGAAAACAAGATAACTTTAAATCATATATAGTTCGTGTTATTTTATTTTATATATCAGTGTAATTGATTCTTCATTCCACTAGCGAACGTGTTAATTCTTCAGTATCAAAAGTTTAAGTGTTTTCTCCCCCTCGTAAACAGTGAATCCTGATTTTCCTCCCTTACACAAGCTTTATGAACACATTTTCTATTCACTCGGTTCGAACTAACTCGAGTAACAATTAAGAGTTTCAGGCTGGAAGTTTCGAGGGAAGCCGGTTCTGTGAGTAAGTAGAAACGAAGAGTTACGATTTCATATTTTCCAATACACCTTGTAAAAACTGCGAACTACCCACGTACCTTTCGGACCAACTTTTTAAATTAATACCACGCGAACAACGGTTCGAAGTAATGCTTTAAGTTCCGATCGTGGATAAACGCGGTAATGTGTACGAAGGGTTGCAATTAATTTGGAAATTTTTAACGGAATTCTGATTCATTGCTTGCCTTTTTTTTATTTGAATTTAATCGTGCAATCGTTTCAATTTAAAGAGTTTAAGATGGGAGCAATGTATACATACATTTATGATAATGAATTATTAATTGGGATTTATTGTGATTTAGATTAATTAAGACTGCTGGTAACCAATAATTAGTATCTTAAAATTAGTTAGAACAAAAATGATATGAGGTTTCTTAGGAACCATTCTTGATAAAGATCATCGATCGTTCCATTTTGGCGAGTAAAGGGTTAGCTGTATTAACCCGAAAGCTTCAAAACTCTGCTGAAACACCCAGAGTTGACCTTCAATTTCAGGGGTTGTTAATTAAATTTGCGTCTGAATTTTCTTGCAAATGTCCAATGTACATGATGTGTAGTATCATCTCCGCGATCCATAACCATTACTTTGTTAACCCTCGCAGTGCTAACATTATACTCTCGTATCTTTCACCTTCTGCATTTAAAATTTGTTCTTCCTAAAACGTGGCCAGGAAAAATAACATAATTTAAATTAAAAAACAATAAGTCAAAACATAGAGTGCAAATATTTTCGAGCCAAATGTTATCTGAAAACACTCTCTGGAAATTCATTTTTCGAGGTACACTCCTTTTGTTATGGCTATAAAATAAACAAAAGAATGGTGAAAGTAAAATATCGATCAGTTTTCTGCATATGCTGGGGTTAATATCTCGTTCAATTGGCTGGACGAATCTCAGCGAGCGCATAATAAAACGCATCCTGCAATGTGACGTGGACATGGCATTCGGTGGCGTTATGATTATCGGGTTACACGCGGTCGCCATGGAAAAGTGGCGAATGTCGCGCGGTACAACTCCCGTGTTTCCTTCTAATTAATGCGATGGAACATCTCCGGTACGAGGAATTCCGTGTCCCCGTGGCCGTAGCAATATCGTGCGGCCGTCTCAGCCGCTTGTACTCCGTCTTATGGGGAATGTAGAGGCGACGAGAGTGCGGCTTGCGCTCCACGCTAATGAGAATTTCACTCGGTCCCCCTGGTGTGCCAGCAATTCACCGGAAGTACGCGTGTGCGCATCGATCGATGAACGCCGAACGTTTTTTACCCCTTGAATATGGCCCCGTTAAATTGCTTCTCGATCCTGAATTATCCGTCCCATGCATTTTTATAAGTCCATCCTGCGACGGTTTCGCGTGTGCCACGGATTCTTCGTCTTCTCCGCGATTTCCTCCATCGTTCCGGTCGTTCTATTCATTCTAGGCGATATAACGATCGAATAATATAAAATTTCATAAATTTTTTATAGTTTTTGAGAAATGAATGGGGTACCAATTCGATGGATTGGTAGTTTTGGGTAAATGGAAGTAGAAAATATTATTAACCCTTTGAAAGAAGATTTTATTTGGAACGAGACATTTTTTAATATAGATATTTTGTTTTAGAAGTACACGTTGTTTTACATTTTAAAATTTAAACGCTTTCCATTGGAATGGTTTTATAATAACGTTGGAATAGATACTGTATCCTATTTCCCATATTTATTTAATTACAATGTATTAGTTTGCACAGTGAAATTAATCAAGAACCTGTTATTGAATATATTACATTCGATCGCTTTTCTATTATATTAACGCAATGAATATCAATTTCCGCGATAGCCACAAATGAACAATTTACATCGGCAGTTTATTTCAAATCAATTAATTTCAAGCTTCAAAACACATCGTCAGTTTAATTTGTCAATAACTCGAATATTATAATTTATATACATTCTTATCGTAACATGTCAATCTCAGAACAACATGATTATTAATCGGAAAGCCAAAATTCTGATTAAAAAAGAGATTCGTTCGTTTGTAACGCAGGGAATGGGTGTAAAGATAATCCTGGAAAATATTTTTCGTGGAACTTTTATTAACAACGAAAGCAACTTTTGCGAAGCTAAAGTTGATTAAAATTTTTTATGTTTTCTGTCGAGTTCCTGGCAAATCCAATGGTTTAACCTATATTGGTTGCACGTTTGTTTAACGGTTTGATTGCCGCCCCTGTAAATTAGGTTAAAAATGCAAAAAGAGGGAATTAAACTTCGATAGAATTGCAATTCGATGGAAGTACCGTTCCAATATTTTCAAAGAATACAAAGGTTAAACAATGGTTTCAGAGTTATCGATTACTCAGACTCGAGTGTATTCGAAATTTCTATTAGGATTATTTATATCGTTATCTGGTGATAACAGTTTCTTCATTATCCGGACTTTTCTTTAAAAGACCAAACACTTTGGCACGCGCGATTAATGATAATGATGCTGTTATTACTTACAACGTTTTAGATTGTTTCTATCGTTCATGATTTATGAGATTTCTTGAGTTCTCTACTTTTTTTCACAAATTTCGAAATACTTTGAAACATTCTAAAGATAGCGATCCATTGATACTCATAAAATTAATTAATTGCAGATAGGCGCGAGATAAAAATACTCGAGTAGTTGATAATGAGAGCTTGAAGTATCAATTCTATTTATTTATTATTTCTTACATAGTATCTATTAATTCTAGAGAAATTATCCTTTAATTTAAAAATGTTTAATATATCAAGGACGTACAGGAATTCTGTACTTTCTCGTAAATGAGAAACTATAAAGGAAGTTGATAGTATTTCCCACGCGGTATCATGAAATTTGTATGCGTTTTTTTGAGAGTCATGATGTATGGGGATCCCATGTATGCGACGCTGAAATGTTGCACCTGTTCCCAATTTTGGGAAAACAACACCACTATTTCAGTGTCTACCAGATGGGTCCTCATCTACCGTTCCACATTATTTCACGATGATTGATCGATCGTAAGACTCGAAGGAATTTTCTAATAATTCAAACTCTGATTGAAATTTCAGTTCAAACTTTACTTTTATATCTAACAAAGGTACAACTTTGAAAATATCGGACCATCAAATACCTACTAATAGCTTTTTTTTTTAATCGCGCTACAGTTAAAGGGTTAAACAAAAAGAAAAATGTGTCTCTTCGTTTCGCGATATCAACAGCATCGTGCTCACCTAATTTCGCGGCAGAGCAACTATCTAAAGTGTAAACAACTTTACACCGCGAACGAAAGAAAGTTCAGGACGAAAGTAGCCAATGAAAAAAAGGGGCGAACGATAAGAAGGGTGCTAGGTGGAGAAGAAACGCCGTGGGGTATAATCTCGCCGCGATAACGAAGCGATCGTGGCGGCTAGTTAACAACGATTTAAAGGGAAATTTATATCGGTGAAGGGGAACGCGAGCGAGTAATTCGTCCGGCGCAGCTGTAACATGGTACGCTTTGCGAAATTAGGTAACTTTGATAACGGAGGAACGCGTGTTGTCAGGTATAGGTGTACCGAGAATCAAGTTTTATATCATGAATACAAGTTAATCTTCAAAAATCATAGAGCTTTTATTCAAATTTTATGGAAAAAAAAGAAATATTGAAATAGGTGCAAATTTTCCATAAATAAATTACTATCCCCTATTCAGATTGATTTTGACAAGTAATGATACTTTATTGATGTCAAATAGTTTTAAAATTGAAATTTAATTTTGTTAAATAATTCAGTAAAGGGGAAGAATGAAAATTCTTAATTCTACTAATATTATATCAATAAATAAAAAAGATGAAAGTTTCGTGTACTTAATAATTCCGAAGGTTATACGCTGTGATAGAGCAAGAATTTCCATTATTTCGTCTCTATATATCTCCAAGAGAGGAGGCCAAAGAAAGTTTACGTCCTACGTGAAAGATATCGTCGCGATAAAAACTCGAGAGACATTGGGACGAAGAAGGTAGAAGGGTGGTAAAACGGAAAATCCGTGCCGTGAGACAAAGAACAGAAGGGGTTGAAGCTTGCGTTGGATGGTTGGAATTGAGAAAGTAAATGTAGACGGTGGGCAGTAGGCAAAAATAATTAGAAAACGAGTCATTTATTTCGCGGCCATTTCTCGAGCAGGTCAGCACTCGCAATTAGTCTTTAATTCTCGTTAGTTTTCTCGTGCAGCGGTTCGTTCGTTCGCTCTTTTGGCACCGCGTGGATGGTAGTCGGTGGTTCGCCGTTAATTGAACCTCGATCTACTTGCACCGTTGAACGAAGGAAAACCGCCGACAGAGAATTATTCCGTTAGAATCGAGCTGTGATTTTCGGTCGAGACACGATCGATTTTCCCTCGACATCTCGATGAAAATTTTCGCGAATTTTGCCGTATTTCGTGACTGATTACCCAACGTCGTTCACCTTTCATCTGATTTTATTTCCTCTCTGCAGAACTGTACGTCCTGGGTTAACCCTTTTCTATCGATGAACAGTCTCGTAATGACTTGTGAACGAGTCAGTATAGATCCTCTGGTATTTCAAAGTTTAAAGTATATTTTAAATAGACAAAAAGTATCTCCCATGCTTTCGAATTGTTTTTTGGACATTTTTTGCAAGTTAACTCGATTACATAGAAATTACTTTATTACCAGAAAATCAAAAATATGACTCTAAAAAGGCAATTTGTGCAATTAACACAATTATAAAGTAATTGTAATTTAAATTTCGTTCCATGCTGGAATTGAAAACCTGACAGAATAAACTGCAAAACTGCTTCCTTTTTTTTTTAAAACAGGAGATATAGGATTTTGTATCAATGTAAGGATCGCTTTATATTCATATTTGTTTGTTGATATTTTATTTTAGGAATCCTTACTTCCAAATCTACCCTTTTTCTCATATTTAAGAGACTCCATGAAAGATTGTACCTTTATATAAAATCCGGAAGGAATCTTCTTCTCTTTCACTCGTGTTTTCATGCAGTCTTTGCATGTCAAAAAAGTGAAAATAAAAGAAACATTTTTACTCCTGAAGCATTGTTTGTTTCGTTGTTGTCTGTACACCGTCCGTAGATTTTTCACAGAAGGGTCGTTTGTTTTTCTCTTGCACGTTTACGAAACTATGATTCTTTCAAAGGAAGAAACGAAATCGCGGAATTTCTAAAATTCTTGCTATCGCGTAGACGAAATTTCTGAGAATTTCCTGCGGTAAAAAACCCCGCTCGCTTTACATCGCAAACGCGTTACAAGAGGAAAAGAGTAAAATGCCACCTAGCAGATAGACAGTTGCCAGGAGTTGCGATGCAGGATATTCGGAGCATGAAAAGTCTGACACAGTATCATGACAGAAAAGTACTGGAAAATGGCATTTATGATATATCAAATTAAAGCTTAAACTTTGACAAAAAAAACTACATAAATACTTCGTTAGTATTTTTAAGACAAAGTAGTTAATTCTCGTTCATTATCAATGATATTTAATTTGCAAATCGGTTGATCCACTGTTTATTTCAATTAAGAACCAATCATTTTATATCGTGATTATAAAATATCTTTGTAGGCATTTTTATTAAAGTTTAAACTTTGAATTGATTTATCATAAGTGTTATTTTACAGTACTTTTATGTCATGAAATTCTGTCAGATTTCGGATATTTCCAAATCGTCCATTATGCGACAACCATTATCCAATTACTCCAAAATATTGCCCTAATACTCGTCTATGGTGTAACTGAATCTTCCAATGTTGGAATGACGAATGTATTACTCAGCCCAAAGGGGATCTCTCGGTCCCATGGTGGAAATGGTCTGACGTTAACGTAGGCTCCTTTGATCCGCGAAATGCGACATTTTCGTTGAACATCTCATTCCCTGGCTCGTCATTTTCGAATCCGTGGCTAATTGTAGCCGAGGATGTTGTTTCAAGCCACTCTTCCATTAACCGTCCAGCGGGGCAATTAACCGGAATTTCTATGAGATTCCGTGCGGCCGACTCAAAGGAACGAGTAGAAATTTATTGTTTCGATTTATTATGCAGTCTGCACACTCGTTACCGTGCCTTTTACCTCGAAAGGTCCACGGAGGGCGGCGGTCGTGTTGCAAAGCTGGCCTCTTTTAACCCTCCCATCAGGTAACAAGCTTACCCGTAGCTCTTTCGCGACGAACGCGCGACCATAATGGAAGATTTAAATTTTCAAGCGGAGCCACGCGCACCCAGGCCGAATTTGAATTCGGATCTATTTTATAATCTCGGCTATTAAAGTTGTCGCGGAATTTGCATTCACCCCCCATCGTTCGTTCGCCTCTCTTCGCGTCTGGCCGGAAATTTTTGGCCGGAATGGTAGCCAGCAGCGTGACGAAGCGACGAATGAAATTCATGGAAAGCATTCACCATGCTCGTGGCCCGTGCACGTGCGTACGTTTCACTGGATATTGTGTAGACACCATCTAACCGAGAGATTCACTTCATTTTTTTTATCTCTTCACCGTCTGTTTTTCTGCGACGGCTGGAAACGAAGTGGTGAACTCTTTCTCCGGGGGATTTTGGGTTAATGTCTTCTTTCTGTCGGATCGAAGACGAACGGGCCCGGGAAAATGGAAACGCGATTCTCGGTAAACTTGTGACGGAATCGATCGACACGTTTTCGCTATTTGCTATCGACAAAATTTAGATCATATTTTATTTTTATTTTCACGTTATTATATAGACAACATGACTTGTTATATAATTTGACGTTAAATTATCTAATCACTTATTAGTAATTAGTAATCTAATTTATTGGAATTTGAAAGATTTTATAAAATCAAAAGAAATTAACTTGCAATAGATTCATTAATTACATTGTAGGAGTAATTTCTTTAAAATAGAGAGTAATTTTATGATTTTTCTTAATGGCATATAATAGTAAAGGATAATAGTTCATATGCATATTTCTGAGTAATCGAAAGTACGTTTAAATATGTACACTTTCCTATGCAAAGTTATGGTTTAGTCGAATCCGTTGCACAGAGGGAATGGGATAAATTTCAATTTCACGAGCCTCACCTCAAACTTTATACTTCTGCACATGAAATTTGTGGTGCGATTGCTTGCATTGCGGCCATTTTGCATACTATGAAACAAGTTTTTTAATATCGACTTTCGATTTGGGAAAGAGGTTTTGAAAATAAACCGAACTAACTATAACTGAAACATGTTTTAATGAGTTTCGGTTCCACTGTTTGTTATGTGCAACAATTTTGCATAGGAAAAATTCAAAACGTGTTACAAGTAAAAAGAGAAATTATTTTAAATATTTTAGATAAAACAATACATTTTCTAAATTAGCAAAGTAACAGATTTTTTATATCTCTAATTGAGGTATTTCACTAACCTTCTCTCTCAATGTTTAAAGGGTTAAAAGTAAATTTATTTAATAATTCAATTAAATTTGTCAGTTTTTAAATTCATCGCGGATTATTTTTAATTGCAATATTTATATTTAAAAAGTGATGAAATTTGTGACGCGATATTTGGATCAGTTTCATCTTGAATTTCAATTTTCATATACGAATTAATTACTCGAAATAAATCGTATCATCCAGTAATCATGATTTCATCTCTAAATCATCATCGACGTTGAAGTGACTTTGAGGATCGTTATAACGCGGAATTTTAATTACTCATTTGATTCGCTTCTGTTCGCGTTATTCTATCGATTTCCTCGTCATTGTTTTTAATAAATCCTATCAATCTCTTAATTCTTCTTCGATCACTGAACATGATAATTAATGAAATCTATCATTCTAAGTTAATTATAATTCGATTACCTTTCTTCGAGTTAATTTATTAATTAATACACTGCTGAAACATGGATATGTAAAATTAAAGATTGATATTTAATTATTGTGAAATTATATTTGTTAGACAGGAGAAATAGTATTAATCGAAATTTTAATCCGTCTGCAATAATTTCATTTTCACAATCGTTCAATCATTTCCATTATTGCATTATCGATGACGTATCGAGGGAAAGGTACCAGATAAAATAATAACTAGTTCAAAGATAACGTCAATAATTAATTTGAAACGTACAGCTCCAAAATCTGTTATTTAATTATATAAAATTGTACCGACATTGATTATTTTAGAAAAGTTTACTAGCAATCGATCATGTGAATTAAAGTCACCGATGTGTCTTTTTTCCCAATATAAATCATCACATTTAATAAAATATTTGTACAACTTGGTTTTCCAATAACGTTCCACGGTATCAGGTACAAATCGAAGGGAAAAAAGTGAAACATGTTAATCACCTTAAACACGAACGTGTTTTAAATTAAAGATGACCCATTTACGAGAATAAAAATGAAGAAAAAACGTGCCATTTCTCAATGAACGATTTCAATTGAAACATTTTTTATTTCATTGGAAAAGAAAGTTTTACGATTTTTCATTTTTAGATACAATAGAAAATGTCTGTCAATATTGTTTTGTCTCTATAAATTATGGAGTGCATCAGTTTAGAAAATCTATTTTCCTTCGTACTGGTTGCATCAAGGGATAAAGCCAGAATCTCAGTTTATCGCGCGTCGAGGCAGCAGGCCCCAAGAGTGTGTGACAAAACTCAGAATCCTCTTTGTGTTATGCACCACTGGGAATAGATTTATGCTTTAGTTTGCAAGCATTTATTTGCCACCTCTATAGTTATCATCGCAAACTTATCTAATGTATTATTCAACGTTCTTCAATCGTAATTTATACCAATTATAAAACATTTCACTTCAATAAATATTCCTTGAATTTGGAATAATCATCTGCATTAATTAAAAATTTAGAAATTTTAGAATATTTGTTCTGCTGACGTTTAAGAAGAAAAATAACGAATATGGATTGTCTACATAAACAATGAATAATCTCTGTTTAACACTTCCCAGATATTCTAATCATGCCAAATTTTATCTGTATAATCGGAACCATGCATTTCCGCTTTGTCGACATTACGATGCTGTATGAAACGATTATCGCATTAGATTCGTACTAAATTGTGTGCATGTGTGTTATAATCAAAAGCATCAGCTACGTTACGATTTTGACAGTAATTGAAATATGACGTTGTTAGAGGAATATTCGGTTAATTAAACGATATTATATAATTCCGCTTCTAAGGTTTATTTTATTTAAGATTGTTAAATCAACTTTTTCATTACAATGGAATTCTTGCAACTATCATACACACAAAGTCATACAATTTACTGTGTTTTCAATTGTATTCTGTTCTATTGTAGTCCATTCTATTGTTCAGGTTCTTATTTATTACTTAGTTACCGCCTTAATTAGCATTTTGCAACTGGAGGCCCCAAGTCATCCTTAGCAGCGAAAGGGTTAATAGAATCATTTCTGAATTATAAATCATAAGCAAAGGGATCATAAGTAGGTCGTCGGTGTTCATGGAAATTCCGATTTTTATAGAAAATTTGCAATATAGTACCTAGATAGAAATTTATATTACATCAAAAGGATTCTAAGGAAAATTGTTCTTCTTGCTTAGGAATAAATTTCGAAAAATTAAACATTTTTTAAACTAATCAAGGTGATCTAAGTCCTTCTGTGAAAGAAATAATTCTTCTTAACGGTATGTAGGTAAAATCAGTTTGCGTAAGGTATTCAGCCACGAGAGGATAATTTATACATCGCATAGATCTACTTGTCACCGAGTTCGTTCGATCAATTTTGAAATAGTCCTGGGAGATCTGGTCCCCATACATCCTTCATGCGTAATTCGCCCTCGTTTCGACATCCGGCACTAGTTTCCATCTTACGAGAGGGGAGGTTTAGTTTTGAAGATGTTTCAATCAAGACTCCCCGACAGCCAGAGGTTTAGCAACGAAGTAGTCTTCGCTGAATGTTGAGAACAGAGACGAGAAGTTTGCTGTGCTAGGAGAGGATGATCCCTAATGCTCATAAGTGTACTCTAACAGCGACATTAGCTCGAGTGATTTATTTACGCGGCGAACGGAATTTGATACTTGCATTAATTCTGATGGTTCTCGAGTTGCCATCCTCCATATCGAACGGCTGTAGATGCATAGACAACCAGCGACTAATTGTATCGATCCTACCTATTGTGTTCATCTATCGCAATTAGTGGAGAAATTCGATTTCATTGATTTTCTAATTACGACTAGTTTTACGAAATTTCATTAACTCTACAAGTGCTGAATTTTTAATTGGATTTATCAGAAATATTTCTAAGATTTTCAATTTTAAATTAATTTGTCATAAGTTCTAATTTGAACTATGACAAGGATCATTTTGTTATTCATGAAAATCTTCTCATCCATAAATTAATTTGCCAGTACAATTAGAACGATTAATTCATTCAAACGCTTCACGTAATCTTTGCGCAGAACCAGCAGAAAGATGGAAACTTTTCATCAGGTTCGCGTTTATGTGTCGCAAAAGCAAGCTGAAAGTAACCCACGACTTTTTCGTCCCTCCTTTGAGCGACCCTCGCCACTTTAACCGGAAAGGAAGTGCACGCTTTGAAAACTCGATTCACCGAACTTTCAAGGGACAAAAAAGTCTTCATCGCGCTGAAAATATTTCCGAAATATAATTAAGTTTTCTCGTCCATCTCCTCGGGAACTGAAACTAATTACCACACCTCGTTAGTAAATTATTAACAATTTCATATTCACATTTGTCATTTCCTTCAACATCCGTTAATAAATATTAATTACACTTCAATCTCGACAAAAATCATTCAACTTCAAAATAATTCTTCTCTATATTAATTATGCATTGTGTTTGAAAGATTCAGTTCGTAACCAACTTGAAATCTATGCACGTTTTAATATTAAATGATTAGAACCGGTTGCACGAAGCATAGTTGCAAAAGTATAATACGTTGCTTAATCGATCGTAGGGAAAGTAAAGTAGAATGATTTGCAGATGGATAGGAAACGTGCAATTTTGTTGTCTGTTACGTCGTTGAAGAATCAGAGCAGTCAGCATCGTTGATTTGATTTTCGCGTCGCGAAATGAAACGTCTACTCGTTCGATCCGGCTAATCCCTCAGTTTCGACCAGAAACGAGACTTGATAGGCAGGAAAATCAAAGGGGATTCGAAAAAAAAGGGAACTGTCGAGTTCTTATTTAACAAATCGATTCGTCGAGTGAACGATGGATTTCATCGTTCTCCACGAAAAAAAACTTTCCTTTCGAAGTAAAATCGTTATCAGCGAACCAATCTCTGTGCTCCCCTTAATAACGAGTTATAGGAACCTGTGTTACGAGCGTTCTATGGTAATTTTTCAAATTTAACCCATCAAAGCTGGGAAATCGTTCGTCTTTGTTGATCCCATACATGGATAAGTATCAATCAATTCGACAAAGTTTTCTATTTCGGTTTCTCGTTAAATAAATGAACATTGAATTAACGAATAATCGTTTGAAAGTAACTTTTTCAAAAATAATAGGAATCCTGGGAATAGTAGAATAGATAGAATAGAAGAAAAACTAGAGTTCGATGTCCAACAGTTTCTATTTTTCATAAATTCCTCCAATTTTATCCGAAAGTACGTGAAAAACGAACTTTTGAATACCTCGGTTCGTCTGCATCGGAAATGACGTTTCTCAGTCCCGTCAACAGAGTGAAATTCCCTATAAAGCATGAGTGAACGACGTTAAAAGACATCGAAGTCAACACCCGAGCGACTCGTTCGCTGAAATGTCCGCCATATATCCAGGGTGAGCCGTCTCTCAAAACTTTCGCTTGGAACTTGGCAAAATTGACTTCTATCCGCTGAAAAATTGATTCGAGCCCGGTTCGTGGTTGTATTTCCTGGCCAGGAAATCCGATGTTTCTCCGCTCGATGGAACGCGAATGCACGTGCATCGCTCGTTAACAACGGCTCGCAGTAGTCCTAAACTCATTTGCATAATTAGTGCGTGTCGGTTGCAGCGGAACGCGTGACTGCGAGTACGGTCGCCGGGATCGAGCGAGATATTATCACTGATACGAGGCGCAACGCGGTCGAAACCACCGGACACTAGTAGCCCTTCGTTCCAACTCCGTTAGAACTGCCTGTACCAACTTCAACGACACCTCCCAACTTCCTGTTTCATCGTTTCGCCGCAATCCTGACCGCTGCTTCTAACGATCCGTAGCACGGTAAAGCTGGAAAAATTGAATTTGCAATTTTCCCTATTCGAAATACTGAATCTAATTTATCTTATTTTCATCTAAGGATAGAGTAATAGCAGAAATATCCTGATAATAATGGGTAAAATTTGTTTCCATCGAAATCGGGGCTCCCATTACAAAATAATGAAGAAACAAACGAGAAAAAATCGGTTCAACCTGGGTCTCGACCTTCGATTTCCAATATCCGCTGGTTTCTTACACTTTAAGTGTATTTCCTGGTCGAACCTGTTCAATCGTTTGCTCGTAAACTTCACCCTAGAGCAGAAAAACGAAGGAGTCTATAAAGATCACAGAGTCCCATTTCGGTTATTAATACCGAGGAATAATACGGGAGGATCGATGGTTTTATGTCTCACCGTTAACAAAGTTTTCTTTCAATTACTAGAGACTGTGGATAAGAGAAAATCGCGACTCTTAACCGCCCCCAGCGAGCATCCCTTATCGAACGATGTTTGCCTTCTCTAAGGATGCCGCTGGTATATCGGTCTGTCGATGCTGTTATTATTTCTTCACGAAACATTGAACAGGATCGAACGACATTGTCTTCGGTGGTGGTCCGGATCCACAAGTGGCGAATTGGCCACGAAAGTGTGGCGAACTTGAGCTTGCCAGATACTTCATCAAATTGGATGTTCAATCTTCCTTTCATTTTTCTTAGTGCCGGATACTCAAGACAGTAATGGACAGATTTGGTGCTTTAGGAAAAGGCGTGGGAAACTCCAATTTCCAAATTATTAAACTTTGAAATTTCCAAATTTTTAAACTGTCAAACTCTGAAATTTTCAAATTTGGTAAATCCGAAACTTAGAAATCTAGAAATTCCAAATTTCCAAATTTGGTAATCTAAAAATTTCAAACTTTTTAATTTACAAATTTTCAAATTGAGAAATAGTTTACTCATCAACGCCCTCTTGGATACAACGCAATTATCTATCACTAACTTAAGGTATTCAATACTTTATTCGGATATCAGCAATATGCAACAGTATTTTTTTCCCTGTTGCTTCAATGCGAATTCCACGACACATTGGAATTTCGAGGGGTCGCCAGTGTAAAACAACCCCACGATACCCGGAATTATGATTCCCTTGGTCGTTCGCATCCTGGCAACCGTCAGCTTCGCTTCCATCTTCGTCATCCCCCATTCTGGTTCGACGTGCACTCACGTTCGTACCTCCACCAGGTCTGGCAATCGTCGGTTATTGATTCACTGTACGACGGCATTACGTTGACGAGAGTTAAAGTCATACGCGTGACGTTTAAACAACGGACACCCACGCTTCTTCTTTGTCTCTCACTCCCTCCTTTGGCCGCAGTTTAATCAAGTCTAGTAGAAAATAGGATTGTACGGCCCATTGTCTCCGTGACGATTAATCGGTGAACGTGGGTGATTTAATTAAACGCAAACAGACGAGCTCATGAGAGGGTTGTTTGGGAGATGGAAAAATGACACTCGAATTTGACGAGTCAAGAAGGGTTGAATCTTTGAGACTGTTCGATATTGATTACAAACTTTATGTTTTAAAATTTTGAATTAGATATTTTGTATTTTTAAGTAATATATGAAAATAATGATAGGTATAATGATAGCTATATGTATAACTTGAATTTAGGGCTGCTATTATTAGTGGTTTGAAAAATACGGTATCAAATTTTACAAATAATGTCGGAAAATGTTACGAGTCATGTCCAAAGCGTCAAACACTTTGAAAGGAATCGTGTTTCAAGATCGATCGGCTGATTCGGCTGAAATGTTTTAAATTAACGCCGTGCCTCGAAATCCAGCGTGATTTCGCAATTTGTTGCGATTCACTTTTTCCCACGAATGCCATTTTCCATCACCGTTGAAACGTTCGAAATTGAGCGCGAAATAAATAAAATATTTTTCGACGAATTTAATCCACGATCGATACGAGCGCTTGTAACATTCTGGTTTTTTTTTTTTCATAAATTTTCTGCTTTTTCCACGGGGGTGAAAACGCATAGTAGAACTACGGTTGACGCGATTAAAGCAAGTTGCCCGCAGGGAAATTAAGCATTCGCGTAGCACAGAAGATTTTCTTGATAAAAAACATTGCACCATTTTATTTTTATTTGAAACTGGACAATATTTTAGGTCGACCGCGATAATAATACTTTTTATTCAATTTCTGTCATATGAAAGTTTCAATCATTTCATAAAAATTTAATGGGCCAAGTATTGCTGCTCTTGATGAGAAAATTCGTATATCATTGAAATACGTGTACGTCGTCGAATGTTAAATTGAAATTTATTAAATTGCTTCGAGAAGCACGGAATTGTTTACCTTCGATTGATATTAAAATATTGGAAATTAATATTATTCAGAGATAATTGCATATCTTATTATATGTTCAGTTTAGTTAACTCTCCTTATAGCCCTTCTGTTTGTACAACAGATTTAATTAATTAAAAGTTTCACACAAGCATGTGTCTTGTAAGCTGAACACATATATTTTACTTAAATATATGTAATGATAAATAACGGATTCCCCAAGTTTCTTAATGTACATTCTCATCTGAGAAGTTGATTTATAAGATTGTTATCTTACTTGGCCAGTTTCCCCTTACACTTTGACTCGTATTTAAGTCTAATATTTATTGGCTTGATGGAACGTTTCTTTGATAGCACTTTAAAGGCAAAAATAACATTTCAGATTTTTGATAAAACTATTTAAACGAAACATTGGTATTTTTAATAAAATTTCACTGTTTTCCAATAACCATATTTTTTAAGAATTTTAATTAAAATGCAGCTAGCAACCAGAACAATGTTTATACAAGTTTTTTGAGTAATTTACTTCTGGGGTATGTAAACATTTGTGTAACAAATTTGATGTCTCTTTTGATTTGTTTTATTTTATCGTCGTCAAGCGTTTTAATATAGTTTCGAAGCAATTTTTCCGGTTGAACTAACTCCAATTTATTGGCTGCAACATTTTTAACCTGCCATATAGCAAGTTAAAACGTGTTGATTCAGCTCGTTTCCGCCTTGAAGCTGGCGATCATACGTTTCGAAAGTTTCTCCTCGGTAAACCTGTAACGGTGCCTTTTACCGCTTCATAAATGCTATATCAAGTTTGTCGAGTGAAACTAGGTTCCACATACTTTTCTCTAAAATTAGAAGCTTTATTCCAATCCCTGTCGATTGTGTTATTATTTATCCCAGTTTCTAATACCTGCTGTCGTTGTAGTGACCAGTCAGACTGATCAGAAACACAATTCCATTTCATAGTTGATGCTTTTATCAATAATTCAATAAAAACTTTTCTTGTTCCAAGCAATTTATTCATATTATTTACAATATAAATAAATAAATAAATGCATACGTATATGGTTGAAATTGGAACAAAAAGTTACATTACCAAAGTGGAAAATGATTTTTGTTTAAAGTAAACGTTCCTATATCGTTCATAATGTGTTTATACACCTTTTCCATTATACTTTTTATTTTCATTGTTCAGATATATATTAACTTGATTTAAAATCATTCATCGTAATATAATTAAATCAAAGGTATCTGTTTTCAGTGAAAACAATGCTTTCTTGAATCTATTTAATCAGAAATGCGAGCGCGTATAGAGGTTCGTTAAAACAATATCACCGTTCTCATTTATTTCTTCTAATTTCCCGTCAAAGTTTGTAATTTTCTCTTCGTTCGCTACGCTATTAAACGTACCGGATTTAATAAATTCCACGTCGGCTCGTAAATAACCGTGTTATATACTTTCGACGTACACACGCCACTTAATGTGCGAACAAGAGAAAGAGAGAAGGAGAGAGTGAAAGAGTAATGAATGTTGTTAATCTACGTGTTGTTTTAAAGCTCGATATTTCCATAAGGGAGAATGAGTGTGTTCATAATGTCAGCTTTATAATTTAGCTTTTACCAAAGGGAACGGTGGTTCACGCTTGAAGCGTGTCGTTCAAAACACACCTTCATCAAAAATTAATTTTTTTGCTCTTTCTCTTTTTCTCTCTTTATGGCGTTGCACGCTCTTTTCAACAATCAACAGGTCCAATCATTTGCAAGAACTTGATGGGATCATCTTTTATTGGGACTGATCAACATGACAGATTACTGGGAAAATGTGTATCAGAACAATTGGTAAAGGTGATATAGGCGACTAGTAATTAGCTAATTTGGTAATTTAGTATTTTGAGAATTTGAAAATTCCTAATTTAGAAAATTGGTAATTTGAGAATTTAAAATTTTACAATTAGAGAATTTGGGAATTTGGTAATTAAATAATTAGGTAACTTAGTAATTTGACAATTTGGTAATTAGAAAACAAAATATGTAACCAAAGAGTACTTACACAGTACCTAAAATTACCCTCATGCTGATATTCAGGCCAGCATCAAGTCTCATTCGCCTCAATGAATTCCTCATACATGCAGATAATATTCCTTCCATCTGCTCTTTTTTTCACAGATTGTCATTAAACGTTTATGCATTCATTAAGCCGGTATCGATTCGTAACCACGAACAGGAAGCGTACATTGCAGGGAAAATTTTAGTCGAACGACTACGAAATTATTCATAGTCGATTCGATCGGAAGCAGGAACGGAATTAATCGAGGAACTAAACGGAGGAATAAAATTTCCGTTCTATGCACCGATACGGCAATGTAATTGATCAAAACGAGTATTACTTATCAGTTTTAATTTACATTGTCAAACATATTCGTTTATCGTATTTTAAAATTTTTAATTTCCAATACTCAACAATGTTCAGACTCGGGGATTTTCAGTGATTCAATTAACCACGATTCAAATAGAAAGATACATAAGACAATCCCGTGGATTTGCGCATTTCAGCGGCACAATGTTCGGTGTATCATCAGATAATTAGCTCGTTAACGATAGCTCATCGGAAGAATGCCAGTCAGCATGAACGTTGGCGACAAAAGCGCCTGATAAGCGGGCGAGTTCGTCCGACAGCACGTTGCAACGGTAGCAGGTAACACGTGCTGTCTGTCGTTGGTAGAAACTACTCGTCGACGTCGCGTCGCGACGCGAGAGGGTACGAGTCAAAGCGTCATCGCGCATCCGCGCCTCTCTGAACCGTGATCCATGTAACCGTGCTTTGTGATTTATCGTCGCAGAAATATTGGGCATTGCGAACGTTTCAACCTCGATAGAGAAAGCGAAAGATGAAAGAGCGAGCGGAGGCGCTAAGGTAAAAAGCAAAAATCAAGAGGGTCGGGCTAGAAGGAGGGACGGTGGTGGTGGTGGTTGAAAGCGAACGGTGGTTGCTTCGAAATTTCGTTGGAGCTCGGAATTCACGGATACGGGAAACGCAAAGGGGAACGCAAAGATCACGTTATTTTAGGAAGGAGCCACGAGAGAGAGAAACGGCAACGTGAAGACCAAAAAAAAAAGAGAGGAGAAAAAAAGGGAAGAGAGGAGCAAGAAGAAAAAGGGAGAGCGGATAAAAGGGAACACGGTTGCTTTCGTTGCGACTGGCGGGGGTGTGTGTGCAGACTGAAAGTCGAGGAACGAGATGCTGAAGCCGTTTACATTCGCCGCGTTTCCCTATGTACGTACGCGCGACGAAGGACACAAAGGGTCTGGTAGGGAAAGGGTTGCTGGCAGGAGGAAGGCACCGACGAGTGGGTCGTCGTGATTTCATTTCTGGTGCGTTGCATTCGCACGGGAAGCTACCATTAATTAAAATATGGGGAGAAGAAGGAAAAAAAAGGGGGGAGTAACGGAAACGTTGTACACGGAATGTATAAAAGATTCTCATTTAACCGAAACCCATACCACGGGGATAACCGCGGGAGGTGGATTCTGACAATGCTGCCGGATCCAGCGAATAGATTTGCGCGACTCCCGTGCACAGCATTTATATTCTGTCTCCTTTTCTCACTCCTTCTCTGTCTGCCTAACCTTTGCCACCGTTTACTCTTCCTCGTCTGTTGTTTAAGGGTACGCGTACGTCGATCGTCTACTCTCTCCCTTTTACTCCTCAATAATCCTGCCGCCCTTCGATACCATCCGTGTATTCATAATTTTCACCCCCCTGTTGGGAACACCGGCAGACACTCTACGAATCCAGCCATTGGAACACCCTTGAAGCGACCAACCATCGTGGTACGTTTCGTGGAAAAGTATGAATGAAGTTAATTTTTGATGATGTTAACCCCTTGCCGTACTTTGACGAGTCTAACTCGTGACGCACCTTCTAATATGACAAAACTGAACCGTATCTGTATTTCAATTGAATTTGAAGTATAATTTCAATTAGATTTTGCACAATGCATAATATTTCAATTTCCTTGATTTGCCTGAATATTATAGCAGTGAGTAGTTTGGAAGTTTGGTAACTTGGTAATTTGGTAAAAAATTAGCTTTAGCATACGCAAATGCGGAGAAAACGGCAAGGGGTTAATATAGGAGTTATTTCTATTTATGATACTATAATAATTAGAATGTGTTTTGTCTTTTAAAGTACCTATTACTGACTGTTCTATAAATGGTTGTAATTGAATTGTTTCAAATTAATCAGTAAATTTAGAATTTTTCAAGGGTAGAAAATAATTGATTCACACTTTTTCGCTTTTCTGGTGGAAATTGATCCGTATCAATACAGCTGTGGGAAATTAAAGCTACCCTTCTTTCTTTCTGGTATTCAGCTCGCGACAAAGAATGAAAGAAAAAATGGAAACTAAAGAACCGTCTACGTCTGTTTCGCGATTGATTTCACGTTGGCCAAGGGTATGATAAAACGTTCTCCAAACGAAACGGGAATTAGGTAGATCGTTCACGATGAAACGTAAACGCTTCGCCCTGGAGAACGCTGATTTCGGGCTTGAATGGAAGGAAAAGTACGACGATCGTTTCCGTTTGAATAGAGGCAATCAACGCTCGTCGGATCCTTTGGTGGAACGCTCTGAATTTCACTTACCGATGGATTCGTACGTCGCGATTACGGACCGATGACATTATACAACTCTTTCAGAATGATTGACCGGCTCTAATGGAAACTTGATGGCTACGACGAGCTTAGCAAGAATCAACAGGCTGGAGGCTGAGTAACGAGTGCTTTTTATTTCGTTTCGTGATCGATATTTTACTTTTTGCCTTTTTAAGATTAGTCTTCCATCGTCGAGGGAGAACGAAGGCTGCTTGTTGCAGTCGTACTTTCAGAAACGGTAAAAAGACGTTTCCCGTTTTCTTCGATCTTCCTACCCCCGCGATAGCGTAAGATTTTCGCGAAAATTGCAAGAAGGAAATACGTGTACCTTCTAGCATGGATTTACACTTTCTCACATAAGTTTTTCTAATCAACCCAAGCAATTACCTTCACGCGACATTAATCGGTCTAACAGGTGAGGAGTTAATTCACATATGTATCAATTCTTAGCGACTTATCACGTCATCTAGCCACGATTATGGGGAATTACATCGTTCACGACAATGTTGCTTCGAATAAAAAACGTCTCGATCACGGAATATTGCGTGGCAGCGTGATAATCAGTAATAATCAAGACTGGCTCCCATAATCTCAACCATGAATCGATTCTTTCCCTTGAAGTTTAAGATCGTTCGTGGCCACGAACTTTATATCGACGCATCGATTCTTCTCGCCCGGGGAATAATCGCGTAACGTTCGTCCGGTTCGGGACCTTGTGATTAATTGCGCGAAAGAATGACGAGGCCAGCGTGAATTATAAATCACGACACGGTTTGACGGTGTTGATCGAAATTCTCCTCTATTTTCAAGCCGCGAGGTTCACTTATCACGGGGCCTGCATTATTCCTTCCTTTAACTGTCTTATCGTCGCGGACGATCGGTCCTCGTTAATCGGCCTACCACCAGACTGCACGAAATACCCTTTCCCCCATGTTTTCTTTTTTCAGTAGTATAGTTAATTTGTGTTTCGTGTGACTGGCAGGATAGATTTATGGCGATGATGGAAATTAAGAAGTTATATTTCTTTTCAGGAAGGGGATTTGTTTGGAAATTCAGTAGTTAGGGTACGTAATAAATCAGACATGCAGGTGAAATATTATTATTGATTGCTCTAGGATGTTGTGTTGTAAATTGGACATGAATTTCAGAATTTTCTACCTGAACATTATTCAAATTCTATCGCAGGATAGTTAAAATAATGTTAGTGCAAATTTTGGTGTATCAGATCCTTTTTGATCTTTAATGGTTGTATTGAAGTTTTATAACGACGTCTAAGCCAACACCGATCACTTCCGCCCCATCCAGTGACCGAGGTGGCCGTGATTTCATCCCCGATGACGAGCCATTTTTTAGCCCGTCCCTCTGGTTCGGGCATAACGTTCCGCATATATCCTGGCCGGTTTAACCGTAAAACGTAAAACGAATATCGTGTTGCAGGCCAGTGATCGTCAACCATTCCCGTCTGTTCGTAAATAAATAACAAGGACGTCGCTGGTGAACAATGCTCGACCTCCTCTCGAGAAAGGCGAGTTGTCGTTTCCGCTTTAAACAAGAGACTGGTTCGACGACGTTCGATCGAAATAACGCGAACTAGCCGGCGCACAGTCATGCATTAATCACGTTGTTAATTACTCCCGCGCGCAAATATCGAGGAGAATGGTTCACGTGCTCTATCGATAGCTCGCAACACGCTCGCCTCGTTGGAGGTATCGAAAATTTCGACACCGATCGAACGGAAGTTTACTAAGCTCGCTTGAATCTGCGTTCCAATTGCAATTTGTTAAAGCCTGCGTAATTTGCTTGTAAAATTGATATTTTCACTTCATGTTGTTTCATTTAATCATCGCGTATGGTTACAGAAACTTCGAAGTGATGTTTGAATTTTTCAAAGGGCTGAATATAGTATGATACATTGTGTAAGCTTGGAATTTCTAGAAAATACAAGTTATTTATTTGTGGAGATGAAATTTGATCAAAATTGTTTCGTTGTAGTACCACTTCACCAAATTGGTAAGTGCAAATTAATTTGCTTTACAGTATTCAAAGTTTTGACGAGATAATAATGGATTACATAAATTTTCATGTAATTATATCAACAGGTATTAAAGCATGCTTAAACTTTAAGTACGCCTTAATTCTGTTGTTCATTTTGTAATGGTCTATATCCGTGGTAATTTCGATGTCTGACTAATAATATTCATTTCCACTGAGTCAGACATCAAAACTTATTACGAATATAGAAAATTAATATTCCAGTTTAGCCTTCTAATTTGCTATCTCATTCTATTTGTATAATAATAGTGGTGTTTAAAATTATTAGTTCTTTCTTTTTTTATTATTTATTTCAGTATATTATATTTAGAGCTCTGTCACCGGCGACCATAGAGTGTTGTCCAATTACTCTTCACTTTATTTATATTTATTGTGTCGTGTATGATTTATACCTCGAAAAATAGTAATTTCACGGTGTACAGTAGAGAAACTGTCAAATATATAATATTATTTCAAACGGGAAAAGAAACGTAAAATTACAAAAGTTGTAATATCTTAAATTCTCAAAGAGTATTTTACATTTGAAAACTTACAAATACTTAAAAATTTCTCACAAGCTCTATTTCCCCCAAGTCATTACATGTACTATATCTAGAACACGCGAAATCCCACAAATTCGAAGTGAAATCCCCGTCGAACCACCAAGCGGTTGACGAGCACTGTTCCGCGGCGGAAGTTCCGGCGGTCAGCGAATTGTAAAACAGCCGGGTCTCCCTCCTAAGCGCAATTTCCACTACCGAGGGTGGTGCGTTCGAAGTGAACCGTGGAGGTAAGCGGTTTCTACCGGAAGTCAAAGCTATGCTGCCACCATAAACCTTTAGCGATCCGTTAGACACTGTTACCAAGCTTGTAAATTTATAAGCCATGTTAACAATAATTATTTTTTCAGACTCTTCTAGCTTCTTTAATTCTTATATTCTTATCTTCTCTGAATTCTTAAAATTCTCTTTTGCAACGGTATGTTATTTTTATTTAGGAACAGATCTTCACTGTTTAGGTGTATGAACGCTTTGAAAAGGGGTGTAGTTTGGGTTTGAAGTTCACTTCGCGACTCGAGGTGGCCGTCGAGAGGGTGCAAAGAGCAGTGAGGGCGGGCTGCCGGAGGGCAAACGGTAAGGGACGAACGGGGAAAGGGAAAAAAGCCATCGTTCACCATCGATTTCTCGAGGCAGCTCTGGCTGAGTGACGATGGCGAGGAGTAAACTCTGCGCTATAATTGAGTTCGACGTGGCTCGAAGAGTGGTCATGCCGGTGCAACGTGCCCACCTGCTCGCTACCTCGGCGCACTCTGAGCTTGTGTGTACACCTCTACGTCTCCAGCCATGTCTGCAACCGAGGGTAGGGAAAGAGTGGATTCTTCGACGATCAGACGGTACGCCAACTTTTTTATTGACGATGTCGCCACTCGTCTCGTGACAGTTTAATTAATTACTTTTAATGAGCGCAGACGCGCTTGATCTCGCAGCCAGGCTGACGACGCGACGCGTAATTGAACGCGCATACGTCGAAGGGTGCTGTCGATCGTCGCCGTTTTTCTTCGACAGATTTTCGGCTGAAATATATTTCTGCACCCGTAGTTCTTCAGTTCGACGTGCTTTTAATTGGTTATGCATGAATGATGAATCTTTCCTTCGTGATTAAATCATTTCTGTGACTTTATTAGAAAGTTGAGGGGTGAAATATCGCTTAGAAATTTTAAGGATTATCTATAAATGAAATATCAGGTTTGCCATATGTTTACAAGCGATTCGACACGAATCAACAATTTTTCAGAATTGCTGTTGAATGTTCGTGGAATGAACATTCGTCCACTTCTAATTTTATCTCGCGTTTCCTGCTGTATTTTTCAAGATCACTCTGCACAATACGTTCCACGAGTGAATTACGACGAAATGCAATATTGTTCACGGGTGAACAATAGTTTATTCAAAAGGCGCGATACTAAACCAGAAAAAAAAAGAGAAGAGAAAAGAGAAATGATGAAATTAATGAAACGTATTTGCAGAATGAAGAGAAACTAGAAACGATGAAGTCGATTGGTCGTGGATTGAATTAACGTTCAATAATCGTTAAGTGGTGCTCGAAAATATGAATATCAGCGAATGTATTCGATCCCACCAAGGAATTTATTCTCTGTTTCACGTGTATGGGAAAACGAACATGGAAACGCAGTTTGAACGACCAATATCGTGAAAGTCAATGGTGATCTCTCTTTATTTAGATTAAAAAAAAAGAAAACATTTTTATTGAAACGATAGTTGCATTCGACTGTTCATTGTTAAAGTGAATCATTCAAGAAGAAGAGTGAGGGCTTTGATCAATTTGTTTGATTCTCTAGGGGTAATTTTTCTTTCACGTTTGAATGTTCTATTTATGAACATTGAACACGTAAAATACTATTTTATTTTATTCCAACATTATTGTTAAAAGTGATCCTGATTGGCTGAGATAGGATTAAACTTCTAAATGTATCTAAATTTTAATGTCCGCCGACAAGTATTTTCAGCATGTTTCTTTAAATCAGGAAAATGCAGGGGTCTCTTTCAGATAGATGGATTTCGTTGCAAAAAAATCATCTAAAAATGTAAAAATTTATATGCCGTTCCATTTAAAAAAGCGAAGGGAATGCCGGCACTGCTCTCCGGGGGTGTTCTGGAAACTCTACCACCATTTGTCACGAATGAACCCCAGAGAAAACTGTAAAATATCAAAAAAATTTGCTGCCTCTAATACTTTTCGAGCAAATAACTTCTAACAATTCTCTTGTTTTTTCTGTGCCTTTCTCCCTCCGTGTACAATTATTTTCGAAGCCCGTGGATTATTAAACAAAAACCGACGAAAATTTTAGAAACGAAACTTTCCATCCGAATCTGATTAAAATTGAATTCAATTCCGAGTGCACTTCAATTCACCCTGAAAAAAAAAAAAACAGATATCAGATTGACACGATCCATGTGAAATATTTGGAGCAGAAGAATTGACACGTGGTTAAAAACCGGCCAGGCTAAATTTATTTTCTGTTCATCGAATCTGAAACGCAGCCTTTTTTACACTGTCGAGCCTATTTTGAAAAGCAATCGCGCGTTGAGGGAAACGCGAAGCGTACACGCGACAAAATGGATAAATTTCGTTTCAGACGCGTGTTCTGTTTCGCTGGGCCGGTATCACAAAGCCGATATAATGCCGATTGTTCACGATCGGCCTATCGGATTTTCGATTGACTTTGTTTCCTGACGTTCAACCCATGACGTAGCTGAGCCCACAATTTTTTGGCTTTTACGCGGTTATTTACGGCACCGGTCGATGCGTATTCACTTCGCCAGCTGCAATCAGCTAAACAACTGGCTTGCAACGCGTCGAAACGTGAAACCCAGTCAGATTTTCTACACTTGTTTGTTTCCTATCAGTTAATTTTCTCGTTTTTAGTCGCTCATTCTTCCTCCCCATCGTTCTATTTTCGTTTGTATTATTAATGGCATCAATTTTCATCCCGTGCATTTTCATGATGTCTGAATTGTGTTCTGATAAATTTTGAAACGCGAAAAGTTTGATAGAATTTCATGACAGAAAAGTATCGCGAAATAACACTTATGTCGTATCAATTTAAAGCTTAAAGTTTGATAAAAATAACTACAAAAAGGTTTCTACAATATTTTTAATACAAAACGGCTAGTGCTTCATTGAAACAAAGGGGAGAGAATTACCATTTTTCAGAGCTCGTACTAACGTCCGGTTTCTGCTTGACGACATGTCACACACAGCGTGACAAAATTTTACTCGTTATCGACTTTTTACGCTGAGCTCGTTCCGGCGAGAACGCGTTGAAGTATGCGAATGGAATTTTCTTTTTAGAAATGAACAATGGACGCTTGATGAAAGTTGAGCAACAATTGATGGCATTGGTATTGTGATAAAAATTGTACTTCAAAGAGATTTGTTATTATCCATTCTGGCGATTGATTCGGTAATAAGAAGAATTACAAGTTATGATATTTTTATTAGTGCAATTGGAAAGAAATTTTTAAAGAGGAAAGGTGCATAGTTTGCAATGTATTACATTTGATAGGCAATATATTTTTTGTACGAACAACAATGCATATGTATTTTATAACTGCATCATTTATTTTTAAATTAAGTTTTATTTTGGTTTAATTAAAATGTTTCCAAAAATTTATTCACGTAAATAAAAAAAACAGTTCCATAAAAAAAAGGATGCAATTGTGAGATGCATATGCAACATTGCAATTGCACTTGCACTTACACTGACAAAGAGCTATGATTTGTGACATTTGTATGGTACACCCAGAATAATATTTATTGATTTTATTTTCTGAATAATACATATTTTTACAACAATACGAGGAAATAACCTGAATAGTTTTTTTTACAATTTTACTATTTTCATTCGTGGAAACTTTAATTAATTTTGGTTTATAGAACATGGCATGTAATCTTAATTGGTATCAATATTTTGGGAAATGTCATTAGGTTAACCAATTTTGTTTAATACAAAGTTTAATTAAATGAAAACGAATTATCGAAGTGAAACGAATGAAATCTAAATTAGATTTGCTGAATTTAATCAAATTCATTCTAACATATTACATCTAATCTTCTTAAGAAAGTTTTTAATAAAATGTAAATTAGAAGGGCATAGGTACCACTAAATGGTATGGGAATATGAAAATTACTTTCATTTCACATCTATGTGCTTGCACAAATTCACTTTTCTTTCAGTTTTTCTCAAAGATCTTCACATGGAAACCTTTATTAAAAGTTAACGACTACAAAATTTATTATTTTATAAGAAAGAAAATCGTTATGATGAACGAACTTCCATTAATAGTGAACCTATTGAATTTTTCAAAAATCAATAAAAAATCCGGATATCCATAGGACAGTGTAATTTACACTGATTTCCATTTAAAGTAAGCCTTCGGTAAACGATGTTCAGATACTAAATCCCATTTCTTGCTTCACCTCTTTCTCTCGGCATGATGGATCACGCTGATTTCTAGTCAACATCGTTCACCATGCTTACGCTCGACCCGGTAATAAATCTAACGCACGTAACCGATACCCTCTAGCCAGTTCGTAGCCTCGGTTTAATTATTTCATAGCCAGAACGATTATCGAAGACAGCTGAGTAAATACTAACGCGTACACGGTTCATGCATTGCAGCTCGTTAACGTGACTGCATTTAGAGGCGATTGCGCTCCGCTTTAACCCTTTATAAAGCCCCGTAACTTTGAAGTCATCCGTTCATCTGTATTTTGAAAATTTCATTTCATTTTATTTATCACAGCAGGAAAAATGAGATATCGAGTTAGATAATTTGATGATTCGCTTGGAAGTAGAACTTTGCACGCCTTGAAATGGATGAAAACTGCATCTGGCGGAGGATGATATAGCGGAAGGGTTAAATGATGATCATCGCGGTGCAGCTCGCTCGTGGACTTATACGAGCGCTGTAAACGTTCGCTTTACTGCGGTCTCGTTTAGCCTAGCTTTTACTCCCCGTAAAAAGGAGCGATGCAAATAAAAAAGTGAGATAGCAGGGTGCGAGGGGTAAGTCCAGTGGTTACCAAAGTGTCCTTTACGAAAGTGGAAGCAAGAGTTTGTCTTGTCGCTCGAGGCGATGTACCTCCTTGTGTTTCGAACACCCTTTTGTTCCTCAACAACGCATCCTTCAACTTTCGGGTCAGGGCAGTGGATATAATTTTGAAAAATCGAACGTTTGAAGTCCACAGAACTGATTTGTAAATTACAATACATTTTGAAAATATAAAATTACGATGATTTCTTAAAACAAGAACTAAAATTCGAAGGTTTATCTTCAAACAGCTACAATGAAACGAGAGACAATGGGGTTGCATCGAAATTGAATCCTCTTCGTATAATTAGATAATTGATTTAGAACTTCTACTGTGAATTAATTAAAACACAGTCTTGAAAGCGAGAACAGCGCTGATTGTTTGAAATTGCAATGGACAAAGGTATTCGCGAGCAACATTTTCAGTGATATACCCTTAATATGATCAGACGAGGTATAATTATATTAGAAAATGAAAGTAGAAAACAATGGGGTTGCTTCGATATTAAATTCACTTGAATAAATTTCATTAATGAAATAGTTCATCGAAGACATTCGCTGTTAATTTCAATGCAACCCTGGAGATGGAAGCTATATTGATTATCGGATACTGGAACGCGCAAAGGAACTTGGGAACATCTAAAGCAACATTTTCACTTATATGACCACAGGCGTGTTAACGGACGAAGCTAGCCAATATTCATTTTTCGTGGAAACTAATTGCGGTAACTATGGTGGTCGCCGGGATGACCTCCGGAGAGTTTGGTCGGTCGATCTACGGAAGTTGCTTCAAGTTTCCACGCACCGTTCCGTAAAGTTTCGAAAGCACCGGATACGGTACGGTCTTCGAGGGAAATACCAGCAAGAGGTTGCCTCGTCTACGATCCTCCAGCGATGTATTTATTCGTGGAATACTTGGAATCCATTTGCCTCGGATACCATCGGTATCTCTGCTTATGCAAGAAACAAGCGAAACCGACATTGAGATATAATTTTTAAAGCCACTGCGTCTTCCCTGTCGATCCCCTGTCGCCGACCCTTTGTTCTTTAATCCCGCAAACGTGGTCGACCGTTTACCAAACGGCAGAGTTACTTCTTCTCTTTCCACTTCGATATACCTCGGTGCATGCTACGAAATCCTGGGAAAAGACGTTGTCTGCTAACTGAAGCGAATACAGGCACAGAAAAGATTGAATTGATGTCAACCGGTGAAATGTTTGCGCTTGATTTGTTATATACCTCGCGGCAGAAACGTTGTTATGGATAGGATGATGGAAAGAAATTCTGGAATAACGTGAAATACTTTTAGAATTATTTTACACCAGATGAGGATCCGTCGGAACAAAATTTTAATTATCAATTACAAATTATCTCCATTGTTTCGACAGCAAGTCGATACACCCTCGAGAGAACTAACAGTCTCGTTTCATTCAACCGTCGAGTTACCGTTCAGTTTAGAAAATGTTCAATACGCCTCGACGAATGCAGCGAGAATTTTATTCGTCGGTTCGCTTGACTCGATACAAATTAAATTTCAATAGCATCGTGTAGAAGGCAGCATCGCCCGGCTCAGGAATATTCCGCCCCCCGTCGATGCACGACGTCTACTTAACTCTCCGGCATCCTTCCTTCACAAGTACACTCTTCACTTATTATTTCGCCACGCGGTCGGAATATGTGGCAAACCTACTCTATTTCGTTCACGATCCCGCATCGTACGGTTATACATGGTTCGAGAGGGAACAGATCGATGGAACGACGAGAGAAGTCGGGGGGATAACATTCAACCGGCTACGTTAGGTAGAAGTTTTCCCTTGCGCTACACGCGTTCTTCTCATATTAAACTTTTTTCTATCCGGCTCGTCCCGAGCGTTTCTTTTCCCGAGCATAGAAATCTATTACGGTGGCACAATGAGAAAAATATTCGAGTAGTCAGCGGTATTCAGACGTGACACAACCGCGTATCCACGCTCGACTTCGTCTACGTGCGCTTACGGTACGCCGGTATTTGCTTATTCGCCGAAGAAACCGTTCTGCGGTGCAGAAGAAAGGTGTACCGTGAATCCATACAGGTAATAGAGAAAAATATCTAGAGTGAATCATTTCGTATTATCATTTTAAATTACTTCAACCCTCTTTTCGATACCCAACTGAGATTATTGTAAAAATTATATTTGAGAACTTTATTCAATGGATTCTATGAAACTGTTCATTTTACAGATTAGTAATTTTCACCAAGTTACAATAGTTGCAAGAATTTCTTCTAAAGAAGAAACAAAAGTTACAGAATAGAGTCATTGAACGGAAATTCAGGTGCATCGCCATGGTGCATCTTCAAGAATGTAACTTAAGGTGGACAATGAGGGGGGGCTGGTGGTCGTTCGTTGCGGTATAGTGCAAAGCAATATTTACTGTGCCGGAACAGCAAATATTTGCGATGAAAAACGCTTCGGTGGTATCCCTTCTGGTTGCGGGGGAACGACAGAAAGGGCGCTTCATCGTTTACATTGCCGGAATGGTGGCTGAAGTGCTACCACCGCAAATAACCACGCGAATTATCGTAACGAAGCACACCCTACGTACGATCTCTTGCTCCTTAACAACCGAGGGTGCTTGGTTTCGGTAAGGGTGAGTTGAAAACTTGGGGGGTGCACGTATTTCGCAAAAAATTCGCGATTTATTAATACCCGTTAAGGGCTGGATCTTATATTCTAAAATGATGCTCGGTAGTCTGAAGTTTTTTTTTCCAGCTTTCACATCTTTGCTTTGATATTAATTCTTTTTATCATTTGATAAGTGTAAATCTGGTAATAAGGGTAAAAATAGTTTTTAATGATTTGGTTTTTATGTTTTAATTGCAACATATTTTAATACAGTGCGGTTTAATTAATTTCATCGTTGGAAAGAAGTAATAAATGTTGTCAGCAGTCCTATATCACATTGGGTGACGCAAAATTGTCCGACGAATGTGCATAATTGCGCGTTTTACAGTCGCCGCATACTATTCCTATTGAGGCAATCCTAATTATTCGTTCCATTAATCGTGGTCCGGAACAATAGCAAATTCGAAGTACACCAAATAACCGGATTTAATGACTCGTGCCATGGCAAACAGCCGCGGACGCGTCGCATAATTTCCAACGATGAAGAGGGCTGAAAGATACTCGTTGAATTTTATCGAGCAATAGAAACTTAACAGCAATAGAATCTTAATTTCAGTCTTAAATATATTCGTGAATTTAGAAGACAAAATTTATGACAAATTTTTTAAAATGGATTAAGAATTAAAGTATGATCTAAAAATATTTCTTTTCTTAGATAATTAAAAATATGCATTCTGGATTACGTATACATTAAACATATACATTTAATAAATCCAGGATTTAGCAACCACAGTTTGCATTTCAAACAAAGAATTCCACGGAATAGAAGAAATCAGAGCCGAAATGCATTGCAAGCGTTGCATTCAAAGGCACGCGTTTCATAAATGTATGATTGAATGAGCTGGTATTTATTGAGCTCCATAGAATTACTGATACAATACACAGTCGTATTTGAATAATCGAAAATGGTTGTTGAATTGAAGGTTTGATCGCTATATGGGACAAATCTAAAGGGTTAATTTTAGCAGAACATTTCTATTGTAATTTGATACCTTCGTAATAATATGAAAAATACGTTAAATAAGTAAAATAATTAAATACTAGTGAGTCATAAGTATTGACTAATTGTTCGAATTTCAATTAAAATTGATTTGTTCTCAAATGATGAATAATTTTTCATTCTAAGATTTTACACCTCTTACATTATAGGTTCTATAATTTTCATGATATTCAGATTTCCTTCTTCTTTAATTTTTAATTATACATTTTAATGAAATTCCTAGTGTCGGTTACAGGAAAGTGCGATCATCCTATTAATATACGTCAGCCTGAAAACTTTCTACTCGTCACGACTATCGACGTGATGTATTTAAAATTCTCAATTTAATGAACTGTTTTACATTCATTATAGGCGGTGGCGTTACCACGTCAACACCGCTGACGTAATTAATGCAACGCGCAAAACGTTTATTACGTTGCTTAATTAGATCTCACCGTCCAATATGCTTTCATTTATCAGTGACACCGTGTTGCAAGGTAAATTATTAATCAACCGTGCAACGGGTGCAGGGCAGAACGAAAAACATCGTTGCTTTTCTAAGTAATCGTGCTAATCTTCGCCGAGGTAGTCGGCTGCGGAGCAGAAAGTTTCTACGATCTTTCGCTCGTTAGCAGCCTCTAATTTACACCATACACCATGAATCATGGGGGGACAACGTGGTGGATGAAACTTTAAAGCAACAGAACTGTACTCTAAACGTTCGCGAAAGATGCATTTCTTTCGCCAGATTGTGCACACTAATTTTGGGAAAAGATTGTGATACAACTTTAACCGACCAATCTGTTTTCTAATTAAATACAGTAAATTTTAATAAAACATTAATCAGTGAAATTGAGACAAATTTTTAGCAAATTTTTATGAGAAATAATTCAATTCTTCGGATAATTAAAAATTCTGAAAAGAAAAATTAAATGAAGCCCAAAATTATATTTTTATTGTTCGAGGGTAAAATAAATAATAATAGAAGGAGAATAAATTTTACGGAAAATTTCTAAAGATAGTAAAATGTTCGATCGGAAATAAATGGGAAAGATATTTCTCAAATACACAGGGTTATGAATGAACAGATCGAAGGGATGGTTACTTCCTTACTTGACCCGGTGATCCTTAAAAAAAGAGGCCATCATCTGGAAAGAATTACTGCTACAAAAATCAGAGTAGAGAATTTATCGCACCGATGAATCCGATTTATTATATCGATTATCAGGGTTAACCGTAAAGGAGCACTCTCATATCTTTGGATCAATGAGAAATAATACTGTTCTAGCTTCAACATTGACGAGTACACCGATTTTTGCCCTCGCTTTTTATTTCTGGTCCGGTATCTTCTATTTTTTGTTCCTTTTTTTTTACATTCGACACTTTCCATTTGCTTTCCAATTTACTCCCTCACAGTTTTTCTCCCTTTCATCTGTTTGTATGCATTTATACGCATCCATGTGCACACAACATCTCCTTTATCTCTCGTACGCGCACACTTTGCCAGTTTCTCTATGGAAATTTTCCAGGTGTGCACTGTTATCGATATTTTATGTATCTGGTTGGAGTTGCATATTTGTAACCTATGCATTCTGTAACTCTAATAATTTAAAACATTTCCCTTCGATTTCGAGTATGTTGCATTACCCAGATGTAACTGCATTTTGATGCAGTTGAAAATTTTAGCAACACGAGGAAGATAAATGGTTCTAAGAATATTACATCCCTAGGCTTTTAGATTTTTTTAAATGCAAATAGTGCATGTGCAATTGACAACTGCATCATTTTTTTAAATGGAATTGCATATTTTTTTTTAGCCAGCCGCGTCTGGGACTGCACCCTCTGGAAGGTTGGGATTGAGTCCGCTGATGGACTGAGGGGACATTAGACTAGCATTTAAATTTCCCGGTTCCTATTCCTCTCATGTTATCCTGTATACGCCATAAATATTTGCGGTCAAGTTATGGACTACTTTCGTTATTTGTATAAACAAAATTATTCGTACATCAACCCCTGTGGCTGGGGGCTTAGAATACAGCCTCGGTATCCCCTGCCTGTCGTAAGAGGCGACTAAAAGGGAGATGTAATAGAGTACGTCCTTAAGTACTTCCAAGTTCTTGTAATCGAATGGAATGATTGTAACGTCGATGATGAGAAATGGTAGCAAAAATATGACGGATATATATGCGTTGAGATTTGAAAAAGGCGCTTGAACGCAAACTTTCGTTGGGCAGAAAGGGGCCGTTGGGCATTAGAGAATGCCGCCCTGAAAAGAGGGAAACTTATCAATCAATCAATCATTCATACACCAAAAATATTTATTGGACATGGTACGCAATTTCCGCACGAGTTTACTAGTGTACGTATGTTGTTACAAATTGAACACCAATGTAATATCAAATTTATTACCCTGCAAATTTCACGAGTATATTAATACCTGTTTTTATATTGTATTGTACATGTATCGATTTCTGCCTAATTAATTTGTATTCCTAAAGCTTTATACGTGTATTCTATACAGCTGCGATATGATTTAAAATATTTGATGATATTTTCGTATAATTTGCCGACTTTTGAAACTAATTGCTACTTAAAAAACAAATTTATATAAATTTCAGTCATTTATCAACCTTGCCACATTCTGTTTCACGAAATTTAACTCGTCAGAGAAAGTCGATGCAATTTTAACATAATTTCAATAAATATGTTTATCAAGTCTTCATTAAAAAACAAAAAACTATTAATATCGTGGTGCCTGAATTAAAGGACTAGATCGGGGAGGATCGTTTGAAATTCAATTGGTATGCTGCACGAAAATCAGGATACCGTGGACGTCGGAAAACTCCCATAAACCGTGACGAAAGTACAAATTCGCCGCAACGTAAGTAGCATACAGTGGCTGGTACAACGATAAATCTTTGTTTTGACGCCATTATAGAGGCTAACAGAGAGGACCGGAAGTAGTTGGATGACTCTGCGATCCGTCGCATAAAATTTCGATCGATTCGTTGGCGAACATTCCCCGCACGCATCTCGAATGTCAACGCAATTCCGTCGCGGTTCGCTGAAACTTTTATAGGGTTCCAGCAACTTCCGGTGGTTGCCGCAGGGACTCTCTTTTGGAAACGAGCTCATCGTCTGTTTCAGAATCGTCATAAAGTCGAAGGGAGACACAGATTTGGTCGCAAGGGACGTTATTTAATTATTTAATCGGGTATGCTGGGATTTACTTTCTGGTAAATGATTAATTACTTTGACTTTTGTTCAATGAAACGTGGTAGAAAATGTACAGAAATTGCGGTATTTTGTAAAATACCAAAGGGTGAAACGTGGGACATCGGGTTGAAAAGGCAGAAACGTTCTCAATTAAAGGACAAAATGCCGGAAAGTTTCACGAGACGGTTTTAAAGGGCAAGGATTCCTATTCGATAGAAGAGGCTGTCGCTTAAGGAGCAGCTATTTAGAAGATTTCTCTCTGCTTCTTTTTGCGATGACGATTCGTAGCAGACGGTTCAAACCGGCAAAGCGAACCAGCCGACAGAAAGCACATCATTAAAGGATGTTTCAGCGATTACGAACGAACGATATAACGAGCACTAACTATTTCCGGGGCTCGAAAGATCAAGAAACCTTATTGCAGCCGGAAACTTTGCCACTAGGTGAGCCAAAAACAAAATAACATAAAATAGAATAGAAAATAAATTTTCTTATTTCGTGTCCAGTTAAAAATGACCGGAGCGTTCTAAAAATTCATAAACGATGACTTTAAACTTGCTTTAAGCAATCGCATGTAATTCACTGGGGTTTTGAATTTTTATGTTGGAGCTGGAATTAGCGTCAGACATTGTGGGGATTATTTTAACGGAAGGAGATAATAAATTTTCTGTGTTGGCTGCACTGAGGATGCACAGTGCATCTGAATTAGTAATATAAACGGAAAGGTACAGATTCTATACGTAAATGGCTGAAAAGTATTAATAAGTACGCATATTATATTAAATAATAAATAATAAATTCCAATCAAGCGCCATCATCAGACAGTGAATATTATATTTTTATACTTAAATGTATATCCATGTTTCATAAATGCATAAAATCTGCAGTCCAAAAAGAGAAAATTTGATTTATATTGTCGAGAATATAACGGACATTGAGCGAATTTAAATCGGTGCAAACATTCTGTCTATCCTGTGAAAGAAGGAGGAAAGAGAACATCAGCAGGAAGTGTTGTTAAATATTAACAATGTATCGCAGTTCGAACGTATTCGAATCTTCCGATGCTCTTTCGCCTTTCATTTCTGCAAGTGTGCTCTTTTGATGCGTGAACTTTAATATAATGCCTTCAGGATTCTGCTTTTCGCAACTCTACCCTCCTGCATTTCATATTTACTGAAAGAATATGAAAGGTACTTGTAATTGCAATCGCAGGAATCAATCGTTACCAGTGTAATTCCGTGAAATTCAATCGCAATGCTTCGATTCAATTCGCATTGCGTAATCGTGAAATGAATTATTCTTCCGGCTGCTATTCATCGCAAATGCAGTTTGTCGGAGATTAAACAGAATTATAAACGTAGCTGTCGATATCTTTCAAATTCACTGCAAAGGACCTCTTTTTTAAATCAAATTCTTAACCACTATGGTTTAGAAATAGGGTTTGGTTGGAAGCTAATTTTTAAATTTTCAAAGCTTTGAATAATTTTTTATCTCTTCTTCAAAAGGTTTTTCTTACACATGGATACGTACCATAAAATTTTTCATTATTTTTTAGAAAGATAATAAAGCAAACGTCACTTGTATTATTTAAATCCCTTACGAGTTTCACGATTTCAGGCAGAAAAACGGATTAAGGGTATCAATATAGAAACGTAGAAACACGCTGGAAAAATAAACAGAAAGGAAAAAGGTACAGGTTTCCTAGCGACCCAGTTTACATTCTCTCACAGCAAGAAATATTTCCGTTTTGTAGAATCAGGTGATCTCTGAAATGTAACCGTTCGTTCCATATTCTGAAAGCTATTTAATAATTAAAAATTCAATGTTTATTTTACTCTTTATTCAGTCTGTTTTACTGTTGTTAGAACTGATTCGATCTTAATGCTGAACGTCACGAGTATATTTCAAATTCAGGAAAGGAGAAAAATTGGACGGTTCAATTTCTGATGTAATGCTATGAATTACAAGCAACGAATTGCCACGAGGATCACGTTTGCTCTCCTATGTACAATTTTCACGTACATGTCACTGTACAATGGTTAAAAATGTCATTGTACTCGTGTCGAGGTAAAGAATTATTCTGTACGTGATTATATTTTAACAAAAATATTGCATATAGAGAATTAGTCATTTGATAATTGAAATCATACGAAAAGAATGCGAACTGAGAAATTTTTGTATCAGCGTTTACCAAGTTCCTTAATACACTCACATTTGGTCGCGATAGTAGACGCATATCGACCGGAAGTTTATTCTCATAATATGTAGAGTAACGCGCGCAGGAAGTCAGGACGATGTAGTGCAGGAAACACTTGTCCCTTTCTCAGAAAATTGCCGCTTTAATCGTGCGTGCATAATTGCTAGTAAATTTTCCAAAGAACTTAAGCTCGCGTATGTATATGGATGCATTTACTTGCATGCAAGAGTCTTCAACAAAGTATGCAATAAATACATTTATGATAGCTCTCGAAGAAAATTTTTAAACGTTTTATAGAAATATGTTAAGAGTTCCATCTGTAATTTTTTGCGTTTGCATTTAAATTTCATATTATTTTCCAATGAATTTTAATTTTCAAAAGCAGATATTATTTATAAATTCCATGAAGCAGGTCAAATTTGTAATTTTAAAGGAAAGAACAAATACAAATACAAAAATATTTTTTAAAATATTATGGCAGATGGTATATTTGTCCAGTTGAAAATTCGAAGGGGGTTAATGAATATTGTCTCTTCCAATTTAATATTTTATTCGCGGTGGTTTCATTGAATTACCCAGCATGGTTTCTTTCATTTGCTGTTATATTTTCCTTTATTTTTGCGCACGAGATATACGGGCGTAGCCTGAAGATTTTATTAAAGAATTTTCTATGTAATATTTACTGGCATCGTAGTTAGTCGAACAAATTAGCCGCATTCGTTATACGGCAAAATGTAACGCATCGTAATATTTTTATTTCCATTGCGAGAGCGAAGCAGCGGCACGTGAAAAATCCAGAATTTCCGTTTATATCTTTAAAATAAACTTCACCGTGCAGAAATAACAGATTCTGGTATTCCTAGCGTTTGTCAGCGTAGCTGTGTATCGAATATACACAGTGAAACAATAAAACAAGAATCGCACTGATTAAAACGTCGATTCGTGATGTCTGTAATCGAAGCCATGTGTTTGAATGTACAGGAACAGGAAATGTTAACAAATGTCTTTTGTCTCATTGAAATCTGTTTAATTAAACGTCAATCATTTACAATGTCAATTGTAACGAATTTACATTGGACATTGAAACTTTAATTAAAAATAGTTTCCACAGAATTTATTTCATTTAAATTGCCAATTTTAGTGGCATTGATCCTTCTTCGAATTATAGAAGTTACACTGATATCGTAAATTGAAAATTCATTCAGTCTTCTATCTTTTTAATCAAATCTGCAAACGTTGCGAAGCAAATTTTGATCCATGTACCAATTAGCTAAAATCGCCCCCAAGCGAAATAATGGCCGCAGAAGATCATCTGTCCAAATAAGGTTTAAAGTAGCATAATAATGCAATTATCAATTGACAATATTTCACGTAAAAATAACAATTTATCGTCATGTAAAAACGTACCTTTCAGCCACAATCAATCGTGTCACGTTCACATTGATTTCACATATCGATGGTTAGGAACAATTAATTAACTCGAATGGTAGGCAGTTTGTTATCGATTCATCGTGCACGATTCACTGCATCCGTGCATTATTCATGGAAGATTCTTATTCATCGCAGCGAAATCTCATTTTCATTTTTCCCTCGCTTCCGTTTCTTTCGCTCTTTTTTATTTCTTCCTTCTTTTTTTTAATTTCATTTCAAGGTGGAAAGCTCGCTTCCACTGTATTCCGATTAGAATAATGAATTCATTTTCTGCGCACTTTGATCGGGAATAAAGGGTCATACTTTTAGCGTGCACGGAATCGCACGGGTCTGATCTTTCTTATCTTTCATTTCGATGCTCCCTCTCAGTCGCGCTTTGTCATCCAAAATGGGCATCGATCGAGAGATTTGCAGGAAATATGTACTCGTATTTCCTGTGTCGCGATGAAAATGCGTTTCTTCCTGTACCTGAATCTTGCTGAATGGAAGATAGTTACAAGATGAATAAATGTCGCTGGATATTCGTGTGCAATTTATTCACAGGTATTCTGTCGATAATGCAATTAGATAACGATCCAACAATGCACTTTTAAGTTGCATAAGGCTGTTGCACATTAAATAGTGCACTTTGGAATATAGAAAGTTTGACGTGATTTCATGACATAAAAGTTTCACATAGTACCACTTGTGATATATCAAATTAAAGCTTAAAGTTGAATAAAAACGACTACATAGACGTTTCATATTCTTAATTCAAAATGGCTGACTCCTCGCTGGAACAAATTATGAAGTCACTAATTCTGCAGTTTATTGCTGGTATTCTCCATTGGCGAATATCCAATTTTGAAATGATAAAGGAATTTTCATTTTCATGGAATACCAAATCGAAAAGTCCATTTCCATTTTGTAATATAAGCGATTGGAAATTGGGTATTCGATTTTGGACAACACTCAGTTGTAAATTGTTTTCTGCAATGAAGAAGTAGCCATTTTATATTGAGAATATTAATGAAATTCTTGTATAATTATTTTTGTTAGGTTTTAAGTTTCAAATTAATGGACTACAAGTGCCATTTTGCAATACTTTCATGTTAAGTGGCATTAGAATATTTAATTTGTAATATTAACTTTGATTAGTAATTACTTGACAAGAAATTGCAGGACACCAGTTGTTCAAAAGACAATTTTCTGTTTCTTGTTTGCATTGGTCATTAAGACTTTGCATTAATTAGCAACTAAACGAAGGAATTATAAAGACAACAGGTTGCAATCGAATTTAGTCGAATTCAATTTAATCCAACTCTTGGGAGAAAGCAATAAAAGCTACTGTGTGAATAATTTCATATATATTCAAATTTTTGAATCGAATATTGACGTAACACGAATGTTGATTTAATGAAACATCATGTATATGTATCGTCGGATATAATCAGCAATTAGCGTATAATAAAACACGACGTTGCAATGAAAATTTCATCAATTGATACTGGAACCAATACATTATACCACGTGCCGTATCAATGAGAATTCCGATAAACATTATTGATCATTATTGTTTAATTAAATACGGAACGGAGAGAATTTTCCGCGCGTGTAATTCGAAGATAATAATGACAATTGGAAAAAACATATATAACGCACAAAGAGAACGAACAAGAATGCAATGTTATATGAAATAATATAAATAATAAAGAAATGAATTATTTCATTGGTGGTGAACAAATGGGACAATAAAAAATTCATTCAGTTGAAAATTGCAGCTCTTGAAAATTTTATAAATTCCCTTGACAATAATTTATTTATTTTATTAACAGAAACAGAGATTAATTAATTATGAACAGAGTATCTTTAAAATTTTAATTGAAAATTCAGTTCTGCGAATACCCTGATCCAAGTATGCCTCGGAGATTTTCATAAAAATTTCCATATGTCGATTTAGATTTCCTGAAACAATATCGCCGAATTATCAAGCATATATCGAAGGTATTATATCTGAAATAGAATGGTAAAATATTTCATCAGTTTAGCACGATTGAATTCACCGTGCAACTTGGTAGGATTTTAATGGAATAATAGTGCGGGGAGCGAGTGAAAATTCCCAGGCATTTTCAATTTTCCTCGTACGTAGGAAGTGTAAGGCTGGTTGAATGTATCGAGAAAGGGAGAGTCGAATATCGCATTCATTGAAGCAAGCTCGTCGAACGGTAATACTCTCGCCTTTCGCTACGCTTTTCATTTTCAAGTTGAAATGACAAGGCGTCGCACGGGAAACAGTGAAATACATTTTCTTAATGTAGTTCTTTGTACCGGCAGCATCCTTTTCCATCGCCTTTCAGCCGGCAAATACTTTATTCTCGCGCAAACCGAATAGGAGAGAGCCATTACAAATGCAATTAAACTTTCTGCCGGCAAACGTCGTGGCCCGATGTCAGTTTATCAAGGCAGAGGCTCGCTTCGTTGAATGTTAAATAACTCAACGCCGAAACGAGGAGCAACCTTTTATTTCTATCTCGGTTCGATCCGTTGGTCTGCCTCCAATTTCCGGAAATACGTAATTTTTGCCCGGGCGACCGCAATCCCCCTGGCTTTCTCCGTTCGCGTATTTGCAGCTGTCCGTAATATTCGCTCGAGTATTCTTATAACATCCTCGAAATTGCTTCTCGTGTCCTGCTTCCAGGATACGTCCACACACGTTCCTTCTTTCTTTTTTCCCTCCTCAAGGCTAAAAGTGCAACGGTTTCTCGGTTTTAAGGGATTTAAGGAGGGATTCGAGGATCGAAATTGCTCTTCACTTCGAGCTCGTTTAATGCTTCAAATGTTTCAGACCATCCGAAGATTTCGTATCAAAGTTCTCTTTTCGGAAAAAAATTACAAATCTCTGCTACAAGTATTTTTATATTTAATTCGTATCTTTCAATTTACACGGTATCTTCACCGTTTGTATTTGTGGTAACTAAAGGGTTAGCTTTATAATATGCAAAAGAAGTACTTTTATCTTCTTATATATCAGAAAAAGAAAAAATCCCTTCTCGATGAGAATATTTTTCCTCCAGGCGGATATGAATACGAACAAGTCTCTTACTTTTCAAAGGGACTCCCTTATTATGAGCTTCCTGTTTACCGTGAAGGAAAAGTTACCTGGCCCTTGAAAGGTGTTAGCCAACGGCATCGTGGAAGAAGTTTAGCTTGAAACGCTATTTACAGCGAAAGCCAGGGGATAGGAACGAAAAATTTCACGAGTTTCGAACGTTCCACGGTGATTGTGTTTACAGGAACGAGCAAACCGGACAGCTTAAGTATCGTCCTCGTGACGTGTCTGTTTTCCTCCCGAACATGCTGTGAAATAATGAAACTCTTAAGTCTACGTCAACTTGTTTACCAGCCTTTCTACGTAGTTAGAGTAAAACAGATAACGACGTTCTCAAATTATTGCCATCAAGCTGTCATACTTCGAAGATCGAACATTTGTAAACTTCTCGTTTGGCGATTGCTAAGAGTAACCGGGGGTTGTAAAGAGGGCACCGTTGTAAAATCATTTTTAGGAGAGGCGTCGTAAAGTTTCCTTATGAGATAATACATTTTCAAGGTTCACTGGATATATCTTGGGCGATGGCAAACTTTATTTTCCTCCAGAATAAAAGGACTCTTATTTGAGATATTTATGATCCAGGGTGAATAGGTACTATTATTTAATTATATTGAATTTGTAGTGTTGCTCATCGTAAATAGGATTTTTTTTTCTAAGTGAGCGATATCTAGAAATTTGGGAATTTTGGAATTTTAGAATCTTAGGATTTTGAAATCATAGAATTCTAGAATTTTAGAACTTCAGAATTTTTGGAATTTGAGCAATTTGGAACTTTGGAATCTTAGAATTTTGAAATTCTATGATTTTAGAATCTAGGCAATTTGGAATTATTGAATCTTAAATTTTAAAATATTAAAGAAATCAATTCACATTTCTGGGGAGGCTTAGTTATATATGAAATTGAGTGAAATGAATTAAGTTCAACCCTTCTTTCTCCATTCATTTGATAATTATTTGAGCAAGATTGTTAATGAAAATTCATTCTAGTTCATTTTCTTACAGCCTCCACAGTTTAAACACTTTACTTTTTCACCGACTAATTGCTTTGAAACTTGCTGTTTAACGTTCTTATAATGCAGTTAGGTACAAAGAAGACGGTAGAGTTTCATTAAAAAAAGCTTTGAGAAATTATTACTTTCCTTTCTGAAAGTTTAAGGAGCAAGGACTTATTGTAAGACTTCGTTGTTTACCTTTCACATTGTACAACTTCGACTTTTCTTAGGTTTCTTGCATTCATTCGACGCCTATTCGAGCCCTGTTCGTAATTGTTACTGTTTCACGACTTTTCACGCGTATTCTTCAATCTTTTTCATCGAGAAACGGTTGAATTAATTGTTAATATTACAGAAACAAATTGTTACTTAAATACCTTCACTCTTCCTAATTAAATGAAGTTAATAATTTCCAACAATTTTTTGTAACACAATTGTGTGGGAAGTAAAAAATTCAAAAGAAGAAAAAAAATACTGCAAGCTGTTGTTTCATAGCAATTGTTAAGAACAGCGACAAAATTTTTACTCAACGTTTCAGGGTTCAGTTGGGATCTTTTCATGACAACTGGGTCACCCTGCTTAGCTTCCGTTGAGGGATGAAGGCTGGAACAGCTTCTTTTCTTCCCCTTTTGTCGGCCAGAATGGTATTTAAATATCTTTACATTTATTTGAAAACAGTTCACTAAGTAACAAACAACGAACCATACTTTACAAATTAAAAAAAATCATTTCTTCTTTAGTTAAAATAAATCCAACAATCCAAGCAATTAAAATATTGTCTCGTTAAATGTATTTTATTCTCTTCGTGTTAAAATTATATTTCTATCGATGGAATGTACCATTATGGATGAGCGTTTGAAAACGCGTAGAAAATGAAGCACTTGTAAAAATACTCGAAGGGTTTTTTCCAATTTTCAATAACACTCGATGCAGCACGTTTATTGGCCATTAGTCTTTGTGCAGTTTGCACTGCACGAGGATTTTTTTTGCCGACCAAATAATGGTAGCCGTGTTTATTAACTTGACCGGTATCGGAAAATGTTGCCTGTTATATGAAAAGAATAAACGATCAACCTTCCGTTCGTATGCATTAATCTGGTTCTGTTCACGCAACAATAGCAGATGTTATCAGACATTCGAAATGGAATCGAACGGATTATTGCTTACAAATAATGGATTCGTTACGAGTTGTATAACGATGCGTTTGTTCACTGTATCTCTTTTTATTTTTACTTGTTAATAGAACAAAGGCCGCAGAGTTAACCGAGGATAATTTATAAAACGGACAGCTAGGCTTTTTGTTCGTTTCATAAACTCTGTTATGCAACCGATCATGTGACGAGGTATGGTTTTGATTGTATTTATATAATTATATATTTATGGGGCTAAAATATCAGGGAAATCGTTCGAAGAAAAATTTTATTTATTTTACTGTTGGCTTGTTACATATCAAATAGTAGATTTTTAAATAGGATTTCATGACATAAAGATATTACAAAAGAGTACTCGTGAAATACTAAATTGAAGCTTCAGGTTTAATAAAAATGACTATATAACCACTGCTTGGATAGCTGGTCGTTGAAACACCCTTATAAATTATGGCATCGATGGTTTACAACTGGTGATCAGTAATCAATACACAGGATAAGATGAAAAAGTAACGAGTAAGGAGGATTTATCACGTTTATCCAGTGGTTAATGTTCTTATTGATGTTGCTGAGATGTTCCATTACATCCTGAACTCTCTTACATTTTCTGAGGAAGTAGCTTCTTAATTCGACTATTATCTTTCGACAGGATTACACTTAAATGACTAAATGGATATGGTTTAAAGATCGAACAGAATTATCTATCGAGAAGATTGAACGATAAATAGTTGAATACACTATGAAAATGATCGTTGTGAGAATCAGGAGTTTAATTAAAAGAATAAAGAACATATCTTGTAAAAAGAGTAAAATATATTTTATTGAATTCCATATTTAACGATACATTTAACAATTTAACATAACTTAACAATATCATACTTTACTCCGAAAAATATTTTATTACATATCAGACAATAATCGCCAGTACAGCAGCAGAAATCCTCGCAAGCGTTACAATAATACATTTAACCCCGTTTCATTTTCTTCCACCCTTAAAAAGAAATCTTCCCCCCCAAAGCCTGGCAAGACTCGTGGTTATTCTTTTTTCTAACCCTCTCTCACCCTTACCTACCTCACAATTTCCTATTGAGGTGTCCCAGACGGGAACAAAGGGGATCTTTCCGGATTCGTCGTTTCCTGGGGAAACGCCTCTTGGTATCATCGAATTATCGCGTAAATTATACAAAGCTAGCGACAGGGGTTGAATTTATCTCGACGTTGGGCATCGTTCGACGTGTTTGCCCAGTCTCGTCACGTCGTCGGGTATTTTTGCAAGAGGATACGGGCGGATGGCGTCGACGGCCGAGGGCAAAGAACAACGAAGCTGGTGGGTGGAGCTGTGAAAAGCGTCTAAGGGCGGATTGCGGTGGCGGGATCAAGAATACGCGTGAAAAATGGGAAGATGTCGCTCGAAAAGACAACGAAGAAACGAGGAACGTCTTTTCCCGCAGAAAATGTGGATCGGAGATCGTGGAAACGTTCAACGACCTCCACTCGTCGGGAATAATTGCATCGCTCTAGCAATATCACTTCTGCATCCGCTTTTGTTTCTTTGTCATATCGCGTCGCCATCGTTTCACACCCTTTTTCCTTTTATCTTAATCGTCGACTCATGCAGAACTTCCTTAACGTTCCACGACCTTTATACATTCGATATTAAACCGCGCGATGAATAAAATCCCCAGGAACTTTTTCGCGCGGCGAGTCTCAATCAGTGCAACCAAAGGAGAAGAAGAAGGAACGCTTCCGGTGGAATCATGAAGTCGACCGTGTGTTCGATCTTTTTCTCTCTTGTCGTTGAACACAGAGGAACCGTATGGAAACGTTTCGCCTTTAGGTGGAATAAAATGAAACGTTTCTCTGAAGAAGGTTTGCCTTCCGACGATTCTGTTTGGAAGATGTAGATGCATTCTCTTCAAGATTGCTAAGACAGTGATTCCTCTGGGTTTATGGGGCTGACGATCGTAAAAGGATCGGGCTGATTTCCATTCTGATCCAGTGACTGGGATGTGATCGACGTTTTTCTGAAAGTTTTAACATCTTATCTGCTACGAGTCTATTATCAAGGAGATTGAAGGCTGTGATTGAAAGTGAGTTAAGGGAGATTCATATTATTTGTGCAAACACGAAACTCGAGAATTTTGTTAGTTAATATTTGAATAAATATTTAGCCCGATAAACACAAGTCATCATTGCTGGTTTATTATTGTATAATAATGAAAATTGAACATAATTTCACACGAACGGAAATTAATTCATTAATTTCTCAGCAATTATTCATTTTAGACTATTCGAATATATCGATAGTTGGATCGATTAATCGATACTTTCGATATATCGATAGTTGGATCGATTAATCGAAATTTTCGATATATCGACATTCTGTTCATCGGTACGCGTATAAATTCATGCGTGAATAATTTATGTCTGCCAGGCGAGTGGGAACACTTTTGTCCCTTTGTCGATGGAAGTTCCCCCAGAAACGATATTTTATTCGTCGCCGTGGCAACAAACGTTGCTTGCCCGTTGGAATCTTCTTCCGCGAGCTGTTGCAAATTTATGCATAAATTTACACGTGAATAACGAGCCCCACGGCTCGTTACCAACGAAGATAATGCTGTTTTCGTTTAACGACTTCCTAACAAAATTGCACCAACCTCCTTCGATAACTGTAACGAATAATTGTAGCGCTCCTTTTTCTACGCTGTTGAACATTGTTTATTGTTGAAAATAAAGAACATATAACTTCACGGATCGAGGTGATTTAAACTCCCGTCAGGTAATTAATGATCGACGTACAGCTGGTTCTTTCGAGCTTCGAATTAACCTCACCGGCTAAGGAGAAATTAATTATGAACCTTTGCCCTGCTGTAATTCAATGTTCGTTACGTTGATATATTCGGACCGTTCTTGCATTTTAACGCGTTCGCTTTTTGAACCCTCTGGAAACTGTGAATGAATTACCTCCAACTTTATTATTTTGTAATACCGACCCCCGTTAGTCAATGGCAGGTACTAACTTCTCGTCAGCTTAATTTCTCCAAAGTCAAATAAACAACGCCCGTCGGAAATCAGCCCAACGTTAGATCCTATGCCCGCATAGCCAATTACAAAGTAGTCTGGCCAAAGAAAGAAAAGGAGAAAACAGGATAGGAAAAGGTGGAAAGGAAGCATAAACGAGCTCCTTAACGACGTCTTCTCGAAGCCAAAAATTGTTCCTGGACTATTCAGAGCGATGGCTAGTCCGAAAGAGAAAGAGAGAGAGAGAGGGAGAGCCTATTAGACAGGATAGTGGTCGTGGAGAAGACCAAGTCCGGGGTCAGCCAAAGGGAAATCAGAACGTGGCAATACCATTGTACGTAGCAGCTAGCAGCCAGGGTAGGACAATTCAACGCGTCTATCTTGCCCCCGGCTATGGAAACGCGAAACGAATGCAAGAGGCACGGTGATAAAGAGCACGTGGCAAGAAGCTAGCTTCGGGCCATCTGGAATCGGGCTAATTTGACGATTGAGCCGATGCCAGGACGCCCCAGGCTTCGTTTGAAATAAAAAAACGACAGTTCTCGCGTGAACTACCATACACACAAACGCATACACACGAAGAAATGTGTATACAATTGGTTAAAAAAGTACCCACAGGTATTAAGCAAATTTTATTTAAAATTGTAGATTTGTAAATAAAATATGATAAATTATATAATAATTTGTAGATTTTATATCATCTAATATTCATTGTAGACAACTTTGGAATTTTGTTACATTGAAAATGTGTCGCTTTGTTAAATTTATAAAAGTGTTTTATGCTATTCTGAATAATGCAAAGGTGTTTATCTGATTCTTGAGTATTTTTCCAGCAGAATGAAAATACTTTTGTGACCAACTGTATGGTGCAGCTGGTGCAACGAGTGCAAACATTTCGGGTGAATTTAAACGGTGGAACACTTCGGTCGAATACCCGGCCAGATTCTGCATACATGAACACTTCCGTCCGTGAAAGGATTCGCACCAACGAGTCTACGAACAATACAGGCTCGTGTACGTTGTACATACACGTAAGCATGGTAGATATAGGTTTTCCAGGTGATCCTGGACAGATGAATGGCGCGTCCCGTTGAAGAGGCTCGACTCTGAAGCTAATTACACCGAACTTTCAACGATACATTCGACGCTCGAGATGGAAACTTCTACGGCACGCTTAATTTTCCTTTGGACACAGGTCGGTCGCGTACGAGTGGACAGAGGACCGTCGTACAAAATGATGAAGGCGGGCAAATTTCGTGCCGGGGAATACGTTTCACGGGCTAGGAGTTCGAATACCCGCTGTTTGCGCCGAGTTACGACGGAAAATATCCTGTAACTCGTGTTTACGAGCTGATTGCCACGCATACCGAACGAAATTAGAAGAGACGCTTCGACGATGAGAGATTGCGGGTTAGGAGATGAGAGTCGAGCAGGTTGTTGAGGATGAAACTGATTTTGATCTCTACCTACGAATTAATTACTGGATGCTTTTGTTGTCGGACCAGATCGTCGGTGCAGAAGTGTTTTCCTTGTTCCATTCACGATTTTCCGGAATATCGTTTACGCTTATGAGGAATTTAATATTTAAACTGGGATATTAATTAAAAATTTCGTCGAATCTGTGATTTTCATGGTCTCACATTTCTACGCACTTTTTATTTCGAAGTTTAAACCCGTGCAAAGTTTCATTTACACTCCCGGTAATTAAGGGCTAAGTACTTTAAACTTGGTAAGCCCTCTAATGTGTACCTTCGAGAACTGTATTCTTACTACCTAGTTAACTTCAGTAGCGTTTAATTTATAGCACAAATTTAACTGCTCTTATTTACCCTTCGAACTCTATCGTACATTACCGAAAATGCTATTCGATATATTAAATCATTTCAACTTCAATCGGAAAATCAGGATATCTATGTTCTTTTCCCAAATCACTCTGAAAATCCAGCAAAATCAACCACCAATTACAGTGACCAAAGGAACCCATCTTGGTCTGAATCTCTTCTCAATACCAGACCGTTTGCATCCTGCTAATTTCCCCGAGTGGTAATCTTTCGAAACGATTAAAGCACCGCAGGACAACGTTGAAACGTTCCAACAAACGAGAGAATCCGACCACGTGGCACGGAGTTTAACCCAGATCCCATGTTCGACAGGAATTCTGTTTCCTGCTTCTTCCAGCGACAGCGTAAATAACTTTCATCGTACGAATAATCAGCGATCGAAGGGTCTCCTAACGTTCCATTAGAACGACGTTTGGCGAACCGTTCGATCGACTTATTTTTCCCTGGTGGTCAACCGAATTGTTTCGTACGTTAATTCGATGAATTTCAGGCACGAGAGGCACTCTGGAAGCCTGAATTAAACGAAACGGTTCGTCGGGCACGGGAAAAGCGGCCAATATTCGTGGCGAACGAGGAAGCAGCTAGGATCTGTGCCGGGTCTCGGTGTCTTAAATTAGAATTTCAGGTGAGTCGTTCTGAAATCCGATTCGACGACTCAACATGGCACCGGCGGGGGTCCGTAATCGATCGCGGCGAGCTTCGTCAAAAGTGCGACGGAGACGCGCCTAGCCGAGAGCTAGGCGAATAAAAAGGGATAGAAAAAGGGGCAGAGAAATAGAAACGGAGGAAGGAAGAGATAGAAGGTTGAAATGGGATGGAAACGGGTTACCGGCGTTGCTTGTCGTCTAGCTGACTGTGGCTGCGGTTACGTCGGTGTTAGTTTTCAGCTACATTTTCCACGGGCCACCTCGTACTGTAATACACGGAATAATCATTTAACATTCGCCTGTGCATATGCATGAGTATTCGGCGAAAAGTACTTGCAGATACCCGGGTCGGACTGGAGGCTACGCTTCGATTCCCTCAAGTTCCCTCAGGCTGGTAAGCCGCATCGAGAATACGCTTAATGTTAATCTCAAGCCTCAGATTTTTCCACATCGACACGGCGAACCTTCGGGAATCCTGCTTCTGCAATTCTTACTTTCTTCATCCGCCGTTTTGCATGAGAAGATGTTCCTCAACTACGATTACCTTTATGTTACGAAAGATTTTTAGATGTTAAATTTACAAGGTGCAATTTGATATTGTAATTTAGTATCATTTTGTAATAATATTTCTAATTAAATAAAATTTGTATTAAAATAAATATACTATGAGTTCCTCTTTAAGTTCTTCCCCCTTTTGATCTTTCCAAACAAAGCCAACTGACGCACCCTCGTTCTTAATCAAGATTGGTATCGCAGATAATCACACTTTAGCCTCGATCTTTCCATTCCCCTACTAATTATCCGGTCACGTTACCCGTTTCCTTGATTTGATAATCGTTCATCGAGATTCCACGATGGAAGTTTGTCAACTGAAATAGAAACACAAACAACATAATCTATAGATGTCATTGGAAGGCGACGGAAACGTTGATGAAATGAGCTCCGGCTGCTTGGCGAGTCAAGGCGGTAGTCTCGAACGTCAAATATTTGTCGAGCGAATGCGCGCGATTATGTCGCCGCGTTTAAAAGCGACACGGTATCCCCTGTTTGCACGGTTATCTTTTTCCGCTTCCTTCCTCGTCGACGCGTTACGCCGTCTATGTTCTCTTTTTTTTCATACGTTTCCGTGCAAGGCCTTTTACAGAAGCTTGGTGGAGATCGAGTTGAAACTCATCCCTTGACTTAACGGTGCAATTTTTGTTACGAGTAAAGCCGACTGCCGGTCGAGTCATCTCGAGACATCCGGCATGGCTGACAGCACATAGTCGGTTCACGACTATCGGTTTCTCCTGGCCCGCCACTCACTGTCGACAGACGAGACTCGGAAGGAACGCCTCGCCCTGAAGAAATAGAGAGGGATGCGTGTACGAGACACTCTATTCTGCTGAAGAATATTGAGATGGAACGGGAGCCGATACGGGTTTCAACTTACCGTTTGGAATGACACTGAATTCTGCTATTGAAAGGTTTTTTGATGGATGATGATGATTAATAGGTTGGTTGTGACGTTTGTCATTGACGATAGGCGTTACGAATTCAAGAAATGAAAGAAAGAATTAGCATTAAAATTTTAGTAGAAATTTGAAGGAATACACAAATGGAAGTATTAAAGTAAGCAAGGTAATCGGTAACAAGGTAATATTCATCTGTGTCCGACTAACCATTGATATTAGTACTGTGGCGGTCAATGTACTTTTATTTTTGAAATTGAGGATAAACGTCGGAAATTTAACATGGTTGACTAATTTAGAAATGGAGAAGAAAATCGTATTAGACATTTTAAATAATATATAAATGGTACTGAGTATAAACGGCATTGAGTTATTGAAATGAATTCTTGATTTTACGTCCCATTAACCATTGATATTTTCACTGTGGTGGTCAAGATATTTGTATTCCCGCGAAAAATATTGAAATGAAATTGTGATCGATATAGACTCCAACAATTTGAAATTTTGATATCGAAAGATTTTTTAATAGGAAAATGTAATAAAATAATTAAAAAATGAAGACAACAAAATGTAGTGTAATGGTAAAATTTAAATAGACCTTCAAAATTGAAAGACATAAGAAACATTGAGACATTCTAAAGTGATTTTACAAACCATAAATAACATTATACAAGGTATTGAAACTTTCTTTGTTAAATGTATACTTCAAAAGAAGGGATCACTCTCAAGAACACACATCTGAGAAAAATGAAATTCACAGTTGTGCTTCAGCAAGTAGGATCCTTGGTCGTGAACCTTGAAATTCGACATCTGTTTGAAACAATTCCCAAGATTATATCCTCTTCTGCGTAAATTTCACCATATTCCTTGAACGTTCCCCTACGAGATGTGTACTTCAGAGGGACGGAGTATCTTTTGTACCACCGAAAGGAAAATAAGACTTGCAGATTGTTTTCGAACAAATTTAAATCTGAATCTCATTAGCATTAAAAAACAAGGAAAGAACTATTTTTCAAAAAGAAATAACGTTTTGCCTTCAATTCGAAGCAGAACATCTAAAATTAATAATGTATTTCAACATGTCTGACCATACGTACTCCTTTTCACTGCGATACTCAATATATCACATTTCCTGCGGATCCACAGATCCATGTCGTACTAAATTATTTAATTATCAACACCAATAAGAATATTTTTACTTATTTCATTCAGACATGAATATCTGAAACTCTCATTCCTCAGGAAACGTATTAAACGTTACAAGAAATCTTGATCAAGCCGTCCAGCAAGAAGTTTACTTTGTTTTCTCTTGCATTCTGAAAATCTTAAGGTGTCTCCAAGACTGTTCTTCGAAATATCTCAACAAACTTTACCGTCGTATCTTTCTATACAGTCGCTTTGAAAGCAAATCAACTTGCAGCAGAGTGTTGAATGCGAACGAAGCTCTCGTGCGAATAGCAAATATTTGGAACAGTACAGGGGAGATCGAGTGGCTGCTTGAAACGCGAGGATCTGTTTCAAGTGAAATGTGTGTCGCGAGACTTGTTCTTTATCCTCTTTATTCTAAAAACTCTGTCTATCCTGTGGAGTGTACTGGATTCTGAAGGATTTGCCGAGACGGCAAGAAGATTCAATGGAGGGTTGTCTTGACTGGAATACGATGAGCCTGAGGGTGACGCAATGGAAAAGCAGGGATTATCGTTTACCCTGAAATATTATGTAGGAGTTTGCACATTTGTTCCAATTACTATATTATCTCCATCTTACAAAATAAATCAGGTCAAAAGACAATTTTATTCGAATAACTTTTACCTCTCCTCAAAAGAAAAAAAAAATTGAAAAAAAATTTTATTTTCCTAGATTTTAATTAATTAATTAATTAATTTTGTAGATAAACTGTTGCTTAGTTCAGTTATGGAATGTAATTGGATTTTTCTGTTTTCGATTCCCTTCGATTATATAATTCATTTCAATCATAAAATAAAAGTAATTTATTTATTGATTTATTGATAGCCTTACGCTGAATGTCAATTGATATCTTCCTAGAGAGGATAGAGAATGATGAATATCTCTTTCCTGTCGAGTGTTTGATTTAAGGGTGTAGTAATAGAAGCAGCCGCCTTTGATCAGACGTCAAGTAGACACTAATCCTACCCTTGCCGACATTTTTCCATTAATTAATTCAAGTAATCTACTTTGTTGCTACAAGGGTACCGTACCGGAGAATCGTACCAGTCGATAACGTGATTTTATAGGAACTGGCGTGCTTTCTGGAAAGCATAATTAAAAATCGACGTCGAGTGGATTAGTTAAAAAATCTGAAAGGATGGAAGATATCCTACCAAAGAATTATTCCAAGGCTAAAATTTAATACTTCGATTTACTATCATCTTGCTATAATATAAATTAATTCAATATAGAAGTTGTAAATTATCAAGAAGATCATTCTGAAGAGAACATATTTCGAATAATAAAAATGTTACTGAATTTTTATTTTTATATCAAACTTTTACTAATAATTATTTATGGTAGTTACAAATTAAAAAAAATATTCATAGTTACTTCAATCTCTTCTACTAATAAATAAAATAATATTTTTATTCATTAAATTCTGAGCGATTCCAGATTAGATCCAGCAAACATGTATTGTTTTGGATAGGATTAAATTGCTGCATGGCTCAGCCTTTGTTCTCTCTGAACAGGCTAGTTTGTAACTGTTCTATTATCAGTAATTTGCACTTGATATAAACAAAGACGGCAATGTTAAAAAGCTGTTGAAGCGAATACATAAACTTATCGATCGTAATATTCGTGTTCCAATAGTGGTTAACTTGTATAGAGGTGTACACATAGGTACACTAAAACTGGTCCAAGCTTTATGAACTTATTATACTAACAAATTTTTTTCTTCGACGAGCCTTAATAATGAGTTGCGAGCTTATACACCGTTATCGATCGAAATTCTTTGCTTTCATGTTTGAAGAATGTTCCTTGTTCAAAGAAATTAAAATTAGATCCGCCTTGTGTAATAAATATCATTTATTCCATAATTAGGAATTTAATTTCATTAGAGAGAATTGATTTTACAAGATGATATTGGATGCTGCTTCAGTTTGAACTTTGTAGGGGTTGGTTTGCCAATTACAAAGCATTTCTTCATTTTAATTAATATCTTGTTAATTCTTTTATGAAACTTTTGGGATATTATTACTCTTGGAAAGTATATTTAATTTTCAATTCATTTAAAAAAATTACAGATCATTCAATAATTCTGTGGATTATTGAAATAAACTGTGCTCATGATACTTTATGAAAAATAATTTAGCTCCTTCCGAAATCGTAAAAAGCAAAGTCCAATGGAACACGATCCTCCTGAACAGGATTACAAAGAACGATGTTATTTAAGCCAGCCATTTATACTGATTCATTCAACAAATCCAACAAGATTCCGGTTGTTTTATGACCTTATTGTACGTTTTTATGGGTCATGCTTAAAAAAGTATAACCCTTCGCGTACCATTTTATGAATTTCATTAATACACATAGAGAGCATCAAACAGACACCTGCGCTTTATGAAACATAGATTTGGTTGCATAAAGAATTCATTTGTCTTCTTGAAAACTTTTGTTTTCTTCATCAATCTATATTGCAAAATTCTCGAAAACTTTACACGTTATAAAAATGTCAATTTCGATTTCTAAACTTGTACTTAAATCATTTCGACCAGCAGATTTGAAATGTCAAAATTCGATTAATAAATAAAGTAATTAATCAGACGATCTCGAAATAGTACCTCGAAGATCGAATGCTTTGAAATTTTTATTATTTCACATCGACACTAATCCGTTAATTAAAATTAGAAACGATGGATATGTTAATTATTAAACAGTGTTCCGATTTGAACTGACATCAGGGAGCTACATAATATTTTTAATAACCCATATCTAAAATTAATGTTGTAAAATTTCTATTCAAGTAGGCTTCGAAAATACCCTGGAAAATACTGCATTTAATTACAGATATTACTTTTAATTGCTGTAAATTACATTCGGTGGAGTTCAACTTATCGCATAATTTTTTAAGCAAAAAATTATACGAGCGATATTTTCCAGCAAATTACAAGCAATTTATATACAATGGATTGTTTGAAGATTAAAAAACGAAATATGTCAGTCTGCGTTCTCGCATGTGTGCAGGATGCGAATAAATGCAAACAAAAAGCGCAAAAGGCAAGTTTAATTTAATTCTCATTTAAATACGCGACGGCCAGAAAAGAATACCCGTAGCAACGTTGGCCGGTGACCAATAATTTTAATTAAGTTATGCATTATTTACCCGCGCAGAGACCGGAACAAACATCGTTACCATTCGTTCGTTAATGTTCCGAACGATTCCTGTCGTACAAATATGCGACCTGTTTCAAATCCAATGGAAGAATCGATTATCCCACTAATTTATTACATTGAATATTTATTTTATTACCAACTTAGGGCGCGATAAATGAAAATAATATTCTTAATATTTCTCGTTGGAGTTAGATTATTCAGGAAAGTCTGAAAGGATTTCATAACATAAAATTAATGCAAAATGGTACTTGTGACCCATCAATTTAAAGCTTATAATTTGCTGAAAATAACTATATAAATCACTCATTAATGCTCTTAACATAAAATGAGTGAATATTAATTAAAACAAACAGTGTGACACATGTATAACACCAGAATAACCATACTCGTCAAAATAACGAATTTGATTATTAATTTAATTAATTTAATTTCAATTTAAAAATAAGAATACCTCCAAAGCTGGTTGCTCAAGCGTTAACAGAAACCTGCTTTGAAATGAAGAAGTTCGATGTTCTAAAGTTCTCCTTTAATGTAAAATTCTTTCTAATTACACACTGTTTGAGGAAGTTGTTCTAGCCCGTTGTTTTCCACCTCCTAAAGTTGTTCAAGCAGTTTCCTCAAGTCTGTGATAGAATTCTGTAAAAGGGTAGTCTAACAAAGTTTTCCCAGAATGTTTCTAGTCAACACTCTATTAGTCTACGTCTATGTTCTTGAAAATATTTGAAAAAATTATTTACAAAATAATCCATGAAATTATCAAATATTTACTTTTTGTATTTAACAAAGAAAGGTACAAATTTCATTCATAAAAATATTTGAAGTTTCAGTTCTAAAAAGAATTCAATCCTGAATTTTGTACCTTTGCTTTTTAATTACTGTATTTATTCTCGCATAACATATTGCCCTGTCAAAATCAATATCCGCCACAAAAAGTCTCAAGGCCAACTAATTTACACCCTTATGCGAGGTCGACATCGCACCTTCCATGTTCCTACAAACCCTCCCCTGATAAAAAACTATGTCCACGATATATGGATTGACGAAAAAAAATTCCAATATCCCGTTGGAAAAGTTTGAAAACGTTTTCAAAGGACAGCACTTGTCTCGTTCCGGCCCATATACTCTCACCACGTCAGCGCGTTTTTCACTTTTGTTGAGAGTCAGTGAAATTCGTTCGAACAACTCGGCCCCCTGACCATTTCGTACTATCGTTCTGCGTTATCTCGCCCGTCTACGGTGTCTATAAAAAATGATAAGAAAGAATGGCAGCCCCCGGTCAGATACAAATTACCAGCGTGTTGTATGGAGTTAGATGGAAACTAGTCTTGGGAATTGAGGGAGGCGCGCAGGGAAATTGCCGTACACCTTTTATCTCTCCACCTACCTCATCCTCCTTGCCAAACATTTATCCTCTCTATTCCGTTCTGTTCCCCTTTTTGTTTATTCGCATACAGGACTATATACAGGGTGGCAAAAAAATTGGAGGCCAAAATTTGATCTTACTCTAATTAATATTTTCCAATATCTAAGGAAAATGAAAATTTCCTAAGGTAATTGGGAAAAATAAATTTGTAGGATGTAGAATTTGCAAGTACTGTTATTCTTTTTCTCTATAAAAATAGTGTTGTAAATACGTTATCCTGCCACTGAAAACAGCAATCATCTAAAGTAAGCTTTAACTCTTTGCACTCTGTACAATAGTGGTCATTCTCAAACGAGTCCAAGTGTGACCATTCCCTTGAGGAACGGTCAAGTACACATTCCTCTCGAATTCATTGAAACGCTACAGCAAGGGTGAGATAATATTGATCGAAGCTCATCTTCCCTCCTTTCGAGCTCTTTCACTAAAGTACATTTGATTTTATACTTCGATGATTTATCGAAAATTGCATGCATTTGCCTGTCTGAGAGGCGATTGTAAGGGATGCTGTTGTCTCGTTAACGTGAAATGCATATTATAATTGAATCAGGGGTGAGTATTTCTTATTTAAAATAAAAATAAAAATAACAGCTCTTACTGATTATTTAAATAAAAATATTCTTAATTTAAGTACACCATGATAAACTTAAAAATAATTTTGTAAATCAAAGTTCATACGGGGTAGAAAAATTTCCTATGTCGCTACGTTGTACAGGAGCTGGGTCAGAAGGGTTAAAAAAAGTCACGATACAAGAACAAAGTCGAAAATAGTAACGTGTCATAGGGGTAGGAACTACCCTCGATTAACTTTGTCCGCTGACACTGTTACACCCTTGGAAACTAGGGTGCACCCTTGGTTTCCTCTATCTCTTTCCCTCTTCTCGTCTCTACTAGCACCCCACCATTGACTCCGTTGTTTCCTCTATCCTCCTCTTTCGCATTGTATTCAACGATGTCTATCCTTGCGTTCTCGTGTTCGGTGTTTATGAGGGTCGAAGATTCGCAACGTAACACCTGGGGCTTATGATTCTGGGCATTATTGCCCGAGTAAATTAACCGTGCGATATTGTTCCCCTCGTTCGACGTATTCGAGTCTGGCTGACAAATACCTTTTGCCTTTGCTAGTTTTCGATTTCATCCCCGTCGAATTTTAACGAGGCGTGTATATTGTTCGATACTACAATCTCGTTTCTTATCAGATATAACACAAATCAGTTTCGTGTTTCATCTTGGGATGCTCATTACAGAATTTAGTCGACAAATGTTAGACGATATTGTTAAAAATTTTCTGTAGATAGAAAATTAATTGATTTAAGGATAAAAAGGCTGTTTTTGAAGATAAGTAATTAGCAGTAATTTTAGTATGAGTCAATCTCTATTTGATATACTACATTAACCACTTCCCTCATTACTGTACTAAGTATCGATTTCAATAGCAATTACAAACAATTACAGCTGTGATTGACAGCTCTCGAGTATGTTGATTAATATTTCAACATTACTCCAACAAACTTCACACACCCCTTTGCTGACAAATTACCAACCAAACACAATTAATATTCCGTACGTATCTCTAGGACATATAAACAACCACGTATTCCTAATCGATCAAAACTAAAATTAACCTATTATATATCAAATTGATATTTAACTTTCATTTCAAACATATCGTTAGGATGTGATTAGTTTATCGAACTACGATCAAAATTCATTTGAATAAGTAAAAAAGGAGTTGTAATTGGAAGCCATGAGATTTTAAATAAGTCTTGAAATAATGCAAACGAAGACGGGTGAATCGTGATCCAGATCTACGAAACATCTATACTGCAAGGATACTTTGATTAAAATTAGATGCTCAAATTTTTTAATTAGACTGCACTCGATTTTGTTATCTCAGGATTACCGATTGTCATTGTTTAAAAAATAACAGAATTTGCAAAAGCGCTGATGGTATGTATTATGGTCGAAACCGTAGGGTAAAGAGCGTATCGGTTGTCGTTTCCACGAAATTAATTTCCCGCTTCGAGGATGTTCGAAAGGCTCTCTGGAGGACCGTATATAGGTAACGGTACGAGCTCTGCAAGCACTCAGGATCGCCGTCTAGCTCGTGGTTGAACCGGTAAAGTCAGTATCTTACGACTCCAACTTGAACACCGGGCTAAAGGGTGGACCCTGGTAAAAGGTAGAACATGGAGAAAGAGGGAAGAGCATAATTGAGTACGCTTTATTCGTTTGTCTAGTGTTTGCCACGCTACCACGGACACAATGCCAACCAGGAGAAGAAATCTGAGATTTCTTGTAATTCGTTCTACTTTCAAACGACAATTCATTGTACAACATTCCACTGTTCTATAAGAATGACCAGGAAATTATTGAACCGTGTAACGCGATTTCATTTCTAAGAAGAAGATCGATATCGTTGAAACGATTCATCTCTCGTGAAAATGTCATTGTGCAGAAATGAAAATTTTTTGCTGTTGAAAAATGTCCAAATGAAATCCAAAAATCATTTCACGACGTTTAATCATAAATATAATTCATTTCTGGAGATATTCGATATGGGGGTTAGCTTGAATCAAAATTATCTCAGATTATTACCCGAATATAATACAAACTCACGAGGCGAGAAGGGATCCGAAGCTTACTCGGTGGAGTGTCCTTCCAAAATGTTCACCAAACTCGTGGAACTTGTACAGTTCAAGCTTCTCGATCATTTTGAAAAGAAAGTTAGCAGACAGACGGCAGCTACGGTGCTCGCCTCCGTCTCTTCGTTCCATTAAACGCTTCTCGAGCGATTTAGCAGAACGAGTATCTAAAGGCATTTCTGGATTATTCTGCCAGGGTGGTTACACTCTCTTAAACCCAAGTGGTTCACTTTTCTCGGCTTCCGTCAGACATGTCACCCCGTACCTCTGTTCCCCTTTTGTAAACCATTCGAAATCCTTGGTAAACCTCATACACCAGCTTCCGTAGCCCATCCTTCGAGTCCTTCATTCATTAGGGCTATTCATCCAGGGAGACTTGATACACTTCAGTAAAGGGATGAATCGTCGTCGACGATTAAATCAACGGTTCTATACAACTTTCCGAGGAGACGAGCACTGTGAAACTGTGCTGCACTGCTGAGTTATTGATAAATATTTGAGAGATATTGGCGGATTAAACTGATCCAAAGTTACAGAGGAAGAAAATATTTACAACACGAACTTCGTCGTTTTGTGTTCAAATTTCATTTTCTGAGAACGAATTTTGTCCTTCGACTGTTCTTTTTTAAAATTAATAATATAAGAATAATTGATAACATGTGAGATCAATTTTTTCATTTTTTATTGTTGTTTAAAAGCAATGCCTTGCAGTGTTCAGAGACAATGCTGCAGTTGCTCGTACACTCATGCATCTCTTATGGCGTACGTCGGCGGATTACTCTTTCACCACCCGATCCCTGTTTTTTTTTTTTTTTTTTCACCCTCTTCGGTGACTTTTCTCTCTGTGTCGTTCCATTGTTTATCCGAATATCGGGCTTTGCTGCTCTTCACGCAACGCTGTAATTTTTCATTCGACAGATGGAACAAAAACTGGCGATTTTAGCTTCGCTGTTTTCGAACCGTAAGGGATCGGATTTAACCGAACGACGAATAGGAAGATTTTATTCCCTTCATTTAGAAATAAATCGTATCGAAAGCTATTAAATTATTTTAAATTACCGACACGATAAGGTAATAAATATCTTTCTGTCCAAAAACTAGAATTCACAGAAACTCTAGGATAATATAGAAACGTTGAATAAATTGTAATAACGTTGGACACCGTAATCTTCTACGACTACCTAATACGCTGAGATCTTAGGCGACGGGGTTCTCATATAATGGTTGTATCGCATTTGTACACACGGATAACATCTTTCTACCCCCTGGAGTCCTGGTCCAAAGTACATTTCCTGTTTCCATGAACAGATATCTACCCCCAGCGTGCAGCTAGACCCACTATCAGCGTTAAGATAGCAGTTAAATAGTCAAGCAGTTCTTTTGAGGCGAATAGAAGAGCTTTTGGCTCAACTCTATCTTTTGTTAGTTCACTTCTTCCAAGTGACACATTTACTCTTGAGACGTTCAGTGTAGACACGTTTATTGAAAAATTTGCTAATTCATTTTCTAATTGCCACTATAATTGAATATCTTTGACAACAGCCAGAATGTCATATAATTAGTTGTCGTTTTGAGATATTCAAATTTTCTATTTTGGACGTATTAAAAAATATTTTTAAGTCACGAAACTTTGAATATTATTATGAAACAGTGGTTTAATTATTACTCCGTAAATAACAACTCTCACATGGAACAATAATTATACAATGGAAGAGAAAAGTAGAATTTCATTTGCTAATGGAAAATTTACAGGAATTCCCATTACAGCGTTGTAGGAAAATGGAATCTAAAAGGGAAATTGATAATTAAAAAAGGTGATATTACTGAATCGGCTTGTAGAAGAGATTAACCCATTTCGAAGTTGAATTTGATAATTTTTTTTTCGATCAGACCGTGTATCGATTTGTCGTAAAATTGATATCTAAAAATTTTTCTCCTAACAAATTCTATCAATAAATCTATTTACACGAATTATAAAAAGTGCATACACTTTAATGCAATCTTTCAATTTCAGCGTGGAAATTGATTTTGTATTTTAATTTTGCTTGGAAAGATTCGTGCAACAATTTCAATGGATAAAATTATACGGCGCTGTTTTTGGAATGGGTTATCGTATCTGTACGTTCGGGGTTGATGCTGGTTCGAGGATTTTCTAAAAAAAATATGAAATTTGCATTTCCGATTTGAATTTTCTCGCTGATAAATGAAGTTGATGTTAACGTCTACCGAGATTCTGAGGCATGGAATGATTCATATCCTGTACATTGTACAGCTGGATTAATGGAGATTCTATTTTATGGTTAATCGATTATCCGATATTCTATTATCTCCGATCTTCATATTACGATTCGTTAAGAATGCTCGTATATCGTGACTCGATTTATCGATAAATTATAGAGGTGAATATTAAATTAATTCTATTTCCTTTATTACAGACTTTGAAATATTTTATAGAAATAAGTGTGGAATAAACAAAAGACGTGTATGAAACATGATTGCAATTATTTTACGGGAACTCTCAATTATCTGGTACGGTTTCAACTGGTCAAATATTTGTGTTCCAATTAAAATGATTAATTAATATTTCTGTTGACATTTTATATATTGATCAGCTGATTGTTAAAATTTGTAGGCTGATATCTATAATAAAATTTCAAATTTTATAATCATTCATTAAGGGTAATGATTACCCTCAAGAGATAACAAAAATTAAGTTTACTAATTTTTAAACCTTTAACTATCCTTATCCTTTTATTTGCCTACTGCAGCAACAATTGTCCCACCATTTCTCGTAGAATACTGTCAGATAAGTAGAAATGGAGGAGACGTAAATGTTAAAATGAAATAAAGTCTAAAATTAAATTTAAAGTATGGCTGTCTCAGTAGTCCAAAAGTTAATATATCAAAACTGTGAGCTAAAATTATAATACACCTGAAAGTACAGTTGTAATGAATTGTAAAAGAAATTTAGACTCGAGGGAAGTTCGTTTCGACAAATTACTGCTTCGTCGACTTGTCTACATAACTTATTTCAAAAGATGCACTGGTTCGAAAGTTGGATTTGCTTGTTATGAAATAGCGCCGGGGTCGACTTAACTTGCCCTGGGATTGTACTTAGTTTAAACTTACTACTAACTGTTTGATGAAACGTTGAGAAAAAGTAGAGCTTTCTCCACGTGACGTAAATTGGAATTTATCCGAGATTGCTCGTATATTTGCGCTTGGAATTTTTTAAGTCAATAATACGGAATTTGAACTCAAAGCAAATAGTATCGTCAGTCGAGTTATGTGTAAAATTGAAGCTTTCGAATGAACCGTGAATATTTATAAAAATGCACATTTTTATGAAATATTTTTTCTGTTAAGCTTCTGAAAGCTGTAATTTTATTTCGTATATTTTGTAAACTTCTGGTATTGGTATCTCCAATACAATAAATTAATTATATTTCAAATTTTCGTAGAATAATCAACTATGTACAAATTGTACGATATTTTGTCAGAAGAAATTTGCATGCACCATTTGAAAGAAAGTCGAGGGTAAACTGTTCGCGTATTTCAACTTCGTATCTCCCGGGGAACTTCATTCCACGATCAAATGAATGTTGTTGTTGCAAGTTCTACTATTGCACGCTTTGCAACAAAAACTAATTCCGCTATGAAAAACTTGGCTTCAGTGTTTTATGTGAGAAAGTTCATGCACACATTCGCCGCAAGAAATTCACTTCCTTCTTCGTAAGCTTGGCAGTAGCAGTTCTGGTAACTGTTCATAGAATAGAAACGAGTTTGATATATTTTACTTTTAAGACTTTCAAGATTCAGTAGTTTTCTTTAAATTAAGAAAAGGCTATTCAAATTTTCATTGTTCCTTCCCTATTCAACAGAATCTATAAGCAGAAGAATAATGAAAAATTTAATTTACTTTCTAATATTATTATTACCATTTTAATATTATAATATTTAAAGTGAAATAATAAAATCACCACCTGATAATCTTATATTCAAGGAATTGTTTCACTCTCTAAAAGTATTTTTTCACGATTAAACAAAATGAACACGAGACTATGCAATATTATTAAAATTGGAGCAAAATATTTGAAATGCCTTTCTTATTAGAAATATGTAATAAGACAATGAAATCAATTCGGAATTCCTTCAGATTCAGCAGAAGAAAGTAGAGGTTCCATGTATCCGGACGAGTGCAAATAATCCCTGGCTTCCCTCGCGACGGGAATTCGCGGAATTAAAGAGTTCTTAAGCAGATTTGACACCGAATTACCTCCGAAACTTTGAACGAAGCGATTCCAGCCGATTCCCAAGTTTGCCGCTCGCTTTCGTTTACAATTCCACGTAGCCGCGACACGCTGGGAAGTTGTTATAAGTTGCAGACAATTTTCTTTTACCTTACCGTCTGTTCTATCTGTATCCATGTTATCTCGCGACCCGAACGGTTCAAAAGGATGAGGCGAGAGGAAGATAAACGTTCAGAAAGAGATAGAGGAACGACAGTAAACAAAGAAGGGCGGAAGAAAAATACCTGAGAGAATAATATGGGGTGTGGGAAGTGGTCATAGGGTTGGAGAAAATTGTCTGCGACTTATGATTCTCATATAATATCGTAACTTTATGGTGGCTCGCCAGAATGATACCAAGTCTGGTTCTCGTAAATTATAGACCTCCTTAATCGATTCACTTGTTGCGTATTTCCGGGGAAGAGATTAATAAGATTGTCTGAAATAAGTATCTTGTAATAATTTAAATTTAATTTGCACTTTCATTCAATTTTACACAAAAAATATTCTTCAACGTACCAAGTTCTTTCATTTAAAAATCGATAGGTATTATTTTAATATAAATACTATTGGATAGGTTTCATAGAATTTTGATCATGATAATTAATTTTTATAGTATTACTGCTCTCATATTTATATAATCAGTGGATAATTGGGTCCCTAATTATCGTTTGTAGAGTGAACGTACCAGCTCTGTGGAGAGACGAGTAGTATAAGCCAGGATATGGTCAGACAAGTGGAATAGGCGCGGTGCATAATTGAATAAGCAGAAAGCGTCCACTATGCCTTTCAACGACTAGAATGAAACTAAATGCAGTCAGAAAAGTAGAATAGAAACAGTGGAAACTTTAGCTTTGCAATCAACTGCTTGTGATGATTAAAAATACGAATAACGAAATTATTCTTTTTCATTCTTCAGAAAGTAAACGTTATTATGAAATAATAAATTTTGCATCGCAATATTAAAATTGGTAGTAATTATAAGGATGCAGATCTATAAAGGCTCTTTGAGTGGAATGCGGAATATAAAGAAATAGGTAAAGCCTATAATTAAAATATTAATTAAGCTGAGAATTGGAAATGAGTGAATCGGAAATGAAGCAAGGAAATTATGCGCGACGAAGGAAGTAATGAGCAACTAGCAGAAAAGCTACCTACGACCTTTTTCCACGATGTAATAATTACACGGCAGCTGTCTAATGCTGCTAAGAATTTTATTTCCAAGACTATCATAAATTGCGCAATTTTACGTTTCGTTGGGTCGCTTAATGAAAGAAGTACACGGAAACGAAGAAAAGCCGGAACAGGGAAATGAACGTAAATTAAGAGGTACGGGTTCAGCTGAAAATCAGAGTAATAAGTAAATCAATAGATTAAAAATAAAGAAAGCGAATGAATTGAGAGGTACAGAAATAAATTGTATAAAATTTATAATACCACTTCTGAACCTTTGTCGACTTGTTAAATTAAGTGATTCTTTACTTCGATCGAAAATTTTTATTTAGTTACGAATTTAGTTGCCAATTGAATAACAGACAAACAATTCTCCACAAACATCTTTTATAACAAAAAGGATTGACCAATATCCGACCGGGGAGTAGAAAACGAAAGAATAGAAGAAAATCCACAATACCGGAAATGACGACCAAACAACAGAAGATCGTCCACGATTTACGACATCATTACTTTTCTAGCCACGATATTAAACATCATATGTTCTCTAAAGGGGAAAAGGTGTTACATAAGAGATAACAATTTTTATCGTCGTTCATAATCATTCCAATAAATTGCAAATAAATAAAGTAGATAACTACTAATAAAAAGTATACTATTTTTCATTACACTAATCCATTAATTTTAAAGATAAAAATATTCTTGTAGGTATTCAACAATATAATTTATACAAAGTTACATAAAATACATTATGTGTTAACACATGTCCCCTTTGTAAGAACGTAGATATTAAATACCGATCGACCAGTATTAGAGGATGTCCCGTGGAATTTTGTCGGAGTCCATACGTTAACTGATGAAAAAGTTTTAATACCAGGACCGTGTCCCAACGGTACGCTATATTTCCATGAACTTATTGTCGAGGCCGCGAAACCCGGCTTTTTGCGGGACACGTGTTGCCTGATGTATTCCGGCAGCCCCGAAAACTTATTTGCCCCGGAGACTACGCGCCACATTTCATAATGCGTCGGTATATCCCCCACAGGGCCGTAACGTCACCGGAGAATCAAAACAAAGGCGACGAGCCACTACCCTTGGCCATCACCGTTTGCATCCCTTGTTGTTATTCGATTTTTCCATCCCTATCCATAAATCCATTGTTTCCTGCCCGGCGACCCTTGTACCGTTCATTGATACAGATAAGGGTAGACATTCGCGGAAAATGTAAACTTTCGACTAGGTGTTTATTAAAAATGATAGAAAATTATTTCGAAGTCGAATTATGAAGCATGGTCCGAAATTTAAAAATATAACAGAAAATATTTGGAAAAGTTTAGTGGGAAGCTATAAAGCTGACAGGAAGATAGATAGAAAAAGTATGAGTGGTAAGTGAATCGTGGCGAAAGCGAGGACGAAAGTGAAAGTAATGGAAGAAGAAAGCAAATGAAAGTAAAAGTAGAACTTTTAGGAAACAGTTATAGAAGTCTGAGTATTCAAATATGGACGAAACAGGAGAATAAACAGGTATTAAAATATTAATTGGATAGATATTTTCGTTGTTTCCACTGTCTTTAAAACTGAAAGAGAACGTAACGAAATTAGCACGAAAGTGGATGAAAGAAAGCTGATGAAACACTTTAAATTCACGATATCGGCAAAAGTAGAATTTCAGAAATAGCAGTTAAGTTCAGCTATTAAAATTCATCGCGATGTGCAGAAATGAAGGTCATATGTTGCTTGCTAGAAAGAAGTAATTTAAGGTAAAAGTAGCAGCAAAACAAATTTAGAATGTGTATAAAAAACATAAAAAATCGTACTTTAATCATCTCAATTTAATCTACCATATCACAGAATCATGTATCCAAGTTTTAATTAAAAAAGTAGCACATTAAATTTGTTCTTGATTAAAAGCACTATCACGTAAATAAAAATAAGAATAAAAATATTACTTTTGTAAAAATATCCGTTGATATCTGAAATCTGCGCTATCAGATTTCTATCACGATAATTAGAAATATAATACCATTTACTTTCCTAATCCTCGTTTTAATTAAAACGTCCTATATAATATCTATCGTTTCGACAAACAGATTTCTATCGGTATAATTAAAAGATGTAATCACACTTCAATCACGATCACGTCTTGCCAGCGTCGAAATAGCTAATTCACTTGGAATATTCGGCGTTTGCGGTACGCATCACTCGCAAATTATCGGTTAGTTACATTACGGAAGACAGAAGCGACCGAGGATATTTCGCTTTGTGTCTCTTATTAATCACATCTGCCACCGATCGCACGTTTCTCTGCATAAATGTGCGATTTAGTGTGCTTGTATATTCCCCACAATATGATACCGCATTGGTTCGCGGTTACTCCATATTCACGCACCGTGCGCCGAAATTTCAGTCCCGTGCACGAGAACATCGCTACCCGAACTGTAACCCGTAAGACCTTGTTAAAATAGTATTCATCAATTCCCTGCTGTGTAATTAATTCATGATTCAAGCGCGATCGTTAATTGTACTTCGTAAACTCAATAAAAACAAAATAAAAGTATTTTGGAACAGTTTTAAAAATTTCCTCCGTCTTTCGCAATAATTATCTTGTCCTTTTAAATTAATATAATTTTCTACTGCAGCTTCTTTAAACGGTGACACGAAAAATTCTTCTAACGCGACCTTTGTACAAGCTACAATCCCAATGTTCTGCTTCCTCGACACACTAACCGTTCTTAAAAACAACTCCACATACTGCCACAAAAAGAGCCATACACTTTCAGTGGTGCTATTTAGCCACTCTAAAGCGTGCACCTTTGCTGTTGACGTACCATGAACTTAAAATGCATGACACTGTACAATAGGTAGGAAAAGTATTTTTTTTCTTTTCTTTTAACTAGCTTCTTTCATACTGAGACATTAAGGTATTCGTTGAATTATAAAATAAGCTGCGAGGTAATTACTTGTCGCGATAGGAAGCGACTATCGAGCAGAGATTAATCGTATTGCATTGTTAATGTCGCTGGCTTGTGAAAACAATTTCAAGTGAAGATATCGTCGATTCAATTTAAACGCGATTGTTATGTAAATTATTAACAGCGATAAGGACGTGACATTAATAATAGAATAGCGGTACGTTCATGTAACACGCAATACGAGAAAATAGAGCGTTATATGATTTTTGTTAAATGCTTTAAGTGAGAATCTCCGCGGCTCGGGAGTGTAAATGGCAATCGAGCGCAATTAGTTAATAATAGAGAGAGTAATGGTAATTTAAGAAGTACACGGTTTTCTCTTTTCAGATTTTTGGGAAAAAGTATTATAAATTAAGCAGAGTTTAACCTACTGCGCTTCTTAGAGATTGAATTTTTCACTTTGGACATCGATGTCACGAACTTCCGACTCTTCATCCCTCCGGTTCGTTTACAATTTTTCTCGTTCGCCCTCAAAAATGGTACGCGCAGTTTCCATTAAAAGCTACATCAGCCGGTTAGCGAATACTTTTCGACGATCAATTAATCGTCGTTGACGCGAACCGTTTCGTAATCGGCATAAATCTCTGGCCTACGAGAACAAAATAAATCGATCGCTTTCAACGTGGCTTTTCGTTCCTCGATTTACGACGACTTCGATTGGCCACGATATTCGCGAATCCTTTAAAAGTGATAAGCCCCCCTGGTACCGTGCGTCGATTAGAATTAATCGTACCATAAATTATTCCGGCTGGAATGTGAATCGAGCGTAACTTGATTTGAAACCATCGTAATTCTCGTGGTACATACACGGTTATCGATGTTTATTCCAGTTAACTTTCCATTAATTATCTCGTGCACGCTTCATCGATACTGTGCTCGTTACGAGTCGATTTTTGTTCAATCATGCTGGTAATTAAAATATGGAAACATGAGAAATTACCAACGATTTATAGTAATTCTATTAATCCTTTATAGAGGAACAATGTGAAATTTAGAAAATGAAAAGAATATGAATTGGGTCTCTCTCCATGGTCCGTCATCCGAGGATTAATCAGAAAAAACTCTATGGAATAAAATGTTTATGTTTTCAGCTTTAAATTGGAATATTATAAGTGTTATTTTATAATACTTTTATACCAAGAACTATTTTATCGTATCAACACCTCGGAAAATAAAAGAAGCGAAATTAAAATAGTAATTTATTTATGAATTACTCTATCGAGTTCGAGCCAGACATGTTTAACTTCCAAAGTTTCCACCAGTTTTTCTCCTAGTCTTTCGTATTTTCACTCTCTTAGCTCATTTTCACCACAACGTACGTTTCATTCTGCTCGGTGTACCACGCCTAACAACGTAACTTTTACGCCATACACCTCGTGGCAACGCGTAATAACTTTAGACGTAACATCAAAGAAACCCGGCAAGAACTTGCTTCTCGTAAACTCTTAATCACCGTGTACATAGTCTCAGTTCCGGCCTAGAGATTATTATACGCTGCCTATTTCTTTTTTTTCTTCCCTTCGGAATCAGGAGCATCAAGGTTTGGAAGAAAAGGAAATTTCAATGAGAAACTTTCTCAACTGCGTGGCAACTGTTGACTTTATCACGAGAGACATCCCTCCTTGAGGCAGGGATTGAAAAGCTGCGAAAAGAGATTGGAAAAGTATATTCGGTCGGGAAGAGAACATGTCGCGGATGCGAAAGTAACTTCAACGGTTCACCTCCTTGTTCTTTGTGCTCGAGCAAAGATTTGTCGAAGAGTCCGCGTGTTTACGAGAGAAAAGTGTTGGGTTTTCGATTGTCCTCCCTTGTTTGTTCCCAACTTGTCGGATAGAACTAGCGTCGATTTTTGTACGACTACGGTCATATTTGTCGTGGTTTAAGAGTCGATAAAATTGGAAACAGCTTTCTGGTCGAAGAGTTTAACGGTGAAAATTGTAAAAGAATTAATCAACCTAATTGTCTTCCTTCGGTACGTACTATTGTTTATTTTCTTTTTATTTTTAATTAGCCTCGGACACTAGCTCTCAGCTAGACGTATGAAATTTCAGTAAGCATGAAATTCAAATGAAGCCGTAGTGCGGAATTTTAAAGCAACCAACCACGATCCACGGTAAGGTAACGGCGGGATTATAGAAGACGACGGGGTTAAAAATAATTTATGCCGGTTTATCCGGTGGCGCGCTGTTATTTCATTTGTTTAATGGCCAGCAAAATGCATTATTTACCGTGAAAGATTAGCACCGACCGGACGGCCATTCTTTTCCACCCACGAACGATAGACTTTCAGCCGGTTGATCTGATAGAATTACCGAGAACCAAGTGATTTGTTGGTAGATTATGGCTGACCGCGTCTATTAATCCTCTTTACTTAAACTGTTCAATAATTGATTAAGATACTCTGAGAGTGTTGCATATCAAATGGCTGATTTCGAAACGCAGAAAGTCAAACATAATTTCATGACATGGTACGTCGATTTAAACTTTAAAGTTTCATAAGAATGCCTACATTAACGTTTCGTCAATATTCTTAACGCAAAGTGAATGATTGCCAATTAAAGCAAATAATACCTGATTTTGATACAGTTGAAATCGAATACGATTTGACACATTAATCTAAAGCTTGATGACATTTCATCACCCCAAGGATTTTCAATGTACACCAGCTGACCTGCGACAACAATGTACATTTGATTTAGTAGTTTATCAATTTGCCAACCGACCTGTTTGATTGTAATTGATTTTCAGCCCGAGCCATTGCTTCAATGGGTTGACCGATTGTGTCAATAAACATGATCAAGTTTGTGGATGATCATCTATTTAGATGATGTTTGAGGAAATATTATCTGTCTTGTGAAACAACTCAGCAGGTACCCATAGAAAAATCTACTATTTCTCTAAGACCTATAAGAATTTTAATTATAATTTTCTGTGTATCTAGTAGGTTTTGAGTCACGATTGACCTAATATTCACTGCTTGATGATGAAAAAAGAAACCTGCAATCTGTCATTTTGACAGGCTTAGTTGTGCCACTGTTAAGGTTGTACACGGATCTTGTGTTTACTGCACTTAGGAAACTTTACTCCTTTGTTAAAGGGCAAAGTTTAACGAAGGTTAACGATTATACTTGCTTGCTTGCGTTTAATATAATAGCATCAGGGTGTGTAACAAAAACGAGCTGAAATAACGTTGCACCATTAGAAGTGTCCTTAGTCCTGTTGTTTCGTTCTCGGTTTCACGCTGTTTGTAGATTTAATTGCTAATTCCCAACTAATTGCCGAAGAATTGGATGTTAACCTTCTGTTGTGTGTACAGGTGTTAACACACACTGAAACATTCTTTCATTGTACATTTCATTAAGAAATTAATCGAACAGTAATTTGTTCATTTTCTTCGAATTCAGTGGCAATTTAACGTAAGCTTTGAATGCGAATTCCTTCCTCATTTTAAACTCTGCAAAAATATTTATTTTCGTTATCTAATGAACATTCCAAAAATTGCCCATTTACTTCTCTATTTTTTTACATCTTTCTTCTATGAAAAAATGGTAGTCTCTTTATTTATTCAGAGTACTATCTGTGAGTCACTGTACATATTCAATAAATCCCTCGAGTTTCGCGACAGAGAATGAAGAAAAATCTTCATCCGAGCAGCTCGAAAACAGAACAACTCTTCGTCTTCGTATCTGTGTCCTCTCTCGACCACGAAGAGAATCTAAGAAAACGTGATGACAAAGCTGCTGTTCCCAACGGGGAAGCATGCTGCCGGGAAGATTTATGGAAAGAAATGCCGGTAAATTATAAACACCATGTTTTCGCGAGCATGTTGCCAACTGTAGCGGTCGTAGGTCGGTTTGATACATCATACTCGAACAAAGCGACTGGTGTTGCGCGTGGTCGCGAATCTGGCTGACACTTAGCATCCATCATGTTCGCGTAAAGAGCAACAAAGATCGTTACAACCAAAGCAGAAATTAGCATGTTTCTTCGTTTAACACGTTGACTGCCGCGCGTATTTCCAACGAAATCTCCTTCAGGCCACGCGCGACTTTTATAACAATTCAATAGTTTTATTACATTCTGCGGAATATCTTTCCAAATACCTACGAAGATCCTTCTTAAGTAGTCAAATAAGCGTCACCCTAATTTTTGTTGTCACCCGAATATGGGTGTCGCGGCAGTCAACGTGTTAAACGAACAGAAAACTAATGTGTCTTTGCTGATGAAACAAATGATCTATATAAATAGGCAACTCAAAAATATCCCAATATTATAGAAACATAAAAAATTTTCACGAAAGATGATCGGAAATTGTCCAGCCAGTGTCGAAGAGGAAGTTTGTTCAGTGACATATCAGCGCAACTTGTGTTCGTCGCTGTTGAAATCATCCCGACGGTTCACGAATTTCGGCACGCTCCATACCGAGCTGACGTTTAATTTTCCTCGGGGCCACGATGCACGCCAGCAGATTTACTCCCGACACCGATTCTGAGGAGCACGTAGACACAGAAATTTCTGTCTTGCGTGTGATTTTCGTTCGGTAGCACGCTGACGGCGTATTCGTCGTTCCGTTTCGACGTAATTAGAAAACGCGAATTTCGCTCACGCTTCAACGAGGCTGCGAACGATCGGCGACCAACTTCCGGTAAATCGGTGCCGACGATTGGAAAGCGAGAGGGAAAATGTCCCCGTGAAAATTTTACAACCTACGGTTCCATTCGAATGGTTATATTGGTCGATTAAAAAATGTGTTGCGAATGACGATTATCGAAATTAGGGAAATGAATATTTGATGCATATTTTCTGTGGTTATTTTTTAATACCAGGTACCTCGTTGCGGGGCACATCGGTTGCCATAAATTCCTTCGAATGCGCGCGTAAATTAACCGCTAAAGAGACGTTTACGCACTTGTTGCACTAAGTCCGCCGCGTGCACGCGGCTTTTATGATTTCCATCGGTCTTTATGGTCGTCGATGCACCGTGTTAAGCAAGACGAATCGCTCCGCGACGTCAGCTTTGTCGATGAGGGTGATTCGTTTCATGAACGTCAGCCGGCGGATGACGCATGGCTAAAACCCTTCGTCCGCGCCAACGTTTAGCTTTTTAAACCGTCCAGACCCTTAGATAGTAGCTGGATAAAAGAGTTCACCTCGAGACGCTTGATGGATTGTGCGCACCTTGATGGAACTATTTTATGAGATAGGTGGTTCGAAACGGGGAACGCTGCTTGAATGTCCTTTGAGAACTTTCGAAACAGAAGGGAGGATATTTTCTTTGTTTGGAGAATGCACAACAGATTACACGAAGTCGAAGTAATTGATTTACTGAAGTAGAATCTGCTTGGAAATGCTCCAAATTGTATTGGACACGTTCCAAATGGATTTTGAACGAGGGAAATACAAAAACTGCATTGATGCAGTCAGTAGAATATTCTGTATATAGTCAGACTGAATGCAACAGGCTTTGAAATAAAAAATTAACAAGACTTGGAATTCTAGTCTCACTAATTATTCGGAAAGAAATAATAATGAATTGTAATTTGAAAATGTTTCAAGGGCGATTTAAAAAATGAACGAGGAATATTTCAAAAAGAACCGCACATAAATGTAATTCTTGTAATGAAAAGCTACGATCCATTGGTAAGGAAGACTGATTAAGATTTGACTCGACAGATTCGATGTAAAAAGATCGTAAATACTGGCTTTAATAGAGTGCAGAACTAGCGAAATTACCTGCACGTACCTTCGGGCGCTTTTCTATCAGGTCCTGTTCCCACAAATTCTCATCCGGCTATCGATTCCTCCCGATAAATCTTCTATCGAAAACGACGAATATCCATAAATTTTCGAATTTTCCAGATAAATTTACCGACGATTTTATGGCTGAAACGTATTAATATCCGCCATAATCCGCCACGAACGAATTGATTATTTATCGAAATCCTGATTACAATTTGAATTTTGAAAATAATTTTCGCGGCAATCTTTCGTAAAATTAATAAACTGAATTTAAATATAAATCTGAGGATTTCATCTGTAAAAATAACATTATTTCGTTGTTTAGTGCTTAACGGGTTAATTAGAATTAATTGTAGAAATAATTACCCCAAGTTCTAGCGATTTAATACACAATCGGTGGAACTATTAATATTATCGGCGATCTACATGAAATACTATTCGCTGTGATAACGAAGTTGGCAATTATGAAATTCTTGCTTACGACGGTGAACAGCGGAACGCGGATGAATTATAATTAAATCTGTCGTTCTTTAATGATTCTAAAGCGAGGCCCGTTCTGTTTTAATTGAAATACTTGTCCCATTGGGGTGCAACATTTTTTCATTACTGACCGTGCGGAAGGAATTGGAACATTTTCCAAAACAATTGTAAATATGCTATTTATTAAGAAGGAAAAAATCGTTGATTAAGAAATATTTCAAATATAAATACGCAGAGAATTGTTAATAAAAGAATATATAGAAATAAGTACAAGAATACGTGATTGCATGTAAGAGTTAATTTTAATCAGGGTTAAAGTGTTATTCCTGTAAGCAGTGAAGCTAAGCGAGTTCTGGCGGAGCCAGGAGGTCCTAACATCCGGTTCAATCCATTAATAAGGTCGATCAGCATATTGCTAGGCGAGTAGAACGTCGTACAATGGCGAGCGTACATCGTCATTGGCACGTGAGCGCGATTCGTCGCATAATCGCCACGTCGTACACAACGTTTGAATATGCAAATCTACGAACGCGCCCGTTACACGCGCGGTTTGCTCTAAATTCTGTCGGCGAGTTGTACTGTAATTAATAATCATGACCGTCGATCTATGCATATTACAATGTGCGACGACCGAACAGATTTTCAGGGATGCTTCCATCGGTTCTTAACAAGTTTTCTTTATTCCATTCATTTGTTTTTCATTTTGTGATTAGAGAGGAAGCGGCGAAACCCTTAACACGCAACCGAGGGCGCAGGAACCGGATGCGGTCCTAACGGAAAGGTTCCGTTACAATTTTAACCCCCTTCATTGTTGAGGGTGAAATGAACTAACGGTATTCGAAACTCAATTTTTGTAGAATTTTCTCATGAAAATAGTAGGTAACGAATCGAAGGGTTAATCAACGTGATAGGTTAATTACTTTAGTGATTTGGAATTGGTGATATCAAATAGGGATACGATGTTTATCCTTGGAAAATTTGGAGGGAGTTTGGTAGCGATGGAAAGCTAGCTTAAGCTAAGTATGAGAAACTTGGAAACGTCTCTGTGGGAGAAGATCGATTTTCACGGTGACATTCTGGGAACGATACAGAAACGAACACTATTCCTGATCCGAGAATCCTCCGACGAGGTGTGTAAATCTAGTTAGCAGACAGTTTGAATTGTTTATCGTGAATGGGATTAATTATTCGTATGTTAAATAAGTTAGATTGACTCAAATAGGGAAGAACAGTTGATAGACATGTACTGATTCTGAAAAAATATCGACCTTTTTATTTTTAGTTTCATAATTTTCTTTGTTTCATTCAGAATTTCAATCTTTAGATCATGATTGAATGTGGAAGATGTGTCATTTTGTGACGATACAACTGTTCAACGACAATGAATTGTTTAACTGTGATATATTATTTAAGTGACAATTTCAAGTGAAGCATTAAACATACAAGCGTACGTATAATCTGCTGTTTCTTTGTGCAATGAAGTAACATTCTGCTGAAGCTCATAAGAAACTTGGCTAATTAGACGGACTTTGTTTTGTACTTCACAAGTACCATTATTATACATATAGCAGTTTAAAACGAAACTAACTTTCAGTATGCAAATTTGCTGAACACCGATCTCAGTATTTTACTTTCTAAGAATATTTTTAGAACACGAACGATGGTATATGATTTCACTATATGTACCTGATTAACTCGGTAATTAATAAGATGGAAAAGAATCTGAGTAAAGTTGAATATTAGTTTAATTTTGTTTCATATATAATTAATTAGGTATATTATTTTGCAACCGAATTTAAATTTCTTAATATAAAATTAATAATTATAAGAAATTAATTTATGTAATTGGTTCTAATAATTTGATTATGTACTAAAACATCCACTGGGTCTGACCATATACGTTTTATTCTACTCGCCTGACCATATGCTGTGCTTCTATCACTTTCCTTCTAACATATAATCTCTGCATATCTAACAACTGTAAAATCAGTTACCCAATGATGAAATAAGGAACACTACCTTACAAAATTATTGTTTTTTAAATTCTACTTTGTACAGTCTGATGGAGCAGATAAGATTAATACAAATTTTAAAATGTAGAATAATAAATTAAGTTTTGCATTACATTATTAGCCTAAAGACATCATTCGTTCCAAATTTTTTTGAACAAAATAAAACCTGTTTTGTATCTGCAGACAATCGCAGCTACAGTTGCATAAAAAAAGAAAAATACAAACTTCCGGAACAGAAGTGCACGCAGCTTTTTCAGTTCACCGCTGAATTGTTCAAAGCAATTTAATGAAAAAGTGGTGGAAACTCAACGAAATATTCTCTTGCATGCTATCCACCTCCGATATAGTCTTAATTTCGCGTGAAAACGAGCACCGGGGGATATTCTGTTCTCTTTTGTTGGCGGAACGAGCCGCGGGCGATTATTACCAGGAGAATGGAAAAACGAGAACGATTCGTTTACAAACGCGTCGACGGTCGAAGATTTTTCACGTGTCTGCGGCTCGCAAACACGCATTATGAATTCCCCGTGCTACCACACCGGGCTTAATCGTTTGCAACATACACGATGTCACGTACGTCTCGTTGCCTAAATCCGGACGTGCCGTTCTCGTCCGCGTTTGCATTCGTTCCCTCTTGTGACTGAAATTCTACGAAAAATTCTATCAACGGTCGAGATTTTGGTATTTGTTGATCCACTGTTAAAACAGAGGCAACGAAACGATCGTATAACATTTTCTGAAGAAAAATATTAAATTTGAAATAGTTCAATAAATCTCCCAACCAATTATGTATTTTAAATTATTTTGATTTTGATTAACAACAATTTCTACCGTGAAATATCTTTCATCGTAAACTCGATAAACCGATCTTAGCGGAATGCTTTCGTATATACGGCTTAGTTCGTTCGTTCAGCGATCGAATCGCGAATTTACCAAATTGCTTAGACCATTTCCCCCATTTCCGGGCGAGCAATCATTCCACGTCGAATATGACTTGTTCGACATTCCTCCTCGTTGGGCATTTTCGTACGGTTAAAATGCATCAGCATCTCGTGGCTGTCGTATCGAACAGTTAAGATAAATACCACGGTTCAAGAATGACGTCTGGTAGATGTACAACGTTCATTCGTCCATATCGCGCGGCCATTTCCGGAATTTGCATCGAGAACACGGCTCGTTTGCAGTATTGCTTCGTACACTTGGCAAATGTCCGGAGGAACCCGTTCGTTTAACACGAAAACGTATTTTCACGTCTCAATACACGGTGGATCCTGTTAACACACGCGTTTGTCACGTTCAACGTAGCTGTTGGAACAAAACTGACTGTCTCTACGTGCCTTGTCGCCGTGCTCTGTTACAGTATAAACGGGAGGCAGCAATTTTCAAACGATTTTTAATTTCATTTTCATCGCAATGTTTAAATTCCTTTTCATTTCCATAGTTGATTTATTGCGAGGAAATTTGGAAAATTGAAAAAATATTCCACCACTTAATTTTTCAATTATTTCAATGTCAGTTTCTCGTGTTACTTTTATATAAATTTCAAACAGCTGACAGAATTCGTAAAAAGGAATTCGTTCATGGAGCGCGAGAAGTTAATTATGATTACCTCTGGATCTAAATCGAGTAAAAATAAGGACAAATGATTCGGGAAACTTTCCAGCCAGCATCCCTCGTCCGTAAGAACGATTCTTGCAGTTATAACACGATAAACCATCGCTAAGAACCTCGTCCATTCGTTCCCTCCTGTCTCGGCTCTCTCCGAGCGGAAAGAAAGCAAGAAATCCGGCTCTATTTTATTCTCTTGTTCGACGATAACGCGAACGGGACGTCTGGTTGAACGTATCGCGAAAACATCTTCAACGTCCGTTCTCGTTAAGGATATTACGAGTCGAAATGGTAGAAAGAAAGCGGATGCAGATGTTGCCCGGATTATACGAGCATTCCGGATACTCATATCATCGCGTTATTCGAAGATACGATCGGCAAAGTCGAGATAATCGGATTACCTTGATCCTATTGCGTCGTTGTTCGTTTATTCCACCGTTGCAAAACGGTTACGTGGCTGCAATGGCGCTTGGTATCAAAGTTTCCTTCCCAAGTATCCGTCCGTTTATTACGGCGAAGTTCACGGCGAGCCTTCACTCCGGCGAAAACGTCTGGGACATTCTATTTTCATGCGCTTTTATTGCGGCTGCTTGAATTGCTCCCTTTACCCTCTCCACCCTCTACATCCTCCACCACCACCACCACCCCCTTCTTCCTCTTTTCCTGTCGCTGTTCGCACGGTATAATTCATGGCAAAGCAGTTTCGTTCTTGCAGGAATTCTCGCCATTCAACCTCTTCTGTGCACGAAAATAATTGATACCGTGCGTTTGGAAAAAGTCTGGATAGACGTATTACAATGGGAGGGAAACTTTGTTACGATAAGGATAATACATTCTCCATCAAAGATACCTACGAGTTGCATCCTCTGATAACTGGCATATTTTTGTTAATTAATCATTTAATTAGAACTTAATTAGTGGAATGTTACAGAATTTTCTACGAGCTTGCAACCAATCTCCTGTACTTCTTCTGTTTCTGAATAGTGGAACTGAAAGAAATATTTCTCCATCATAGAAAAAAAGGGTATAGATTTATATGTCAAGATTGGAATAACGAACGATACCGACTATGAAGCAGTTTGTTGTAATCTGTACTGATTGCAAGCTTGATTTATCGTACCCTTGCGTGAGTTTCTTTCAACACAAAATATGAAAGATTTGCTTTATTTTGTTGAAATCATTATTTTAACTCTGTTTGAGTGATCTAGTTACTCTTGGAGGTCTTATTGATAACGAGAGGAAGGTGCTTTTTAATTTGATTTAATTCTCAGGAAAAGGGCGTTTTATTTTTGAAATGTAAAAGGGTAGATATTATTAAAATTAGATGCTCTAAATTGTAAATAACTAGTGTGTATAATTATGTAGAGAGAAATAGTACCTCACAGTAAACGCGTTTTGAGTGATCTAATACATATTGCATATGCCTGACTATATATTGATACGTTCTACTTAACCGGCTGATTTATCGGGTTCTGCTCTTCGACTAGCATTATGCTACCGAGAAGATTATAATAACAAATTTAGGATCTACAATGTAAAGTCTCATTCATAAAGCACGATCTAATACACCTTTCACACGTCTGACTATGTTCTGACACGTTCTACTTAGCGGAGTAATCTACTGATTTCTCTTGTCAGATTTTATATTAACTCATTCTACTAATGAGATTATAATATTATAATAATATTTAATTCAGAAACATTCGGAAACATTGTTTCAAAGCTTAAATTTGCAGAATAAAATGAAGTTGCATGAAAAATTGTAACCGAGATAGTTACAAAATCTGTCAGACACATAATTTAAATCGTTCCGCTTGAATCGAGAAACAGCGAAATAATTTCAGAAAGTTCTATAGACTCAGAAGATTGATGTCATCGTGAACGCAATTATCTGAAGAAACGTAGTACAAGAAAATGAACGTATACATTTTCTCTTTTACCTCACTCGCGATTCCTCTTCCCGGCTACAAGATAAAAGACAGATATTGCAATATTAAATGCTGTGTACACGAAGTAAATTAAGGATCTTTCAGATAAAAGGAAATTGAGAGACGTACAGGAAGTTATACAGTTTCAGGTCTCTGAAGTCTAACTGAATGGTCGCTACAGAAGTCTATTGTGAACTATTGGACCGATTGAAATCAGCATTGGAAACAAAACGATTTTCCTCGCCAGAAGGAGAATACTTGGCTCTATCTGTGCGACAGCACGACCACGTGTTGCGAAGAAACATTGTATAAACTATGAGAACTTAGTTAGATAGAAAGGGTTAATTCGTTCAATTTTCTATCTTAACACTTGCACCTTATTAATTTCCCAAGGATCTAAATTAATACTGAAGTAGTAGAAAAAATAAATATTATGAAATATACGAAACAATATAATAAATTGAAGATTCAGAAATAAAATATAACGAAATTGTCATTTTTCTTATACAATTATTTGAGTCACTGTAAGTCATCCTCATCACGGAGTCCTCGTTATTTTTGAAGATAATGTTTGACGAACATGATTTAACATTGTACGTGACTTCAATCTCTTCCACTTTAATAGGAAGGTAAAGGTCGCGTGATTCCATTGCAATAACCGCATATTTGCCCTTGCGTGCAACTGTTTAAAATCCTTTCTTTTAGCCAAGTTGTTCCGAGCATACTTTATCGAGACGAAGGCATTCCACACGATGCAATTATAGGCATAGTATAATTTTTACAACGAGATAAAGAGAAGAGGACGAAGAAAGTTGACGACCGTGCCATGAAGATAAGAATAAAATCACTATGCATAAGTTGAATTTAAAACGACTCATCTATCGTTGAAAATTGTTGATAACTTGAAAGGAGGATCAAGCAACCATGTAAAAGAAGATTATTTATCTATATACGTGAAAGATAGATAGAAAGACGGTATAAGATAATCTATCATGTGCACTTCTTGAAAACTTCTTTATATCCTTTGGAAAACTACTTCACCTCTTCAAGTTTCTTTAAGCCGTCATTAAAGAAAAAAGATTTAATACCACTTCACCTCCATTTCCTACTCGTCGAAAGAAACTAAAAATTCAATCTTCAATCCCTCTCGGTAAAACCTCTTTCAGAGATGAAAGTTGTGTTGGTTGTTTTAGCTCATCGGATGAAAAAAAAGGATTTAAATCAAATACCAAGAGAAGATTCTGAGAAGAATCTTGTAAATCCCCTTTCAAAATGTTCCACGTTTTCAGTCGATTTCCCTACAAACAGGTTGGTACTTATTTTATGAATATTTCCAATTGAAAAGGAATCCTCGAGTACCCTCTCAACCTCTATTAGGTTGTTGCATATCAAGTGGTGGATTCAAAAACGTAGAAAATCTGACAAGATCTTATAACATACAAAACGTTACAAAATCGTACTTATGGTATATCGAGCCTTTCGTAGAAATGGTTTATAATTTTCTATTCAACCGCCAACTGACAACAATTTATGGTGAACGCCATCAGATCCCCTGGTTTCACCGTTTCCATGCTTTCGAGCTTTTACTTTCACGGAAACACAGCAATTTCTCTCCAGCAGGAAACGTTTCACGTTCCCGTAACTGTGTCTAATTCAATTCGGAAGCGTATATGCCAATTGTTCGTCGGTGGTAGGCACGCTGACATACTGATACCAGGCCAGGAAACGTTCCGGTATCGACCGCTTTACTAGTGAAACTATGCGAATATACATACAGCGACGAACCAACGTCGAAGGAAACTTCGTTACCCTAAAGTTAAACCGCAATGTGAATTTGCCCCGTGATTGGGACAAAAGTAGCCACTGGTTAATAGCGTTGTCCAGAGAAATATTTTTCTACTATCCATTTATGCTTCTTCCATTTTACAACCTCAAGGATTTACTTTTTTCTAAATTCTAACAAATCCTTAGAACGTATGAAAAGTTATTATTTGAAAATTTCACTGCCTAATTTTTAGTCCCTTCAGGAATTATGTTATTTTATTATACTTTCAACAAATACACGAAGTAGTAAATGATGGTAAACAACTGTTAATGATAATTGCAAGCAATACGTTCGCATTAACAGAGATATCGTCGAACGGAAAGTCAATGGTAATGGACGAAACATTCGGCAAACTAACGAGTAGAAACATTTTAAGCCAGCTTTCCAGGTGTTTTCAAACATCGAGAATTAAGGTAATTTCGCTTCCATTTCGTGTGACATATGTAAATCGTGTTCAAATAGTTAAGCAAGCACATATTTCGAATGCAACGTGGACCGGAAATGGATTGACCAATTTCCATGGCAAAGCGGAAAAGTTGAAATTTTGAATTGGCAAATTTAACAGAATTTCAGTAACTAAATAATTTGGCTCTCCTAAGTGTACTTATTGATACTCTGATCATAATACTACTAAAAAGTTTTCAAAGGAAAAATAAAATAAAAACTACTCGTAAATTAAGTGAATTTCCAATTCGAAAATTGCATCTATCGTAGAAAGAAATCTCTCAACATTATTTCATTTTCTGTTTCGTCAAGCACAGTATGATACAAATGAACAAATACCTTCGAACCATACGTGTACGTGTGTGTGTGTGTGTGTGTGATAAATCAGATCGCAGTACAAATCGAATAATATATCAAACAATTTCGATAAAAGCTTCGGGAAGCACGAAACGCGAGACTCTCAGTCAGCGAACGATACCGATAATCCAATTCAACCAGTTCGATTTTTTCGAAATACGTGGCTCCTTCAGATTCTCTATCCCTGTCTTTCAACCCTTTCGGTTTAATTGCGAGCGAATCGCCTCGTATTGAATCAGTTTTTTTTGTTCCACACGTTCGGATAGTCTATTTACAGATAACGAGGGGTGCCAGCTTTATTTAACTTTCATGTCGACGCGATGATTCATCGCGTACGCTTTGGATTCTCACTCGGTCTCCGATTAAAAGATAATCGTCGACGCTGTCAGTCCTCGTGGCGGATGATTTTACGCGAATAAACGGAAAGATAAGACCCGCTTCTTTCTCTCCGCTTCTTTTGTTCGAACACGTTAAACAGGCGCTCGTTTGTACACCTCGTTGCACACGGTAGATTTACTTTAGAAAAGAACTTTTTATTTGGATGAATATTCTTTGAGGCTGGGTTCAATTCAATTTTTCACCCTCTTTCGTGATCACTCGTTGTAATCACATCGGTGTTATTTGTGCAAACGTCACTTTAACAAATTTTTATTATTTCCATAGCTTTGTAAATTTTCACTTTTACGAGAAATTTATATTTTTTTTCATTTAAATAACGAAGTTAAATTCTGTGGTATACAAAGAGTATACGGATGGACGACTCGTAATCGGAGGGGAACGGAAAGGAGAAGAAAAGGACACTCGGTAGTCGTTGAACGCGAAGCTAGGAAAAGGGTTAGGTGAATGATATTACAGCCTGTATCGCGTTAATTCGCGGGACGCGTGCGAAACATGGATGCACGGTAAGAGTGTGAAAAAGCTATTCAGAAGTCGACCAGACTCGCGACACTTTGCAAGAAGCTCTTTACGCTTCGAGCATTATGCGCGCCGCCTTAGCGGGGCGGCCGGGCAAACACGCGACTCCCTCGTTTAACGTGCACTTGTTAATTAGCGTTAGAGAGAGGAACGCGAGCGGTTCGTTTCTTGTCCGCTTAGCTGGTAGAGTGGTTGTTAATAGGCCGCGTAAAAACCGACCGTTCGAACCGCGTGTACAAAGACCGTAGCTGTTCAGACAACCGATATAATTCTGGGATCATCGTATCCATGAATATTGTGACGTATGTATTGTCGCTTTGTATATAAAATTAACTTGAATAAAAATTAATTCAAAAAACTGGTATTTGATTTTTTAGATTTTTCACCCCCACCCCTCAAAATAAATCATTATCGCTACGGTATATTACAGAAGTTTTCTTTGAAATATTTTCCCCAAAAACAACTAATTTACGAGAAATTTGAACTCGTCAGATACATGTCAGCCGCGAAAAGGGGGGTTGATAAACGAGCAACGGTGGTCAGAATTTTTCTGACGCTCGCGTGGCTTCGTGGTTACGTTTCACTGGACGAAATCGAAGCGATTGACGGTCCATGGGCCAAGATAAAAAAAGAATATCTCTCGTCCGAACGGGGATGGTAGAAACGAAATGCGTAAACTGCACAGGACGGAAATCGAAATGTAATTGAGTTCTCTGACGAGGGGTTCATGAAACGTGTCAGAGCTTGACGAGTGCAGGTGACAGACGGAGAGGAATCAAGTTATACTGTTTGGAAATCATGTTTGAAACATTTGTTTCCATGGGTGCTGCGATTGAAGCCGACTAATTCTAAGGGCTCGAGAGTTCCGCGCTAGTTTCCGCGAGTGCTACTCAAGTTTCAAGTTCTGCTTTTCAGTATTACGGAGAATATTCCGCGTAACAATCAGCGGGGTCTTACAAGTATTTGAAAGTACTTGATAAAGCAGTTTCATAATAATTATGGTGGATTGCTGCAACTTTGTTGCCAAGTTTGAGAAGAATTATTATTGTAAAAGGGTCATTTTCTTTTTAAAGTGCAATTGGAAAATTACTCTATTCGATGGGAGATGTATTAGGATTACAAGCAAAAATATGAATAATATATACAATTCGATTGTTCTATAGTTTTTTGCTAATCCAGTTATTGTGGGCAGCGCGGGAGTAAAACGAGAGAAAACAAAACTATCATACATATTTCACCCGGACCAGTTGGAATTTTCATCTTTGATCCACACTGTATGGCGGTCGTCACGTTTCACAGGGTTAGCCGAAAAAATGTAGGATTAATCGAACCACGAATTCGTGAAAAGTAAAAAAAAATATACAGACTGACTAGATCCTGTGTCAACAGTTCGAACTCGCAGGATTAACAGTGTTGTTTTCTTCTGAAATATTGTGAAAATAAATGACAAAATTTGTCGAAAATGAATACTTTTTAAAATGCCATTATTGCGAACATAATGCACTATCGAGGAGGACAGAAGGATTAATTGGCGCCATAGCAAATTGCCAGGGGAAATAATGCGCGTAACGATGTAAATATCGATGCTTAATGAGCAATAATGTATTCCTGACGGCGTCCACGGTTTAACGAATATTCCAATGCGATCGGTGTCAGAAAAATCCACGCGATGAAATTAACGGTGTTCGCTCGTTGAAAATTGCGTCACTGTGCGCTGTATTAAATTTCAATTCGTTCCAAGCACAAGCTCCCTATGAATTCTGTATTAATCGTGTATATATCTGTTTCGTAACTGGAGGCGATGTTTCAAAAATATTGAACACGCTCGACAACTTCGACGTTGTTAAAAATAATCATTTTACAGTTATTCTCGGACAAGTTCGCCGGAAATGTTCCAATTTGAGGAAATGGATAGAAATAGATTACTACCAAAATCGGTGATTCCTTTTGGATCAATTAATAGTTAATAAAGGTATATTCTTACAGAGGATCAGTCTATTATAAAGACTAAGGTTCTCTTGAAGAAGTTTCCACTTCGGGAAAATTGATTTGTGGTAAATATTATTAGCTATCATTTGAAGAATTTATTCATAGAAAATTATCCTATGAATTTGATTTGATTTTTTTATTAAAAAGTGGTTTCTATAACGGGTTCTCAGAATGATCCAATTTGAAAGTAAATTGAATTTGATTAAATTTTCATATTTTGCAGTTCACAGTCAGTGAAATTTGTTAATTAAACATTTTTATTCTACAACTTTTCCAATTTAATTTCCAATTAAAAACTCAAAAATAAATCACGTTCCATTAAAATGCACTTTGATGATCAATTAATATAAAAAATCAACATGTCACGTTTCTATTGTGTAATGTAATGTTCGAATAATTTTATTTCTTTTATAAATATAAAAATGTCTGACCAATGGTTTACGAATACATCAATGATCGAGGAATACGATAAACATTTGCTCATGAGTGCGTCACGAAAGTTGATTATGATATAACTTCGTTAAAGCGTATTATTAAAGGTGAAAAAGCTTGATGTTCTTCAAGGTGGTATTAAATAGAAGACTCGAGTATAATCAAGAATTAAAAGTGAATTACCGGTTAACGGTGAACATTTATCCGGGAATAAAGTGAACCATAATACTTAAATTGGCTTATAACAAGACTTAATAAGCGCGTTTGACGTCGAATCTATCTGATCCTTACCGCTTAATTCGTTGACCAACCTTTCGAAAATTGCTAGATAAAAGCCACGTGCCTTCGTAAATAAGTTATTGCGGTTAATTCAGAGCCACTGGCTCGTTTGTTTCTTCCATTCTTCTCAATTTGCATAACGTGCCTCGTTATTCCGCCGTTCATTACCCCCAAATAACCATTCACCTCTATCGCTGAGAACTTTCCTCAGATCGGTAAATCTCTTAAATTTAATGCTCTGAAAATTCTGCTAATAACTACACGCCGTAATATAAACACCGGGTTTTGAAGAATTCTTCGTTTATATCTCAAAATATAATACAGTTTCATTAAGCTAATAATTTTCCAACAGTGCCAAATCACCGTAAGATAGTTGTAATATTCCGAATCAGGAGTTGGAAATAAGATTGAAAAGATTGAATAAATTATAATTGAATTGAAAAGATGGCGAGATCAATAGGTTATCTCATTCTCGACTTTTCATTTTACACGTGAATACTCTTTATACTCGCAGAAATAAGTCCAGAAGCTTGTTAAAATTGTTCACCGGTAAGATCGACCAAGACAAACATACTTTTTCCACGAACTACACACAATTCGATAACTCGTAATTTTCAAGAGTTCCTCCACCCATACAGTCATTGAATGAAACACAAACAGAACAAGTTCCCCAAGAAATGAAACGATTCCCTTGTTCCAGTTCCCAGCACTGTTTCCTTCCAAGTTAAAACAACAAATGCATTTTCATCGTCGACGGACCGACTGCTGCAACGAAAGAAAATGACGAAAAAAGGGAACGAGAGAAGCTTTCATACATATTTCATTATTTCTCGTACCGATTGGAGTGTATGTACGATTGTCGAAACATTAATTTTGCAACGAACGAATAAAATCACTCGTTCTACCGTTTCCAATCACCGTTCGATAATATTTTACATCGTTCCCTTTCAACGACACAACTGAAATAAAGCGCAAGAGAGTTAAGGCCGATCGGTTTTACGTTTTTCATCGCACGAAATCATCGTGTTATTAACTGGTCTGGCGTGATTTTAAACGAGATTACTCGTTGCGGTCGAGTACCAGTTTCGATTCCTTTTGAGTGGTCGTTTCTTGTAAATTGCGTGCAAAATCAAGCAAGCGAAAGGAGCTAGCCATCGAACGAGTTGTAAAGGTCTTTTAATTACTCGTTGCTCCCTGTCACGCAAACCATCGATCCTGAGCAGTCACGTAACGACACGAAGCAAACAAAAGATTCCATTCGAGCTTCGAAATAGCGATTAAACATGTTGGAACCTTTCTTATTTTTTTTTTAACCTTTCCTAATAAAAGTAACACAATTTGAAGTCTTAAGTTTGACGAAAATGACTGCATAAATATTGCATCAAAATTTTTCATAGAAATTGGCAATTTACAACTTGGTACTGTCCATGTACGAAAATCAAAAATTGAATTGTTTACACTCTGAAAATAATATCAACTGAAATATTTTTATGGAACAGAAAATTGCATATTTTCTATAGTGTATCAAATGGAAAAGTTCATTACCATTTCGAGATACGAATGACTAGAAATTGTATATTTGCAAATGGAAAACGCTAAGTGAATATGAACGTGTAATTTTGAAATATAAATATTTTCCAGCATATTTCCATTAGTAAATACGAATTTTAATGTAGTTATAATTGTTGAAAGTGTTATGAATAAATCAATTACAAGATCTTCTGCAACGATCTCTTGCATATTTCATGTGTCTGACTGTATACTGACATGTTCTACTTAGCCGAGTAATCTACCAACTTCTGCCGTCGGAACTTACATTGACCTATTCTACTGATCAGGATATAATAACAGATGTAGAGTGTACAATTTGGAGCCTCGTTCATAGGGCACGATCTAATACATATTTCATATGTCTGACTATATATTGACACGTTCTATTTAACCCACTAATTCACTGATCCCTACTGCTGGATTTTATATTGACTTATTCCACTTATCAAATAACACGATTCAGAGCCTATTTCACGCTATACACCAACATAGTTGAATCATTTAATTTAGTAAGGTTCAATGATGTCAAATAATTCTTTGATTTCCGACGAGCTTCAATGGCGTACCTATTCAATGAACATCAAAGACAAATTTTCCTGTTAATTTCAATAAGCCCGGCGTAATTTGATGACATAAAGGTACACCAAAATAGCATCGATGGTCGATGAATTAGAAATTTAAATTAATTCAAAATACCCTATAAACTTTTCACCAACGTTTCACACATTCTGTTTTATATATCAGGTGTTTCGAAAAGAACTGTATACAATGCGAAACCTATTAGAATATTATAAGAGACTCAAAATTAAATATCTGCTAATGAAGAATAATAAAAAATATATATGTAAATTGATTAATTACTCGCTCTTTGGTTATCATGAACATCTAGGTTGACGTTATCACCATTTTATAAATCAGGACATACCTAGCCATCAAAGAATTGCTTCGAACTTGCAGTAAGCTCGAGCTGTCATGTCAGAAAGATTCGAGGCTTCCTTGATCACATGAAAATAAGATATTCGAAGAAGCATCGGTCGAGATGGGACGAGATCTCCCGAGTCTGGTCACGATCGAGTTGGCGTAGCAGTTCGCCACGCAGAACGCATAAAGACGACTGACTCGTCCGTAAGATTTCTTATATCGACGAACGTTCTGCTGTTCGAACCCTTCGAAAATAAATAAAAAAAAAAAAAAAAAGAAAAGAAATGAAGAAAGAAAGAGAGAATGACCTCCTCTCTCTCTCTTTTCACCTGACTTCCACTCTACCTTACCACCTTTTCTTTTTTGTCTGTCTTTCAGAAAGGTTCACGATAAATGAAATTACGGCTTGTCGTTTCGACGTCGAACGGGGCAAGAGAGGGACGTTATCGGAACGCGGAAAACGATGCTTTCGTACGAGGAGCACCGGGGAATAGAGGACGTCGTCGAGGCGTAATCCAAACTCGATTTCCAAGCCTGGTCGAGATCCCGTCGATCGATCCACGTATAAGCTCCGGTAACAGCCAACCGGCGATCGTTTAAATCGTAAACGGACTGCAATAATTGAAAATCGAGCGTTTTCCCCTATGTTAGCCCGAACACCGATACTTTGAATCGCCTCGTTTCATGCCAGAAATGTTTCGACAGTGACGTGATTTCGGAGGTGAAACCAACCATCGGTAGGGAAAAGGAAAGGTTAAAAATATGGTCATCGAAAAAAGAAAAACAGATTACAATTTCTTGCCTTGGAATCGAACGATCCGTTTCAGATTGTTCAACGTTCGACGACCGCATAAATTCGTACGTTCGGCTACTTCGCTCGGCTTGGACCAGCGATTTGCAAGACGTATGGTCGGTTGTTAGCCTCCTAACGAGGGTTTAAGCTCCGGCTGAATGATGCCACTCGTTAACGCCGCCCACTACCGTTGTACACTTACTTTTCCCGATCCCTCCGCGACATTGGGACCATCATTTTTGCCTGGTGCCATCCTGACATTGATCGGCCATCATTGGAATTACCCGGCCTCTTCTTTTCCTGCCTCGGTTAAACGGCTCGTTGCTGGGACACTTAAACCGCATAGCGGAACGGTGTCAGGGCTGGTGTGTTATCTTGAAAGCGCTTGAAAATTCACCAAGAAGCGCATCCACTCTCTCTTCCCTCCCTTAACACACCCCCTCAGCCAACCGTTTGCACCCTTCTGTTTCGTGTCGTGGATAGCTCGTTGATTGCACTTACCCTGACGACACCGACGAACCTTGGAAAATAAAGGCTTTTGACCCTGATAATTCCACGGACGTATATTATCCGTTCACGGGAAAACGCGCGAACGCTTGCCTGGCGAGATTCAGCCACTGTAATGGGCAAAAATTCTCCGCTGACTTTCTTGCCTGATGCTGATGTCGCTCTCGCGATGCTAGAAGCAGGTGATTGCCAGAGATTGCATGTCGCCTCGAAGAGAAACTGTAATTCAGGCTTTCCAGATGTCTCGGGCAATTGAGACGTACAGGGTGGTCCAAGAATTTTGAATATACGATGAAAATTGTTTTGCTATTTCAGAGACTACGATATGAAATTATATTTCAAATAATGAATTATTCACTTTGTTCACCTTGCTTTCCAGCAGAAGCATTAAAATTTATTAAATGCAAATACGGAAAGAATGATTTTATTTAACGTTGTTTTCTGTAATATAATTCAACCGGAACAAAGGTAGAACAAAAATATCTGAAATGTAGTCGAAAGTTTACAAAACCATTGTTATTCACCGCAGGGATTTACATGCTTATCTTCCGGTTTTTCGACTAAAAGTGGCCAAGTGATAGTAATCCATTGTTACGCATTCATTTAGCTTTTAATTATTCAGCTCACAAAGCCGAGTTGAATTATTATAAGCAATCTCTATCTTCTAACGAACCATTTTGACTTTTATTCTTCTCATTCTTGCCTCGTCCGATGTGAAATGAAATATAAATGTACGAGGTTCAATTTGATAACCACCTCGAAAAAATTAACACCTGAAGCGTGATATTCAATCGCGCTAGAACGCATTAAGCAAACGATTTGGATAAATAAAATCTATCGATAAATGTGGGCGCCGCGCCGTTCGAAAGAGAATAAAAAGCTTTTGAAACAGGAATCGCGGTCGAACGAACAAATTTCCCGGCGTCGATTTTAATTTGAACATTAAATGAACGCAATGGCTTAACCCATTTTATACCGTTTTCATTTAAAATAATCATGGCAAAGATTGAATGTTTAAACAATTGGATAGCGATACGACTGAAAGAGGAAGAAAATTTAATTATTTCTATTAAATTAAAACAATGATATAAAATCCTGTATTTAATCTGATTATTAATATGAATCTTTCACATTAATTAACCACGACATTTTCACGATGCAGAGATTGGAAAGTAAAAGGGGATTTTCACTTCGAAAAATTTCGCAGACACCCGTCATCGTACGATGAAAGGGAATAATTAAGTAACAAAGTTGCTGTCATTAAATCCCGCAGGCGAAGCCATGAATAGTTTAGCCGGTCCCTCGAAACAGAGTTTTCCTGACGATAAACCGGAATTCTCGAGGATACTATTGGATTTTCAAACGCGTTACACGAGAAAACTCGCCGGTGTTTGAGTCCTTTTTAGATCCCCGCCACGTTACGCGTACTTCTCGCGAATGTCTCGTTTCCTGCACAGTCGAAAAAGCATCCCCCACCCCTCGAACGTTCCTCTGTTCTCGTCGAATAATTCAGCATACGCCGGCAAGAATTCACGACAATGAGGTCTTTCCGAGTTTTCAACCGCCAATTTTCCGGCATAAAGAAGGCTACCCTTAATATTGCATCCCTCCGAACGAAACGACTAAACGGGACCGTTTCGCGAATGGAAAGGATGCAAAAATTTCGTCTTTTATCTGCTCGTTCGCTCGCGTTCCACGAATACTCGTCCAACTTTATTTTTATGTCACGAGTTAAAGTGTTCGCGTTTTTTTTTTCCCCCTCTTTTTGTCTCGCTACCACCCGTTCAAATTCTGCCTTGCTTTTTAACGCAGCTCGAGTTAGGTTAATTATGAAGATAACTTGTCACCAACGTATTCAGGCTACTAATTTCGTTACAATGTTAAGAGGTGAGCTACCCTCCAGAGATTATGACGAATAAAAATGAAGAAACACAAGATGTTTTTTCATTTCATCCCTCGAGTATATATAACAAGATTTGGTTTACAAATCTTGCAACGAACATTTTTCTGTATTACACACTGTAGCAGGAGAAACATATCTCGCTTTTCCTATTTCCTCCACGAATTTCCAAATTGAAAATCACCCTGGGAAATCGTTCAACATTCTGATACAAGCCAAACCCGGGCAGAATTCACCCTTGAGACCGGATAAACTGTATAAAAAATGAACAACCCCCCTGTATCTCTCGCCTCGGGGTCCATTTCACGATATTATCTCATCACAGCTATCCAGCAACCAGAGATTTAACTCTCGACGCGTAAGAATAATGAAAATAATTAATTAGACCGTAGGAAAGGGGGAGATTGTACTCGGATTTACAGTGTCCTTTTGCAGAAAAAACATATTTCCAGCGGCGTTTTGATCTTTCATGTTGATGAATTATAATGAAAATATATGGAAAGTGAAAGAAATATAGCTAGTCGCTTCTTACGTTCAGTCGGTTTAAGCGAGTCTCGTGTTTTTCAATTAAGCAAATGAAAACGCTGCGAATCTCCGTAGTTTTTCGCCGGATGTCCGAATCGAGCGGAGGCCAGATTGCCTGAGGGGATTATCGTTCGTTTGGATCTCGTTGCTGGAAGTTGAAACTGCTTGTATTTCTTCCTAACAAAAAGAGTTATTTCCTTCCCTAGCAGGTTCGTTTCTTCCAACAGATTGCAAAATACAAGCTTGCTTTGTTCGAAGAAACATTAATATGTAACATTGTTGGGATGCAACAAAGAATTATACGTACCACTAGTACATGAATAGAGTTCAGACAGAAATATTATTTAACGTAACAAAAATAATTTTAAAAGTTTCTTCAAGGGTCAACTCTAATTTTTTAAAATAGAAATTTTAATATACATTTTCTCATGTTGAAGATTAGAATCTTCGCGTCCTATTCAATAAAGACTTCCCGCCAGATTTCTTTAGAAGGTGAACGATGGTAATTTGAAACCTTATGCAACCTTCATGCATTGAATTCGTGCGCGATTCGTGCAGCAGGTTTGGGTAGAGCGTATGCAAAATTCAGAGAACCGTCCAAAAAATTCTCGCCGACATTTTCACGCTTTTACCTCCGCATGTAACCCGTAAGAGACGGTGTTGAAGGGAAAATTAGATCATTTTGTATAGTACTAACGCAACACTCACCACTCTCATTTATATTCAAACGCGTTTTTGTAACTTCGCTGTAATACTACTTAAATATTATAATTTATAAAATTCATGTTTGCTTTAATATTTCAAACAACCCTTGCATAAAATTATCACTTTAATAAATTTGTAGAAAATAAAATTAATTAACCTTGGCTGAATTATCTTTGACATCTACTCTTTAAATTATCTTTGAATGGAATCACCATTTTAATGAATGAGTTAAAAATAAAATTTATTTGACATCCTCTGAGCAATTTTTAAATAGAACTTCCCTTTCACTAAATTTGTAGAAAATAAAATTAGCGAAGTAAATCAGTTCCAATATTTTAAATTATCTTTAAATAGAATCACCATCTATCGAATATTTTAACAGTAGAATGGATTCGATATCCTTTGGCTATTTTTGAATAGAATGATTACTTTGATGTTAATCCATATTAATACACAGGATGTTAATTAATACACATTAAAAGTGTGATTTTATAACTAACATCACGTGTAAACATGTGACCTTGTAATTCATTAAATTAATCTAGTGTACATGGTGAAATTATTACTGTTCAGTGTTTACGGATAAGCTGTTATTAAAGCTTTAACGAGCAACGTGGTTGATACAGTATTTAATAATGCACTGTTTCAAAAATGGAATGCATTTACACTGCTCTCTTTCACTTCTGTACTTCTATTGTCAATTAATTTCACTCCATTTAAACGACTTTTCTATTCATGTACACTGTACAAACAAACTAAATATTCTTTTATCCTCAAATTGTATTATAAATAAGATATCACCTTTTAATATTTTTGCTGTGTGTACAATGCATTCACTTGTAATTTTTTTATTCAAAAGAACAGATATATTGCATTTCTTTTCTAACATGAAATGAAACGTGGGATTTAAAAGAAATTTCACAATTCCAAAAATGACATACGAATATTAATATTCTCAAAAAGAGTAAGAATTGAGAACCAATGAAAAGATGAAAGATATCTAACAGAGTATAGCTTATCATTCGATCGAAAGGAACTGTTAAATTCCTCATTCATTCCAAACACAATACCCATAAAGAATCTCTCACTTATACCTGGCGTTTACTTTAGCGTGAACCAAATGCAAACAGTTTCGTAGCCGCTCGAACGCCTGCTTTTTTCCATCCACGTTGGTCGCTCCACTTTTTATCCCGATTTTCCTATCCTGCCAATTTACCTTCACCGTTTAATGCTCTGCCCAATCTTCTGCCGTAATAATAGCCTCGCCACGGATTTTCAATTTTTCGCCAAGGAGATGAGGCCGGAAGAGGTAGCGAACGGGTGAAAATAGAAGCGGTAGAGAAAACGTCAGGAAGGCAACCGGTCTTCCGGAAAAAAAGGGAAGTGAAAAAAACAAGGTTGAAAAGAAGAAAGCCGAAAGCAGATAGAAAGGAGGATGGAAAGAAGGGATGAAAGTAAGAGGAGGAAACTGTGAATCGACGATGGAGAAACGTGGCAGCATGGTTGCCTATCGCAAACGATGCTCGCCATCAACGCGACACTGATTTATCATGCCTTGACGTACGACGTAGACGGATCGAGGACGTCGCAGGATAAAACGAATCGTCGCAATTGGCGGTGGCAGGCCGTGAGTTGTCGCTGCAACGCGCCACTTGTTTACGCCGCCCGTTATTCCACCCCGGGGACAAATAAAACTTGGTTAATAAATAAATGCATAAATATAGCCGTTCGACCGACTATTTGTTCTTCTACCTCCCTATTTTACGTCTACGTCGCTTGGACCCTTCTTTCTCATCGACAAACGGCGTCAGTTTTTAGGATCTATCGTGTACAGGAGATCACAAAAGAAAAGAACGCTATACTAAACTGTCATTTTACAATTTAACACTTAGTTCTTGACCAATGGACAAATTTAAAAAAGAAAGAGAAATGGAATTATGATAGCAGTCACCAGTGACACCCATCTCTTCATCTATCAATAATTAAAAAATGTGAATTTTAATTATATCGACAACAGTCTAAACAGTAGATTTATAATGAACGATATTGAAATAATGAAAGAGGCGATAAGAGGTTAATTAATAACCTCAATTTTACAACATCAACGTACCTACATTGATCTACCATGCTCGGTGAACTGACTGAAGCCTTCGGATGTTAGCTGACTGATGGTTGAAAGCCTGATTGCTTCCGACTCTGAATGCTTCTGATTGACAACTGACGGGTAACTAATTACCCCGCTAACTGACCACTAACTTCTGAAGGCCTCCCTTCGATCGAGCCACTCTCCAAGAGAGTAGGATGCAACTGTGTCCGTTCCTATGTTCGATGAACAGAACTTTATCAATGATTCGAAGCTTCCCTATAGAGAGCTGTGGGCATTCTCTGTCAGCCGTATCGGTTTTCAAGAACTGTTAAAAACTAATATCTGCCGGTGGAATGAAAGGAGGAACTTTCAGATTTACGACACGTTTGATTTTTATCCGGTACGAGAGAAGTGTGAATCCGAAACTTTGAATAATAAAAACTGCAGCCCCTTTCATCGAGACGGCAGCGAACTTCAATAGTGAATTAAATAATATTTCTTCTTAAAAAGTAGGTCTTTTTATATGAAATTGTATCCGTCTGAAAGGAGAAGGTTATTCTTTTTTAAAATATACTTCGTTAAATTGTTTAGCGTAGGTCCGAGTAGCGAAAGTTGAATTTAATTAGAATTTTCTGTTGTAAATTATCATTGATACCTTTGCCGAAGTTTACGAGGATGCCACGGTTCTTGAAATTAATTTTAAAAGTTCTACGGTAATTTCGTGATCAGAAATTTTTTACGAAAGCATTACTCTCGCTTTAAAGCCTTTCGGGTTTGATAGGGGAGAAAGATTTTATTCCGAGACCTTAATCGGGGCTGTACCTTCAGCATCTTAGATGGAATTAATAAAAATTTTGTACGTGTTTTTAAAGTTTCTGCTTAAAATGTCTTTTAAAGCACTCTATCAGAAGAATCTCTCCGGATAATGGTTTTCTGTAGACGGTTAATTATAACTTTTTGTTTACCACGCAGGACGAAGTAAACGATCTCTTCAACCATGTATTTTTAACGATAAACATTGTTCAATTTAAGTTTTACTTAACAAAAAGAATTTCTACGAACTGGAAATTTCCCTCGTACCAATTTTAAATTTTGAATAAACATTTTCAGGATATCACAATTGAAAATTCGAATAGAAACACGAAATATGTTTCCTTTTTGAGTTTGGAGAAATATATAGGGCGTTAAAAAATGAAGAAGCTTCTTTCTTTGCGCGAAGTGGAGACGAATCGAAGTCGTAGATCGTGAAATCTGGCCTGGAAAAATCTCCAGGTGAAACGAATCGACGAGACGATGGTGGCAAGGGTTTTCAGCCACCTTGCGCTAAGGATAAACTGTCCAGAACGGACGGTCGAGCCTTTTAACTTTATAACTCGCGTCCTTCCCTCTAACGATCCGCATTAACGGCGAAATATTACGACAAGCGGAATCCTTTTGCCAGCGGTGTTTCCTCGAAGCGAGGGGCGTTTTACACCTTAATCTAAATGGCCACGAAGGAACAAGAAACCACCAAGAGAGTCTTTTACTCAAGGGTTCCGTGAAAGATCCCTTGTGTAACATTTACGTAACGAGCTGGCGTGAATTTTGATTAAGCGATGGACTCGTCATTCGCAATACCAGCAAAGTGGATTGCACTTGGTTGGAATATATATATATTTTTTTTTTTCAAATTGATGCTTCAAGAGGTTCATTTCTGCAGACTTTAAGGAGTCTGGACGATGATCATAAGACTTTACGATCGGTCAGGTGGGTTTTTATAGAATTTTTATGATCCTCGAACCCTACTCGGTACGAACTTCTTAACTTTCCTGCAAGTTCGAGTGGCTTGAAATTTGCAGCTACCATTGATTCGAGAGTTCATTTACTTCTGTGTTCGCCAGTCGGCGCCATTAAGTGCTTGCAAAAAATTCTGTCCGAAAGTGAGAACGAATGAAAATACATTTTTGATTTGAATTAAAGGAGAGATAGATTTGGATAAATTTTGTTTAATATTAAATCTTCTGATTTGATGGTTCGGATGATAAATAAAAATTTCATAACATCTCAAATATTTAAAATATCGAGTATTAAAAATGAAATTAATTAGTGATACGTGTTCAAAAAACACCATTCATGATTGGAATAAATTTTAAGGCGACCATTATCAAAGTTTATAAATTTCTCGATTTATCTACAAAATGATGGACTATGATTATGGAAGCGTATAGGTTTAATCGAAAAACGAAATTTACCGCGATGCGATACGCGTGAGTGCTCCATCGTGAGGCTGTATTTTTTCCACGTAATGGCGAATCCCGTGGTCGTTTTATCGGAAAAAATATGATCGAAGAACGATGCGTGTTTACGTTTAATTTCCATTTCACTTCACCAATTTTCACGATATTTTTCCAAGCCTTCCACGTTCTGCTTGATTCACCGTAAAAATAATGAACGCATAAAAACAATATCCACGATTTTTTAATATAATTTGCCTAATTTAATTATCAAATATTTCTAATCCTTTATAAAAATCATTCTCTCGTATACTGTCTATTACTAATTAATTAACATTTGCAAAAATACAAAATTGAAAATATAGGCATACTTTGTTTTCTCGTAGCCATTTCATTTTAGAAAAGCAAGTGTATTGAAATTACGAATTTTTCTAACAATCTAACATTGAAAATAATTGATTTTCCAGTAATAAATTTCCTCCCAAAAAGTCTGACGAACCTCGATGTCCGTCTCTGACTTAACTGATGAGTCCACTTAGAAGATCCCATATCCTCTTCCCAATCTCACGATCCTTCTTTCCTTAGAATTCTCTTCGAAGATCCTCGTCGCAACAACAAACTTCAAACTCATCCGAAAACAAACTCCTATACGGTCGAAAAGTTTTGAAAACCCGAGGATGAACAACATCCTATGTAGAAAGGAAAGCTTGTCAGGCTGCAATCGCGATAAAGCAACACGTATGACGTCGAATAATATTCATCCCGGTCTGATTTATCATTCTCCATGGACGCGTGGATCGATGAAGAGGAGAAGAGAAGGAGGATGGTGAAACGTATCGTCGAAGTTGGGCGAAGACGGGAGAATCAAGTAAAAAGAAGTAAAGGTCGACGTACGTGTCAGAGCGGGTTGCAAACAGCCGTTCCTTGTCCCGTTTCCGCTTTGTCTTCCGGCTCGCAGAGGGTGCACGCCGAAGGGATGGAAGAGGAAAAGACGGTACTTTGTTCCTTCTTTCCGCGTCGCGGCTCGTTCTGCCGCGTGTCAAGGAATTCCGCGTAACGTTTGTCACGAAAACAAGCGTGAAATGTATGCGATTCACGCGCCACTGTACTGGAAGCCAGTTCCTGAAGGAAGTTCCTAGCTCATGTCCCTCTTCCAATGACCGAAGAAGCCGAGGGTTCCTCGTGTTTTCATGGTAAATGCGTTTCACCCCTCGAGTGTCCTTGATAAAATATTAACACCATTACCGTACTACCCGACGTCGCTTGGAACGAAATCGCCGGCCATTTCTCCAGAAGCAAAAACACCATGATTTGACCCACGCGAGATCCTTCGTTCGCTATGGTTTTGTATCGTATGTGAATGAGGGTGTATAAATTACGTTCAAAGTACAATATTCGAAAAATGTGTAGGAAGAATTTCGATATTTTCAAAATAAATGTTAATCAATGAAATTATGCATTCTTCTTCGAACACCCTGTATGCACATCGAAACTCGTTTCCAGAGTGTCGAGAGTACATCATACTTCCAACAATCCGACCTATCCATGTATTTCTCCGATATCCTTTCTTGTTGTCTGTATTTTCGTCCTCTTTGTCGTCATCTTATTCGCTTTTTCTTCTGGCGGTCGATTTCTCCTGTTCGATACGTTTGTCGCCGTGTCGATTGGATTCATGGAGTTCGACCTCCTTCGACTTTTCATCGCGCGAAGGCCGAGATGCTGTCGTTTTATCTCCCGACGAAAAGAATGGAGTGGACACAAAGAAGAAAAAGAAGAAGAAGTACTTTTACGATTAACGAAGATACGAAATCGACGATGTTTGGAGAACTGCTACGGTGCCGTTTGAAAACGCACACTTTTTGACGTTTTGCAGGAAAGCGGAGTTTAATCGATCACGGCTTGGATTTGCCGGAAAACATGTCGTTTCTGGGTTAACCGGATAACTAACACGCGAGCTGCTGCCCTCGAAACGGTAACTTTGACAATCCGAACTAATTAAAGCGACGAAACGTTTGAACGGTCGGCTCACTTTCCTTGCTAATTGAAATTGCCGGTAATGTTTGAAAAATTCTCGTCGCACTGCATTCGAGTACTTTTCTCATTTCGATCTAAACTTGTTTCCTTTTTTTTTACCTGTTACCTTTCTCTCGGTGTTGGCACATCGCGACCCGTTTAATTCGTTAATTACAGCATTTAGATGATTTAGGCAATCGAGTAATTAAATTATTAGAGCTAGAGTGAAGTGTTCTTTTGCAACGTTTGAAATTGCAAATTACCTACTGGAGAGAGTTTTCAAGTTTGTTCCATACAAGATTTTTCTGTTTACGTTTATTATGTAATCATTTGTACTACTGGGGATTGGTTACCAATTAAATTTATCCTCACAACCTACAGATACCTGAGTCCCAGGGAATATTTGTGAGAGGTAAGGAATTTGAAACCTCAGATCATACGATACTGTAGGAAAAGGTTTTGCAACTGTAATAGTAGAAGCAAGGAGTAATATTTCTTCTCAGAGAAAAATTCAATTGTTAAAAATAGTGATAATGCCAAAGATAAATCAGAAAATAATGGAATCTACTTTGAAAATATTTGACTATTTCTAATTGCTCGTTAAGGACTTCAGTTCAATTTCCAGTGTAAATAGTATCAGATTGAATAATCTTATTTTCTCACGATCAATGAAAGCAATTGCCGGAATATTAAATTCGATTTAACAATATTAAGCATGTTTATCGAAGTTCTAAAGTCGTCCCCTCCAGGAATTATCCCAATAATTCGATTCAATAGGAATCGCGCGGTTTATCAGCCACTCGACGAAGAACCGTGATTTCGAAATTAAAGGAAGAATCCTTCGCACGCGTTGAACGCGTTCAACGGGAATAATGGATTTTAATTATCCGATACTTTATCGTGACACTGTCTCTGCCTAATGGTGCAAAATAACGCGAAGCAGCCAGGACAAATAACGCTCCAATATCGGTTAATAATTTTCCTGCAGTTCGACAAAAAAGAAGACACCCCCCTCGCATAAAGACCCGATCCCTAATAAACGAATTTATGTATTCCCTCCTCCCGTTAAAATTCCATTATTTATTGGCAATAATACGAATTGGGTCATCGATTCATTGAATATACGAAACAACCTATTAATATATCATTAGAATTCATTTTTTAATTTTTGGTCATTGAAATCATTAGAGAGGTTCATTAAAATTTATATTGAATTTCATGGAGATTATTGTTTTTTCAATTTTAAAGTATCATAACTTCTACCTCTAACATCCTGTAACTTTTATTTGAGAAACTTTTTTATAATAGCTATTTTTGCAAGAAATCCACCAAGACTTTCAGAGAAAAATCCATTAATTTTTATTGCAAAGCAAGGAGGTACAAGTACAAAACTTGCTTCATTGTTTACACGCGCTTCTAACAACTTTCGTCCCCAATAGCGATTGAAGTATCATAAACCCACGACAGAGCAAGTAGCGGTCCTAATAAGTATGCAACCCTTGAGTCCAGGCCTCTGGCAAACTTCTGTTTATCAAAGTTACGGGTTCTATGCGGCAAAGTGGGCGGAAGCTCTGGAACAGAGGATCTGGCTAACGACAAATATTTCAGCCGCTGAATCCTCAACTACGTCTCTATCCTTTTAACCCTTTACCTAATAATACGGAGTCGTAACAACTTGTAGATGAAATATGACAAACCAAGATCGTAAGTGAAGCATAGTTTAACATCAAGTTTAATTCTGATTATGATTTGTACGATCAAAGATCAAGTTATTAGAGCAGGGTGAAAAAAATAATGAATGTTCAATCAATGAGAAGTTTGCAAAATGTTAAACAGCTCGAAAGCAATCAAGTTTCCAGCAACAGTCGGCTCGAATCGGTTAATCTTAGAAGCAATCCAGCTTCCAATAGTCCGTCAACATCCGAAGCACTTGGACTTCATTCAACCCACCGAGCAATTAGGTTCAATTCGCTTAGTTTCGAGAGGTAAACAATGGGTGATCAATTGCTAACTCACCTGTTCGTTAGTTGGTGAAATGGACACGTTAGAAGTCGATTTTCCATACACAAAGTAATTCTCTTATGAGGTAACTAGTGTTTAAGGCCAGTAGACTGTTCATTATGAAACTGCTAATTAGTTGAACAAAAAATTAATTCAACTTAATTAACTTAATTAAATTAATTAATTCAAAATCAATTAATTTGCTGAAATATATGTACTTTAAAATAGACTGCTAAAATAATTATTTTCTTAATTAATTAAATAATAAACTATCGAGCAATATTAAAGTCTACTGGAATTATAGAGACCTTTAAATTTGTTATCTACAACCATCGATACCATACAATGGACACAAATTGCCAATTGTAGAACACGAAAAAAAAAGCGAAACCAATTAAACGAAGCCTATTACAAGGTTCGATTAACGCGACATAATACACGCGTGTCACACAGGTCCGTCCAGATTGTTCAATAATTCTATGTACCTTTATACGAGCATCGAATCCGAATCGCTTAATATTTATCACGGTTAACGCAATTACGTCGCGTTCCATTTAGCATCGAGTCAATCTAATTTCCACTCGAAATAGTTCATTACGGGCATGTCGCGTTGAACACTTTAAACCCTTGATCTGTCTCCGGTTTAGGACGAGCGAGGGAGATAGTCAGTGGTTCTGTCAACACGCTGACTAGTGTAATCAAATCGAAGCGATTCCGCGCAAAGATTATACCGGTAATCGCGAACAGATCAAGCGATCTCGAGGCTGACACGGATAATACCAGCACTGGCCTCGCAATTTCGTCCTACCTGAAACGATCGGATAATGATTTCTGGCTGTGGTCGAAGGCTGAATGCTTCAACGATTCCAACGTCAAAGCTATCGATCGAATTACAGATCACTTGCAGCTTTGTGATCTTTAATAGTACTTTGTAATCGCTCTTAATACGATTGCCCCGATATTGTAAGTGGATTGATATAAAAAAGAAATATCTCAACCTCGATCAGTTTCCTGCGTTACAAGATGTAATTTTCGAAAACATAGAAGAACTTGGAGATGAGTAATTATCAATTACAAAGGACTATATAATAAATCTATCTGTAAATTAAAAAATTGATTGAGAAAGACTAGAAGTAAATAATTAGAAATCTTGCACGCTCTAGACATTAGAATCGTCGAAACGGAAGTTATGCTATATCTTCGGCTTTTGTCAGCTGGATAAACGTTTCCGTTCGAGGTATGCAAGAAAATATTCAGGTCAGAGTAATGGTAGCATTATCGCGATTAAAATAAGAAGCGAGGTGACAGTTTCAACTGGAAGACTCGACTTCTCTTTAACCTGGACAATTTTCTGATGGCCGGAGAACTATCTTGACTGACATTGCTGTGTAGTTAGATAAATGGAATGTAAAGTCAGATTCACGATTCTTTTTTTAATTGAAAATTTTAGACGAAGCAGAATTTTATTATGAATTTAATAAAATATTAGAAATTATTCAAATAGTAGCCTGTTCCATGAAATTAATGTGTTATTAATAACATTTCTCATGTATAATATGTCCCCGTTTCACTGAATCTTTTAAATAAACGAGTGTACCGTCTCCGAGGAAATTAAATCTTTGAAATACCTTTTAATTCAAATTAAATTCCTTTCGAAGGTATAAAAATAATTTGCTCTGAAAGCATTTTAATTAAAAACTTCATTCCTTCAGGCAGATACAATCGATTATCAGGTGCATCATCCTTACTCAAAATCGACAAGCAACCACTATCATAAAACATTCTTCGTGGCCACAAAACAAGGATACCAATTTATCAGAAACCACATTATTACAAAATTAATATTTTAAAAAATTCAAGATTATAGATATCCAAGGAATAAAAATAAAAATACTACTTAATGAAATTTTCAGCGGTACTCGCGTATCAATATTACATCTTGAATATGTTTATTTGCTTTCTCGAATATCATGTCCTTTCCCTGACGTTCATCCCGGCAGTAGATCTTTGATCGAGTCCCGGGAACAGATTAGCCTCTACTGTAATTTTAATCCTCGCGACGACACACGATAGAATGTGACAGGAATAGTAAGGTTTGATCGCAAACACATCCCTTTGAAGGGGAAGGCATCAGGTCGGTCGACATGCACAAACGCGTCTCTATGCTTCTCTACATATACATATGTATATAACATACGTATACGTGTACACATCCACGTGTTTGTACACCTATGTAATACACGTGTCACCGTGGTACGTAATACGTGCTACTTTATCCAACGGTGTACATCCGGTCGATAGACCGTACGAGCGTTAACGCGATAACCCGATAACCCGATGCTCCTCCACTCGAACCGAGTGACATCCCAAGATCGGTCCACATTCCGTTATAATGAGTTTACGTATAGGCAGAAACCGATTGACCGAAGATGAGCTTCGTCTTCCACGTGCGCGGAGGATCATACGAACCAGTTAATTAAAAGTCAAGATAATCGACACTTCCTTATTACACCCGAGGCTTCCAGGAATCTTAAGAAAATTTCAAAGATTCGGAAGTGTATTTTAAAGGTTTATTAATCGATCACTTGAAAAATAAGAAAATCTCATTATATAATGTGCTACAGCAACTAATTTCCAGATACTCTAACAATAAATTTGGCAACTTAGTATATTAGCAGAACGGTGTATAAACGCGAAACCATAGGTGCACCAAGTTCCAACTAAATGATTTACAGCTAGTAGGGAAGTTGCTGTGCTTGGAAAAATAATCGCGCCAGGAATTCCCGGGAAATTTGGATTCCGCGAATATTTTTCAGCTCGGTAAAAATAACGTAGGGCGCTTTAAAAGGATACCGATCCATATTTTCGCGCTTTTTTCACCGCCAAAGATTGATGCGCCAGTTTACCACAGTTTTGTGCACGCTCGCTTGGGATTTCCTATGTAATCCGCGTTTGACAAAAATGGTTATGTAGGGGAAAAAACAGATCACAATTTTGCTTTCACACCTCCGAATAAATATTTAGAAAATTGTTATTTCAAGAAACGATCTTTCACGCTAATGCATTATTTAAATCACTGTCCAGCTTCCATTTGCCAGTTCATATTTGTTTTACACTCGCTAGGAGAGGCGTTTGCGTTGCTCATTGAAAGTTCCTCGTTTCGAGGAGATTTCGCGAGAGGCGAATTCACCGAAAAATTTGTTCCCCTCTGTGTTGTCGTATTCATCATGCGGTTCATTACAATCTTTTCAGATTTTCGTTGGCTCGGTCCGTGGCGAAAAAAAGTAGAGAAAAACTTCGTTGGACTTTCGCGAGGAAGAGTCTTGTTTTCGCGGCAGATACGAATGTGGAACGAAATGGAACGTGTTCCCGTGGGAAACATCGTCTCGAGGTAGCCTCGCATTGATACAGACACAAAGTTTCTGAATAATTTTAACGAAGCAACAACTTTTGAATATGAATGCGGAAAAAGAATCAGGAAAATTTTTCGTATAACTCGTTTGATGAAATTAGAAAACTCGAGTATTCATGGATATGAATGGTCAATAAATGATACGAACGATTCGATAACCCGCGAAACTTTTCGATTCTATTTTCTAAATCGCGTTGCTCTCTAAATTGATCTATTATAGCGGCAAACTGTTCGGGAAAGTTTGCAAATTTCAGCACATATCGACAGGAGGTATTAATTTTGGAAATTGCTTTATCGATATATATTACGGTGGATGATTGCGCAAGTTCCCATGCTCGATGCACATTGTGAAGTTACAACGATGGGAGTGTGCAGGGTGTGGATTATGGTGGAAAGAGGAAGCTTTGCTTCTCCAAATGACTTCGAATATTCTTAGCGAGAGGCTTTAAACGAGAATGTTTAATGCTCTTCCAGAGCAATCGGTTCGATAAATATACAGGCGCCTGAAATTGCCCTCTTGATTTACTCGATGTCATTATTTCTAACGTAAAGACTACAGTACGAGCAACAAGATTTTAAACGAGGTATAAATTCATTCTAAAACTGCTTCCCTCCTAGTTTTTCACTGATTAATTGCAATAGCTTGAACAACAAATTTTAACTTATGATTGAATTATCAAATTGTTTGTAAAGTTATTAAGTTGCATATTCAACCTTCATAAGACAAAATTTATGGCACTGATAGTAACTAGTTTAATTAATTCAATAAAATTTTTAAGCTAAACGGACGAGTCATTTATGGAATAACTAAAACTTTCAGAAAAAATTAAATTTTCATGCAAGAAGAAAAATAGGTTTAAAGTGTAAAACAATGTATATTTAAATACAGAATTTTGTATTTAAATATGTTACGTTTTCATTCAACCATCATTGATATGATGATTGAAAGATCCCATTAAGAAATCTTCTAATTAAATTAGAAAGGTTGAGTTTTAATTTCATCGAAATTTATGGACGTTGTATTTTAATCAAATTTTCGTTTCAATTAAAAGCTGCTATTCCAGGCGTAGGAGGAACGAGGGTAATTGGTCTAATTAGGTAATGTTAATTAAAAGTAAGTTTCAGGTTGGAAGATGGAGGACAACACGCTTTCAAGTATTCCAACTTTACCTAACGTTTAGTTCTGACACGCCGCTTATAAGTTAATTAGATTTGTTGCAGTATTACTGTAATACGTTTAATTCTGTACAATCTAATTTCAAAAACCCTTTCCTTGTTTCATAAAAATTGTTAGATATTCAATTACAGATGAAAGAAATTCAATTACCGTATTTCTTAATATAAAAGTCAATACCTCACTGTAAAATTAAATCTTAAGGAAGTTAAGTCTAACACAATTTCATGACATAAAAGTATTCCCAACTACCACTTATGGCAGATCAATTTAAAGCTTAAAGTCCAAGAAAAATGACTACGTAAAGGGTTCATAAATATTCTTAACCCTCAAGAAGTAACCCTGACCCAAAGATTACTCTAAATTCAAAAATCAAAAGATCCAATATTCCACCCTCGAATATTAATTAATAAATCCGCCGGAATATTTCAGCCCGAGTGTTAAGAGATGAAGATAATTAGAAGATTATTCCAACCCTCAGTGAGCATGGACGGCTCACTGAACATGCAGTTCTTTCACACATCAATTTCCATCGAAGAGCAGTGCTTTTAATATCGACAGGTCGCCGATGAAGGGATGCAAGAGACACCGGTAGCGACAAAGGGACGGCAACAGGTAAACGGAAAAAAAAAAATAAAAAAAAATGGCAAAGCACAAAATGATATAAACGTTTCACATCGCTTTAACGGTCCCGGGTACAGACGGCTGAGCTTGATACTCGCGTTAGGCTCTGTAACACAATCTCGCCCGTGTCGCAATATGGAAACAATTTGTCGGTACAGCTGTCGAATATGCGTGCACCACGCACATGGCTGGTCACACAGGATGTAATCGCGTTCCATGTCGCTAAAGCGGATTCGAGCGGACCGCTCCGAATATTTCACGGCACGTTTAAGCTTCGAGAGGAAAATTCGTCCGGTGTTTCTTTCAGCTGGTCCAACGAAAAATTGAAAATCTCGCGTTATTAATATTCTAACGCGTTCGTCATTTCTATCCACGACGTTAAGAATTTAAATTCATAAAATGTCTCTCTCTTTTTTTTTGTCAAAGCGAGGTAAAAATGTTTGATAATCAATTCAAGGTAATTGCAAACAGAGAGCCGTGCTTTCGTGCGTTAGATTGATCGATGATGCCAATGACTTTCCTCTCTGTACGTGTTTCACGCTGTATTATGTTCCGTTAAGTTATGAGGAACGTGTGGCGTCGAGTTTCTGGTGTGTGACAGGCTTCATCGTCAGATGCGCACGTATGTACATACAGTGTTCGGTGCATGCAGCTTCCTCATTTACGGGGATATTGTCGCGCACTCGTGCAGCAATACGTATTCAATTGTCGGGCCAGAACGTTATTGTTCGTGGAGTTCGTTAATGAAAAAGAAGGGGGTGAATGAAAAAAGAAAAACATTCTCGTAAACGCGTGCAATTCCTCCTGCGACTTAAATGCAACCCCATTGTTTCGCACGAGGTCCGATAAAAAGAGCCGTTCTTTTCAACGGTGGACTGCCGGCTAAAGGATCGCGTGACGACCGACGGGACACTTTACGTCGAACGAAATGCCGCCCATTATCGTCGATCCTCGTTTGAATTGCAAGCAGCGCCGGCGAAAAGTCGAATGCGAACGGACGTACAAAGTGGCCTCCAAACGGGGGCGTTTATGCCAGCCTGGAATTAGAACTGGAAATCCTTCTGCACCGAGAAAAGATAGCTTTGGGTTAAGTAAGCTGCCTTTGATTTTCGAACTTTCACGTTTCAACTATGTTGGGAACGTCAGCAGTCAGAATCAGAGATTTTCTTTTCATTTTTAAGAATTCGAAGGGGAGAAAAGAATTTGAAAGAAGACGCTGATGAAATAACGATTATAAGAATAACGTAAAATTTAGAAAATAAAATTGAAAATGTTGAAATTGTGGTTTTAGAGTTAAGGATTGAAATAGGTCGAGTTTGATTTGTGATTAATCAAACTTCGTGAAGAATAAGGTAATGTACATTTTAAGGAAATAAGTGTCTGGTGACACAGAGAGAAAAGGACTATCGAAGGATCTTAATTTGTAGAATTGCTTTCTAAAGGACATTGCCATTCAGATTCTAGGCAAGAATATTTCATTAGCATTCTTGTGCATAATAGGGCGTCGCGCACCCTACTTGCATTCATGATATCAGGTATTTCCTTGAGTTCTAGAGTTCTCCGCCTCTCACGTTCCATCTCGCCACGTTCAGATTTGTGTCAACCAATCTTAATTTTCTGTGGCCCAGAAATGCATATTAATAGACTGCCAGAAACTTTTGAATATCTTCGGAGTTTAATTATGAAAAAATTCGAGAAGGTCGACGCAGAGAGGTGTAAATTTATCGTACAATCGACATGATTTTTAAAGTAAGATATTCCTCGTATTTTACTATCGAATAAATTCAACTTTCTTGAAAAATTGTAGCGATCAACTAAAGTTATTACACCTAATAACATGAATTTCTATGGCACAATTTGCAACTTCAAATCTACGTATTAGTAGTGGTAGTATTATGGATCATCAGCGATGTAAGGAGTCAATTTTCTTCAATTTCAAGAGAATCAAATGTAAGTACATCGTTTCGTGTTGCCTAGACGTTGCATTACTCGTTGTTGAATTTTAAATTCGACCTGTTTGAAGAATCTCAGCCAAGGGAAGAATAGAAGGTAATTTTCATCATGTACCTAAGTCCGACTGCATGTAATTTACAAACCTATCTTTCACTAAAATTCTATGCGAATAACGATGGTTATTACTCATTCGAAAATGGTACAAAATTTATTTCATTTTAAGCTTGTAAGTCACATAAAGCCAGCATCAAGAAATACAACCCTTCCCTGTAATATTCATGAAATACTCCTGCAAATGAACACTTTAATCAAATCCATTCACCTCAACTGACGTGCATACATTTCCTAACAAGCCCAAGTTAATTTTGTTAATTGAAATTAATTGGAGAACAAAGGGCTGTTTTATTACACTCCAATTAGACGAACGCTTGATTCATACTAGCCTTTTTACTTACTTCAATTTCTTATGAAATCAGGGTATTTCTCAAAGCTTGATTGCGTTCTAAAAGCTCATAAATTGCACGTGTTACAAGCATAAATATTCATTCAAAAATATTTGAATAGAGGATGGAATGAAGTAAGAAAACTTCAAATTACTTCTGCTTAGAAAGAAAAACTTCCAAGTCCCTGTTTTGTTGGTTTGATGAAAACTACATTAGAATTAAATAGCACCGGATATCTGACAGTTTTATCGAGGCTAAGGGATTTGATCCACCCCCTACAGAAATCCTAATTAAGCCGCTGCCCATAGCAATTATTAGCCACTTAGGGAAACTTAATTTACCCAGTGGCTATTCCAAACGAGTTCTTGCAAGGTAACAGCAAGAGAATCTTCCTTTTTTCCCGGGGTTCGGTGCGGTTTCGCAGAGGACTCGTTACGACCAGTGAAATTCCCTAAATGTCCGTTTCGTGTTAATGAACGACTTATCTTCATATTTGCTGTCACCGCGTGCACAGAGCCGGAGCTCGTTTACGGAAGTTGGCTACCTGCTAACTATAGCGGCTACGGAATTAATTGAGACCTCGCCGGCCTATCTTGTTATCCGAGTAAATTCAGAATTCCAGTAACCGCTCATCGGTGTGCCTGAGACCCGTGTCGCGACGAGATGTACCGCTTTATTTAATTAGAAATGCATAACGGCAAGGAATTGCATTATGTAACCGTGCTCCTTGCAATTGCATTAAGAAATTTTAATAGCCATCCTTTTTCAAAGAAAACTTTCCCGAAGGTATATTTCCATAATGGAAACGAGAAAATAAAATACTTTGACACCATAGATATTTAGAAAATTAATGCATTAAATTAATTAATTATTTGAAATTAATTCCAACTGTGCCAGTCCACCTGTTAAATAACTCTTACAGGTAGATACCGTGTATTGAATGAAATGAAAAACAAATATGAGATACGAATTCATGAATCGATCTTTTCGTACAAAGTTTTCTTTGCCAAAAAGGATTAACTGCAACACGAATGTACCGTCACGGTTACAGAAAAAAAAGAATGAGGACTTTAGAGAATCTGTAATCACGTAAATGTAGCTGCTGTTCGTGCTGGCTCGAAGACTTTTCATTAAATTACACTGTCTAACGCTGTTTCGCTTTTGATTGCATGACGAGATTAATGGCACAGTCGTTGTTGTTCATTACCATTTGTAACACGATACCGTTCTCACTCGAAAAATGATAACAAACCGAAGCGAAAAAATACATATTGCCGAATCATTGTTTATTGCGCGAATACGATAGCAGATGCTTCTATTGAATCGCGATTAAACCGATTCCGGCTTAAATTTTCATCGAGAAATAACGCGTTTGTCTAGTTGGAAAAATTTGCTAATTTCGTTCCTATTTTCTGCTTCCAATTTTTCAAAATGTTCACAGTAAGTGCGATTGGAAAATCGCTTTTGACCTGAGAAATAGAAACTGAAATATTTTCTTGTAAAATAGAAGATTGACCTACTTACCGAATTGTTGAATCTCCTTTTCTTCTTCTCCGCGTGTTGTTAAATAAATTTGCAAGCAAGGAGGGTGGAAATGGGAGTAAATCATAGGAATAGTCACACAGCAGTCGCAGTAAGCTCAGGAAAATTAAAATTTTTCTAAGACAGTCTCTGTAAAAACCAACAAAAATGTGTTAAAAAGTAAAAATGATGGGGTTAAGTATTTCTTTTTTATGAACACGAAGAATAATAACGTTTGTAAAAATTTTTGCAAAATTTCTATGTTTGGAAGATGAAAAAGTTTGGAATACAATCTCGTAGAAAGTAAGTTCTGGCAAGTCATCTAAAAATGGCAGAGGTGCCCATCGAAATGTTCGTCATTATTCTTCCCGTTATTTATGGTACCATGGTCAACCCTGTAACCTTCTCTGTCTGACTTAGAATGTTCTTTCCCCTTGATATACAGGGTGATTCTGGGAAGTGTAACCGACTATAGCTCTCCCCTGCTTGGACGTACAAGAAATTATTACCGTAGGGGTAAATGCAGTATAATTTAACAAAATTTATATTTTCTCTGCTATATTTCTCTTATAAAAGCAAGAGGACTAGAGTTACCTAACTTACGAACATTTTCCTTTATCAAGATTTCTCGTCCTCAGGCAGGGAAGAATTACAATCCATCTTACAAGGGAAACTTTCTTACTGTTACGTCAGAAAAATAAAAAATTTAATAAAAGCTTTTAATAGTAGGCTACTAAACGCGCACAAAATTTTTTATTTTTCTGTTCAATGGTAGAAAGTGCTCCCTTGCAAGTTCCTAATTTTCCTCCCCCATAGAAAAACGATATAAATAGAAAACGAAGGAACAGAATTCCAAGGGTTAAGGGCCTGACACGAAATGATGGGATCTGAAATAAAGTCACCGCTCGGCTACAAATCCATGACTCGTTTATTAAGAAATACTGTATTGTTCCGACAATCGCGAAATGATGATGGTACGAATATAATGGCTCTTCAAGCTATGAAACGCTTCGACGCAGTCGTCGACGATGGATCGAAGCCGCGCGACGCTCACCGAAGTGTATTTTCGGTTCACGGGATCGATCGTAGATCGCGAGTTCACTTTTGCCTTTTATTTTTTTTTTTTTTTTTTCATTGCGTCGTTACTCGTGTACCGATCTAGACGCGTAAAACGCGTTATAAATATTCTTCTCGTGTTAAAAACAACGTACACCGAACGCTTAAGAGAAGCAAGTACAACATCAAGGACTTTTTCTTACTTTTGTGTTTGGTTAAACCGATCTCCCTTTCGCGCAACACTGTTCCATTTACCACTGCCCGAGACTCCCGGGTATAAACGGTACTCGAAAAGAAATTTTTCCAAGAATTTCATCAGTAGTGTAGGAAAGATCTCCACCTGTACAGGAATTACAGTCAGAAACTTTGAAACAGTGTACGACAAACCGAATCATGAAAGCTTCGAGATCTCCCTCTCGTTTCGCGATGGCGTTAGCCAGTCCTCTGTTTGCGGTGGGACGAACTCCGCCAACAGCCCCGAGCGAAAGTCAATCGTGCTCGGGACCGTGAAATTCCGCGGCGCGGTTAATCGTCGCGCTCGTTTAACGAGCGGATCTGTTCATTTCGCGCGTTAACGACAGAGAGAAGAAGACGCGTGGACAAATAGGACAGATACAGAGACGAAGTTAAGATTGTTCTCCTACGCTCTGCCATGCGGACACACGGGTGTCGGTCGCGATCTTTCAACGATTTCAAGCTCGCTCGCGTGGTTCGTGTACGCGCGAGTACCGTCAACGATGGCGCGGCAAGAGCTGCGTTATGCTCGTTCGTTTCGCAGCTGTGCTTCGCGTCGACCAACAAGTCCCAACCTACCGATTCCTCAGCAATTCCACGCAGACCAGCAGCAGAAGCAGGTTTAACGATAATCGAGCTGCGGCTGGACCAGTAGAGGCGAGCGCATAAGCGTAGGACGAGTAACACTCGTTGTAGGATTCGATGTTCAGCCGGGTGACGGTACAATAATGATGAAGGACACAGGCTCCATTCAATGAACCTCCGCAACCCCAAATCTGTTCTACTTCTCGAGGCAGTGAGACTGTATTGGCAGCGTAATATCTGTATGGGCATAAATAACATGGGGGATGGACAAATGATTAGCTGTGAGGGGGTTGACAAGGTGGGGTAATTCAGTAAATTATTTTACACATGATCCTGGTGACAAGTTAAAAAGTAGACCCAGAAATATAAAACACATACGATCGATTAAATATAAAATACGTCTCCGTGAATGAATTCGTCTTAAAATCAGAAAAAATAAGGAAAATGAAAAAGGAAGTATAGCAGGTGGTAAAGCCGAAGCATATATCAATCTAACGTTTCATTTTCCACGACAACGCGTTCGAACCCCCGTCCAAGTCAATACCGCAAACGGGGATGATCGATGACCTCAGTTTGCGATACGATCGCGGTCACGTCTCCCGGTAGATTGGAAAAATTTGTCGGTCCTATAATCCGTTTACCCACCTGACGAAAGCGTAATCATCGGATTGCGTGAATCGGTCGGCCAAGTCGTGAAGAGTGATCGCCGTTATTTCCTGAAGATCGTAGTACTCGAGCATAGAGTATTCGACCAACCAGTTCGCCTCCCCTTTTGAATTCGCTTCCGGCAGATTAAGATAGTACTGCGTATAATCCAACACCTGAATGCAACAGAACAGGTAGAGAAAATCTACGTATATATGTATATGTCCTCTGGCCTCTTTCAATCGTGAACGTTACGACGCATAAATAAACCACCCTTACAGATGGATGGAGATTATGGACATCCAGTGATGGGCAATCATTTTCAATCGATTCGAATATATAGGGCATTCAAGAGTCGATCGTTCGATTTTTGTAATATGTATGATGGATCATTTCGAATCAAAGGGTAAAGGGAGGGTCTGCTACCCTTTGATGTTGGGAGAACCTAGGGAGATCCTTTGAGGAGCTAGGGAGAGCCTAATCTGAAACTTTCTGTCTTCACAAGGCAAGTGGGACACTTCCTTTTAATTAAAGAAGGTTAATTTACACGCGACACTATACTATCCTTTCTAGTTAAAATTTCCTATCTATCATTTCTTTCATTTTTCAAGGTATTTTGAAATATTGCATTAGACTATCTACTTCTATTTCAATTGCTTGATAACTTGCAAGAGAGTATCGAGCACCCATCACTATGGACGCCACGTATAGCTGATTTTCAACTTACCTGACCGGTATTAGTTTCGAACTTGTACAATCTCAAACCTGGATTATTGGGTCCTCCAGTGGTGCGAGGCGATATACTTGGCGCCATCATTATCCAAGATACTGGCAGACCTGGTAACAGAACGTATAAAGCAAAATAATTTCAATTTATATTTAGTCAACATTCAATATTAAATAACTTTATAACCCATTTTAGTCGTCTTAAATAGAGTACACAGAAAATTACGAGTTATTATAATAAAAAATATATATGTCCCTTTCCGATGAACAAATAGCTTTCGTTTGTATCAAAAGTACAAGAAATTACTAAAAAACTTAATGAATTTGCAGGCTATTAAAACCTTTCATAAACACGTACATGTGGTTTTATCGTACTGAAAGGGTAGAAGTAATAGCCTTTGAAGCATTATTCGCATGCTAGTTGCAAACGATACGTTATTTACGTTGAACGTTATTAATTTTCGAACATGCAGATAAATTAATCGTTCCATTTCTCTTTACGACCATGTGTCATTGGGTCTACATTGCCGACGTAACTTCGAAGTAGCACGGATACTCGAGTAATTATCTGCTCGGAAGTTAATGCGTTTTATAGATTTTAACGTCAGCCCGTACTCGCGACATAGTTTAGTAAAAGAATCGAAACAGACGGTTTTCCGTACGTTTTTTTGCACGTAAACTGGAACACGTTTCAACTCGGCAAACGCAGCTTACTACGTTAAATAGTTTGCATCAATTTATGAGAGAACCTTCAAACTTTATCACTCAATTGATAAACCGTGCATGAAGTGTTTTTGTAAATCAAGGTAGTTATAATTAATAGACTAAAAATATTGTTCAGAATTTCTGTGTTAATATTCCTTTATCGAATGATTTAATAACATGAAAATACTCTGAAAATAAAAAGTAATAAGCGAATAAAACTGATCAACACAAATGACACACAATGGCCTTAATGATAGACACAAATCCTCAAAGAGCAAGAGATTAAAGGGTTGTGTGCTGGTCACTCTTATTCACCCTATTCAATAGTCTATTAAAAAGAAGGGTCAACCACGTACCAGTATCGCTGTAAACCACACGAAATGTGTCAGAATGCCAATGACCAAAGAATTGACCACGAATGATGTCCGAATAGAGACGGATCAATCGAAGATATCTGGTGTTGTGCCTTTCACTGAAAGCTGCGGCACCATTCTCGCGATCGGCCACCCCAGGTGGTGTATGACCCACGATGTATACCTGTAACAAACACAAAGTTCGCGATTAGATGTAATCAAAAAGGTGTTACACCCAGATAACCGGCCTTATTCATTCCGAACCCTGGCATCCAAATTGAAACCGAACCCCGACGGGAAATAACCGTCACTAATAATTCCATAAACTCGTATCACGAACTCGTTCCATATACTAAATCTCCATATCCCTTCAAACTGTTCAAACCAACCCCCCCAGTAATACAGAAATCTCAAGAAAAGCAAATATCAAACTGACGATCTGTAAACGCGAGAAATTCATGAGAGGCTCGTGGAACCTGTTGAATTTTATGACGGTAAAATCGTATGTAAATCAATGCCTTGAGAAATCTATTCTTTTCTACATTAAACCCTCGAAAGCCCTAGGTAGAACCTTGGTCTATTCCACGACTGATATAATCTCGACAGTGACAAAACGTACAATTTATTTGCAGTTATACGCTTCTGGAAGAGTATACATAGTCCTTACCTTCGTTCAGGCAATACGGGATCACTTTTGATCAATGAATCACGAATAACTTTGAGACACTACGTATGGATTAAAAGAATTCTAATTAATAAAATTAAAAGACTTCCAATTTAATGCTCTCAAATGGATTAATTAACTCTTAAGTTAATTGAGTTAATTGAACCACGAAATGTCGCCCAGATATTTTTGAAATATCGCAAAATATTGAATTGAAATCTGCATAGGTATATCCGAAGCTGAATGCCGTGCTCAGTTCATGAATTTTAACCCCGGAACTTGTCGCGTGACTGCATCTCGACTAAATAGACGAGTAGAGCGAGCATCGTGCGTGAAACGCGAGCAGTATCAGGCGGTAACGAGGAACTTGCTCGTTAGCATCGGCAAATGGAATATCGTAAGTGTTATCCGGGATCGACACAGGATACGGATCCTCGAACGTAAGGAGGCGCGATACGACTAATCGAGCACGTTCACGAAATTAGACGCAGGCTGATCCTACTTCGCGCATCGTACCGCTCCGGGATTCGAGCTTATAAACAGCCTGCTTGAGCTTCATTCCGCGAAGAAGCTTGAACAGACGTCACGTCGAGAAGATAAGAGAGAAATGAAGATAATGAGAACAGGAAATAACGAATGATCAAGTTAAAACCTTCGCGCTTCTATTAAATCTTGACACGTACATGTTCTGACATAACGTGAAAAATTAATTCGTGAGATATTTCAAATTTCTTCTGAAAAATTTTATTCAGAGGAAGCATGAAGGTACATTCAGCTAATAAAACCAAGGAAACATGACGGAAAGACGAGTAAATATAAAGTGGAAGAGGAAAAATAATAATCATGTTGGAAAAAGAAAGGGTACAGCTAAAAGAAAGTGACTTATGGAAAGAGAGATATAAAACACAGACCGTATAATCGTCCCGAAAGGATCGAGGAACAAAAAAGTCTTGAAAAACAAAAGGGAAATAAAGACACTTAAGAGGGTGAAGGTGAAGAGGCAACAAAGCACAGGACATTTCCATGTGCGGCTAAAGAAGAAAGATAAAAACAACATCAACGTAGAAAAGGATCATACGTAAGAGCATAGAAAAGGAATCAAAGAGCGAAGAAAAAGGAAAAAGGTACACAGTGGACTGGAAAAGAGGTGAAGAAAATGCGAGATGAAAGAATAGCCCGGAGAAGCGTTGTCGGCTGGATAAAGAAAAGCTCGTTAAGCTGATAAGAGAAGAAAAAAAAAAGAGGATAGGAACGGGGAAGGAAAAGTCTCTTTCCATTCGCACGGAGATTCCTTCTGAACGAATTGCACCATGGGGAAAAAGTAGGTTTCTTTAAACGGTGAACGCCGTCGATCGGGCACCAGGGAACGAAACTTCGCCGGTTGAAAGAGATAAGTGTTACGCGGTTCGGTAGGCACGATTCTCTAACCTGACATTATGAACCTCTAACCAACCTCTTTCGTATCGCGAGACATTCTCCATCTTTTCCATGGTGGTCCATAATTTCGTGTGTCCCGATGAGAGTGATATTTTCTAGCAAAGACGATTTTGGTTGGATGCAGCATCCTTATGTAGATATTTTCAATTTAAAAAAAAGAAAAGAATCGAATAAAATGACAAGTGAAATTAGAAATTTTGCAAATTAAAACAATAAAAATCAAATTTCAGATGCAAAAATTTTGTACTAAAATCCCTTTATATAACTTTGTCCATAAATGCACCGATGCACTTGCACAATGCAATTGCACTTTTACAATTCGTTTTCGCATAAATGTATTCCTCCTGTCATTTTGCACATAAAAAGTATAAAATGAAGTAATTAAAATTAAAGAAGTACACGCGATCATTCTCCATTGCACTTGAATGCACCTGATGCAGTTTAGACGCACTCGTCTGAGATTGATAGAAAATCTCACCCTAAGAGTGGCAGCAGCTGAATATTGGATATCGAGAAAAAAAGCCGTGCGTCTTTAAACGACGTTGGCGCGATGAATTTTCGCAAAGGTTCGCAGTTTGTCGCAGGAAAAGGGGCTGACGAATTCCAACCAGCCACCCACTCGCCTCGATATTTAATATTCGAGGCTGGAATTTCGCAAGCGTTTCCTTTCCACCGCGGAGGAACAATATTGGCCGTTACAGAGAACGTTCAACTGTATCGCATGCCACGTACGCTAAAGTTCGAGTGTTTGTCGGAATTTTATTGTTCCAAATCAGGGATAAGGATTTTCTCAAAAGTACACTGATAAATTTCGGCAAAAGTTTTGAAAAATTTCATCAACGATAAAAAAATCACTCTCTAATCAATCAAATATAAATCGCTTCACTAATAAAGGAATGAAAGTGATTTATTAAATAGTTCGAATTTCAGCAAAAAAATTTTTTTAAATATCACTCACTTGACACACCGAAAGAATTTATCGACAAATTCTCGAAATAGCAAAATTTTTTTTTTATATTTGCAACAGATTGCAGGAACATCCCGTGCCGTGGATTAGTTTCTCGATATCGTCTCGTCAAACGAGAAACGAGTTTTTTCGGTACTCGATTCGACACGGAATAGCAGGCTCGTTCCCTTTGCCTTTGTCAAAGAAAGCACAGGAACCGTGTCGTATCGATCCGTCGTGTTCACTTCGAAATAGTTCAATTTCACGCAGCCAGTCAGATTTTTTCGGGTTTCTTCCGATATAAAAGCGTTTCGATTTGATGCGAACCAGAACGAAGCTTCTTTTAAAGAAATAACACACGTACGACGCAGGTAAAGCAACAAGAAAGACACTTCGTAGCTTCTTTTCTGCTGATTGATTGGAAAGAACGATGCATTGTAGCCTGTGGGAAATGCATTCGTATGTTTCCTTCGCGTTTCCATCGCTGCAAAATTTTTCTGCACTGATTACGCGAAAGCTTTAAGATAGCAACGATAATAAATAAATGAAAACGGCAATTTTCCATCTTTGTAATTTTCTAATTAAACAACCCCCTGTTCAGAGAATCCAATATATAAAGAAAAATTTATTGCAGTAATAATCACCCCGGTAATTCTCTTAGAAAAAATTTTTTATAATAGTCGCGAATCATTCGAAATTATTTATGAAAGTATATTAAATAAGTTATTCAACATTAACGCTATTTATAGAACACTCGGAACAGCTTTTATTGTCCACCGAGTGTCATGATCGCACGATCTTTAAATTGAAAGCCCCAGGCTCACAGTATACTATTCAGGAATCGTAAAATTGTTTGAAAGACCATAAACCGATATATATTCGCGGAGAACGCTATGGGGGTTAGTACCTCGAAACAATTGTTGTTGCATTTTCTACCAACGTTTGTCCGTTTCTTTTTCCATTTTAATCATGTCCAAAGTTCCGTCAGCGTTACGGTACTTCAACTATAATAGCATCTGATCGATATCGAAGCACAATTTCGAAATGACCGCGTACTCTTCACATATACAAACAGTAGCTATTACGATATTAAACTTCAAGTGATACAATTGCAATTGACGTTGGTGGTTTAGTTCATTTCTTTCTTCCATTTCGCGTATAGATGCTCCCTTTTATTTTACCCTGATGAAATTTCATATTTCCTTTCAGACGTTGCTGGAAAATTGATCTCGATATTAAATTGATAAACGGATTTCAATTCTCTTTCTTTCCCTTTTAATTTTTCAAATTGATGAAAAATGGTTTAATCAGATAAGTAGTTTCTACCTCACATCGATCACCACGAAATTTAATTAATCCATCTAAATTAATTACTGTCCGTGTCGTAAACTATAACAGTGCAACACTATAAATTTCTACCGAATAAGCGATACATGTAACCAAGCTGGAAAATTCGATGAATATTCAAAATGTTGCAACACGACTCACGCAGCAGTGGTGTTTAAAATAAAAAGAATCGAATGTATAGGGTAGAGGAGATTCGTAATGATCGGTGCTTGTCTGCGACAGAAAAGGGAGCAGGGTTCGAGCAGGAGGCGAAACCGAGTGCCTATTTTCCACTGGATCGTGCACATACAATTTGCGACGCAGGTATACAATCCAAATGGGACGTAGCATGCTTTCAAAGAATCTGCATATGATGGCAAGGTTTATAATGCTCGTGCTCGCGCATACACACGTTCATCGCGCTCAGTGCACACGGCCAAAGAACGCCTTACAAAATATGTAGTTCGGGTGTTACACTTGGCGGAAGAAGCTGTCTTATCTTCGACAGAATACGCTTCCGTTACGCTGTGAAACCATTCTCTTTATTATTTGGAGCTTCGCGACACCGATTTAGTTGGACGATTTAAATGGAACTACATATTGTGTGATAAATTTGGGACCTAACGAGGCGACGTTAAATCACTTCTTAATTAAAACCCTCTGGATCGATAACGATCCAAGTGTAAAAAATATACAACGATGTTTCAGTTATCTAAATCTAGTAATACAAATTTGTAACGAGAGAGTTTCATAAATATTTAAAAGAATAGTCTGAAACTATAAAAATGAAAATAAAATTGAATTTCGATCGCAGCTCTCTTAGCGGTCCGCGGTGCAATGATTAAACATGCATCAAACGATCAATCACGAGTTTAACGTCCGATCACTTTCAAGCCATCGAAAAACAAATTGTATTCTATATTATTGATCCGGCAGGGGGAGAAGTCGAGCAAAGGTTGAATTTCATTTCTAGCGGTTAGCAATAAACGAGAAAGCACGGAATCGCGTATAAATCTCTTCCGCCTACTGAATGGTCCTCGTTGCACGACCAACAACGACGACGTTGATTTCGACTCGAAAGTGCCTCGTCGATAGGTGAAATAAAAAAAGAAAAAAAAAAAGAAAATAGAATCACCGACCTATTCAATCCGTTCGCGAACGAATCGAACTGGCCAACAATGGTGTCGCTGATTGGTCAGTTTCACCTGCTGACGCACCTAAACGCTCGTAATTTGTAATCGTATTATCGGATCGAATGAGTCTCATGCTAGGAATTGTTTCACTCTTAACGAATACGTAACGAAATGCGATAAAATGAATAGGAAATGGACGAGCGACGACAGAAGAAGGATTATATCTGTCGAGGTAAAATCGGATTTCTACCTTCTTTGTTCAGCTCGGATCTGGACACAGGATTTCGGAAAATTCTATAGGAAATCTCGGGGGAATGCTACGTTCAATGGTATTTCACGGACCGTTTGGAAAACGATTTATCGTTGTTATAGAAAGATGAAAGCTGGAAAGCTGACACGTTACCTGGATCTGCTTCGCCAATTATCCTTGCTGTTAATTCAACCTCATTTTCTTATTCGTACTTTTCAATTTTCAATGGATTCCGTTTTAACGATGTTTGGTGTTAATTGCCGAATTGAGAATTTATGAACGTTTCCTTTTTTAAACGTTCACTCTCCTGTGGTTTGATGATTGTTAGAATGCTTAATTGCATGGATTCGTTCATTTGTTGGGTCTGGTGTTTCATAGGTTTTCGGTGAAGATTTATTTTCTTGTTATTATGAACAATCGAAAGTCGTAAGATAATCAGAATGTTGAAAAGATATACTTGTATCAATTTTCAGTTGTTCAATTTGCATATGTTTAAAATTCGTATAAAAGATTTTAGTGAGCTTGTGTCACTGTGCTCTCATAGGATCAAGATCAATGGGATGCTGGTGCAAAGGTTTAAGTTATATGGATCGTTGGTCCCGTGTATGGAATTCAAAGTCCTTCCATAATTTATCACCGGTCGTAGCATCCAGGTTGGTTGAAGGATTCCCTACGTTCTAAACACCCGTCGGCTCGTAATCGATAATCGATAGCTGGAGGCAGCGCGTTACCCGACACCGATCTCCTGGAAATCGCAGCTCGGCAAGGAGCAAAATTCGCAATGCAAAGAACCAGCTGAACGAATGGTAATTGGCCGTGGAATAAATTCACGGACGATCTCATTTTCCATCGTAAAATTCCACGACCAGAATTTTCTTTCGACCGCGTTATGAAATAGATTTTTGTTCGATTTCTGCGGTACCCGAAGCTTGGGCTGAGTGAATTCTTTGAGGAAAGGATTCCCCGATCGATCGAGCCCATCTTCCAGCTTTCATGGAATTTCTGTGAAGCAATTAAATCACGCGGTTTCATTCCAAGTTCGTTTCTGTTCGATGAACTTGTCGGAGATTGAAGTATCGATGATTGAAGGAACCCAATGAATACGATTGCATCGTTGCTTTTGAAGCTCGATAAACAGTGGTCTTGTTCCTTTATTGGGAAATAAAGGAACTCTCTTTGTGATTATAATCGGTTCTCTATTATTTAGCAAGTCTATTATTAATTCTCAAATAAAATTGCAGGCTGGTTGTGTTAGAAACACTGTGAATAAAATTTCAGCTTATAACTGCCAAAATTAAAATATTTGAAGATAGAAAAATTGTTCGATTTGATTTTTGGAAAATTCAATTTTCACTTAAGACACAATTGCATTGCCATCATATTTCTATCTATAGAAAATCTATTATCACACTATGTATTATCACCTACTAGAAAGATGAAATTTACAACAATTTTTGTATCATCTTCAAATGATATATAATTAAATCTACCGTGATTGATGTCGGAAGTGAACGTGCTGATGTAAAAAAAATAATAGGGTACACGTCCACGTTCAATATTTGATGAGGGAACAATTTGAAGCTCTGTGATTCACACTGTTCGGGGCGGTTATTTCTAAAGACACGCAACGCTAGAAATCGAGGCCGGAAGTCGATTTATTGTTAGAAATAAATCGATTCGTGATATTTCTATGCGAGATGCAGTTACGAAGGTTTTAAACCTTCTTCGATTTGAAAGTTAGACGCGACTTTAAGTACTCGAAGCTTATTGAACTGTACCAGTTTTTATACTGTTTTCCTCGTAACTTATAAGCTCAGATATTAAATATCGATCTAGCAAGTACGTTTAAGAAAGCACGATTTCCTTGGAACATAAAGTTTCATGATTATAATAACTTTCAGAAGGATCCGGTACTTTGTAAAGTTGATAATAAATTGCAAATATAGAATATTAAATAAAACTGAGACAAGATCTCCCTGCAGCTATGTTATTGAGAAAATTCTGAAGTAGAAGAAGGTGAAAATAAATCAATGTAGAAAGAAGGTAATCTTAAATGAAATATAATTTTGAAAGGGCTGTTTCCTAGAACAGTGACTGCATAGTTTTTCAAAATATTTTTCTCAAAATCAATCTTTAATATCATAATTTTCTAATATTTGCCATTACTTCTATTACGTCTATCAATCTATCAATTTTCATTTAAACAAATCTTCCAATGATCTGAATTTCACGAATAAAAATTTTATTAATAATTATCGCTTCACAAAAGACGTTGGAAATAAATCAATTTGCTCGACAGTCTCTATACGTAACGATGATTCTGTACAAGCAATATCATTCTGTTCACGTGTACATGGTAGCAAAGCGATCATCCAGACGTCGAACAATATCGAATATTAATATTTCCTCGGTAACTTTGTGTCCCACGCGATGAAAGCGGATCCGACGTTCGCTTTCGGACTGCAAAGCTCCCGGCCGGAAGTTCTGTTATTGACTGATAGCCTGTCGTCCCGATAACTACGTCCCGTGTAAATAATTTATCGCGACAGGGAGCAAAATGGAGGAAACGAAGCGGCATCAACGTTGATACCGGCGTCACACAATTTTCATCCCGAGGAATTGACGTTTCCCCAATAAAGTTCCTTTAACGCCACTTCGAACCAGCGAATGTTCCTTCCTGTCTTTCTCTTTTCTCCCGATTTCTCGTCAGAATTTGCAGATTTCGCAAAGTTCCTTTTACGAGAGCAATCCAGTTTCCACCATTCTTTCACCCATTGTGCGTGAATGTTCAAAAGTTCTACGAATTATTTCCTTCAATCTATTCCTCTACATTTCGATTAAACGCGAATATTTCATTCATTACGAGTTTGATAATTTGATGTCAATTGATTTTGTTTAAATTTTCTAATTTTAAAAAATTTGTCTTCGATAGATAAATAAATATAAATATATTACACGCTGAAGAATTTAAGCTATCATAAATGTAAATTATAGAATATTTTAATATTTAGGATTCTGTAATCCTGTCGGTCATCAAAGGATTAAAGAAAATGGAAACTCACCGTCTCCTTTTTCTTCCGAGCGTTCTCAAGGGTCAACTGGAACCAGGACCATTGTTCGAAAGGATCCTGCTGATCGATCGTGTTGCTTCCGGTACGATGCATATTCAGCCACAAATTTGTGTTCAAGAAGATGATTCGATACTTTTCCGAGCGCTGCTCTATCGTGTAATATCCGGCTGTAACAAGTGCACGAAATCGTCGGATGAGCTTAAGCCGGCGGTTTATACGGTCTTTTCTATCGTGATCTTCCCCCTAATTCCTTCGGGCAACGGAGCTCGCTAATGGACTTTTATTGAAATCGAGGGCATGAAGATGGTTTCGACAAATTTTTATCTAGCTGACTTGGATTTTATTTGCTTGCAATTTCATGAAGAGCGATTTTCCAAAAATTCAAGATTGATATTAATACTATAATAAAACTGAGGTGAATAGCACCGTAGAAAAATTAAATTTAACCCGTCTTTATTTTTATATAACAATAAAAATATTCAAATAAATTGAGATAGTGACATCCCGTGAATCAATCTGAACACAAAACAGTTTCCGGCGCTATGGAATCTCATTTATTCGGTAAATAAAAGAGCAGCTATTTTCCAATAAAATTGATCAACTACCTCAACTATTCCATTTATCCTACAATTTTCTCTATGAAATGCAACGATGCAAAGAACAAACGTAAATTACAATTAACCAGAAACGTGGTTACGGAAGCACTGCCGTCAAACAATTAATTCGCAAGCAGCATACGTTCTTCCCGGAAGCCACGGTCTTAAGTCTCTGTCCCTTTTGATTTAATCCGATTTTCGTGTTCTCTAGCAGCCCTACTCTCTATTACGAGACATCTCACCCTCTCGCTCTGCCTCGAGAAATTCCCATCTCTGGTGCGGTAAAAGCCACGGACAGAAACGGCATTCAGTGTACTCACCGGTTCGAAACGTGTCCAGAGCCTCCTGGGGCAGCCATTGCTGCCACAGCTCGGCCAGTTGAGAGAAGCTCACCCCTATGTCCTCGTGCCCGAGTGCTGGGAACACAAATTGTTCCTTAAACGTGCGGGACAACAGATCGGTCAAATTCCGCAAACACTGTAGACGTAACTCGGCGCTCATATCGAAGGTCCGGGTCAACGCGTCCCTGCAACAAGTAGTTACAGCCTCATTAGTGATGGTTACGTATACCGAGAATTACTCCGATTTCAATATCGAACACGAAGAAATCCTGTATTCGATATTCCGATAGATATACGCGATATAACGAGGGGAGATTTTGTAAAGATACAGTTGCGATTTGATAGATGGGTTAAAATATGATTAATTTTATTGGATTTGGAAAGATATTTCTATCTAGATTTTAAATCGCGTTACTGATAATTGTATCGAAAATACAATCTCATGAATTGATAAAGACATTCTGTAGCATGTGGAAATTTTGTAAAGTTTGAGTTCTAATTTTGTGAAATAAAATATAAATACTATACTAAACTGTTCTGTTTAATTAATTAATTTCATTATCTTCTGGGAATAAAATTTAGTTCGCAGCTATACGTATTATATTTTAAGATCTCGTTTTCTAGATTGTGGATAATACGATGGAGGATTATGCAAAGCTTAAATTAGGACCGGTGAATTTCTCAGCTAGATATTACCTTTTAAAAAAATGTCACCTCGGATTTAATAGATGAATGAAAATTTTAGATGGTACGATAAATTTGGAAATAAGAATTTTGCAAACTTTGAACTAAGGGAGGCAGGGGTAAATGTACTCTATTCACCCTCGTCACACCCTTTTTAAATATTTATAACACTTGTAACAGTTTTCGGTAAATGTCTACAATTAGGTCCCCAGCGAGAAATCAATTGAAAAGAGGTAAATTCTATGTATTTTTGCCCCCCGAATCCAAAATTGTTGATAAAATTTGGGGGAAATAATTGAAGCCCTAATTGTAGACATTTAGCCAGTTTTCAATATTGAAAGCTGCTCGGAATGCGCGATCTGTTCCTTACGCGATCGAAGCTAGAACAACACTGGCTTATCTCCACGCCGAGCGTGCAGAATGACAACAAAAGATTCGCACGAGTCTTCGAGGGAATGTTTACCAAAGTTTATCACCTGGCAAGGCTGCTACAGAACCAAGAGTCGATGACCGAACGAAAATATACTGTACTAGATTTCCCTATTTTCATCTCTTATTTTTTCAAGATATTTTTCTAACACGATTCTATTTCACTGATTTTCTAAATTTAAGAATTTTATTTATCAACATAATCATCCAGCTAGAAATTATGCAAAGCTTCATATTATTTCCTCATTTCGTTTATAAGCAACAGAAATGCAAACTTTTCAGTTCGTTTCTCAGAAATGAATTCAAACATAAAAGTTAATTATACTCGAGGAATTTTAATAAAATACAGCTATCATATTCCAGGTACACAATTCTCTTTCACGCCTCGCTAGATTTCATTTCTCAAAAACGGTATAATATAATTATTTTGCGTTGTTCCTTTTCATACTAAACAAAGGATTGTTAACTCCATTTCATATTGTTCAGCAAGCCGGAGTTCGAATTTTCAGAAGTCACAGGAACATAATACGAAACTTCGGTAATCGAATTTCAAGCGGGAAATCATGGGGTTAATTGAAGGGTTCAAGAAGCGAATGCGATCAATCGAGAGAATTATTACGTGTGCACGCGTGCAGCTTCGGATTCACACTGGGAAACACACTTGACGACACGCGAACTTTTAGTTTCGATTCAGCGGAACTAACTCCCAGAAAAACCGTCGCGGTTGAAGCCCTTCAAAAATTGAGGTTTCCACTTGAAACCATCCGTATACTTGGTAAAACTTTTATTTGATTCTGACATTACATCGAAACCTTTCGTTGCCGGTTAAAAGCGAAGCCGTACCTTTCACTTTATATTACTTCACTTTTTTCCATTCCCTTTTTACTACCGAAGATCTTCGACTTGTACCTTTACTGCTACAAAATCACCGAGTACTTTTAAGTTTTTCAATTTTTATACGACTCTCTGCCGAGAAAATTTGTTTGACTTCTTTTACCGCAAAGGTACTGTGACATATTTTATCTCTTTATACAGTCAGGTTGACGTTTTAGACCAAAATAAGCGGAACAGTGGCAAATTAAATTGCTAACCTATTTCGAAATATAGAATGAATTAATTATATTATAGTAAATCAATTAGCAAATCTTCCCCAAATTCAGTATAGATTTGAACAAAATCTCCTTTAATTTGTCTACTATTAAATCTATCAGAAATTAGAGATAAATAAGATAAAGTAAATTTGAAATTAAATCCAGAGCTCAAGAAAGCAAATGATAAATCGAGAAGAACAAATGGAAAGCTCATAGAAGCTATTCGTGTACAGGTGTCGTAGCAATTTAACGAGAAACCTGAAAACTTTCCTACCACGCCGCAAGAGGAACCCCATTACATGGATTGCTGCAATTAGATCCTCTTAGAAACCGGATTTTTCCTCCGAAAGCGACAATTTCCTTCATTAATTTTTATTTGATTCCGGAATATTACATTGTCCAGGCTCGTTGAGCCCGTTGAAAGTTGCCGCTTCCAGTTCGCCTTTTTCATTAAAAGAGAACAATTTAAATCTAAATCCATGGTTCACAATCCCGTTTAATGAACCCTTTTAAATTTCATAAGAAAATACGTATAATTTTTGAGATTTCAAAGGTTATAAATATTTTATAATTATCAGTTATGTCACGGATTATAATTGCAGTTATTCAGAATACCACCCGTTTGCATTTTAATTGGAATTTTTATTTAATTCCTTGCGTAGGTAACAAAACACGAATGAACTTTGATGAATTACTTAAAATTAAAAAAGAATATTCTTTTTCTTTAATTATTCCATTATCTTGAATTTCTGGTGCAGATTACCGAAAGTCGCCGTCGTGTTCAACGTGTTAATTCGAGGGTTGTGAAACTAAACGGTATAAATCGAGGAAAGGAGGTGGAGAAATCGTTGGTATCGCGTTTGTACAGGGGTCGCTACAAGTTAATCGGCAACCTGTGAAGTTTGAAATGCGATTTTGTGGAACTGGATTTAATGCCGTTAGAAAGGCAGTCGCGATTGAAGCCTTTAAAGATTAAATTCTCCTCTTACTAGTCGTAGTCATTTGTTTCCGTACGTTTCACTTGATTCTACGACATTTTGCCCTTAATTCACATCGCATCTAAAGCTAACAATAAGTTAGAATTAGGTAATATTATAAATTTGGCACTTGAGTAACCTGGCCCATCCCCAAAAAAAATTTCAACCACCCAAATGGTCAAAGCACGAATATGAAACTGAAACTATGAATATAATAAATGGAACAAAGTGAGTCGACAAATTGCAGATTTCGTCTGCGATTCTACCAAAAATCTAGGTTATTCGTGCGACCATACGATATCAGCGTTCTGCTGCAACTTTGCAATGAAATATGACATCGTAAGAATAAAGTTGAGATAAAAGAAATCTTGAAATTTACGTTCAACTTTATGGAACTTCCATTCCAATCTCCAGCTTAATAAACGAACCAGTACAATTTTTTCTTCATAAAAGAATGTTCATATATATTTAAAGAATCCCGTATACCTTGAAAGTATTGTAACAATTTAATCAGTTGAAAATATTTATATTATCTAGATGCAGAGAACGTCTGGGATCACAAAACTTGCATGCTATGCACCCTGCATATAATTGGACTGCACTATGTATGCAGCTTCCTGTTGCAACAGAACGGCGAACTAAAATACATATCTAAACTTTGTGCACAAATTGTTTGGTAGAAAAACAGGCAGACTTAAGGCAAAACATGGCTTGACCACCATAAAGTCAACTTATTGCTGTTTCGTGGTAAATCAGAGAGCCATGTGTGGAATTTGCCTGTGGATTATTGTGGAAATGTATTTTGGAGGTATGTACCAGAGATATTAAGAATTCAAATTTCTCTACACGCTTGTTAGCATTTCATATTGCGATAACAAAAGGACGAAATTGGGTATAAATGCAAATATTTGTAATTTTATTTTTGAAATTGTATCACTAATTTTGAAATTACATATGGAACAGTATAAAGATGTGACACTATTATTGGTTCAATAAATTTTTAACACACGATTATTTTAAAGTTGAAATATAAAAAATTTATAATAAATTAATTAATAATGGTAAGAGAAAATAATGGGACAATGGACTTTAATCTTTATCGATCAGCCTAGATTTAGATTTCACAAGTCAGAGGTTAATTATCAATTATTTCAACAATTTATTCCTAAGCGCATTAGCATTCGATCGTTGTTAAATTAACTAGTCCTTTAGGCGATTTAATTCACGCGAGATATACGGGGTCGTACGAACACACCCGGAACTCTTACGGTCCATTGACACATTTCGTTCGTCGAATTAGCAAATCATCAATTATTGGATTAGTTTACAGAACCGCGTGTTAAAGATCGAATGGTTTTTGCTGATTTATCGGCCAATTTGCTGATTGCGAGCTGAGAGCTCGTGTAATTTGTTCGTTGATCATAATTTGTCATTTGGTCAAGCGATCGTTAATTTCACGTTCGATTTCTGTTCCGTTCAACAGTAAATATATATTACCCGTTACTTGTTATTTTCGAAAGTACCGAGTATTTGCCAAATTGACTTTCGACGATTCTCGTTTTATACCAGTGAAATGGTATGAATGATTTGCAACTAGCGAAATCATTTTGTTAATGGAACACAGATAACAGAGTTATCAAATTAAATACTCGGGACTCTTAATAATTTTTTATTTATCTTCCTGCAATTTCTACTTCACATTACCAGTGGTAATTTCAATTATTTAATTAAATCAACTTGTTAAATAATTCTTCACTCTCACTGTTCTCAGATTTTTCTTTAGTAACATAGATGTTCTTCCACTAATTGCTTCCATCATTATCAATAAACTCTAACGAACACAGAAACTCATAAATCCATCAAAGACACTGGTTGGTCTTTAGACTTCAATATCGTACACAAAATCCTGAACAAACTCCGGGCTGAACGGGTTAAATTAATTCTCTTTACACAGGCTGTTCGATTAAAGACGCCGGAACTTCGTAACGAAGCAAACCATATCGAACGAAGCGATTCATCCGGCGTCAGTCGATTTTCATCAAACGCTTCTTAAATGAACAACCTTGCCTACCGATTCGATATCTCCCCGGTCGTGCCGATAATCTCCGCAAGACTCGGTTAGTTGAATTTCCTACGCGACGATTACCATCCAATTAACGTCCGGCAAATATAATTCCTCGCGAGAATCTGCTTCCATGGTCGCTGCTCTACCGTTTAATCAACCATGGGAAATTAATGTTACAAGGAAATACGCTTCTTTGTTAAAATTATGAAAGGAATTAATTTAGAAAACGTAGTGTTTAAATATAAAAATAAACGTAGGTAACCAAATAACTTTGTTTGGATTGAAATCAGGATGGAAATTTTTGAACGAAAGAATTCCACATATTACAGAAGTTACAAAATGAAATGGAGTGCAAAATTGAATTTAAATTGCCGCTGCCTCGAAGCCCGTCATTCGATGCTTAACTGGTATGAATGTTTTGAATTCATTTTACAACTAACATTGATTAAACTCTCCACGTTTTTTATCACAGTCGAAAAAGTCAGTACAAATATGGTAACGAACTGACGGTTACAATTTTCCCTATTTTCCTTTAAAAAAATAATTTGTATTTTTCAAACTTACCCAGTCCAAAGGACGAACTCGATTCCCTCCCCGTGATGAGTTCTCATCGCCCTCATGGCTGATTCGATCAAGGACCATGGCGAATCACAACCATAATCGCCGAATTTACCGACCGTCTTCCGGTCGGAGGGCATCCAGCCGCCGTCGACGCTCCTCGTGTTCCAGAACACTGAAAGCAAGGGTTGAATTTAAGGGAAGGGGAGAAAGCAGGGGTTGCGAGCCACTGTACAAAAGGACACGGACGAGCTTTAAGGGAAAAGCGCAACGGACGGTCACGTATTACCTCGCTAACGTCCAAATGACACGGAGTTAGGCTCGGGTATGGGACGCAATTTGAGGCTGGTTATTCCATGCAAACCCCGTGCCAACCAGACACGCCAGGTACTTTAAAACGATCGGTAAATACCGACGGGGACAAGGTAGATACTGGCTCCGGATAAAGCTGGCTGAATTCATGACGTTCGTGAAATGTTTGGCCAAGTTTGAACATTATGCTGTGTATTGGAAGTAACGACAGAATCGATGTAGTATAATTGGGTTTTTTTCTTTTGTAATATTGGAAAAATTCTAATAAATAAACAGAGACGTTTTACACTGATCGTTTTCTTTCAATAAATGAAACCTTATCATTAAGCAATTATATATAATACATATTAAGTCAACTCAATAGCAACATAGATGCCCTTCCACTAATTACTTCCATCAATATCAATAAACCCTAATGAACACAGATATTCATAAATCCATTTGAATGTTAACTTTAGGTTCATATCCTTGTTATGAGTTTTGTAAGTTTGAGTCACGATTGATCCTGGTTCCGTTATCGGAGGGTTAATTTAATGCAGTTTGCCAGGGTAAAAGCGTTCCCTTACCCCCGTTACAAACCAGTAGAAGGGCGCATAAAGCAGCCGAAATGTTCATCAGCTGGAATCCTAAGAAGGGCCAGTATTCTCATCGAGAAATCCAATTGAGGTAACCTGGGTGAGGAAGCATTTACATTCTTGTCGCTAAACCGCGGTACAACACACCGTTAACGTCTGGCCAAACATTTTAGGAATTCTCTGTATGAAACAGAGGAGCGATAGGAGGGTGAGAGAAACGGGAAAGGGCGCGTGCGTGCAGGTCTTGTACACAACGAAACTACTCACTGCTGCCTGCGTTTCCCTGGGTGGAATACCTCGGGTCATAGTGGATGTCGGTGATGTGCCAGAAATAGCCTGGAAACAGAGAGAAACGGGCACTGTGTCTTCTTGCGTTTCGACCTTTATTTGCATCCTTGTCCCCTCTCGCATTTGCATTCGCCCTTTCTTCGGCCACGATTTTGTAAGCCAATGTAACGTGGCGCGCGGAGCCGAATGCAATCACGAAAGTCAACTCGTGTCGCCTGGCGAATTCTTCGCCGGAGACGAACCGTTTCCACGTCGCAGGAATTCAATTGAAACGGATCCCTCTGATTCACCGTGGATTGTTTTAAATTAACCACGCGCGCCAATCTGAACGAGGCTGGGCCACTTTGCAAGGTAATTAGAAACCGGGAATCGATCCGCGGCCGAGATTAAATTTATCAGAATGAACGCAGAGGGATTACGAATGCGAAAGGGACACGCGACTAACAATTGCTACTTTCTACCAGATTTCCCTCGCTTCTGAATTATGGAGCAATTTAACGTGTCACGGGATTAATCAACATACGTCGGCGTGGTTATTTTTTATGCAACTTGGCGCGAATGCGAGAAAGGATTATTAATTTTCACCTCCTCGTTGGGTGATTTTATTAAAAATTGATAACGACGTGTCCACGGCTGAAGGATCGATTGAATGTTGAACACGTTGGATAGAAAATTGAAAATTCAAGTTTGAAACTGCGTATTTCTATGGTATTCAACGTGATAATATTTGAGAAAGAATTAGCGATGAATATTAGGTCAAAGTATTTTTGTCACCTCGATAATTTCGTTGGAACGCCTGCCTAGCTTGTTAGTGTCGTTCATAATTAACTGCGCACCAGGAACATTAACATACGGCTGTCGAATAAACTTTCCCCTAAACGCGCTCAAAGAACGTCGACCTACATTCGACGAAAGTTTCGGCCGTTTTAATAATTCCACGATCACCGTATGCAACGCGTGTTATAGATGTACAGGTAGATAAGTGGCTAGGTATTTCTAGATAACACGAAGAAGTTTGAGTAGCGTAACCATGTGCATGCTTTTACCTATTTTTCCTTGTACAGCGCATAGCCACGAAAGTAGCACCAGATAGTCACGGATCATGTTTCCGCAATTGGACCTGCAATTAAAAATAAAATGAATGTTAGACGATTTGGTTAAAAATGCAATTGGAATTAATTACAACGTGAGTGGATTCAGGACTGTGAACAAATTTCAAAGGGTGGAAATATGATTAAACAAGGATATGAGAGAATGAAAATAATGATAAAATATGAATATGTAAATTAATGAATATTTAAGTGTACGAGTAACTTAATATTTGATTGTGTAAGTTAATTAGTCAGTGTTAATTTATACCGATTAACACAATTTTGTAAAACCATCCCTTATACAATTTTATGAATTTATTCGTATATTTTCTCGTAGCCTGCTCTATCACTAGCAATGGCAGATTTCAACTTTCATTTTCATTTTAATTTCAAGCCTCCATGATGCGTCCTGCAAGAGGTCGTTCCGTAGAAGGATGCTCATCGTAAAACACTTTACAAGGCTCTTTTAACTGCAACGGGAGATCTCGTAAAAATGTCGGCAAACCAATAACGCTGTTCGTGGATCGTTTGACGACGTAACAAAGAGCCGACGTTTGAACCACATAAATACATAATGCCAACAATAGAGCTCGTGTATATAAGAGACACGATAGGATCGGCTTTTCGGGGGTAAACGAATAATTAACTCTTGGACAATGAACCTCTGATGAAAAATCGTTTTACCGGATTTCAGGTTAATCCTTGATAGTATTTTTTATTATTTATGAACATCTTTGAAGAATTTTGTAAACGAAAATGTACTTCCAATTAATTTTTCACAGTTAGTTACAAGAAATAACAAATTTTTCATTTATTTTATTAATTTACTATCATTTAATATTTCTCTCTAAGAATGGTAATTAATTATTCTAAAAAAGATAGTTTCATCGCGTTTGTAATCTGATGCTCGTTAGTACTTAAAGTCACTCGTGAAGAATATTTATATTGTTTAAAAATTCATGATTAAACATTAAAACAAAGGATTTTAATAGTTTAACCCTTTCAGCATATTATATTTTTACGATCCACAAATAACATAGCTTTCGTGACCGTATTCTACTTTTTTATTACAAATTTTCACCCTCGATGGATTCCAGCATTACTACCAGATAATCAACCACGATCATCTGAGTTTACTCAGACACGAGCTGGCCGTAACTTCCGCTTAATAAACTCGATCTGTTCCATATTTCCTTTTTCCTTTCCTTTTTTTTTTAACTATATAGGCTACCTTTTCATGAAATATATTCTGTAAGAACACTTGAAATTAAAAAAAATGAAGAACTTAAGAAAACCTAAAAATAAATACAATTTTAACAGTTCTAGGTCCTTGGAAAACCATGTAATCTAAATTACTCTATTTTTAATAAAAGTATAATGTTTATACTCTAATGATCGTTATATAAATAAGAATATCTCAGTTTAAACATCTTTCGACACAATTTTCCTCCAGCTAGCGTGAAGAGGACCATTTATACTTCAAAATTGAACCCCGCGAGATACCTGTCTCAAATACACTGACGTGTTCGCAGCAAATAATGGAGTCTACTATGAACACCTGCTATGAAATAACGCCATAATGTACGGTAGCCGTATCTGGAAAACAAACGGTTCGTGTACCAGCATTTATTAAAGCACTTTTTTTTTCTTCCTCCCTCGATTTCGAACGGTGCGACGTGGATGCTAACTTTTTAACGCTATTATTAATCACATTTGGAACTCGAACGATCCCGGCTGCGATTTGCAAGCAATTTTTCATCGATTTCATTGGTGCATCAGAAAATATCTGTATTTATCCACGTATACAGTATAAGCTCTTTTTCTTTTTCCAACATTATTCGTTTAAATATAATCTGCATGTACGCGAACAACGGAGGGAAATCGCGATACCAATTTTAATAGATAATTGTAATTTATGATGCGTTTTCGATGCACGAAATGCGATGCAACGATAACGCCGGAATTTTTAACTTGACCTCTTGTAATTTATTATTATGAATATAATTTAATACGTGCAACGTGGAATTTTATCATTTCTGATGTTCGTGAAGTGCATAACTCGGCTTAAAATTTTCCGGTTATTTGGAATTTTCGGTAAAATTCGACTGAATGTTTAACCCTTTCGCCGTTACATCTCTACGTTTCTGCGTTGAATTATCTAAACGTAAACGGAATAATTCTGGTCGGAAAATTTTATTCGCAATTATTAATATTTGAAAGAGTAAAATATTATAAGAAAAATGTTTATTTTTGGAATTTCATAACATTGCTGGCTGTTATCGAAGCGTGTTGATAAGTGTACATGGAAATTCGTGTGACACTTCGTGACTACAAGCTAATGAGTTAATTCCATGCGTAACATTAATCAACCTACTTACCCGGAAGATAAGGTGGGGACGTGTTCCTCATTATTGACTACAATTTCATTTTAATATGACATAACGTCGCTGCTCATAAATACTTTATAAGCAAATTAGCGAGCGACGATAAACGTCTGAATAAATTTAAAAAACGCGAAGGGATAAAAATTCTAATTTCTTTCAGTATGAAATAGTTTGCAAAATTAAACTTTGTTACGAAATATTTTAATTATTTCATGTATTCTATTGCATACTTTTCTGCCGTAATGAACAGCTATTAGAATGGAATAGTAATTTGCATTTATTAAGGATTTGCGAACTTTGTTGCTTGCAATTTGCAGTCGCGAAAAAGTTACAATCCTCACTCGTTAATGGAAATAGTTTCGGTAATGGCGAACATTTTTAAACCCAAGAACGCTTTTTAATTAATGGTTGAGCTTAGTTCGATTTTGATATACAGGATACTTTAATGAAATATTATTAACTTAATCGCGTATAATGAACATACTAATAATTATTCAAAATAGGATTATTTCATCATGCAATTTCCACTAGTTCCTTTGCAAAATTAACAAACAAAATTATAATTCTGATATTATTTTGCTAAGATATTCCCAACGTGTGGATTTCATTTCTTATCAATTTCAAATGAAAGACATCGAAAGCTCTCTAAATAATTAATATTTATCAATCTCTAATCTTGCATAGACTGAAGTGGCATTGCATGCAGATACCATAGTGACAGTAAAACATTGTTTCACCCGAATCATGAAAAGCTGGGGTCGTGTGCACGCGTAACAACGCGGTCAGCAACGATTCACGAGACTGCTATTAAATCAATTGAATATCGAATGTGATACTGTTACGCGTTGAAAAATAGATGGCACGCGACGGATGTTGGCCTGGCCCGATTGCATTACCGTTGTCAGAGTGCTTCCGGTGAAAGAAATTATCGGGCCGAGCGTCCAGCACGGAAATACGTGCATTAGCGCAAACGCTTCCACGATAAATACGCAATTTTGTTGAAATTTTCTCCTGTATCGGGCACACATGGTCTCGATTCGAGCAACAGTAGACTTTGATCACCCGTTGCCTGCAATCAATGGTATTGTACATACACGTTGCTTGGAACAATCAAGTAGAAATTAAAAATTGCTTGATTAAAGGTAGTTTGAAGGATATCATTCCGCCCCCTTTTCTACTTTAATTGATTTTACTGTCGTTGAGGGAGAAATTACAGCATTCCAAGGAATTAATTGAAAAATTGTTGAAAAATTGTATTCCAAGTTCTAAAGATTAGGGGATGCATAATATAATTTAAAAAATTATTATTATTTCTTAGATGTTTTAAAATAATCCAAGAAATATAAGAAACGTAAAGTGAAATTTCAACAACGAAAGCGAATATTACCGTACATAAGCTTCCAAAGGGTAGAATCTAATCGACGAGAGGGTAAGTGTACGTTAAGTGTTAACGTACGACGCTGTGGAAGATTAAACTGAAAATTAGGGGCTGGAAAGCGGCAAGGTTTAATATGAAACGGTTTTTTCATGCCGAAGGTGTGCCGGTAATATTAGAATTTTGTCTGTGATGTACGATATAAAGGCTTTTATCGTCCGCATCCGTGCAGCTGTGTAAAGCGATGAAAAGTGTATGGCAGTTACATGTCAACGCAACGGTATAAAGGACCAAGGAACGTTATAAACGTGTCCTGGTATTAATTTCTCTATCGAGTTTACAATTGCGCCCCGAGAAGTCGAGGGTAATAAAATCTGCAATACGACGTCCTCTGCTTCTCGACCTTACAACGCGTTTCATCTTCTTGGTAAACGAGAAACTGCCGAGGTACTTTGATAATCTGATTAAATCTTACAGTCAGAAATTCATTTTCTTCTTTTTTTATTTTATGATTGAAGCAAAAAACACGTTCGAAAAATATGGAATACAAACTTCTTCTCTGGATTCAAATTATAACATAAATTTTCCTTTTTCTATTATAATAAGAAACCTGTGATGAAATTTTAATATGTATTTTACATATTTTCAAAGGGAAATGAAGTGTCTGTGATCAGACTCGAGTAACACCTCAACAATCTACTTATCTCCATGAATTTTAAAAAAATTTCTCAGCTGATAGTTATCAGGATTAACAAAAAGTATAGAAATGAGTACTGTAAAAATATCGTAGTTTCATTTTGTTCGAAGCTGCTAAGTAATACCTTTTGGTTAAAATTCCTAACTTAATTAAGAATTTCGTTGAAGATTCTTAAGTTAATTAAAAATTTCTCTCGAGATTCTCAAGTTACCTCCTCTATGCAAAATTTTCTTTTTGCACAGTACTAAAGACACTTTCCTGCTACAAAATACTAATATAACTTGTTGATGCAATTTATACTTTATGGAAGTGCAAATATTATTATTAAATAATAAAAGAAAAAATGGTACGCTCTATAATTAAATCATCCTTTTTATCACAGTCTCCTATGATGCTCTCTAACGAACCAAAATCACTCAAAGCAGTATTCCATTAATTTCCCAGAGTTGTATGAATAATAATTCCAATCTGAAAATTTCATCCGCTGCGAAGCCGCATAACAACCGGGTGTGGAAAATCCGAATCTAAACACGACCCTCTCTTAATTATTCAACCAGTCATTTACAATGAAGGTCCGCTTTCACGATTACCCCGACGAGAGGCATCGGGAAACCGTATTCGGTTTAACGAACCACGCGTGTTCGTTGAATAGAAAAGCCATGCTACGATTCCCTTAATCCAGTCCGTATCCGAATTGAAAAGCGGTAAAGTAGATGGGTTTGATACGATCGCGTTATACTACTTTATTAATCCCGACACGCATCGGATACCCTCCTGGTACCTCGGTTAATCTCCGAAAATTCTAAGCTTCTTAAGACTTCTCGGATAGGCTGCTATACGACCCTCGAAATCTGCCTAAGTGGTACATTCTGTCTGTCTAATTAGCGTAAATTACGCCTCGCTGCGAAACGATTGCTATGCTAACGTTGCAAGATTATCTTCGTATCAAACAGAGAGACGGCGCGGCGGCGAGATATAACGAGATCATAAACGCGTTTACGCTTAGGCCTTGTTAGACGGTTATCTCGTGGAAAATAATCGTCCTTCTGGGCTGGTCAGCTGACCCGAATGAAACGCCAACCGAATGACCTCGTGATACGGTTGGAAGAGTAATTATCGGTGCTTTTTCCGTCGTCAACATTGCGGAACCAGATGCGAGATGATGGTTAGTCGAGCTCGATAATGCTCGAGCTTTCGATACGGTCAGGGTACCTGGCTATTTTTGATTCCACCGTGCCGTTTTTAACTCCGTAGGGAACAAGTAAGCAAGTACTTGCACTCGTGCACACAAGCGATTGTGGAGTATTGAAATATGCAAGAGGGAGGGAAAATGTTTAATATCGGCGTCGGATGGATAATTTTTATTTTGAGCTATCTAGTTTGCTAATTAATAATTTATAAATTCATTTAATATTAAAAATACTTTGTGCTGAGGTATCGATATTGAAATTTAGAGAAAATGATAATTACAGAAGTTTCACCCTCAGAATATCGAAATGATATTATAGTATTATGCAGTAGGAAACATATGTATGTTATTAGTACATCAGATGGATCAGCTTAGGGTTATTAGCTATCTCATCAATCAGGTCTTAGTACTTGGCAATCGGAAGTCGGAGAAATCAATCGAATTATAAGCCAGCAGTCGGATTATTCGATATTCGTAGATCAATTAGATCCATGCTTTGAAGAGGCAGCAGATATTTTAAGATACTCTTATGTCATTTCCTGTTTCATACTCGCAGTCAGTAATCGAATAGGAAACGAATAGGAAAAGATAATAAAGTGACTAATTTATTTTCTCATTAATATGTGATAACAGTTGTGCATAAAAATACATTTTTACTATATAAAAATCCAACTTTCCTCGTTATCATATTTTTAATGATTCAAAATTCAGTGTATTTTAAAAGAATAAACTGCTAAATTAAAATTTTGAAACAACTTTAAATCTTCCACAATTGTGGTTGAAACAAACGATCGCGTCAGTAATGAAGCACGAACAAATTTGTTTAACTCTGGTTTATTTGAACAAATGGGGCCGTGAAAATTGTTGTCCACGATAGCGGTACCAAAAGACTGTATGGTACGGTTTTAAATATATGCGGGCAGTCATTGATCCGGGCCAACTAATTACCGACGTCGGTTAATTAACACTTAATTAACGTCAGTTTTGACACTGGGCTCGAATAAAATCAAAGTTACTTTAGAAACTTGCGACCTGTAATAATTGTATAATAATTGTGAAATTTCAAAATCAACACAAATGATACAACCGAAACATTCTAAACTTTTGTCCTCGAACAATATCTCTCCTTTTTTGAAAATATTATTAAAATATTCAAACTCTATGTAATTTAGAATTTAGAAATCGATTAATTTCGTTGATCTTCGTTCGATCAATTCCCTGGATAAAGAGCAACCAGCAAAGTGGAAAATCAATTGATATCCTACAACGAACCATCCAAAGCATTCTCTGAAACGATCGGGGAAAAGAGTTGGAAACCTTCAAATGGGATAATCGTTTTCCCTTCCCGTTTCGGGTTGCGGTAATCCTTTGGCCACGAGTAGCGTGAATCGGCAGAGAGAGAGGAGATTCTGGTATCCGTGTAAACGGAAACGCAGAGAAATCCCCGTTGACCCGCAACCAGGGGGCCGAAATCGAGCTTTTAACCGATACTTTTATCCCCCGATAGCGAGGGAACGAATCTCGTTGGTAATCGCGGCGATGCGGTTTCGATGCGGACGCTGGAACACACGCTCGTCATTTGCGCCCCGTTCCACGAATTTTGCCCTCCGTTTCGCTCGTAGCCGTCGGTAAATTTGTTCGATGTTGTTTGCATTTCGTTCGGCAACCGGGGGAGGGGAACAAGAGGGTGCAAGAGACAGGCTTGTTGAAAGTGCGGTGAGTTAAAAGCGTTGTTTGATATCTAGGACTTTGTTGGCCATGGACGGAGGGCATAGCCACGGTAAATACGAACGGCAAAGAGGAAATATGCGGGAACTTCGAACGAGTTACACGGCAACGTATCGGGAACAGGGTGATCGTAGAAACGCGAGGTGAAAAGTGAAAATCATGGAAACATCGTTAATGCATTCTATCCACTTCTTATTAAAGCAAACATTTATCATTCCTTGACATTCTCCAGCTCCTATTTTCACGGCGTATTAGTGTGATTAAATTAAAGAAAAAAAAAATAGGAATGGAGAAAAGAGAGCAGTGTCACAAAAAGGAACACGAGACTTTTCCTATCCAGATTCCTTTTCGCTTCTAGAATTCAACGGCTTCGCAAAGCTCGCGAATCCGAGATGGCACAAAGCTTGACCGTTTCTGGTGGTTTTCTAAAAGCACAGGTTTTCCTGGTTGCTCCCGTGCAACGGAAGTTTTATTGTCAGAAAGAGGGAGGGTTGAGCTCTCGTGGATTGTACACATGCTGGCGGGAACCACACCCCGCCGGTGTTGCTGGTCAACTTCCTGTCAGCAGTGTCGTCTTCGTCCTCTCAGATTTATGACGTACTCCCGTTTGCTCGAAAGTTTGCAATATCCTTACGTCCGTGCCGTAAATCTACCCCGGGTTCGGGTGTTAAACCCGGCTGCAAATCAATGCCTGCCGAGATTACTACCTAAGTAACTTCACTTAACGTTGTAATTATTCGCTCGGGAGAAGAAGAAACTTTCACGTTTCTACAGATAAAAGAACAGAAACTTAATAACACTAGCAAAATTGAGCCAGGCAAAACGCCAGATCTTATATTTCGAGTTACAGAAGTTATCAATAAACCTTTGTTGAAATACGCTAATTATTTTTCAGAAAAACTTCTCGAGTGTTCAAAAGACGATTCTATTCACTATTATAATAAACTCGACTATTTTCTACGGGTAAAACTTCTTTTTATATTAACTCTTCTCAACAAACGAGCCAGACGGATGGTTCTTCCTCTAATTTCATTTTTAATATAAAATCCTCAATTATTCGTGGAGGATCAACCTCGCAATATTTCACGGACCTGTTCCTCTATGAATTTTTCCGTACCCTGTTAACGTTATTCAACCCTTGCTCTCTTATTTCGTTGCAAACGTTCGTACGAGGGTGTACATGCTTCACATTCAGCTTGCCAGCCCGAACAAAGCTTCGTCGGTCCACTCGAAAAGCCGTGATTCCGTTCGTTTCGACCGCTTAAAAAAACCGAAACCGATCTCAGCTCGAGTGCTAGCATCCGGCAATAAATCGTCCAGGTTATCCGTTCGTTCGTTAACCAAACTATATCCACGTCGCTGGCCGAACAACGAGACAGCGGTGCAGATAAACGTGTCAAAAATTTCTTGCTCGTTTACGAGGCGATCGCGTGTCGGTCAGCCTTTTTTTGGGGAATTTCCTCTAGATTTCATACACAGTCGTTCGAGAAAGTTTATGCATGTTACGGAAAGTCATTGAGATTAAAATGAAGAATTACTTAGGGTAATAGTTGAATTATCAACATATGACAACGTAATGTTTCTAAATCGTTTTTCTTTTCATCTCGGTCTATGGATTTAAATCCTAAAGAGCTGGGAAAACAATGAAAACAATACGATATGATAAATTAAAAAAAAACGTTCAAAGTACTTTAGGAGATTGGAAAAAAATTCCATTAAATGTCAACTGCAAAGTTAATGCATTCTGTGCTAAGAAGATTAAAAGATTAAAAACTCGTTTCCCGATTTTCCTTATTAACTTGATGGTTCTTATGAAATAACACATTTAAATTTCGTATAAAGTAAAAATATTAAGAAACACTTGAGTGTATAAATTGCCACAACTTCAGAAATATAACTTTGAGTTGCGGTGTTCGTGATCGTAAGTCAAGGTGGTCGGTTATTAAATCTAATAATTAAATTTCACACGATAAGCTTTAAACAATTTTTGAACAAAGTTCGCCGTCACTGTACCCATATTTACACGCTAATATATTTGATGTAAATGTTCCATTAAAAAATTGAAAATTATGAGATTAAATATAATGATTAAGAGATTTATAAAACAGCGTGTTTAACCTTAATGTTTACAGCTGTTTTCACCCGTTCAAAATAAACGTTTTCCGATAGGAAAACACGCGTGGATTTTTTTTGGTACCCAAATTGCATCAGAATCGATGTGTATCAATTGGGGGCTGTCCCTCGTCGACCGTTTAAAATCGAACGATCCACTTTCCCTATTTGAAAGTTTACATATTGATTCGAAAAAAAAAGAAAAATAAATAAATTTAAATTGCGAAGTTTCATCCGTACAGAGAGTTCCCATCTTTGTCTCTGAATAAATATGAATATGAATATCAATAAATCTATGCAGATGAAAAATGATAAGAGCCAATTAGGTCGTTTGAAAGTGACATTGTGTTTCATTTATTAACGCGAAAGTATCACATGCAACACGGATCGACGATGAGGTAGAAAAATTGCCAGGTTAGGTGCGGTGCACCGATGTCAAGCCGGAAGGGGTTAAATGCGTCCCGTCACGTGAACCTCGTTCTCAGCAGAACTTGGAGGGATTTAAATCTGGCAAAAATCAGGGGCGGTCCTTGGCACCGGCCGATTTTCTCGCCTTTCCAACCCTTCTAAGCACCGGCTATCGTCGACTCACGTGACAATTTCTTAACTCGCTGCCACGTACGCCCGAGCTTTACGACCCGACACCCTGTCCTACCCCTCTCAACTTTACGAGCGAACAACCGGCTACCTCGTGCCCCCTCTTCTCGACGTCCTAAAACTCTCCAACGAGTCGGGCCAGCCCTCGATCAACCGTCTTTTATACGCCACCGGTTTACGTGCCTGCAAACTTTATCGGTAATTGACCTTCCCTACCGTGCTCGAGAAGCCGGCCCAGCACGCGGTTCATTTGCAAACTCCGACTACGAAGCTGCGAAGCGTGGAGGTTCCTAGCAAACGAGAAGCCGATGATTCCTTCCCCGGATCGATGCATTCGAAGGGATAATAACAGGTTGTTGCATATCAAATGACCGATTACGAAACATGCAAGGTCTTCCTGGAAGGGTTATCGTCGAATATGGTTGTTCAGGGGGTTGAAGGATCTTAGGTTTAATTCAGAATTCTAAGGTTCCCTAATGAAAAATCAAAATTGAGATTTAAGAAAATTAATAATTCAGTGAAATTTTAGCATCCAATAAAGTAAACTAAGGTAAGGGAAATAATACGTTGCACTTTGCAAAAGTGCAATATCGAGCAGTAGAGTGAGTACAATCACCTTTAATACCGAAAGAGTTAAATATGAGACTAGAGAAATGTAACGTGGGGTATAAGATGATTCTTCGTGTAAAACTGAACCAAAACTGTGGAGTTATTCTCACTTGTACGAGGACTTATTTATGAGGAAATCTTGAAGTAAGAAAGTTCCGTATTCAACTATTAGAGAAAAGTTTATCCATCTTATTATTCTATAATAACTTCAAGTTTAGCCACGATCTCTTCTATTCACGGGAACCTTCTGTTGTTCCATCTGCATTTTCTGTCAGGAAATTCTTGCGCTGCCCAGGCGGATTCTTATCGACGTTATAGCTTTCACGCTCGTTAAGTTGGCCCGTCGCCAATCAAAGGTGCGCATAGAAAGCCCCGCTCGGGGTGTATAGGGAACGGCGGCGGGCTTTGTGCGGGAAACGGAAGTCGTCAGAAACTTCCAGTTGGCACTGAGCGGCCGAATATCCTGCATGCAATTACTCTTGGCGCGAACGGCGACGCGAGCTCGCGCGTACAACTTGTTCTCGCCGTTACACGGCAAAGCGGTTTCGAAACATCCTGATAAAAATGCTGATATATCATTGTCCTCGGGATTACCGTGCTTGTTGCCTTATCCGTCTTTTAAGAGAGATACGAAATTTTAGAAACAACTACTTTCAAGAAAAGTCAAACAACGAGAAGGGGAAAGATAATGCACCTGCACTTTTTAGATGCATCGTTGCACTTGCAGAAGTGAACAGTAAAGCGAGTAAAATCACCTTTAGTATCAAAATGTGACTGTACGGAAAGAATCGTTAGACAAATAATAAATATTTGCACAGATATAATATTTAAGGGATAAATTTAATGGAGAAACGATTTGATTTTACAGACGCATCGTTGCATGCAGATGAAGAATAAAGCAACAAGAACTTATTACACCGTTCGACTTTTTCCATCGTTACTTCTTTCTGTCTTCAATTAACGTAGAAATATATACGACTGCTTCCCAATTGCGTGACTCAACGTTATAGAAAATGGGGGCGTAGTTCGTGACAGAACCAAAGAGGAGGTGATTTCTCATACAAAAGTGAATCGCAGGTGCAGAATGAAACTTTTTCCTAAGCTTTAACCAGCCGAGATAATTAAGCCTCGTATCTCTATGTAATTCGTCGCTTCTATCGCGTAATTGCCACCGTTAATCATAACCACTTTACAAATTGCCGGTAACTTAAGCCCCTTTTAAAAGCGATTCGGTGATCTAGTTTTAGTCTTTAATCACACTATACCATGTTTTTCTACCGGCTAAAATAGATGCGATGTACTAACCGCGTGCGAGTTTTGAAATTGTATTTAAAAATGCAAGATGTGACGTTCACCGTTTTCCATAAAACTCAATAATACTCGAACAAATATATGGATCGCGGTAAAATAGGGAGGTAAATATATGAAACCGACGCGACGGGGGGAGAGCATCGCGGCGCGATGTTAAGAAAAATGTGAAATGCACCGAGGCAAAAACTCAATTTCAACCGGCTCCAGTTTTATTTGCACCCCGGCAATGTTTGCGTGTCGATTAATCGGAGACGCGTTACGATTCTCCGTTTATCCCCGTGGATAAACATCGTCGAACACGATGGCGTAGGTAAACAAGCGGCCTCGTTGTCGCTGGCTGTGTTGTTTCGCGTTAAAAACGACGTTGCATGGATAGTTCACGGGTAGCTGTCCAATTAACCAACAGCCGAGCTGTAAATCCCACGAGTAAGAGATGAAACGTAGAGACGTAGAAGGGATAGAAAAAAGAAAAGGAGACGGTTGAATAGATAGAACAAGAGGAAAGAGGGATGGAGTATAATAGAGGAGGTGTGCTCGATTCAAAAGAATCATGATTAGAACACGGATTTGGCGCACCGTTTTACAACGAAATGCCGGCAAACGAGCTGGAAGAAGGAGGTGCTGCAACCAGGTCGAAGAATTTCCTGCTTCGCATTCTAACACGCCAGAATCTACAGTTAGTCAAAAAACCTTCCGTAGAACTCGTTAGGACTCATTTACAACTTTCAGATTTCTCGGAGTTCAACGCTACAACATGAAAGACCTGTGGCTGCTTTAAAATTGAAAATCATTCTGGGAAACAAATGAATAGTGAATAGAAAATAATTTACATACACAAGCGAAATACGAACACGGGAAAAAAAATTGAAATTCAATATTTTGTTTGAATTATTGAAAGATTTTGCTCTTTTTTTGTTATTGCAGTAGACAAATTTTAATATCGAGCAGAGTCATGATCACGATCCATCGTTTAATCTCACGATAACGAGAAGGTATATGCGCCTAAATCATCAGAGGAGATTACAGATCATAAATTGGAGAGGAAAAAGAAAATGTAAAAAAACGCATTAGCATCGGTGGAAGCGTGTTGAGGCGTGTAAATGGCTTCTCGCGGAATGTCGCGGTGATATTGCTCGGCTGAAAATTGATTTCCGAGTCATTTCGCCTTGTTCAGGCCGTTTTATTATCGCCACGGCGTTCTTCATCGCGACCACTTCGTCGACGTGCACGATAATCCGCACGAAAATGAATTAATAGCAGCGAACGTGTAACGTTGACATTGAGTAATTAAAAGTTTCAATCTTTCCCTTGGATAACGATACACTGTTTCGACGGTGGGAAACGCGAGAACACTGAAAAACCAGATCGATGTGATACTTAATTGTGAGCGTCGAAAAGAAAGAGATAAAAATGAAGAGGAGTAATAGAAAGAGAAAGGATTGTTTACAATGAGATTCGATCAAAAATTGAGAGTGGTTAAGCCAGAAAATTGAAAAGAAAATAAATCTCCGTTGTTGAAAAATATATAAACTTTTAATATTAATTTAAATAGTTATTTATTATTTTCTTACTCCATTAATTTCTGTTGAGTATTTAATATATTTTTATTTAATTCTCTTCTACAAAGCGGAGTAATTGACCCCGATTTATTCATTGTGACGGTAGCGTAATTCAATTATTGTAATCCAATAATGTGATCTAGTTACATCAACATGTATTGATACGAAAAGTATCAGAAGATTCTTGAATAAACTCATGGATAGAAAGAAGGTAAATTAAATTTTTCTTAAAATTTCGATACTGATAATGGTAACAAGATATTACCTTAATATATGAAACTTCTCATATTTATCAACATCGAAGATACACTATAATACTAAACCAAACTTCGAGACTGGTATGCAACAAGTCAAATAACTGATCTACCCGCAAACATTCCATCCCATAACATTTGAACACTATGATAATTAAATCTCATTTATTAAATGATTTTCGACAATTGTATTTCTTCGCAGTTACAATGTCCTACTATTTCTGACTTTGTTTATTTTTCAGGAATTCTTTTTAACCTTAAGCACAATTAAAATATTCGGGCTGTTTTTTCTGTTTTATTCGAATTCATTCTAATTACCTTTTGGATGGTTTCATTATTTTTCTAGGATGTTTAAAAACGTTAGTTAGGGCAATTGAGGAGCGGTAAGTTTCACCATTTTCAAGATAGAAAAATATGCTCGGTTTGTTCAACAGGCGTTAATTTCTGGCTGGTGCACGTACATCGTCGTTCCTTTACGGTTCTTTTTACCAGCGAATTTATTCGTCGAACGTGGCCGTGGCGACGACAGATGTACACTCGAGATTTACGTGACCCTCGAACGACCGCGCGCACATCCGTACGAGCGCACAACGACCAGGAGGAACGGCTGCGATAATTAATGGTTACTTTTAAGGTGCTCTAAAACGCGTCAAAAACCGGCAGCAGTTTCGTTCGATGATTTACGACGTGCTAAACGAGAACCTTGCACGGCTGATTCTCGTTCCTGACGTGCGTGTCTTCGACTCTCATTTGCATACATCTACGTATGTATGTACGTTTCTGCACGTGCCACGAGATCGGTACACTGGTTTGGATTCCAAGTGCTTGGCAAACAAGTTACACGTTACAGAAACTGTCTCCGCGAAGTAGATGATGAGAGGAGAACACCTGGATAAACGTGGAACAATTTGAACGTTTCTTGTCTTTTGTGTCGGTAGAATTAATTTCATGAGTGAAGGAAATGAGAAGATCCTTACGAAATGGAATGTAACATAACCCACTGAGAATAATATTACTTTGATAACATTCATTTGATAACAATTAAATGAACGTACTTTTCTTTTAACCAGCCTTTAGTCTTGTGTAATTCAGGTTACAAAAGTAATTTATTACAAAGGACTAAAGAAATATGACCACTTTAGGCTTATAACGCCCTGGGCTGACTTATTATTGATTGTGCTACTACTTAGAGCTGCATAATGGTGAAACAGGCAAATGAGTTTCACAAAACGTTTTATCTTCTTTTTCATTAGACACAAATATTGTTATCTGAATATTACATCGTGCTGTTACATGGTTAGTAAATTTAGATTGCATATAACACGTTGGGCTGACCTATTATCGACTATACTACTACCAAGCGCTGCATAATACTGAAAAAGGGAAATGAATTTCACAAAACGTTTTGTCCTCCTTTTTATTTTGATGGAAACAGATTACTGTTCGGCCTTTGCATATGACATGCTCCCATAGTGAAAGCATATAAAATTTCAAACGAGTTTTTCGAAAAATGCTTCATTCAAGCTCTTTAATGATGTAATACAAAATAGGAAGCCTGGATAAAATGAATGAATAAAATATTGAGTTGAATGGAAAGTTCATTTATATTTTAAAGAAACGATTTCATACATAAAATGTTATAAACGTTTTGCAATTTTTCTACTGTTTCAATTTTACCCATTGACGTTTGAACTTGGAATATTTGTTAATCTTCACGTTAAAATTGAAAATGTTATCTAAATCATAAAGCAAAAATATTTAATTCAAGGTAAGAAAAAAATTAACGAATAATGAGAACACAGTAACTCGTCTTTCTTCTATTTTATTTTTAGGCCTTTTAATCTTCCCCATTCAGAACTGTTCATCCCCTTGGTAACACGGATCGCCAGCTGTTTTTTCATCTTTCCGGTAGCGGTAACAATTATTGTGCCTTAATATCTCATTAAATCTGTCTCCTTTCTTTTAAATCACTCGCTTCCTGGTCCGCTCGTAATTACAACTCTCTCTAATCTGCACCTGTACCTGCCTTCTATTCCCTACCCCGTTTTCTTCCTTCCATTTTATTTTCCTTCGGAAACAACCACCGTTTCCTGCTTTTTTTTTCTTTTTTTATTCGTTACACAACGCGTACTCTATCGCCCGCTCTATTTGTGTAAGAAATTAGTTTCAGCCGCGCGACACTTTTATTATTCCCACGAACACACGCTTTTTACAAATTAATAATTCCTTTCCTTGTGGTTTTATTACGAACGCGACACGGATCTTTCGAGCCTCCGCTCGAGGTCATAAACGAAAGTAACCCTCGTTTTCTCTTTTTTTTTTCTAATGGAACGATGGCTCCTCTTTTATTGAAATTTATAGCACACGTTGGGAGAATTCCACCGAGCACCCTTTAGAGGGAAATAAACCTGACCTTTATTGCTTCAAACATTAGGAGCACGAAGGAGATTTGAAATATGTGCTGTACGTTCACCCCCTTTCGACGTTAAGTAAACTTCGAACATTGATCTATAGGAATATATGGCCATCTGATGAATCCAACACGATTTCAAATTTTTTTCAATTCAATACGATATCGATTTATTATTCTGAATATATCATATTTCATTCAGATATTATTTAAATCACAGCTTTTACTAAATGACTGTGGTATTTATAGTAACTATTAAATATTCCTTTGATTAACTTATAAAAATTCAGAGAGTTCTTATCTCAGCAGTTGTCAAGTTTCTATTATGAAACTTTAATGTTTTTAAATGAACGACTTCCGCAGAAACTTAGTAAGAATAACTGAGAAATATAAATATCTAAAATGACTGCTCTGGAGAGAATTATATATTTTATTCTGTTATTGCATTTTCCAATGGAGAAGAAAGAAACTTTCCTCAACCTCAATTTTCCATTTTCATATTTCAAATCGAAGACAGGAACTGACAGATATCTCATATTATCGGAAAGCAAATTTGCAAAACTACACGAATAATATAAACCGACAGATATTTCACATTATCGAGAAGGAAATCTGCAAATCTAAGTGAGGAAATTGTATTTTGTTTCAAGTACTTAAACCTGAAAACCTCGTTACTTTTATCAAAGGTACATCCTATTCTTCGACGCGTCTTTGGAAACTTCACTTTCTCAATTCAATTTTCAATAGGAAAAAGCAATTCCCGTGGAAATTCGTACCACCGTAAGACGTAACACTTTCACGCGGGTTGACAAGAAAATCTAATGACAAATTTCCACTGGAAATAAGATCTTCGTCGGTGACATTAGCTAAACAGCGACAGTTCCTTTAAAGCAGATGGAGCCAACGAACGAACCTAGCGTTTCACTACAAACGGTTTAATTATCTCACTGTCTTGCGTTCCGATTTAACCGGATGAAATTATATCGCGAGGAGAATTGAACCGAATGTATTTCGTCGAGTCAAATTGAATACGAGTCTACAGTTTCGAAAATCTAACAACATTGACGCGGTATAGATCTTTGTAATTAACAATTCATACCTATGTTACCAAATTACAATAACCACCGTCGAATTCTAAGCAAACTGTTTCAAACTTTCGTTAAATTGTACTATTGAGTTTCCATTCAAAACTTTTTGTTTTTATATTTTGCATTTTAACCCTTTCACTGTAGAAGAGTGCAATACGAAACGTAATAAATTTAATACCAGTGACACCTATTTCATAATAAATAATATATTAATTATTTCGTGTGAAGAGAAAATATGCTCAAAAAGTGGAAGTGTCCATTTTTCTCTTTTAATTCCCACCCCTTGAATACTATTATTTTTACCTTGGATCACTTTATAAATTCTCGGAGTTTCATTCAAACCAATGAATAGTTAAAGGTTCGTGGGTTTTCCTTGCGAAACCAGCTACCAAACGCTCGAACCGTCGAGATGAAAGCTTACGCGTATCTGGTCACCGCGTATCGCGAGTTATACATTTCCGGATTTACGGCTCGTAATATCATTACGTCGAATCACTGGATTCCATTCGCCACCGCTGGCTCGAGTGTTCGTTTCGTTCGTTCTGTCCTACCTTCTCTCCTCTTTCCTTTTTTTTTTTTTTTCACTTCCACGGGAACTGTAAAAGAGTGCGAGGTTGGGGTGGAAACGGGCAGGACGAAACCGTAATATCCGAGAGAAAATTTGTTCGGCGAAATGAAATTATCCAAGCGACGATCTTGCATTATACTCGCGGCTGTACGTGACCGGCATAAAGTGCCGTCTTTCTAATACATGGGAATAGGTATCGAACGCTCGTATCGTAACTTCCTTCCTCTAAAATCGGTAGGACGTATTTGCCTGGTATACGTGGTTGACCTTACACTTCTTTCGCAGCATACCAATTGATTAGTTCTCCTCTATTGGCAGGCAATTTTAAAAATGGTCCTTGCACACCGATACAGATCAATTTCGACCCATAATAATGTAAAAAGTAGAAGAGCTAATGATCGAAATGATTTGATACCTGTACGAAAGTATTCCTACCCCTCTGATACCTATCGCTTAATACGTGAATTTTAAATAATTAAAGCATACCTTAATCGAAGGCCTGTTATTTAAAATAAATCGAAATGGCGAAGTGTTATTTGAAATAAAATCTGCTTTAGTGTGGTTTCCAGCAGGGTAAACGGTTGAGGGAAAACGAAAAAGTGGAGCATTATCGATGCGTTTGTTACAGTTACACACGGATTGACTTAGCTTTGATCGAACACGAGTTGCATGAAGCACGTCAAAGAACCTCGGACAATTAAGCGGAGCCGAGGTTCAACGGAAGAACTTTGAAACAGCGCAACGACGCCGTTGAAACACAGAAGAAACGGGATTAACGAGAAAAAGTTCGACGCCGCGTCGCTCGAACGGTTTTAATTAAACCGATGGCGCAAACACCGCGCGCCCAGAGCAATATTTTTACACGTCCTACATTCTGACACGAAGATCGAACATTGTTCCTCGTCTACTTTCTTAGTTATCGAACTACCCTTCGATGATATCTCGCGGAATTAATTTCTACCCTGCGATCCGAGCCGACGGGGTTACCTTCGGAAAATGCATGCTTCCACCGTTGAACGTGTCGCGGAAATTCATCCCGAGAGAGTGATAACTAGTAGCCGCGTCGAAATAATAGGCCGCTTACTTATCCCGTTGGTGCACGCGCGGAAATTACGTTTGCCTCGGCTCGACCGCCACGGGGTTAAATATTTCGACGCCGCGATAACGCGAGATTTCGATAATCGATCGATCGAGAATCGGTGCTGATTACTTTGCGAAACTTACCCTAAATCATCCCTTAAAACGATACACATTTTAAATTATAATATTATGGACCATGTCGTTCTAATCCTTCATAGAAACGAGTAGAGAGCGAATTCCCCTCGACATTCCCTCCCCAGTAATTGTCATCATAATCCCTCATTAATGACCACTGTTCGTTAGAAATGTGAATCTCAGCTTGCTAATTCTAAATTACAATATCGCGTACCATGACGAACGTATTCGTTATCTTTGTACGTCTGTCCGTCGCTGAAATCTCTATGGTAGATACATTTCAAGTGCGCCCGCATATGTCCGAACAGCATGACATGATTCGAATGATCACTTACGTGTTCGTCAGGCTGGTAGATAAAAGCTTCGTAACGGAGACTCAATCGTGGTTGGCCATACCGTAACACACACCCTTACGCGCACGCTTTTCAATTCCTCTTCTCTTACAATTTACAAGGGAACAATATGTAAATCCGTCGATACTATACGATTAGACACTAATCTTCTACTATTTGATGATGGTTAATTAGCGGATCCAGGCTGGCTAGATCATTCTTCCATACGACGATCGATATAAAATCCTGTCCGCTTTAAAATCGCAAGTTCCTTCAGCGATCTTTACTATTTTTTCACGGATCGTTTAAAAAGAAAATCTGGATCACGATCTATAAATGATCACTGGATAGTTTACAACGTCGAACACTTTTCTATCAGCCCGCGTTCTCCGTGTACGAGTTACGTTTCCGCGTCGGAGATTCGGCGAACCGTGTGCGGCCCGCACCCTCGCACGAGACAAACTCAGACTTCCTCGAGCCGGTAGGATGCCGACGCCGACGCCGACGCTGACGCCGGCGCTGCCACCGCTGTTCGCCGGGGGTCGAGGATGGCTCCAGCTTCGCGACTGCGCCCTTTCGCCTCTCTTCAACCCATTACGCTTCTCACCGGTTCGCGCGCACAGACGTAAACACACGTATAGGACAGACCTTATCGTAGCAGAGGCGCGGCGTGTACGATGTAAGGCCAACACGTTTTCACTGCTGCGCTCGCGAACTCTACTGTAATAATGTTCACATGTGTGTGTGTGTGTGTGTGTGTAAGAGGGGATGCGTTGCTTCTTTGCCACCCCTTTTGCAACCCTCTCGGCCGCAACACGTAGCCTCGCAGCCACTCACCCTGCCTCCGCGTACGCCCCGCGATATATCATCGTATCGCTTTATGTCCCCCCTTCCATCCCTAACGTAACGTTTTATTAACCAGAAATCAAGTGTGCCACGTTCCTTCGCACCCATCCTTCATTTTACGATTCAACGTCGTTGCGACAAACCCAAGTGTTTGTGATCTTGATGATTGAGATGAAAGAATGGGGTGGTTGGACGAGGGATACTTGTACAAATATGGGTTTTTATAGAAAATATTTAGAGACATTTCTTTTGCCATTAGATGCTTCTAAAAATATAAGGTGGGTGTAGATAATTTGGTCAGTGTTTTCAAGATTTTCAAGAAAAGAAAAGAGGACTCGATCATTAATGGACAAATGAACATATCACTACCAATTTTTATTTACGATGTTTCAATCCTTTCTTGGACTTTCTTTATCCCTTAGGGAAAAGCGTCATAACTAAAATTGATGATAGCACTTTCGTTCATTTATCCGATATTAGCTTTTTCTTCAAATTTCTTTGGACTAATCGAGCATGAATAATAATTCATGCGTTATTGGTAATACATTGATAGCAATAACAGAGTTTTGGACAAGTCATTCATTGTAAAGAAAATGTTTATGATTAATAAAATTAGTTATCCAAGTGAATTTCTAGAACGGATATAAGCGCTAATTACAATGAAAGGATTAAAAGCCACAAGCTGGGTTTCACGCGGCGATAATTAATGAGGAAGCTAGGTATTCCAGGAATTGGCCGATGTTATCCGATCAAAAATCCTCTCGAGTGCATTTGAAATGAGAGTTTACGAAATTACATATTGATTCATAATTTACACCTAAAATGATTTGAATATGTGAAATACCATTCAACACGTTTAGTGTATTTAATATCCTTTTTATCGTGAGAATCTTGATAATCCAATTAAAACCGCTTTATAACGACGAAATAAAGCATACAAAAATTTAATGTATCTTATTTCGATGAATTAATCAAATTATCAATGATTGTTTATGGACCGTAATTACAGATAATCCAATGTAACGTTAGCAATATAATTAGCGAAGTGTGAAACCAAATCTGAAATAAACAAATATGAAATTGATTGTTATTCACAATTATTATTACCTACCTCAAATCAGCCGATATTTCCAATAATTACTCTTAATATTTTGACAACTGACGTCACGTATTGGTGATTTTGACGTTCAACATGTTGACGTGTCGGTCAGGGGTGACCGACGCGTCGCGACGTCTCAAATTCAATGTAATCGAATAATTGAGAGAAGAAAAAAAATTGAATAACATTGTTATTACAATAATTAGAAAATTGAGAGCTCACACTTTACAATTAGCTACTCGTATCTCTATTAATTAGAGGTTCAAGGTCCACATGTTAATTTTTATAATTTAAAAATTAATAATTCCACAACCTACCTAAACAAAAATTTCCAAATATTTGAAATTCTATTAGCAATCTATCGTCAAATATGAAGGAATGCTTCAAATGACGTTAATCAATTCCCTGAAGTGTACAGCCATCAAAGTGCTAATGAAAAAAGAATTATATCGATACTAAAGAGATTAACGAGTCGAAAATTGCAATAATAATCAAGGAGTTAGTACGTTTTAGGCATACAAAAGAAGGAACAAGTAGTCGATGAACGAGATTTAGGAAGAAGAAAGCTGGGGGACGTCTTCCCTTAGGTAATTGACTCTTCCGTGGGAGGATGTTAAACGAGCAATCGCGTGTCCTGATCGCTGTAACCGGGAAGAGAAGGAAGGGATTGCCACGTGGCTGTTGTCGATCGTTGGAGGCTGAGGAAGAAGCGATTCATCCGGTCCCATTGAATAGGATCTTCCTGGTAATTGTTGTCTGAGAATAGGTCGCAACGCGAAGGGACGTAGGCCTGGTTTTGTTAGGACTGAATACTTTATCGGATGTTTCGTTATTGTTTCCGTGAGAGGGTGATTGATGTCGTTGTGATGGAAAAGATGGGGATAAGGACGTTCCATTGTGGAATTTAAATGGCACTGCCGATGGGGTGGATCAATTCGGAAATTATGGATGTATTCGAGTGTTTCTCGATAAAAACGCACATATACCTCATAAATATTATTTGAAAAAAAATTTCCAAACACAGAAATTCAAATGTTTGTAATACCATTCCAAGATGAAACGCAATTTTGAAAATATAAAGCAATCAGGAAGCCAATAAAAAACTGAATTTCAGTAACTACGAAAGTTCAATGTTAAAGTTCGTTGAGTATTATTCAACGGTTTATTGTTTAACAACTTCTACTCGTTAAATTTCAGTTTTATTTCGAATCTTTTATAGAAACTGCCTCAATAAAAGTTGAACACTTCGGAAGGAAGTTTCGAAAGTTGTTAGAAGGTACACGGTAATCGTGGGAATGACGTCGCATCTCAAGAATTACAAATTTGTTGGTTGAAAAATCTCGTAGATTGCCGACAACGGTCATCCTTTAATTGTATTGAAAGTTCTACAAAGTTTTAAAGGGTTGTAATCTCTGATAAAAGAAGAATGTTCATGAAAGAGGAACTTCTGTAAAAAATCAGAAAAAGAAAAATACTTGCAGGAAGTAAGAAAAGACAGAAAGCAGTATGAAGTTCTGAAATTATTCCTTCTAACAGTATCCAACTTTATTAGTTTACCTGACAGAAGAAGTTTATTTTTAGATTTCAAACTTACCCTAAAATATTATATAAAAGAATTTGTTTAGTCGCTGAATTCGAATGGAATATTTCAAATGTTAAATTAGAGAAATTGTGTACCGTGTCAGAACCTTTAGATAAAATTTCGATTTTAGATAAAAATCTAATCTCTATCGAATTTCACTGGCGACAGAATTTCAAATAGCGTACCTCACTGAAAATCCCCCATAATTAAACCTGCATTCGCGTCATTGGCGTCCCTTCGTCTTAATAAAGAATTTCCTTTCTGTGAGAATTTTTTCCCCTTTCCTCATCCCCTAACCAACTATGCAACAGTCGTTAACCACGGCCCGTGAATGCAGGGAGACGCGTGCTCACGCTTGCACGAACAACCACCTTGATCCTCTATATACCTATACCAGTAAATAAAAGTGAGAAAAAGAGACAGACATTTCGTAGACCGGTGGCTGGAAAATAAACGTCAAGGCATACGCTTCTACACGACTAACCGACAGTTATACACCTGCGACGACGCCTCCACACTCGCTCGAGGACCTCTACAGACCAGACGGTATTTGCACGATCCTGCCGACACCTTCGTTCAACCGTGTTTCATCCTCAAGTATAAAAGCTCGAAGAAACGTTGTTTGATTCGAGTGCTCGGAACAGCATCCTAGATACACACTGCCATCCATAAGCATTAGGACATTTATCAAATTTGTCTGTGCCCAAACATTTCAAGCTAAGAACTCTTCTTGAAAAATTCTACAATTGGAGCGTGTAAAGTCGATGAAATAATTTGGAAATTTTCCGCTTTGCAATTTAATGATAGACCGGAGGTAAATTGAAATCAACCGCACTACGTCCAAGCGACAAGTGCTATTTAATGCCATCACCCAGAGGGTATCATGGCAAACTTTCGACACGTTAGAATGACTTTCTTTGAACTCATACAGGAATTCATCGTAGCTAAAGGGTTAAACGTCACTCGAATTCCTGGCGAAGCGAAGCAGTCTGGCTAGCTGAATCGATCTCTTTAGGGGACGGGTTGTCCATGCAGAAATCAAAGTCACTTGACGCGGTGAATTCGAAGGAATTTCATTTGCTGGACCCTCTGGACCGACTAATTCGCGTGACGCTACTCCGGCTACCGGTACAACTTTGTAATTCGGTTCGTTCCCAGATATCGATTGCTCTCCAGAGTATTTCCGGTCCGCCTTGGAAGGGGTACCGTGTCTGGTGAAAGTATCCTTCAAGTGTTCGATCGACAGACGTTTATGTTCAAATTTGTATCAATTTGCATAAATAATAAAAGTTCGGAGGGTAGCAAAATAGTAAATTTCTATATAATCATTTTTTCCAAAAGTTCGAAGGGTATTAAAAAAAAATCTAGTCAGTGAAATATCATCGCGATAAATCAAGCAATTATTGAAATAAACAACAAATCTTTCACTCTCGACATTAACGCCCGAAAGTGGCTCTTAAATGACCCAAGCTTGGTCGTAAGAGGGTTCATCTGCTCAAGATTGGTGGATCCACCCTCGTTGTTCCTATGATTTATACCAGACTTGGTCTATGCGTGTTCCTTTATCAAAAGGGAAGGAAAAATCGGACGGCAACGGTGGTGTGGGTAAATTAACGACGGATACGTATGTCTCGACACCGGTAATTCCCTCGACGCCGGCCGTAACGACGCTTCTGAACGTGCGTAAGCGTGCTCGCCAGGCTTTGGCCACGTACGTCTGCTCGGCTGGAATTAAATGTCCGCCAAAGGACGTAATAGTTCGCGAGAATGGCCGTTGCACACCGAGCTAACGAAGTTAATCGCTTTCAACGTGCTGGCTGAGAAAAAAGTCGCGAACACTGCCATCCTCTTCTTCACCGCGAAACCGGTGAAAAAGCGGACGAAAATAAACGCCAATTTGGACCTGTAATTACGTCGCGACCCATGCCATTCGTTACATGACGATTTAATCGGGGAACCTGAGTGAAAATGATGCCAAAATATTTCAGAGAAACATCCCGGAAACTTTAAACGATCTATATAAGAAATACGATACGGATGACGGTAGATCATTAAAATATTCAAACTTAGTTAATTGCGAATGCTGATGAATTTTTCAAGAAAATTTTAATAATTTATTCGAAAATCTCAGCTTTATTCTGCACGATTCTGTACACTACCGATCTGTACCGTCCCTCGAACACGCTTGGCCGTAATTCGGAGCGGAACGTGGCGAGCGCAACCATTGGCCGGAATTAATGCCGATTCATGGTAGCACCTGGCAGAAGCATCCCGATTCCCCGAAGCCCGCGGCTCCCATCGCAAGCGGTTCAGAAGCGGGCGGGCGCGTGTGTTAAGTGGCGCCGATCGGTACGGCCGACGATCACACCGAATGCTAATAGCCACGGTATGGACAACGCAGATACGGATAATCGGAGAAGCAACTAAGATGATTACCGCTTATTGTTGTGTTATGCGAGGACTACTGATGAATAGCCATTAACGGAGAACGAGAAACGATCGTATTCTATGGTTAATGCTGATTCCCGGTATTTACCCTCTCGTTTAGGCAGCGATGAATTATGTTGTTCGAGGTGTTAGTTTCCAAGTGGACCGAGTAACGGAAATTCGGAAACACGAGCTGGAAATGAACAATTCGAACGATCTGCTTTTATTTTATTATACGGTGGAATATCATTTATGACAGTTCCGTTCAATCGAACGAAATTGAATCGAACGTATGATTAATTAAATCTACCATTGAACCCTTACGAATACGAACACTCGTGTAGACTATAGAACAGGATAATGAAATTTTATACTAAAACCCATTGATCCATGCACGATCCTCTATTATTGAAACTAGGTATCATTGCTGAAATATTCTGATCGCTTGAATCGTGCTACTCTATGATATATTCTAATAGAATTCTACCGGATGGTTTAGGAGGTATTGCTGAAAATTTGAGAAAAGTAAGGGTTGACTGCGCCGGAAATTGAATCTAGAATCTTCAAATTCGGAACTAGCTATTTCATTTACTACTCTAGTAGGTATATGGGATCAAGTATATACCAGATAATATCGTCGTCATCTAAAAAACGAGTACATATGTACATGTTCAAATTTTGCAAACACGAAGGGGTACTTTGAAAATATTTTAAAATTTAATCCGATCGAAGTTGGATACTCGAGTTGGATAGTATTATTTAAATTTTGAGATATACCGCGCTTGTACGTTCTAAAGGAACAATGTATGTATGCCGCTCGCATGGGAGCTGATTGTTTCTGTTGAGAGAACTGGGTCGTTTGGAAAGGGACCCGTCTATCGATCGTAAATTGACATTTCATTGGATGCACTTTTTGCCAGGTGTAGCAGCGCAATGCAAGTGGCAAAGATTTACGAGCAGAAAATAACTGGGAGTTACGGGTGGAAAAGAATGAATGCATTGTTTGAATTTTTACGCTTCGCGATGACCTAGTAAACGTTTGTTATGTAAAACACTTTGCCGGTGTGTTTCGAGAAAAATGTATCACGTATGGGTTATTCTTACGTTTTCAGGAAGGCTTCGTTGCTCGTTTAAACTCGTTAAATCCTTGAAGGAAAACAATTGCTGCGTTATTACGCATTCTTGCTCGAAAGAATTCTGAAATTTTCATTGTTTATAAAGTCAAAGATCCGTATAACATATGAAACATTGTACAACCTAGTCTGAGACTACTTTGGAGACGATGAAATTGCATTCTTCACATTCTCGACATCTTATCTTCATAAAATCGAATAAACAAACCCTCTCGCTTTTAATCTTTTTTTTATTCTTCAAATTTAGCTCTTTGTAAAATAATTTATGTCAAGATGGTTTCTGTAGTATCGATTCAAGTGAAAATGTGGTAGAAATACTTGGATACTATCATACCTTGCATCTAAAGTTTTAATATTTTTTAATGAATCTCGAGGGTTTGTAATCGATGTTTACGTACATGTAGTGACGATGGAAATATAGAGAAGTGTCCCAGATAAATATTTAAGAATTTTATGAAAGGAATGAATGAAACTCATTTTTCTTCAAACCTGGGTAGTTCGTATCTGTACTTCATAACCGCTTCAAAATATAAAAAGACTAGAACTTTCTTTTCTTTACAATTTATCATTCCAATAAGTGTAGAATAATAAATAGAATATCAAGAATTCCATTAAATTGAAATGACCTTCATCCATTATAATAAAATACTAGATTCGTTTTAATTACTGTGGACAGTTTTTCCAATTATAATTATTATAATTATAATGATTATAATTAGATTTAAAATTTAGATCCTTATCAACTATTTGTTGTCCTAAATTTTGAAAAAGGATGTGCACTATTAAACGCACGGTCTGACCATACCGTCTAATACTACTTGACAGAGTCCGGGTAAGTAGTACGACACAGTAATAGTGCAGTCATGGAGCGTCCAGCGTTGCAGGACTTCATCTCGAAAGGATTTAATCATTATTATCGAATAATTACACATCCAGAAAGAAAAATAACATAACAAATATAGAAAATTTTGAAGTTTAAACCAATGATAACCATTTCGAAATGAACGATAGCAATTCTTTGTCGCTTTCTTCCTCTCTACCAGTTAGTAATTGCATACTGCATGTGAAGCCGTTCGTAATCGGCGAAGTTCGAAACTCGTCGCGGCTGCTTTTGCATGACATAGCTGGTTCAAAGACTTTTCTACCGTGGCCACGGATCAAAGTAATCGGGCAGGCCGAACTTTCAAAAGCTTATGAAATTTCAGCGTTCTCTTTTGTGCGCGCGAATCGCTGCGCGTCGCGGACGTTAACGAGCGAATCCGTAAGCTTTTTTTCTTTCTAATTAACAGCACGGAAAACGTGGCCTTTTCAACGCATGAGATTGAGAGGCGGAAAGAGAGAAAAAAGAAACAAAGATTTCAACGTGTTTAACACTGAAAATGTTTACTGTACAGCAATCTGTCTGTAAACGAGTCAAAAAGGAAACACAATGGACAGATTTAATCCTTTCATTCCCATTACGGTTTTATAATCTTCTGTAGCTGTATGGAATTTTAAATTATAATATTTTTCTATTCCTTTTTCATCTGACAGAACATTATACAGAGGTGTTTGAGAAAAATTCACTGACTAAGCTAATCAACTTACTAACTTTAATTTAACTTGACTTACCAGCTGTTGCGTAGCTTCTAGCTGTCCAAACGTCATCGAGAAGTGGCCAACAGCGTGACGGTGTTTTTCTTCCTCCATCTCGAAAACTGTCACCTGAAATGATTTCATTGTTAGTCGTAATATCAGATTAAATATATGAAGCGAAAGAGGAGTGGAAACGAAGCTGTGTTGCCGGTTAATGAAATTAAAAGCGTCAAGATAAAAGTGAAGGAAAGGGGTTGGTGCTGGTAGATTTCTTGTTCGAAAGGGAAGTAGCAGCACCGATACGGGAAAAGGACGAGGTAAAAGATCAAAGGCTTTCACTGACTACCGCCTTCTATCACCACGACGACGACGATGACGACGACGACGACGATGAGGACCAGGACGAGGGACGACGACAACAACCTTCCGCATCTGCAAGAACGAAAGTAGTCGAAGGAAGATAGTTTCATCCCCCTCTGTGCATTTCCAACCTGTTCCCTTCGTTGTCACTCGAGAAGTAGCAAAGATATTACGAGTTCTAACGAGTTCCAGAGAGTTACGGAACCGTGTTGCCGGGAACGCGTTAGTTTCTGTCTGCTTTCTCAAGGCGTCGCCAAGGGAGTTGGTTGTTACGAGATACGCTCGTTATTTCGTATCCGACACGTCGAGAACACGGCCTTATAGAAATTTCAACCCGTTCGCTTGATATTTAAACGATTTGTTTATCTGTTCGTTGATTATTCAACTGCTACTGAAAGTTTTCTCATTCTACACCCTCGCCGTCTTATATCTTGTACTCTATCCTCAGACAGAAATAACGAAAGTATCAAGGATAATTAATTTTCCAATTATCTCGACGCAAATGTCATCGGGACGGTGAGATTTTTCGCGCGAAATGGCCAAAGCACGGACGTAGAAAAGGATGGAGACTGGTTATATAATCGACATTCGACCGGTTTTAAATTTATCACTTTTGGCTAGAGGCCGCGCTCGTAAAATACATCTGCCCTTAACGGGATATCGATGAAAGCGATCGGCGTGTTTTCGAGAACAACCCTCCAGCACAGAGTGCGTATACCAAACCCCCAACCCTCATCACTGGAATGTGTTATGAAGTAGATCAATTAAGGCAGGCAACGATGGAAATTTAGATGTTAATTAACTCGCCCCGTACGATATGGATGGTGGTTGAATGTTGCGGTGCATTAATATATCGAAACGTACATTATTGTTTAGGAATGAATGGAAGACTCTTTTGTCGAAAAAATTATTGTTAGAAACAATTATCATCCTATGTTATAAGCTAACATTCTATAATTAATCATTTACTAATCATTTACTCTGTTAATTAAATACGTTAAGCTTTTAACCCTTCTTCTGATCTTTTTTGCCACTATTCTCCGCAATTTTCATTCACTTCGCAATACTATAAATACCGTTTTATTAAAAACAAATATTGGCACAATCTTCGCTTTACCGTAAATATATACTTGTTGCAAGAATTAACGGTTTAAGCGTAAATAGAGTACTTTAAACAAACGTTACACGGTGTTGATATTCCGCTTTTAACGTATTAACCAATGCATTAGTTATTGACATTGATATCCTATAAATTCGAACAAATACATTGAATGCATGAAGTGGATTATATTATCGAGGTGGAATTACAAAATAATTTTTTTAATATAGAAACATTTAGAGGAGTACTTGAAATCCACAAATAGGTATCCAAGTATCCCATCAACGTATAATTTTCTTTTTTTTTTGAAAGTAATTTTACCCTTCAGATTAAAATCTCCCACATACGTTGCAAATGAAATATTAAGTAGAAATATTCCAATACGCTTGACGTTTAGCTCAGTTTCCACGATCCTGTAATTGCTTCGGGCATCGTACCAGCAATCGAACGAATTTCTCGTTAATAAATAATGTCTAAGTCCTCGTTTTCCACTGCGGATAGCCGACATATAACGAATAGAAAGCATCGCGTGTTTCCCGCGCGAATAATTAAACCGATTCAGCCGATAGACCGCCACGAGGAACATATATTAACAAGCATCGAACCATCATTTAAACATAGAATCAAACAGCGGGTCGATTATCCTAAAAAGATCAACTCGGCCCTTCCATCGTGATCATCAAATTATTCATGAGCTATCGAACAAAGCTCTTTCACCTTTTTATCTAATCGTTAATTAAAATACAGCAGTCGATTCATTATTGAATTTACCTACATTCACTGTAAGAATACGGAAGAGGATTATTGAAATGTTCTGTTTTATTTTAAAATCAATATCCCTGCCCTTAGAGGGATTATTAAAATATTTTGTTTTATTTTTGAGAAGATGATGTTTTGGTCCGTAGCGAGGACTGAAAAATTTGTTAATTAAAATATACAATAGAATCAAATAATCCTCTCGTGAGTTTCTATTTTAATTACTGATTGGATAATATGTACAAAAAACTCGAAACTCTTTTGTGCATTATTAATTAAAAGAAAGGATAATACGTCTGGAGCTAATGATGTAATAAAATATCCATTAATTGATTGTCAATATTTTTACCTTTACATTTTCATTTCTAGGAAATTTCGAAATTTAATTATTTTCAGAAAGAAACCACCGTGAATGTAAAAAGAATACGATTCAGTTCGAATAACATTCGAAATTAGAAATGTTTGAAAGTCTTGAAGGTTTTGAAAGTCTTAAAAGCCCCGAAACTCTTAAAACTCTTCAAACTTTTGAAAGTCTTGAAAGCTTTGACTGTCCGTGTGTTTGAACGAGTTGCTACGTTCATAATAAAAAAATTAAGATATTTTCTTGAAAAAGTACCGAAATCTTTGAAAAATCATCTCATTTCCTTTACAGTTACTTTATAAATAATGCATTACACTTCTGCAGAAAATAAGCTAAAGTCATAATTAAATTCTAGACAATACAGTTGTTTTATTTTTAAAGACAGTAATGTTTCAAGCTTCTCAGACTTCCAAAACTACCAAATCTATTCGTCCATTAAAACAACTAAGCATCTCAAAGTTTCCAAAAGTTTCAAAAGCGTTTCAACCAAGTACCGAGGCGATTCGAAATTCTATAGCATTGTTCGAAAATTTGTGAAACAGGATATTCACGAATACACCCGTCAGTATCTCAGTCAGATGATTCCATCTGGAACAGGGTAGACAGCTTTTCCAGTGAAAAACTGGAAAAATGCGGCGCGAGATCAAAAAGCGATTTTTTAATAAAAATATTTCTCATCCGACAGAGGATTACATTCTATTCAAAATTTAATAAAAAAATATCACTGCTGACGCGTTCAGTGCCTATGAAACTAAAAAGGAAATATGGCAAAATTATTTTTGAAACACATTTTCTACATTTGAATTTTTCTAGATTTTCATGTAACGCTAGACGTATGCATCCTTCAAAGAACAAGAGAAATTGATCAAGCCGTAAGGAGGAATCGAGCGGGTAATTTGAGCAGGCGTCGGAGCGGGAACGAGGGTGGAAACGAGACCGAGTCTATCTCTCTTGTAGACGTTGGATTTTCCAGGAGAGCGTCGATGAGCCGAGGACGATCGCGGCTATTCCATTTTCCATTCGAGTGGATCCGCTCGCCTAATCGATAGTTACAGCGCGGACACGCCCGGCGCTCGCCGCGATAACACGGCAGGCGCGAGTTGTAAGCGGCCAAGCAGATGCAAAATCGTTTCGCGACGTTATCGACGGTCGGCTGCCAGCCACGATAGCGGTTATCGGTGCCATTTTGCGGATTTAATGGAAACGCTGGCGCGAAACCGGAGGAATCGCCGGCAAATCGCGACTCGGACCTTTCACCCCTTATCTCTCATACACGCTGCTTTTCAAAAATATTTTCGTACTTTTCCATCTAAAGGATCGTACGATTTAAAGAGCTCCCAAAGAATTTATAGATCTTGATCAAGATCTATCGTACCAGCAGTTGGTATCGTGATCCTTTAGCTGAACGCCTCGCGGCTTTATCGTTTGTTCCGTCTCGTTACGCTTCGAACGAATCGAAGACCGCGGCATTCATTAGCCGTTCGAATGGCAAAGCGCGAATAATTGATGGATTTGAACGATCGGTACACATTACAATTGATTCGAACCACTGCCAGCTACCTGAACAGCCGTTGAACCGGCTTGTTCGACATTCACGCGGGTATGGATGGAATTTCTCTTCTTTGTTTTCTCTTTTTAGTGTTGGACGGTGATGAGCAATCTGCGGTCCTACCAATTTGTTCGTGGAAGTTGTCTGTACGACCCACTTTAGTCGTATATCACATCAGACGGACCGTACGAATCAGATTATACTACCTGACATGTTTTCAAGAGGATATATATTTGATACTAATAAGTACAGTGAGTGTACAAAATAATTCTTTTTATTGGACTTTTAATTTTGGCCCACTGTGAAAAAGGTTACTCATCACTGGTCTATATAGCAGTAATAGCATTGAAAGTACTTGGAGTCTTTCAACTTTCTGACGGAACTTTGCCAATTATAACGACTGTAATTTGTGACGATTGGGTGGAAGGGCAATTCCATGGGTAAAAAATGTCGTTAACCGGGAATGGGGGTTGTTTCGCACAGTTATGGAGAAATGAGAGTTTGGAAAGGTATTTCTGGAAGCTGTAAATGTGAAAGTTATTGGGCTAGATTATATTGGCTCCTACTTGGAACGATGAAAGTAGTTGTAGAAATGAATTTAGGAGATAATTTAAATGCAACTTTTCATTGCTTCTAAAAGTGTCAAAGGTTCTCTTCCTTTCAATTAATTTTTTCCAACTTTCAATGCATCGTATTAAATTTTTAATATGGAAAACAAAATTTCATGATCTTTTTTGTCATTAAATATAAACTCGTTGAGAATTGATAGAAACTTTACAACATTCATAATATTATTAATGTAAAGTTTCTTGAATTGATGTTCTGGCAACTCGTACCTCAACTACTCACGATGTACTTAAAGTTACAATAATATTCTTTACAAGCTTCAGCAACTTGCTGAAAATTTCACTGAGACTCCGGTTCATTAATTCGAAGTGAAGGAACGTCAACCTGACAACGGTCAAAGTCGATCGATGAGGCTGTCGCAGCATCGAAGCACGCCCTTTTAAACTGTTTTTGTACAGGAAATGACATTTTCCCGATTGAGTCATCGTCACATTCAATCTCTCTTTTTCGAAGCACCCTTGTATAAAATATTTATACAACAATTGCTTGTAATCAAAAGCTCAACTAGAATTATGTTCGCCGTTCGTCGAACTTCGAGGGGTGTTTTCATCCCTTAGAAATCTTTTTCGGCAAGATTTTCTTATCAGAAGATTGAAACTTTTGCATGCAATTATAGCTTGATGGCCAGGGGATATATTTACGATCCACTGTCGGCCGATAATCGTTTAAACGGCGATTAAACGAGATGGTCGGCGCGACGCGGCGCGGTCCAGCGAGCGAATAAATTCGGCGTGGCGAGCGGGAACACGCGTGGCGACGCATTCGTTCGCGGCCAAATTACATGCTCGTTCGCGGAGTAATCGATGTTTCTAGTTGGCGGTGACACCGTTAAAACGACTCTCGTTCCGCTGACGTTCGAGCGTAGAAATAATTGGTGGAACTCGCACGAGCGTTTCTATGAATTTATGAACAAGCCGGTCGGGAAGCGCGCGCGGGAACACGGTTATCTTACGCGTGCTACCGTCGCGTTTTCGCAGCCAATTAAAATTATATCGCAGCAACAAGTCACGTGTAATTGTCCCAGGGAAAATGAGATCGCCGTGAGGGATTCCAGGTGATGACAGTAATGAAAGAAATTTATTGAGACGAACGAGCATGGACGTTCGCAACAATCGCGCCGTATTGTGACGTTTCTCGCGCGAAAAATATTACCCTCTCTATGATATCGAGAAGCTGGGGATTCTGCAGTGGTACGAAGATTGCAACTCCAGTCCTCCTCGTTTTCCTTCCTGTTCTGGAACGATCGGGACAGGGTAATTTATGGAGAAGATGGAGAGAACTGTGCGTTCACGCGTTGACTACCGTTCCATTCTATGGAATAATTTAAGAATAAAGGAAGGAACACGGTTCTCAGAACTCCTACAATTTGTACTTTAGATTATAAATAGTGAGTTAAGCGACTAGACTGAGCAATTTGTGTTTAATTTCTTGAATAATTCATGCTGCCGTATGTCGTATTAATTATTGATATTTCTACTGCAAGTAAGAATTTCAGTAAATGGTACTGCGGAATCGCAATTAATTTAATCGGCTAAAAGAGAAAAAAAAGAAGAGAATTCTAGGTAGAAAATTGGGTAATTAGATTGAAACAATTTGTTTTTAATTTCCTGAATAATTGATATTAACGAGTGTCTGACCATCTATTGATATTTCTACTGAAACTGTCACAGCACTGTTTTCATTCAGAAAAATATTAATAATTCAAATTATTTTTAATAAAAGCAGTATTTAAACAAATTTTATTCCTGACAATATGCTTTGCGTACGATTAACGACTTCTATTAACCTAAAGGTATAATTTAACTGAATTATAGCATAAATTAATAAATATCCAAACATCTGTTAGCAAGCGCAATTGAACAAATAATTGTACTATGACAATACTGAAAATTATTATAAGTTGACGTTCATATTTTATGCATTCGATTTAAATTGAACGTACAATTAGTTTCGCGAAGAAACAGCCAATATGTGCGTACATATTAAATTACAGTGAAATTAAGGTTTCATAATAAACGAAAAGTGTTATGCATTCAGCACGAAATAATATGTCAAATAATTTCAACGCGCAGGTTTAAAAATCATTATAATTAATTCCATTTATGCAAGTCAAATTCCACAGATTATTTCAAAATTTTTTTATTTCTCTAATTTTCCTTTTAATTATTCAATTACCTTGAACTTGAAATGTCAGTCACCCACGACCATTAATGATCAACGTATTAATTGATCAGCTCGTATACACCTGTTAATTTATAAACTCTCCTACAATAATAATTCGAGGCCGATATAAAACAATCAAACAATTGGTGGCAAACATTTGCCTACGATTTGTTACGTACGCACAATTCGTCCGTGATAAAATACTCGCAGTATTTGCAGGTTTAATTGTAACCGTTTGCATGCCCGTTTCCCGTACGCCGGAAACGTTGTTCCCAGATTAATACGATTTCCTCTGTCATCGGGCAACAGCGTGTCATCGCACGATAACTTTTCAGTTTCAATCGCGAACCACCCCATGCTTGTTTTCCGATCGATCGATCCCTCGGCCAACCTTCGAACGTTCCTCGTACAATGTCATAGTTACACTTTGATGCTTATGTTTGGTGTTATGGCATCGCTATGGCAACTCGATGTAGGTACCATTCCAAGCTGTGTTTGCTTTACTTGTGAATACGTTCGTTCGCGTAACGTACGGTTTCCTGTCGAACGGCGAACCTAATCAATCGGTTCATTAATTAGATCACTCGTGTATATCATTCTATTAAAAAAAAAACTAACTGATCTATGGTGGAAATATTTTGAACTGAGTGCTGGTAGTGAATTTTATCAAGTGATCTTTTTTGACATTTCATTCCAATGTTAATATAACATTTGTAAATATAGCAGAAATAAGAAAATGAAGCAAAATAACAGATTACGCATCTCATTCTAGGACACACCATTTGCTTGGTTTATAGAAACCATATAATCCCAGCGAAGCATATTCTTCAGCGGGTACCCCCATAAAAGACCAGGCGACCTGGCCGATGGTCTTCCAATCCATAGGATAGCAAACACAGTAGTCAGGTAAATTTGTATGCGGACAAGGTACAAAGCTCGGATGCAAAGCCTAGAGATTCAAAAGTTTTCCTTTACTCGGTCGGCTGGTGTATAAAAATCTCGTTTGCACAGCAAGGTAACTCGAGCGAAAGCCACGGGAAAGACTAGAGAAAGGTTGAAGAGAGGAGACAAAAGAAGCAGAGTGCAAGATGCCAATTGATTTTTACTATTTTCCACCGAGCGCACCGTGTCGGTCGGTTTTACTGCTGGCAAAAGCGATCGGTGTTCACTTGAACTTGAAAACGATCAACGTGTTGAAAGGTGACCACATGAAGCCGGAATTTCTAAAGGTATGATTGTTAAAATCATAATTTCATTAAAAGAGGAAATTAAAATTCATTAAAATTTATTATTTCAAAAGACAAGAAGTCTAAAAATTCTGTATTCCCGTATAATTTTCGTTTCCTAGATCAATCCACAACACACAATACCAACCATAGATGACAATGGATTCATTTTGTGCGAAAGGTATGTAATCATTGTAATTACAATGTTACTTTTTATTATAATATATTGATATTTACAGTCGACCAATAATGGGATATTTAGTGAGCAAATATGCCAGAAACGATTCCTTGTATCCGAAAGATCCAAAAAAGAGAGGATTAGTCGATCAGATGCTGTATTTTGATGCTGGTAATCTTTATGAGAACATCCTTATCTGTTACGTATGTATATTAAAGTATTTCTATTAGAAATTTTATTTCTATTCAAATGAAGCTACTCGAGTATTCAGTTTCCAGTGGTGTTTGCAAAGGATAATGTGATACACGAAGAAAGACAACAAGCCGTGGAAAAATCATGCGAAACGTTAAACACGTTCCTTGAAGGGAAAGAATTTGTAACTGGAGATGATTTGACCATCGCTGATTTTACCATCAGTACGACTATCTGCGTTTTACAAGTAAGTATTCATAGATATATAATATCGTACTAGCAATAAAGAATTGAACGAGAAAATCGTATGGCACACACGACGATAAAAATGTCAAACCCCTATTTTATGCCCTTATCGGAAGTAAGCGTGGAACGTTTTTGTGATAGCCGATTCATGAAAATTTCAACTTTTAATTTTTTTAATCGATCCTTGGAAATATTGCAATAGCAATTATATTCAGGACGAAACGGGCAATAAATTTTGTTGACAGTGTTTCGACTTCGATATCGGCCGGTACGATAATGTGGCGATGTGGTACAATCGTTGCAAGGAACTTTTGGATAAATTCGGTTTCGACGAGGTGCACGCTACAGGGACGAAGTTGTTTACCGAATGGTATCGGGCGAATGTACAAGAATCCAGTTAAAACAGAGGCTGCGAGCTACGTCTCGTCGGTGTACGACTATAAATTTCTTGTTGGTGCACCGCCGATGATCGAGATTAGACACGAAAGCTATTTAGATAGCTGTAAATCATCGTTTCGTTTAACCGAAGCTTCGTCTAGTTTGAAATAAAGTTTAAAGCCCAGAAATTTTCTATATCTACGCAGAGTTTAGAATTCTGTCGAACTGAATTGTAGCATTAATTCAGATATTAATAAACAGTAAAATAGAGGCAAATATTTTTATATAAATATAAAAATTGTATATTTGTTCTACCATATCAAAACTTATACCATGAATTTTGTTAGTATTAATGCAAATAATAAAAATCTGAGAACTGAAATTATAAATATTTGAAAGTAAAAATTGGATTCACGAGGATCGAATCTATATCTTTGTTCTTTTATTTCTGTACATTTCTACCCCATAATATAATTAATTTATCAGAATCCGCAAATCCTTAGTATATCAAAGGATCCACAGCAACAATGAATCGAATGGCTGTCCATGTTTATCCCGTTGGTCAATTCAAAAGCAAGTGACGTTACTGTTAGCATGGCATTTATAAAGAGACTGTACAGCTAACTTGGTTAGACAGTTTGCGATTATCTCGTTGTGGACCCTTGGAGAGTACGTAGTTACGTTTGCTTTTGCGTTCTCCGCCACCCTTCTCGGTTATCCGTCGCAAATCATCCGCTCGAAGTTTGGAGCACACTGGCGGCGAGTTTCGGCTGTTAGAATGTGTTTTCCGCTTGTAATAGAATCTGTCGATCGATCGTGGTCGAATGTTGTTTCGAAAACCGCGGTTCTATTGACCGTTCGACGGGAGAGAAGTTTTGAGAACGAAAGAAATATTGAAATGAATCACGGGAAAATCAACGCGTTGTCAATATAGTTGATATTCATACGTCAAATCCCGAGAATTTATAAGGCAAACGATAGTTTCAACAACCTTTTCGTTAATTCAACAATTAGTGGCTAACGTTTGAAACTGTTAGATGCGATAACGGTCAAGAGGTGATGAATTTGAAAATTGCCAATGGGTTTCTATTAAACCACTAGTAGCGGCCCTTGTGTTGCTTTTATAGCTGCTGTGGTCGGGGTTGAAATGAATTTCAAAGACATCAAGGTGATGAAGGGTGATCAATTAGACGCGGAATATGTGAAGGTAGAAACGATTAAAATACCTGTGGTAATGGTAGAACCACGATTTACCGCTTCTCGTTTAACTGTATAATATTGTAGAAATATAAGGTTAAATATCAAGAAGAAAAAAGGGAAACGCAGTGAAATTCCTTTCACCGCTAACAGAAATTTGTAGCGCGCCAACATTGTAAAAATATTCCACCTCTTTTCCTAAGGGATTTTTTTCAAAGAACTACATATACAAAAATTAATATTATGAAAATGGAAATCCTTTTCTATATTTTTTTTTTTTAATTTAATCGTACAATGAATAGCTAGTGAGTTCGTGGAATGCAAGGACATTCTAAGTCCCTCGTGCATTCATTGAGTACTCACGTCGTCCTCGTTATACCACTTTCTCTTTGTTTGAACAACCGTGAAGTACCTTCTCTTGCACTGTTTATTCAGTGGTCAACTTTTGACACGAGTCCTAAAGGACGTCTTAAGTAAATAGAAAAACATCACTAAACGGTTTATCGACAACAGATGTTCCCTTAATCGAGGATCTACTACGCTATTATGTTCAAACAGAAAAATAAAATTTAATTTTCTATCTTCTAATGGGTAATAGGAAATTTCTCTAGGAATTTCAATTATCCTTGACAAAAGGTAGTCAGGTTTCCTATGTGATATAACTGCAACAATATTCCTCATACATTGTTATCCGAGTCTGAATTGCCCCGAACAATCAATAACTCTCAAAAAGTTTGTTCCAACGAAACCACATCCAAGCTGAGCGTTCCAGGAAACAAACAGATCATGTAAAGTTAGCCTCCCAATTTCCCCCTGTTGTAACGCTTCGAAACAACCCGGAAACTCTCAATTAGACTTGCACGGTTCTAAGTCACTTCCGATAAACACGAAGTTCCCACTCAGCACGCATTATTCTCGTGTTTTAGGAAATTTGCGTCTATTAATTTGCGAGCTGGTTGCACGAAATTTTCCTAATTGTCTTCGCAAATCTTACATTCGATAAAATTGAAATTTTTAACGAAGAAATGATCATTTCTGAATTTGTTCAATTTAACTTGAAAATGTTCTCGGTTCACTGACTTCGCGTGTAAATGCTTCACGATACCCAATCGTGTGGGTATAAAATGAAAGTGAACAACCTACCTTGAACTTTCAATTCAAGTATTCCACCTGGATCGTAGGTTTATCCTTACCGAATGATTGATTATGCATTTTTTTTTTCAACGGAAACTTTGCAATTAATGGTGCACGCGAGCCCTACAAGGTGCGAACATAGAGACTGTTCCATTAACTTCGTTGCAAAGAACTTGTCACGAATATATTAGCGATTCCATTATATTTCGCGATGTAAAAGGATTGTTGAAAAATTTCTAATTAAAATTCGAAAGCCGTAACATAGGTTTTTAGGTTTATAAATTTTTCTTGGAATAATTAAGCTACTCTGCAGATTTAGATTAATGGATAAACGAAAGGAAATTCGAAACATTTCTCTTCGATTCAGTGTTCACGCAGCAAGTTAAAACAGTTTCAGTGGAATTCGAAGTGAAATTAGCATTACCACCTGGTGATTCTGTAAATAGCGTAATCGGTATCGAGCAGGAGTTAATGAACCATATAATTATAGTACTTCTACGTTGTTCTCGGTACAGCCAATTTCCCACAATGACTGCCATTCTTTTCATTCGATGTTCACTTGCTAATTATCATCGAGTTCTATGTTATTGCTCTTTAACTACAACCCTAAGATTCAACAAGTATCTACACCGTAGCTTTTACCTCTAATGGATTTTCAATTCTAATGGCACAATAACAGTTGCATCTTCATTGGAACAAGCTGTACCATCGAGATCAAAGTAACAACTCTTCTAAGTGTCTAAAATTGAATTTAAATTATCACTATCTCGACGGTTTATACGAGCCTCAGATTTGGCAATGACAAAACGTTATCGCAATTATCACACGTCATTTACCAAATCGGACGACTGTCGAATGACGATACGGAATCGCATCGAGTCAAACATTGCAGTATTTGTTATCATGTATGTATGTACATACATATGTAAATGGAAATTTATTATTCTGAATGATAATTTGGATAAATTATTTATCGAAGAAAAAATAAATTTTTTGTTATCTTAGAGGCAGCTTGTGCTTCTTGAAAAATACACTTTTTTCAGTTGCGTCACTTTTGAAATATATTTCCGATATTTTTAAAAATATGAGAAAAAAGAATACACGGCTTGTTTGTACGCATTTATCGGTGATGCGTGAGGGTGTACGTGAGAAGAATTGCGGCAACGAACGATAATTTCAAGCTGGATGATGCAGCAGAAAGTAGCGAGACCTGAAAAAGCCCTCTGCTTCCGTTCCTGGAATTCCTGTTCGACGGTCTACGGCATTCCCCCGGTTCCTGAATTTAATTAACTCGCGGTCCATTTCGAGGATGCGGCCGCGTGGATCGCCCTCGAGGAATCATTGAAGGGAGGATAATGTTTTTACCGGGGAAATTGCGAGCGAGCAAAGTCGAGAAAGTTTTACCGCGCCGCGCCAGTTTCCCTGGCCCGTTTTTCCAAGGATTTTCGACAATCTTTCGCCGTAAACCGCTGGATGTTTGTCGACGTTACTGGGCGCCGAGTTTTCGAGCTTGTTATTTTTCAAGAAAGCGCTTGGATCGTTTAGAAGAGGCTTCTAAGGACCAAGATTGTTTCGTTCCATTTTACCTTTTTTCCTCGTGGAAATTTTCTCTAAAAGAGGACTGTTCATTTGCTTGGTTGTTTTGCGAAATGGAAAAGAATTTTCTAACTATTTTAAGAATAATCGTTGTTGATCTCGAGGACTTTCAGTATTGCGTGTAATAGATAGCTAGACATAATTTTTGAAAACACTGGAGACTCGAAGAATCTATCGATTCCACTTAAAATAATGAGCTGACACATAAAGGAAAATCGATGAAATTGTTTCATGGAAACGTAACATGAATGCGAACAACCATAACATTGCTGGCTACAAATTGAACGCCCACTTACAACATAGATCTACGAATGATTTACGAAAAAACGAAAGCGTACCGTCATGCTGTTAACCGAGTGACGCATCTGCTGTTTATTGTTTCATGATTCAGCAAAAAAACCCACCAAGAAACATTTTTCCACTAAAAGGAATGCGGGGTAATCGATTCGATACATCTTTCTGTCCCTCTATCAAAGAAAGTATACACGTTACAAGATAATTTAAAATACCAGGTATTTCAACATTTACAAAAGCCTTGTTTTGTAAATTTCTTGTTGGAATTTGGTTACAGGATACGATAATAGTTTTTAAACGGATTGCGTTCTAACAAGTGAAAGTGACAAAGTCTTCCGTTCTACCTTGAACGCGATCTCCAAGGTTTCAGAAGCGGGGATTATAAATTATTTAAAATTGAAGCAATAAACAGCTAAATTCGTTTGATTAAATGTTAGTAAAATAATCAAAAATTCTAGTACCATAAATGGTATTAAATCTTACAATTTTGCAAATGAAACTTGTTAGAAATGTATTAAATTTGGAATTTATATCTAAAACCAAGGAAAATATTCTGAAATTTGCATTTAACACAACATTTCGACGAAGCGTGTCGTTTTATCAAGAAAATAAGCCTATACTCGAGTTCGCGACAATGTGAGACGACCATGAGGCCATAAACGAATCGACCCACTTTTCCATCGTTATTAGAATTCCAGGTGGTCGAGTGATTTTCACGTGGTATGCACCATGAAAACGTGGAAATCCAAGGAGACCGCAAATCCTTCGATTTAACATCAGCGTTAGCCGGTTTATGCCTGCGGAAATGCAGTTCTAATCATTGGCGGCCACCAGAACATAGAACGCTCTTTTGGGAGGCACAGGCTAATTACAGATAGTGCCGAGGGATTGAATTCACCCACGAAAATCGAGTCGAGCAGCTGATTCGCTTCGAAAATTCGTATGCTCGTCAGACATTTCCAGCTTGTTCCACCGACATAATGGCAACAAATTGAATAATGCTACGCGGAGCGTGCTACGAGCGATGTTAAACGCTCAAGCGGGATCTATTGCGATTCGATCAACCGAATTTCCTCGTGGCTTACAACCGTCTGATCGACTTATAGAAGTTTAAAACAATATGTTGAAACTTGAACATTGGACGACAAGTTTCGGTCCTTTCACTAATATCCTATTGTTTGATTTCTACAATAGCTACAAGATTGTTATATAATTTTCTCTGGTAGCACGTTCGTGATTTTGCAAAATACCACTGAGAAGTAAAATGTAATATTATCACTGACAATGAGTTAACTGTCGATTGTGTTATCAAGGATACCATGATACTATAGTAATAACATCGTATTATAATTAATCTATAATTTCTGCCAATATTTGCAAAAATTCCACGTCCTACCAGGTATATTCTGACGCAAGCGATCCAAGAGGATCGATCGAACAAGAAACTCCACGAAGGCGAGTCTCCGGTAACAGGTCGGAATCGTTCGAGTCTGCGCGTTAAAGTTCTGTTGGTCGCTTGAAAAGGAGGCCGTCTCGCAGATATGCCAGCATTTATAAAGAGAACCGACCGGTAACTCGTTTAGACAGTTCGCAATTATCGCGTGGAGTGGCCTTGAACAGTACGTATCTGGATTTTCTCTGCGTTACCATGCTTATCAGTCGCAAATCATTCTCGTCTTCTTGTTCAATTTCTAACGTGTTGCATTTCGGCCGTGTGTGCTTTCAACTAGTAATGGAATATTCAGTTCGAGTTACCGCGTTGAAACAACCGATTTCTCCGGAAATCGAACGCGATCTTGATTGTTTCTTGTATTATGTATCAATGTTGACATGTTGTACTGCAGCACCTTGCTCGAATTAATGCACGGCCGAAATACACCACGGATTGGTAACATTAAAAATTTCAACAAATGTCACAGTGAAAATTACTGTCAAATTTGGTTTCATTACAGATAATATATCAGTGATATTATGTAAGGTTTACTAAATAAGTAAACAACACTTGATTAATATGAAAAATATTGGTAATATTTATATAAATATTTATAAAGAAAAGTATAATTCTTGAAAATGCAATCCTACTGAATTAAATGCTCGAGCATTCAACGTGATAACGAGTGGAAGCGTGAACCGAATCATTGATCTAAAAGCTATTATTTATTCTTATAGTTAATGGCCTCTGCAATACTTGGTCACGCCATTGTCGTGTATGTACGCGAATACGTATTTGCTTTGGTAATTTAGGGCATCAAGATAGGTGACAGTAATTTTCTGTGATCACGTTGATTGTCACAGTGAAAACGAGCGTGTAGAGCGCGACACATTATAATGAGAATTATTAATACGTTGATTGGCATAAGGGTCACTGGTGACTGGTCTCCCAAATTGAATAATTAGAAATAGAAGAGATAAAACACACTTTAAATAGCGTTAGTACTATAACGATGATAGGAACTTATATTTGAAAATTAATTGATTTTATCTTCTCGAAAATCGTTTAGCCAAATAACTCACGAATAACAAAAGAAAATTTTACATACTTATGAAGATTACTGTTGCAATTTAAAATCACTAATTAGCCGATAACTGGACTGTAATCGTTAGCATTGAAACGTCTATTAATAGAATTCCACTCGGCTAATAATTATTGGCTTTGAACCGATTTGAAAATCTATAAAATGCAGTATTGTTGGAAAAATTAACTCAGTAGTGTTTTACATGTTACAGAAACTACAATGCCGATCGATTTTTATCAACTTCCCGGAAGTGCTCCGTGCCGCGGAGTTGCCTTGACGGCAGCTGCGCTTGGAGTCGAAATGAAGTTCAAAACCGTGGATCTAATGACCGGTGCCCACTTGAAACCGGAATTCGTAAAGGTCGAATATCCGCGAAATTGCAATCTTAATTAATTATTACAATGAAAACATTTATAAACAATATTTTTGGTTACAGATGAATCCTCAACATACCATACCAACTATTGATGACAATGGATTCTATTTGTGGGAAAGGTAAGACCCGGTCTCCGAAATGTTTTATAAAGTTAAATTAATGAATGCTTATGGATTATAATGATAACGTGATAATAAGGTGATGATATCTACTGAACTTTACCGCAATGTCAAAATACCGATAAGAATATTCCGAATTTTGGAATAGGACGTAAATAGACCTTACGTAAACTGTACAGCAGGAGCAGTGCTTATACTGATATAATATCTTTGGAATGTATGAACACATCATAATTTGGATAATCTGAGACAGTACATTTTACTACCAGTGACATATCACTCTACATATATTATACAACACCTTCGACTTTCCATTTTTTGATTTATTAATTTTGAAATCCATAAAATTAAAACTTTGTCTTGTAATTTAAAAAATCGAAATAGAAATAAAAATAGAAATTTTGTTACAAATTTTCTAGACAAAAAAATATTCTCTTTCTAAAGAGAATAAATAAAAAATTATATAAAGTTCTGACTGAATTGTAAAACTGCAGGAAGTATCAACCTACACTTACGAAAGCAATTTCATTGATTTTCAGTTAACAATGGGATAGAATTCCCATAGTTTAGCAATCGTTGATTATTGAGATACCGAGTTGAGACTTTCTCGATTCAAGTTGCGCCGTTAGAACGTGTCGTAACAACGATTGCGAAGGATGTAAATAGAAATCAGTATATTGTACGCTTGCTCTTTTCCTCGTAGCCGTGCCATTATTACATACTTGGCGGATCAGTATGGCAAAAACGATTCCCTCTACCCAAAGGATATAAAGAAACGTGCGAAAGTTAATCAACAACTATATTTCGACGCATGTACCCTATACAAAGCTTTGTCTGATTATTACGTGAGTATGAAATTTTCAAAAATGGTCATTTTCACAAATGGTTCATTTGTTTTCTAAGCAACATTAGATTCACTAAATTGAAATTAATTGTGACGTATTAGAATTGAATAGAAATAGTTACTATTTATTAATTATTAATATTTTATTGCAGTATCCTATGATATTTAATAAAGCACCCAAGGACCAAGCTAAATACGAAAGCATAGGCACTGCCCTTACGTTCCTGGAAAAAATGCTTGAAGGACAAAACTATGTGGCAGGAAATAATCTGACAGTTGCTGATTTGAGCATTGTATCAACTGTATCCACCTTGGAGGTAATACTTTTTATACATATACGAAACTAATTCAACTTCCATATTTTTACTTACAACGGTCTTTAATTGAAAAAGTATTCGGTGAATGTCTACAATTTGGGCCCCAACGAGAAATCAATTGAAAAGAAATAAATTCTATGTATTTTTGCCCCTCGAATCTAAAACTGTTGATTTTGGGGGTCGCTTGTATTTTTTAAGATACATCGTTAGGTTATCAGAAAAAATATAACTTACCACACGGCAAAAGCTTGACCAGCCAACAATAGTCTCCTTGAAAAGAATAACTTCAAAGTATGAATTTAAACGAAGTGTTAAAAGCGGTACGTGGTTAGCCAATTCTAATCTTGATATCACGACGATTGCCCGCTTTATTGGATATTTTCTCATGACGCATCCTCCGCGCTGTGCACTCTATGAACAGGAATTAGAACTGAGCAAGGAGACTATTGTTGACCGGTCAAGTTTTTGCTGTGAGGTAAGTTATATTTTTTCTGATAACCTAACGATGTATCTTAAAAAATACAAGCGACCCCCAAATTTTATCAACAGTTTGGGATTCAGGGGGCAAAAATATATAGAATTTATCTCTTTTCAATTGATTTCTCGTTGGGGCTCTAATTGTAGACATTTACCGAATATTCGAACTAATAGGATTACTACTACATGGAATTCCTACGCAATTTGAATTGGAAAATAAACTAACCTTATTCTGAGTACTTACAATTGTACTTCGCAGTAGTGTACAGTTTTCAAGGAGAATGACAATGGTGGGGAGAAGGCCCCACATACAGGATTTCGACTACGGGTTGGCATCCTTTGAAGGGATGGTAACCAAGATGATTGTAAACCACTTTTTCCTTTACCACAATACTCATTAAAGCTTAGTTTTTAAATTATTAATGAAAAACATTGACTAAACAGAACACGTGCAGAGCGCATGCTCAATCGCGAAAGAGTTGGCTACGAGAACCACACTCGACGAAGGTCGCGAACAAACTACTCAGCACGTCGCGTCGGTTCGTACCCTACACTGCTACGGCCGAGCATGCGCACTGTGCGCGCTTTAATTACTCCATGTTTTTCATTAATAATTCAAAAACTAAGCCTTATTGAGCATTTTGGTAAAGGAAAAACTTGTTCAGAATCACCCCAGTCACCACCCCATCAAAGGGTGCCCTCATTACTTATATATTAAATTTTATGAAATGTCACAATTTAAAATTATATTAATTTTTTTTTTTTGAAATCTCTTTTATATTGATATCGTCAAAATTAAGGTTTTGAGAACTTCTGCTTCTCCTCTAATGCCATTTAGGATGACAGCAATGCACATTCAATTAGTTGTTAGCATTCTTATCTTATGACTTTTGATAAAACCTTAATGCTTTCCTTTGTTTATCGAAGTATTTTCCAGGCATATCTCGGTAATTTACCGTCGACCTACATTTAGAAAGATATTACAACATAAAATAGAATAACAAACAATAAAAATTAAAATGCTTCGACAGCAAAACACCTAACAATTTAAAATTTAAAGCAACAAGACTTACAATATATTAGTTTTTCAATTCAATTTAGAATTTCCAATTAATTTATCCTAATGTTCTCAGTCTCCATTACATTCACGTAATATACGTAAAACGTAACTAGAGTGGTCGTGTAATTTCACCGTAACAAATTAAACAATACATTTCTATTTGACTTAACACATTGTTCCCCATATAACCCACTGGTGGGACTTGAATTTCTAGCACGAACCAACATTCAGAATTATTCGCGATAGTAGTCCACGAACGACCAACTGCTAGATTATGAATTCAAAAATATCAATATATTATTCATAAATGTTAAACCAAGAATAGCAAATATTAGAAAGAATGCATTGGAAATGTGAAAAGTATAAAATACTGATACATAAAAATTTAGGAATTGGAACTTCTATCAAGTATCAAAAATAAATTATTTTTGCACAGGTTTTGGGGTACGACCTCAGCAAGTTCAAGAATGTTAGCAAGTGGTTGGCGAAGATGAAGTCAGAAGCACCAAAATATGAAGAATTCAACCACAAGGGTGTACTAGCATTCAAAGCACTCGCAGATAGCATGTTGAAGAAATGAGAAGCTAAATGATGCATTTATTATAAATTAAACAATATATATTGTACCATTAATTTGATATTCGATTTCGTTTTACATAAAGAATAATTTTAAAATAAAGTGAAATGATAAATAGAAGAATTTGTAGAAACATTTTCTATTTGATAATAATTTCAATTTTATTTGCTAGTCTGGAAAATCTAAAAATATTTTATATCTAGCTGTTTGCAAAGGAAGTTTGTCGACCTCTGTGACGTCCAAAGAGACACCATTGAACCAACACCTAAATTCCCCGTGATTGCGTTACGCAACCACCTGAGACACCATAAATCTCTCTTGTAACGGAAGGTTCTTCGTTTTATGATAAATGAGAACCGACCGAGACAGAAATCCAGGTGCAACGGCCTCACGTGTACCTGGCCGACGATTATTAATGCGATACACAATCGCGTAAGCGTAGAATGAAAGCGACCTACTCGATTAGAACTTTAAATACACAACGAAGCTTGTCGTGCGTTTATTCATTTCGCGTACACTTTGATGCACATTTCTTCAACGACGGCTCTATCGCTCATCGTGGCTCACGCGACCGATATGAACAACCTCCACCATTAACCCGTAGTGCACTTTGCCAAATTCGCGCTTCCTGTGACAGCGTGGAAAGCTGTCGAAAGGATGCATTATAGAAATTACCGCCAGACGTGGAATAACATTTAACAATCCACATATAATCTTCTTTTATCGTTTCTAAACATTTTTTCTTCATTGCAGTGAAGAAAGAAATATTGAATACTAATTTATGTGAACTAAGTATTGGTATATTTAATTTAAAATAAATATACTTTGCAAAATTTTGTGTTTTTGGTAGAAAATTATAATGCCAAAAATTCATAGCTCGTTACTTTTTTTGCAAATATCTTGATTCGAGCTTCTATCATTAAATTGTTTTCTTTTTTTTTAATATAAAATTTTGAAAGTATAATTGATTTTTAGTCACAGAAACAGTAATTTCTTCTTTATCGATTTCACTATATATTACAGCTTCTACTACAGGTATTTGGCTAGCTTTTTCCAGCTATTCTATAGACGTATCGAGTGAATCGTCACGCAGACCACGTTCAGTTCTCCCTAACAAACGGTACGGTGCATATTTGCATTTTTTTGCTCTCTCGTGAGGAATTGTAATCGTAAGTGATCAATTTAATGGCTGTTGCTATACCCGTGTTATTATGGAGAGTGATCATTAGGTGATAAATAGATAAAGTTCTCGGTCCATTAACCTATTTTACTGTCTTTGAAAAATTAGAAAATATATAAATTGAAAATTTTTCAATCTTTCTCGCGAAATAAGAAATATTGTTTCGTAAATTATTTTCAGTGGATACAGTTTCAATTCGAGAAGAATGAAATTCGTTCTTCTTCCTTGTTTCCTTTCTAACGGTGTATTGTCAATGAATTTTTAACAAGACAGTAGACCCTTCGTTTCATGTTGAGAACGAAGAATCTGACGTTGTTCTCCTGTTTCTTTAAGCCCTTTTAAGGGATGGATTTGACTTGTCGGTGAAAATGGAATGTTTCGGTAGTAAATAAAACGGAACCGTGCGGATAGCTATTGGAATCGTTCAACAGTTATAAAGGGAACGTGCTACGATATGCAATAAATGCGGAGGAAAATACACACACTGGTTTTGTGACTTCATGAATATTGATTCAGTCAGCAGTATTGATTCCATGTAAAATTGTTACGAACGAAAGTAGGACTGTTCAACGAGCGATGTTTCATGATATATTTGAATTCTTTTGAAGTACTGTCTCAAAGTTTTAGGAACATTACTTTTCTGGTAAAATAGTGTTGAATATGAGAGATATGAAAGAATTTTTATGTACACACTTTCGCGGAAAATGAAGTCAAATATATGGACTTTGAATTCAATTTCAATTGAAGAATTTAATTGCTCCAATTTCTATAGAAAAAATATTGGTAACACTATTAGAAAGTCCATAGTTAGAATCCATAGCTAAGAAAAATATTTACAATTTTTACATGAATTTATTAAAAAATCCTACTATAAAAATTTAAATTTATAATTTTAGTTGATTGACCACTATGTCGGTGGATTTATATTATGCACCAATGAGTTCACCATGTAGGGCAGTTCTATTAACAGCTGAGGCTATTGGATTTCCCTTGAACTTGAAAAAGCTTAATTTGTTTGCTGGTGAACATCAAACGCCAGAATATGAAGAGGTAAGCAGTCTAAAAGTGACTTACGTTTTCCGTTCCTTGGAAGTTTTGACAGAACTCATTTGTTCTCTCGAATTTGATTTGAACCAGAAATGTTGTTTGAAGGAACAATAATTATAAACCGGTATAAGCATGGACTACCTAAGTTATGTGGGTTAAGTAAACCTTAAGAAAAACCTCCATGATTAATCAACATCAAAGCTGCGTTCGCTCAGTTCTATTTAATCCGACAGCCGTTTTGCTTAATGGATTCATTCGTTTCGATACAAAACTGCTAGTACGATTTATGAGAACCAATTGTACGTAAAATGTATAATATTTTCTTCTTTTCTTTACAGTTGAATCCACAGAAAACGGTGCCGTTTATTTTGGATGGCGATTATAAGCTGACCGAAAGGTTCAAAATTGATAAATATGAATTTTAAACGTTTTCAAAGGATTCTATTAAAAAGAGGACTATAGATTTATTTGATTTTGTGTTTCATTGTTTGCAGTCGAGCTATTATGTCATATCTGGTCGATCAATATGGTAAAAATGATAGACTAAATCCCCACACACCTAATGAACGAGCTTTGGTCAATCAAAGACTACATTTTGATATTGGAACTCTGTACAAAGCTGCAAAGTATTGTTATGTTAGTATCCAAAATTAAGAAAGTTTTTCCATGTTCTGTTATACCACATTAGTCCTTATTTTTGCAATTTGGAAATATTAATTGCAGCAAGCTCCAATATATTCCGAAAAATTATGTTAAGTCTATTAGCGTTCGAAGATTTTTTGCTACTATAATCAAAATTTTTCTACTGATAAATACTGTGAACTATCAATGACCTATTTGTCATAGAGTATATTGGAAAACCGGAAAAATTCCTAGATTATCATATTGATTAAATTTGTTACAGTACCCAGTTGTCTTCAGAAAAATGGATTACGATCCAGAACAATATAAAGAATTGCAAAATGCATTCGAGATCCTAGATAAGTTATTAGAAGGAAACGATTATGCAACAGGACGTAATATGACCATCGCTGATCTTGCTTTAGTTGCAACTGTATCCACAGTAGAGGTATCTATCTAGAAAATAGATTAGAAAAATGAAAAATTACTTAACTTAGATAGTTGATAAATTTTTGGATCGTAGACTTTCGATTTTGAAGTTGGAAACTATCCAAACGTTGCCAAATGGTTGGAGAGGACCAAGTCGTCGGCGCCAGGATATCGAAAAGCCAATGGCGAAGGTCTGAAGTTGATGAGGATGAAGTTTGAAGACCTGAAAAAGAAATAATTTGTTAGAATAAAATTACAAGCTGTGTCATAGTAAATTAATATTTATCTAATTTAAAAAATTTAACGATGTCCCTTTCGATTACTTCCTTATTTTGAATCACCCAGTATTGAAATGTACAGAAGACTCTACTTGTTAGAAATTCAAGATGTAGTAGACATCTAGTGGAGTATAAGAACTTGAAGAGAAACACGTTGCTCGATTTATGATACCAGGGGCGCCACACCGGAATTCCATCCCTTCTTGTCACATCCTACTATACCAACCCCTGTTGGCATTCTATCACAGGGCTCTTATTGGTAGTACCAGGAATTACCGTTACAAATGTTTATTATTTTAAAAAGTGGAACTTTCATGCAAAAATAAATAAATATAAATAATTTTTAAATCACCCTATTCCTAAAATTAATTTTGTAAAATCATTTATCACACTTCCCTTCTTCTGTATAATTCCAAGAAATATTAACTGTTTGCTGTTTGCTTTTTATTATAATAAAATTGTGTTTGTAGTATATGATATCTTTTATATGCATTTAATAAAGATTAACAATTATGAAATTATGTATCTGTTGCATCGATTGAACCTTGTTTCAATAAAGTGAAATACGACATCGCTGTGCTCATGATCTGTGAAAAAGGAACGAGTAATTAAATTTTCATACTATCGTTCAACAGCTACGTTAATTGATTGTTATTACCCTAGTGTATGTTTCGAGCGATACAGCGAAAAATTGACAAGCAGTCACTTGACAGGCTTTTCTCGATCTCATGATGACAATTTGCAAATCTTTCCGTATAATTTTCCCAAACTTGTCCATTGGCAAGTATATCCATGGTGCTTCGTACGCTGCTACAGCAACCCTTAAACTTTCTCGTGTCATGGTGTCACAACTGTAAGTGAACATCCACAACTGACACATATTTGCCGATAAGAAGAATATTATAGAAATGCGCATTGGAATATTTAAATCCACCTGCAGAATATAATATTACAGGTGTATAATAAATAATTTTCTCAGCAAGGGTGAATTTCATAGTGAAAGCAACACTTTTTCGTATCCCTTAAACATTTAAAAAAGACATACACTCATTTAATCATTAAATTTTAAAACACTCAATTTTTTAAATAAGGCTTTATAATTATAAACCAAAATATTGAACTCACGATTGAGATATCAAATAAAAATTTAAGCAAAAATATTTGGAAAAAGTGGTACTTGTAATATTTAACATCTATACTGACCAAAAATAATTGATACCCTGCCAAACACACCAGCATGCTAAAAGTTAACACTTGCAAGAGCATAATCACTCTGAACACTTCATCCACTATTTTACAGAATTCGATGAGAATTTGATGCTGTCGAATGCATTCCCTAAATGCGGCTACACATACGTCCGATAAATATAACACATCCTTATTCGAATTTACATTATCTTCTTGCAGGCTTTTCACTTTGTGAATATTTGTCATTCTGTACTGCAATATACGAAATTGTCCAGCTGCATGCAGACACATGATAGAAAAGATATTGTCGAAACAGAGATAACTTACTCCAGATTGGTACAAACTCAATGCCTATGAGAAGATAAAGTAAAATTAATCTTATAACGAATTCTCATCGCAGTATATTTTCTATGAAACGGGAGTTCTTTTCGTTTACTAAGATTTCAAATGACTCGGAAGCTATCTCTAACACACGATACTTTGACATTACTTTGGAAATTAGAGTACTAGTGTTTTAGTTTCAAAGTAACTCCTGTTAGAGAATTTTAATTAACTTTGACCCCTGTGGAAGCAACCGGATATCCGGGCACCCATTGAAGCTTTAATATTTAAAACTTCTTTTTAAATGTGAATCGGCACGAGTGAGATTAAAAGAATTATCGCAAATTTTCATAAGAAAATAAAGAGACTATTATTAAAAATAGGCAATACCTGTATGATGTACGTTATTTCAAAATATGGCGTCTTGGACAATGGTAAATCGAGCCACATAGGAAAAATAAGCGCCCTATCTGATTCATTCTTTCCAACATTTGCTAAAATAAAATTGTATACAAGTTATTTCGTTGGAAGTTGAAGATCTGATTGTAAGAATTAAAAAATTGCGTCCTCACATATAGCTGGCCTGATACAATAACTGACAACCGTAAATTGTGAGAAGAATGAAAACGTACAGACGAGGTAAGTGCACATTTTCTTAACGCTAGCGACGATTCGCTTCTCATAGAAATCATAGTTCGAATGCCAGAAATTCTTTTGCATAAATCGGATCAATTGAAGAAACTTTTTCTTTTGAATGAACACTAAAAACAACTTGGAAAAATTCATGACTAAGCCCACGGCATTGCATGCGATAAAAGTGCTGATCTGCAATACATGTTACGACTTCTTCGTATAATAAATAATATTAATACAGTACACAATGTTTTCAAAAATCAAAAATTACTGAAAATTTGTATAAAATGATTAAAGAAAAATTTCAAATCACTTACGGTAAAATCAGCCCAACAAAAATAAAGACCTCTGATCTGAATTCCGAGACAAAATAGGACCGTGAAGGCGGTATAAATCACCGCAACACTCCTGAAACATTCCCTCACGCGATTCACTGCAAACCAGAAGCCAGTGATCTTCAGATAAAAAGTTGTCAAGCCGATAGAAACGTCTGTGGTGTATTTCAGTCTCATGATGAGGAGTACGAACGAGTACACTAGTTACAGACTTATATATGTACTTACATATGTACCGTATCTTCAATTATCGAACGTAATCGATATGTTATTGCATGTCTTTCATCAGGTAATTAACGTTCATTCGTACAACTTATACTTGGTACCGGTACATAATGTATTAAAAAAGAATAAAAGGAAAAGATACGTGGCATTGTGCTACACTGGTGACAGACTACTTTGTGAGGAATGTTTTATGCATGATTCGGATTGCTAGATTACTGAAGTCTCCATGTACTAAATAGTAGCCACGAGTTGGATGTATCTTTAGAGTAGAAATTTTGAATTGGAAAAATGATTGAGATATTTTTTATGCTAATGAAAGAGGAATATGATTTTTCGAAGTTATGTGTTTTGTTGAAGTAACCGGGTGAAGTAGAACTACCAGGGTTTGTAGCACTTTAGGTTTCTTACAGTGCACACGGTCTTCTAACACCTTCGCTGCTAGGTTAAACGAGAGCACTAAAATATTACCAATAATATAAAATAGCAACTTGAAGAATTGTATTAAAGGATTAATGTCTAATATCTTGAGTAACTCGTTTTATCTTGTGTCTGACTATATACGGACATTTCTACTGTGGCAGTCAACATCAGTGGTTTATTCAACTTACAGTTCAATGGTTTGTATTATATTTCCAATAACCATATTATTATATAAATGTGGTGCATATAAGGAGAAGAGATAATCAAAATCGTAAGTACCCGTGACATCCATGTATGCTAGACATCAGTGTGCTACAAAAACATTACCATTTTCTTTCTAATATTATAGTATTATAATATTATATATTTATCAGATAGTAATTATCACAGAATTATGCATCGTTCATTGTACTTTGTCTCAATAACGTAAAGTACGACATCGATGTGGTGATTATCTGTAATACACAAAGCGAAGAAGTACTTCCTAAAATATTTAATTAGTAGGGTAGATAAACACATATCATTGTTAAATTTTCTAAGGCAATCTAGGAATCTAAAGTAAAATGTAAAGTTACATAAAATGAAAGGGTATAAGCAACATCGGTTTACGTAGAATTAATTCTTAATTAATTTCCAAAATAATTACCTTGGTGTATGTTTCAAGGGATATAGGAAAGAATCGAAAGGCAGTGACATGACAGGCTCGTGACGACATCATGATGACAAGCTGCAGATCTTTTCGTAACATTTTTCCGAACTTATCCATGGACACGTCTGTCCATGGTGATGCATACACTGCTAGAGTAACACCGACACTTTCTTGGGTGATAGTAGCGCAACTGTATGTGAACATCCATAATTGCAACATATTCGACACTAACAAAGATGAAAACAAAATGCGCATTGAAAGATTCAAAGTCACCTGTAAAACATGATATTATTACTTACAAAGTTCTACAAAAAATTGTAATTAGATCTGTATTTCTAAGACAGATAAAGAAAAACTCTTAACAGGTTTTTGGGATATATACTAACCAAAAATAATTGATATCCAACCAAACACACCAATATGCTAAATATTAACACTTGCAAAAGCATAATTACTCTGAACACTTCATCCATCAATTTGCAGAATTCAATGAGAGCCTGATGTTGTCGAATGCAATCTTTTAACGTTGCTAAGCATACATCCGACAAATATAACATATTCTGATTTGGATCTTTAATATCTTGATGAGCGTTCGTCGCTTTATGGATATTGGCCATTCTGTACTGTAATATACGAAATTGACCAGATACGTGTAGACACATGATGCAGAGGATATTATCGAAACAGAGGTAGCTCATAACAGATTGGAATAAAGTGAAAGTCTACGAACAGAGAAAATTAAATATTTGTAAATGGGATTCATTATGTACAATGCAAACAATTTTTATCTTTGTAATATTAAATTATCAGTACCTGTACGACGTACTCAATTTCAAAATACGGCGTGTCATTCCATGGCTCATCTAACCACATAGGAAAAATGAGCACCCTCTCTGATGCATTTCTTCCAATATTTACTAAAATAAAATTGCACACAATTTACTATTCGTTCGAACAAGTCTAATTAAGTGATATTTTAAAAATTAAGTACTTACTTATGGCTGGCTTCAGAATTAAACAAAGAAGCGAAACTTCGGAGAAAAATGAAAAGAAGCACACAAAGAAAATGCACTTCGTCTTCACATCGGTAAGGATTTGTTCCTCATCGATATTATAATTAGAATGCCAGAAATTCATCTGCATAAATCTGATCAATTTAAAAAATTTCTTTTTCTGAATGAGCACTAAAAATAATTTGAAGAGACTCATGAATAGGCCCACAATACTGCACGCGATAGAAGTACTGATCTGTAATCATAAATATTACTTGATTTGATGAAAAATATTCGAAATAATTCTGAATGTTTCACGCACAAAAGTGACAGAATATCACTTACGGTAGGATCTTCCCAACAAAAGTAAAGACCTCTGAACTGAAGCCATATGGTGAAGATGATCGAGACAAGGGAATAAATTACCACAGAATTTCTGAAACATCCCTCTGTACGATTAACTGCAAACCATATACCTGTAATCTTCAGACAGAAGATGGCTGAAGTAATAGAAACGTCAGTGGTGTGTTTCAACCCCATAATGAAAAATTTGAACGATCGAATGCACTCGTTTTAAACTTATATACGTGCACGTTGCACAAATTATAAAAATGCAACGAATGCAATCAATACAATATCGTATGTCTTTCATCTATACATCCTCAATTATACTTCGTTTGTACTTGCTCTCAATACTACTATGTAGGAAAAAAGGATGAAGGAACAAATTTCATGCCATTATGTTACATTTGTAATAATCATGCTGGAGGTAAGGTTCGTGATCGATGATTTATGCATGATCCAAGTTACGGTATTGCAGAATTCTCAATGTACTAAATAGAAGCCACATGCTGGATAGATCTTTGTAAAATAGAAGTTTAGTATTAAAAAATAATTGCGACGACTGTTATGCTAATGAAAGGGGAATACCGTTTTTTGAAACAAAGTGCTTTGCTGGTAGGGTGCTGTACTCGTTCTGCAGTAAAATGTGATAGTTCAAAGTAAAGCACTACTTCGAGGATTTGTTATTCTTCAGGTTTCTTAGAGCTATGTTGCATGCTGTGTTTGGACATATTCATTACCGTAATAGTTATCGGCGAGAACACCGGGAATTTAATTCATTTAAATAATTAAGAAATGGATACACCAGGATTCATCTCATCGTATGTCTGTTCATATATGAATATTTCTACGTATGATAATTGGAATGCACCTTATGAATGTACCGTATTTTATTCGTTTTGTTAGACATTGATATAGTATATAAATTGTTGCTTCTGTTGTCATATTAAAGTCATATTGCTCTTAAATGTAAGAGAATTGTATTTCTTTTACACGGTATTTTAGCACGTATTTATTCGTTGTTAATGTTTATAAAATTATGTATCTGCTGCATCGATTGTCCTTTGTTTCAATAACGTGAAATACGACATTGAGGTGCTCATTATCTGTAAGATAAAAAGTAAATTGAAATTAAATTGATGTCAGAAATTAATAGATATTGATAAACATATAAGGTGCATTCCTTAACAAATGAATTAATTGAATGTCATTACACTAGTATATGTTTCAATGGAAATGGGAAAGAATCGACATGCAGTCATATGACAGCCTCGTCTCGATCTCATGATGACGAGTTGCAAATCTTTTCTAATCATTTTTCCATATTTGTCTGTTGGCAGGTGCGTCCATGGTGCACCATACACCGCTACAGCAACATTTAAACTTTCACGGGTCATAGTATCGCAGCTGTATGTGAACATCCACAATTGACACATGTTCGCTGATAAGAAAGAAGTTAAAGTAACACGCATGGAAGGATTCAAATCCACCTGCAGAATATAGAATTAATACAGGTATAACAATGTTTCAACCATTTTTCTGTACAGAGAATAGTAAATTATTTGTTCAATAATAAAAATCAATTAAAGCATATATACAAGATGTAAAAAAGAAGTCAAATGAAGATATTTATATACTGACCAAAAATATTTGGTATCCAACCAAGCACACTAACATGCTAAACATTATCACTTGTCCGAGTACAATAACACTAAACACTTCTTCAAGTAACGCGCAGAATTCAATGAGAGCTTGATGTTGTCGAATGCAATTCCTAAATGCTATAAAACATTCGTCCGAGAAATATGATACATCCTTGCTAAAATTATTTTGATTATTATTTCTTACTATGTGGATATTTGTCATTTTATATTGTAATACACGAAACTGGCCAGCTGCATGCAGACACATAATGCAAAATATATTGTCGAAACAAAGGTATGCCACGTCAGATTGGTACAAGCTCAAGGCCTATAAATACACAAAATCAGATTATTAATTTATAATAAATTTGCCATTCGACTTTTTTTAATTAATCATAAAAAATCATATAATTATAATGAAAGTTTCATTCAGAAATTATGGATACTTTAATAGTTAAAGGAAAAAAAAACAAAAGCAATTTGCATTAATATTTGCTTTTTAAGTATACTAATAAAAAAATTTGTCACACCTGCAGCAAGTATGTTATTTCAAAGTATGGAGTCGTCGATAATGGCAGATCGAGCCACATTTGAAATATAAGCACCCTGTCTGATGCATTTCTTCCAATATTTACTAGAACCAAATCATAAAGAATTTATCTTTCATTAAAAATCAAGTTGAAAAGTGGAAAATGAATATTTACCTACAGCAGGTCTTATAGTATAACAAAACAATGTAAACTGAGAGAAAAATGAAAACACGCAGACGAAATATATGCACGTTCGCTTTGCACTGTCGAAGATCTGCTTCTCCTGGGGATCATAGTTCGAATGCCAGAAATTCTTCTGCATAAGCTCGATCAATTGAAAAAACTTTTCCTTCTGAACGAACAGTAAACCGAACTTGACCATATTTATGGCTAAACCCAAGGAATTGCATCCAATGTAAGTGCATATCTGTAATTACAACAAAAGCTGCAACATTCATTCTTAAATTCAAAGTATAAAATTTTAAAAATGAAAAAATTACGTGTCTCAGGATGTCGACGCTTAAAATTCTGTATAATTAAATAATTAATAAAGGAAAAGAGATAAAAAACTTTAAACCGAGAGCTAAAATTTAAAAATTAATTTACTCACGGTAAAATCACCCCAGCAGAAGTAAAGACCCCTCATCTGGATCCACAGACAAAAAAGTACCATCAAGATGGTATAAATCATCATGAAGCTTCTGATACATTCTTCTACGCGATTAAAAGCAAACCAGAAGCCGATCACCTTCAGATAGAAGATTGCCAAGCTAACGGCAACGTCTTTGGTGTATTTCAATCTCATAGTGGCAAGATCGAACGATCGACAGCGACCATTTGAGACTTGTACATATACCGTCGCGTCGCATTAATTATCAAAACGAAACGAATGGAATCGATACAACGTTTCGTGTCTTTCATCTACAAATGGTCAGTTAATGACCATTCCATTATTCGTGTATTATGTAGAAGAAAGGAAAAAGATGCGTGCCATTATGATACATATGCATATTGGTGATGACCATGCAGTTTGTAAGGTACGTGATCAATGGTTTATGCATGGGCTATACCGTAGAATTACGGAACCCTTGCTACACTAAATAGTAGCTACGAACCGGATACAATATTGTAGAGTGGAAATTTAGAGTTTAAAAAGTAGGGACACTGTTTCACATGATGATAGAAGAGGAATATGAACTTCCTGACCATATGGTGTTTCTGCTGTAGTCAGTCAACGGTGAAACATGGGGAAGTGAGGTGACCGGATGAATCATGATCAAGGTGTAAGTTTGACTTGAATTCTATGTATCTACAAAATTAATTGTATATTAGTATTAAAAAATTTTTCGAAGAAAAATGGAAAATGTGTTTCTGGAGTGCTGCAAGGGAATTATACATAATTATTAAACGTCATTAACAGTTTATATTCCATGCCAATTATACATATAGTATTTTATTCATTTACAAGCAATTATCGGTTACGAAATTATGTATTTGCTGTATCCAATGTATTTTGTCTCAATATCGTGAAATAGGACATTGCGGTGCTCATTATCTGTAAGATACAAAGGAAAATTTAATCGATTAAAGATATATTGTATAATGAAATTAATTCAATTACCTTAGTAAATGTTTCAAGGGAAATAGGAAAAAATCGCCAAGCATTGATGTGACAGGCTCGTGATGACCTCATAATGACAAACTGCACATCTTTTCGTATCATTTTTCCAAATTTATCCATGGACAGATCCGTCCATGGGGATGCATACGCTGCTGGATTAACACTTACGCTTGCATGCGTCATGCTACTGCAACTGTATGTGAATATCCAAAGTTGACATATATTCGTCACTAACAAAGATGCGAAAGAAATGCGCATTGGAAGATTCAACGTCTCCTGTAGGGTATAACATTATTATGGTGCACCTTGTTTCAAGAAAAAACTTCTAATCAAATTTATTTAAATGAAACCATAAAAGGTTTTCAGGATGTATACTAACCAAAAATGTTTGATATCCAGTCAAACACATTAACATGCTAAAAATTAACACTTGCATAAGCATAATCTCTCTGAACACTTCATCGACCAATTTGCAGAAATCAATGAGGGCTTGATGTTGCCGAATGCAATCTCTAAACGCGCCTAAACAAATCTCCGATAAATACAACACGTTTTTATTTACATTTTTACTATCTTCAGGTGTATTTTGCACTTCGTGAATATTGGTCATCCTGTACTGTAATATGCGAAATTGACCAGCTGCGTGCAGACACATGATGCAGAAGATATTGTCGAAACAAAGGAAACTAATGCCAGCCTGGAATGAGCTGAAAGCCTATGGACACACAGTATCAGATATTTCAAAAACAATTTAATGAAGCTTTAAAATTAATTTTGCGTACAGAACAAATTCTTTTTGTGTCGAGATATTTTTAATTTAATTACAACGGATTAAATAATCATTGATTTGATTTACTATAGTTGGAGTACTCGTTCACTACTATAGTTAACAATGATGCTGCATCAACATTTAGATTTCAAAGACTACTTTTAGAAAAATTACCACTACCTGTATCACATACTCTATTTCAAAGTACGGCGTCTCATTCCATGATTCATCTAACCACATGGGAAAAATAAGCGTCCTATCTGATGCATTCTTTCCAATATTAACTGAAATATAATTGTACATAATTTGCTCATTAAACGTCGGATATCCTGTTCGTAACATGTGTTTCAGAATATAGTTTCAATTTTGTCCAAATAAAGAAAAATGATACCCATGTAAACTATTTTAAAACTTACGTAAATAAAATTGTAATTTTTCTGAAATTTACAATGTTAGAATTGAATACTCACGTACAGCAGGTCTGAAAATGTAACAGACAACCGTAAATTGCGTTAAGGATGAAAACGTACAAATAAAGTAAATGCAGATTTTCTTCACATTAGCGAGAAGTTGTTCCTCGTAAATACCATAATTCGAATGCCAAAAATTCGTCTGCATAAACTCGATCAATTGAAGAAACTTCCTTTTCTGAATAAACACTGAACAAAACTTGAGGAAGCATAGGGCTAAGCCCACTATATTACACACGAACGAAGTGCTTATCTAGAATAAGAAAAACACAAAACAGATGTAAGAAAATTGGAAATATTATTATGAAACCCAAAAACAACATTTTATATCACTTACAGTAGGATCATCCCAACAAACGTAAAGACCTCTGAACTGAAACGCTGCAACCAACATCAGTGAGATTATGGAATAAATCACCATAAAATTTCTGAAATATTTCTCTGCACGGTTAACTGCGAACCATACACCCATCAGCTTTAAATAGAAGATAGCTGAAATAATCGAAATATCTGTTGACTGTTTCAACCACATGATGAGGAAATCGAACGATCGAATATACTTGTTTCAAACTTATATATGTACATACCCTACCAATTATAAAAACGCAACGAATGGAATCGATACAAGGGAGCATGTCTATAATCTATAAATCCTCAATAAATCTTCGTTTGTACTTGCTGCTGCTACTATTCTGTAGGAAAAAAGGATAAAGGGACGAGTTGCATGTCATTATTTATGCATAGTCGAAGCTACGCTATTAGAGAATTTTCGATGTACTAAATAGTAGCTACATGCTGGGTAGATGACTGTAGGGGAGGGATTTAGTATTGAAAGAATGTCTGAAGCGATCATGTCAATGGGGTGGAATATGATTTTTTTGGAACAAAGTGTTTTTTTAATGGGGTGTTGTGCTTGTTCTACAGTAGAATATGATTGTTTGAAGTAACTGGATGGATTTTTAGTATCCAATTATCTAATGGTGCAGGGAAGGGATGATAATCAAAAACGTAGTAAGTACCTGTAACACCCACGTGTGTTTGAAAATTATATAGATACTTAAATATTTTTTGGGTATACCGTATTTTATTCATTTTGCTAGACATAAGTGAGCTATACAAACATTAGCATTTCCCGTCTAATATTATAATTAGATCTTACTGCTTCTTTACACGATATCTTTGCATCTATTTAACAAGTACCTACTAATAAATACAGAATTATGTATCCATACTTTGTCTCAATATCGTTAAATACGACATCGAGGTACTGATTATCTGTAAGATGTAAGACAAAAACATTGATTTAATTCTTGGAATATATAATTAAACACCACGGTTCGAAAAACATTTTGTGTTGTCCAAGTTTCTAAGAAAATAAAAGATAAGAGATGTACAATTAGAACAATTTAATTACCTTGGTATATGTTTCAAGGGAAATAGGAAAAAATCGCCAAGCATTGATGTGACAGGCTTGTGACGACCTCATAATGACAAATTGCACATCTTTTCGTATCATTTTCCCATATTTATCCATAGACAGATGTATCCATGGGGATGCATACACAGCTGCAGTAACGCTTATACTTTCATTTGACATCGTATTGCAACTGTATGTGAATACCCACAATTGACACATACCTGTCATTAAAAGAGATACGAAAGAAACGCGTACTGAAAGATTCAAGCCCTCCTGTGGAATATAACATTACTGTAACCGAATTCTACAGCAAATTGCAGTTGGATGCGTGCGTTTCAAAATACAAGACGAAACCCTTAATTAACCCTTGAACAGCGGAGCCTGGATTAATCGTGACTCAAACTTACTTAATATGAAGTAGAAAGATAAATTAATATTCGGACGATCTCCATGGTCCGCCGTTTAAAGATTAAATTATTTTAATGAAACTGTAAGGGATTCTCAGGATGTATACTAACCAAGAGTAATTGATATCCAGTTAAACACACTAAGATGCTAAATATAAACACTTGCAGAAGCATAATGATTCTGAACACTTCATCCACTACTTGGCAGAATGCAAGGAGGTTTTGATGTTGCCGAATACAATCTCTAAAAGCGGCTGAACAAACATCCGACAAACACAGCACACTTCTATTTGCATTTTTACTATCTTGAAGTGTTTCTTTTACTTTGTGAATATTTATTATTCTGTATTGCAAGATGCGAAATTGACCGGCCGCGTGCAGACACATTATACAAAAGATATTGTCGAAACAAAGGTAACTGACGCAGCCTTGGAACGTAATCAAAATCTGTGAACAGACAAAATTAAATATTTTGTAAAGAATGCTAATATAACTGCAATTAGAAAATTAGTTTAGCATGGAGATTAAATTTATCACAATAAAATTTATACGAAGCGATAATTCCTGATGAAAGGCAATGTCTATTAACTGTGCAAAGATTTCAGATGCCTTGGGACCAACAGTTGCTTATTAAATAACATCCTTCAAGAAACTGCTACTACCTGTATCACGTACTCTATTTCATAATACGGCGTCTTATTCCATGATTCATCTAACCACATGGGAAAAATAAGCATCCTCTCTGATACATCTTTCCCAATATTTACTAAAACAAAATTATACACAATTTACTTGTCATTATTTCAATTTCCTACTAAAAAACGATTGTTAATTTTTCGCAAATTTTTAATGTCATAATTAGTAAATTTTAATTGAATGATGTTCGAGAAATTAGGTACTTACTTATAGCAGGTTTCAAGACGTAACAGACAAGCGTTAATTGAGAGAAAAATGTAAAGAAGCAGACGAAATAAATGCACATTTTTCTCACATTAGCGAGGATTTCTTCCTCGTTGATGTCATAACCGGAGTGCCAAAAATTCGTCTGCATAAACTCGATCAATTGAAGAAACTTCCTTCTCTGAATGAACACTAAACAAAACTTGAAGAGGCATAGGGTCAGAGCCACAGCTTGGCATGCGAAAGAAGTAATTAACTATAATCAGGAAAACACGGAGAACCATTTTTTTACCATAAATCTTGGATACTATCTCAAAACTCGAAAACAAAATTGTATATTACTTACAGTAGTATCCTCCCAACAAAAGTAAATACCTCTGAACTGAAGCGATATAATGATGACGATTGAGATGAAGGAACATATCGCCATAGAATTTCTGAAACATTTCTCCATGCGATTAACTGCAAACCAGATACCCATCACCTTCAAATAAAAGATAGCTGAATTAATAGAAATATCTGTGATGTGTTTCGACTCCATGATAAGAAATTCAAACGATCCAATGTCGTTTGTCTTATATATGCACACATCCTACTAATTATAAGAATATAACAAACGGAATCACTACATTGTTACATGCCTTTGATGTACAAATCTTCAGTAAACCTTTCTATGTATAGGTAATACTTGATGCTGCTGCTATTCTGTAGGGAAAAAAGGATGAAGGGAGGAGTTGCGTGCTACTATGTTACATTCATAATAATCATGCTGTTTGCGAGGTTCCTGATCGATGCTTTATGTATGATTCAGGCTACGGTATTAGAGAATTTTCAATGCACTAAATAGTGGCTACGTGCTGGATGGAACTTTGTAGGGTAGAGAGTTAGTATTGAAGAAATGATTGAAACGATCATGTTGATGAGAGGGGAATATGATTTTTAGTTGCAAAGTATTTTGCTGATGGAGCGCTGTGATTGTTCTACGATGACATGTAGTGATTTAAAGTGATTAGATGAATTATGAATACGATACGTCGGTATATCAATGTTAATGCAAGCTTGATTTGAATTTTCTAATAGAAAATTTTCCAAATTTTACCGAAAACTTCGAAAAAATGCCATGACATGAAACGACGATTAAATACCAAACAATTTGATTTTGAAGAAATATAACTATTTTTCTTTCGTAGTACCGTTTTTATCATGCAACAGATACGAACAATTCATTTACATTCTGTTCAACAACCATGCACTGTTTTCTGTGCAGAGCATGCAGAATATTACAATATTATTGTACAAATACTACGAACTAATAGCATCCTGGGTTTGTTGTAACAGTGTAAAGTAAGATGCAGCTGTAGTTAAAACCTGCAACAAAGGAACGCGAGTATTTGTTATTTTCCATATTGTAATGCAGCAAAGCGTTTCTATTACCTTCGTGTAGGTTTCCAAAGACACCATGAAGAATCCACAACCTGTGAGGCAGCAAGGTACATTAGACCTCATGATGACCATTACCAAATCTTTCTTTATCTTCTGTCCATTTTCACTTATGGGTAAAAGAAGCCACGGTCCAAAATATGCGGCCGGGGCTAATTTCATACTTTCTCGAATGATGCGGTCACAACTGTACGAGAACATCAGTAATTGACAGGTAGTCGCCATGAAGTGGAAGAAAAAGATAAGTCGTCTGAGTGGCAGATCTGCCTGTAGAATAGCTGAATAAATGGATTGCAAATTATATAAAGTTGGAATTTAGATGCAGAAATTTAACACCAATCATCTTGAAAATTACCGATTTATAGGAAAATTAATAATCTGTCAAAGTATAAAAACTCATTAACAATAAAAGAAAATATTATCGATAAATGTAATAGAATTTAAAGCAACTGGATTGCAATTTTTGTACAATTTTGTTGATAATATGATTGTTCCAGGTGTATACCAACCAGAAGCATTTGATACCCATCAAGACAAATTAACAAACTGAATGCCATGACTTGTACGAGTAGAATCAGACTGAATACTTCCTCAAGCTGATCGCAAAACGCGATGAGTGTTTGGTGCTGTCGAATACATCCTTTAAAGGTACCATAAGAATCGTTTAAAACTTTCGAGCAATTATTCTCCGAATTATTTTCATGGGTTACAATATATTTGCTCGATAATCTATATTGCAATATTTTAAACTGTCCAGCCAGATGTAGGCTCAGGATGCATAATATATTGTCGAAACAAAAATATGCCAACCCAATGTGATACACGCATAAAGCCTATAAAAATACATATTCTGAAAACTAAATTATCGAAATAACATTAATGACAATAGGTACCTCGATAATGAAAAAGATTTCAAAATACGGTGTCATGGTTACTGGCAAATCAATCCACATACCGAACGGAAGTTCTCTCTCAGATTCGTTCTTTCCGATGTTTGCTGATATAAAAACGTAAATAATTCTTCGTAAAGTGTGTCGATTGCAATATGACTTACCAATAATTGGTGTACCGATGTAGGAGATAACAGTGATTTCGGTAAAGAAAATAAAGATACAAATGAAAAAAGTGCATTGGCGTTTGCAACTGGCCAACACCGATGCTTCGTATTCGTCATAATCAGCATGCAGAAAGTTTTTTTGCAGGTATGCAATTAGATAAAAGAATTTATTTCTGTGTACAAGTATAACGAGCATCTTAAACAGAGGCACTGTGAGTGATAAGAGGTTGCAGGTATCGAAAAGACAAGCCTACGAACAAAAGAAAGCAACATATATTTTTGAATGCGAATTACTAATTTTGTAAATTAATTATATAACTTGGTTACTAAACTGACCTCAAAATTTTCGCGGGTGTAGTACAAATCCGTAACCAGAATCCATATTCCGTAAAAGTTCGCGGAAATGCTATAAAGTAACGCGACGTTCCTTAGTACTTGTTCACTTCGATTGTTAACAAACCAAAATCCTATAAATTTCATAAAAAACGACGTGAAAGCGATGGAAACGTCGTCGTCTGGTAAAATAGTCATACCGAGCTTCTAATCACTAAGTGATAACGTTTCGATGTCAAAGCTTTACAAGAAACTTCTGATCGATTTTTAAAGTGTATCAGTTGCTTTGATGTATTGGCATCTGTTTCCTTCTTACAATCGGTACAAAGTTATTTGATGAAACGAAAAAGAAAAGGGGATGAATCACGAAGCTATCGATTTTATTTGAATCGATGAATTATGCATGATCTTAAGATTGAGACTCTATGTGAAAGTTAACAACGATCAACAGCTGCGCTGCTACTTTGCATGGGAGATATTTAGTCTGTTGAATGAACAATGAAAGTTCGCTGTAATTTGAACGGGAAATAGTGAAGAAATGGAGACTGATTCGAGGGGATCTAGTGGTTTCCGGACGTGCTGATTCCAGTGCTACCTAACGTGCCATAGGACATTTATAACAATATTACAATTATTACAAAATGTTATTAGTTCGTGAATTATTTGCGAAAGTGAGATTAACTTGTAACGTAGCAGAGGAAGACTCTTCAAGGTATCAAATTTTCTTTCAATAATATAATTGTGGCAGTGAGAATAGTGAAAATTTTCTTAATGGACGTTTTCATTTTGTTTGACAGCCCCGTTTTTACAATGACTTGTTGCACTAATAACTTTGGAGGAAGAAAGTACGTACTATTTTATGTGCAAAGCATGCACAAATTTACAAATATGCGATACTACGAACTATTAACATCCTCGCTTTGTTGCAACAGTGTAAAGTATGATGCTGCAGTGGTCAAAACCTGCAACGGACAAACAAGGAGATTCAACTTTATGCAGACGTATGCAACAAATTGGTAAGTATTTAGTAAAATTTCGAATCACTTTAATCAATTATACAAATCTAGTATCAGTACAGAATAATATTTGAAACTTAGCGATACAATATTCTTTATTATCAGTAACGTATAAAAGACAGAAACGTCGGGTCGTTGCGTTATAATTACAATACCTTAGTGTAGGTTTCCAATGACACCATGAAGAATTTGCAAGCTGTAAGACAGCATGGTGTATGAGATCTCATAATGACCATTACCAAATCTTTCCTCAATTTTTGTACATTTTCATTCATTGGTAAAAGAAGCCACGGTCCAGAGTATACTGCAGGAGCCAACTTTCGGCTTTCTTGAATGATACAGTCGCAACTGTACGTGAACATCAGTAATTGACACACGGTACCCATCAAATGGAAGAAGAAAATAATTTTTCTGTGAGGCACATCTGCCTGTAGAACAACTAAATTAATAGATCGTAAAGGTTTTAAAGTTGACAATTGAGTGCAATATACATATATACCCAGCTTTCGAATTAGTAAAAGAAAAACAAACATGCAAATGAATTTTATTTCTAATAAATTAATAAAAATGTGAAATTCTTAATAGAATGGTGTAGATTACTATTGAATTACGTGTAGTGAAATTATTTAAAAATTAAAAATATGTATATATACTAACCACAAGTATCTGATACCCATCAAGACAAATTAATAAACTAAATGTGATTACTTGTACAAGTACGATCAGATTAAATATTTCTTCAATTTGATCGCAATACGCGATGAGTATTTGATGCTGTCGAATATAGCTTTTAAAAGTAGCACAACAATCATTTATAAATTTCAAAGAATTCTTCTCTAATTTTAAGTTCGACTTCTCTTGGTGCTTTATAACACATTTGTTTGATACCCTGTACTGCAATATTTGAAACTGCCCAGCCAAGTGTATATTCATGATACATAAGAAATTATCGAAGCAAAAATAAGTCAATCCAATATGGTACACGCACAAAACCTATAGAAATATACCTTTTAAGACGAAGAAAGTTTTTATGCTTTTAAGTCAAAAAACATCAAAAGAAGAAAACTTTAATAACTATTTGAACAGAAATGTGATATCTTGGAATTGTTGTTAATTGTTGTATGTAAAGTATTACCTGTATCACGAAAGCGATTTCATAATATGGTGTTATGGATAATGGTAGATCCACCCACATATTGAACGGAAGTGTCCTATCAGATTCGTTCCTTCCGATATTCACTGAAATAAAAATGGGAAAAATTTTTTCTCTATCGGAACAAGTGTTCCACTTGCAATACGACTTACCAATAACTGGAGTGACAATGTAGGAGAAAACAGTCCCTTCGGTTAAGAAAATAAAGAAACAAATGAAGAAGGTGCATTTACGTTTGCAACTGGCCAACACCGATGTTTCGTATTTGTCATAATTTGCATGCAGAAAATTTCGCTCCAAATATGTGATTAAATGAAAGAATTTCTTTTTGTGCACAAGCAGAACGAGTATCTTAAACATTGGCACTGTCAGCGACAAAATGTTGCATGCATTATAAAGACAAGCCTACGGACAAAGAGGGAACATTACCCAGCATTAAATGTTTTTACTAATTATTTAAACTGTAAATTCATAATGACAACTTTACAGATTTTTCAATAATGTTCCGAACTATGTGTATTAAAAATTACTTGACACGTTTGGATGTGTAATGAAAATTAATGATGTTATTATTACATTCGCGAATTAAAATTAATTCAAATTATCATTATCCAATGTGATAATTATAAAAACCTAATAATTAACTACACAACACACAATATAATATATCACTGGGTGATACATCTTTCAAAAGCACAAATTTCCAAATATTTAACATACGAGTTGACAGTTTAAATGAATCATTCGTACTAGACTAAACTCACCCCAAAATCTTCCCGGGAGTGATAGAAATCCATAGTCTGAACCCACAAGGAGAAAAGAATCGCGAACATGGTATAAAACAATGTGACATCTCTGAGCCGTTGTTCACTGCGATTGGCAGCAAGCCAAAATCCTATGAGTTTCATAAAAAACGACGTGAAAGCGATGGAGACGTCGTCGACTCGTAAAATAGTCATACCGAGCTTCTAATCACTAGATGATAACGATCTAATATCAAAGTTCTGCTAGACACTGGGTACCAACTATTACAGCGTGCCCAGAACGATCAGTCTCTTTGATATATTGCCATCTGTGCTTTCTACTTATCCTTATTACAGTCTGTGCATAGTTATTCGAAACGACGAAAGAAAAGCGGAGTGAATAGAGAAATGATCGACTTCATTTGTGAAGTAATGGAAGGAATCGATGAGCTATGCATGATCCCGAGATGAGGCTAATGCTATACATGGGGGACATTTAGGTTGTTAAATGAACGATGAAAGTTCTCTATAATTTATTTAAACGTATAATGAACGTCTATAGTAAAGCAGTGGAAACTCTGCATGAAGAGAATTGATATGGTTTCGTCAAGTGTCGATTGATCCACAACCAATTTCACATATAGAACGCGCATTGTATTACAGTTACAAAGTGCTACGAGGAACTAGTATCTTGCATTCCTTTTACAAGTGTAAAGTACGATGCTGCTGTACTGAGAACCTGTAACAGACAAATGATGAACAATTAGTGCAATGCTACGAGATAAATTCATAGTTGTTAAAAAAGAATACACTGTTGATTAAGGACACTAATTGTTTGTGAATTAACAAGTAAATGGATAAATAACATTTAGAGAAAAGAAGGATAAAAACAGAAGAAATTTTTAATCCTTATGGAGTAAGTAAGTAAACTACTGAATATAAATAAACTGTAAATATAGTTAGTATATACGTAATTTGAAATAAGAATAATCCAAAAGCTACTCACTTTGAATGGTTGATAAATAATAACCTTGTGCAATAAAATTGTAAGAATGTATTTTAATTACCCTGCTATAAGTCTCTAAAGACACAATGAAAAATCCATAGGCTGTTAGACAGCAAGGGGTATTGGATCTCATGATGACCATTACCAAATCTCTTCTTAGATTTTGTACATTTTTATTGCTGGGTAAAAAGACCCATGGTCCAGAATACACAGCCAAGGCCAATTTCCTACTTTCTCGAATGACACTGTCACAACTGTACGTGAACATAAATAAGTGGCATATGATGCTCAGGAGGTGGAAGAAGAAGATGATTCGTCTGTCCGGTGCATTCGCCTATAAAATTACTATAATAAATAAATTGGTTGTAAAGGGTTTAATTACTGTTATTCTATACTAACCAGAAGTATTTGAAATCCATCCAAGCAAATGGACAAGCTGAACGATAACAGTTGCACGAATAAAAGAAGACTGAATACTTCTTCAAGTTGATCGCAATAGACGACAAGAGCTTGATGCTGGTGAATGTAATTTTTAAAGATGATGTAATAATCTTCTGTGAATTTTAACAAACTTTTGTCCGATACATCTTTGAGTTCATCCATATCCTTTATAACACTCGTGTTTGATATTCTGTATTGCAGTATCCGAAATTGTCCAGCCACGTGTAGGCTCATTATGCATAAAAAATTGTCGAAACAAATATGACCGAAGATGATGGGGTATAAAGTTGCAACCTATGAAAAATGAATGGAAACTTGTATCGAATTAACGATATTTGGTTTGGAACAGGTATATTACCTGAAAGAAGAAGATGATTTCAAAGTATGGTGTCATTGATAGTGGAAGATCAACTTCTATATAAAATGGCAATTCCCTATCAGATTCGTTCTTCCCAATATTCGCTGATATAAAAACAATAATAATTTATTTTTCTTCGTATCAAATGACATAGTTATAACAAGACTCACCAATAATTGGATTAACAACGAAGGAGACAACAGTCGCCACAATTAGAAAGATAAAAAAGCAGATAAATACTGTACATTTACGTTTGCAATCAGCCAACACCGATGCCTCGTAATTATTATAATTTACATACAGAAACTTTTGTTTCACGTACTCGATTAAATAAAATAATTTCTCTCGATGTGGAAGCAGAACGAATATCTTGAATAGGGACATTATTATGTTTAAGCCGTTGCTTATATGATAAAGGCAAGTCTATAAATAAAGAAAAAATATTATTTGACATTTATTTATAATTATTAACTATAGATATATGCATATGGTGTAAGAGTGTAGAAAAATTTCATTTGACATTAATTCATATGTTAATTATTTGAATAAAACAATTGTCATTCGAACATAATTATTGCTGAAAATATAATATAACTATTTAATTTAAAATATGTGAAGTGTCAAAAAAGAAAAATCATGACGACCAATCACAAAATTCAAATTGCGAAATTTTCACAAGCACCATTTAAAACAGCTCTAAATTTACATTACTTGTAAAGTTCATTAAGATTTTACATTTCAAAACCTATTTTCTTATTAAGAAGCTTACGAAAAGTTAGATGTCCCTACTGGAACAAACTTACCCCTAAATCTCCCCAAGATTGATGGATATTAAGAATCTGAATCGAAAGCAAGAAAATGAACGATAGCATCGTGTAACTTAAGGCGAGGATCCTCAAATATTCTTCCCGACGATTGGCAGTCTGCCAGAATCCCATGAGCATCATGCAAAACGACGTTGCACTGATGGAAATGTCATCATTGCCCAAGAAAGTCATACTGAATTTCTAATACGCTTCGATAACAAAGTCGTGCAAGAAATCTTATGCAGATTATAACAATGCATCCAAAATGATTAGTCGCTTTGAGATATAGCATTCACGGTTTCTACTTATTGTTAGACTTATTGGAGACTGTACGTAAGAAAGGGGTGAATAGAGAAACGTTCGACAAGTAATGTATGGAATCGATGAGTTATGCATGATTCCAAGATCACGAAACCCTTTGTAAACCTTAATAACCAGTGGCGTATAGGCACTGTGGAACTGCAGCACCTCCAATTCCACTTGATATTATCGATAACATTTAACATAATGAGTCCTTCTTTCTTTATACTTTCTTTATACATATAATCCTTAAGCTTAATGTCAGTAGCCATCCCTCAATTTATGAAAAAGATACAAAAATCTTTGTATGCGGTGGGGTGTTTGACTGTGTCCGCATGCGCACATAGGAAGCTGCACGAGCGGCTGCAAGGGTGAAAGACCTCCGTCGTTCCCGCAGTGTCGACAAGTGTCGACCCTGGCGTGCTGGTGGAGGATAGTTTTTTTTTTACCCCGCGTGTGTGGTGCTTAAAAACCGTGGACCATATTCTTGAATGTGATAAAGTATAGAATTAGTGATGTTCAAGTAGTAATAGGTTTATTAAATAATAGATATTAATATAAATGAGTTCAGAGAAATGTGTTATACCTCTCCACGTGATAAATAATAAAATGTTTGATTTTGTTGTTTTAGGATCTTATCAAGTTTCTCAATAAATTTTCTTTTTATATATGTTTGTTTCCTTTTACACAATTTTAAAACAAAGGCTACAAATTTTCTGGAGCAACACCTCCACTAATTTTAGCTACGAGTCGCCACTGTTAATAACGAACAGCAACTGTTCTGCTTATTATAACTTTAAGTATAATATAGAGACGGGGGATAAAATTCTGTCGTGAAGAAACGAAGATTTTGCATTAAGGAAAATGAATTCGTTAAAGAATATGTGAATTCGTGTTAGTGAAAAAAGTGAACATTGTACGAAACAAGTGCCGTGATAAGAGAAATTTTGGCTAATTAATACTGTAAATTGGATAATACAAACAAACAAAAGATTGAAAAAATATTATTTTAATTAGTGTTGTCTACTACGAGTATCATACTAATTATCATACAAGGTGGCAAATTGGAAGCTCGAAGTTTGAACTTTATAATGTTTTAATTCCTATGTAACTAACTTCGATATATAAATGTCTGATATTAATAACGATCTACTACTTGAACATCCGAAGAATTGATGTTTTTTATACATAATCTCCATTGTTTCTTAGTAATGTAAAATACGAGGCCGCAGTACTTAGAATCTGTAACAAAAGAATAAGTAATTTCAACATTTTAGTTAACTTTCAATGAACAGCAATATCATGTGTAAAAATTACATCAGTTGAAATTAGAAGCTTCTATACATATAAATCAAAGCGCAACAAATCAAAATGATTAATTTGAAGGGGTTTAGTGGAAGGGGAAGGCGGTGAGTCTCCCCGGACGCCCTTAGCACGGGTCGACGATTGCCAGGTAGCAGCGGGATTGGATCGGTACTCTTGCTTGCAGTCCATTGGCATGCAATTCGGATATTATGTATGTGTAGAAGATCTGAAAAGCGGGGTTATAGGCATCTGGGGCAGAGATCGTCTGTCGCCAGCCCCACTGGACCAGTCTGGCAGACTCTGGCAGACTTGTAAACCATATACCAATCACCTTCAAATAAAAGATAGCTGAATTAATAGAAATATCTGCGGTGTATTTCGACTCCATGATAAGAAATTCAAACGATCGGATGTCGTCTTATATGTATATGCACACGTCCCACCAATTATAAGAATATAATGAACGGAATCACTACATTGTTACATGCCTTTGATGTACAAATCTTCAGTAAACCTTTCTATGTATAGGTAATACTTGCTCCTGCTGCTATTCTGTAGGGAAAAAAGGATAAAGGGACGAGTTGCGTGCTACTACGTTACATTGGTAATAATCATGCTGTTTGCGAGGTTCCTGATCGATGATTTATGTATGATTCAGGCTACGGTATTAGAAAATTCTCAATGCACTAAATAGTGGCTACGTGCTGGATGGAACTTTGTAGGGTAAAGAGTTAGAATTGAAGAAATGATTGAAACGATCATGCTGATGTGAGGGAAATATGATTCTTAGTTGCAAAGTATTTTGCTGATGGAGCGCTGTGATTGTTCTACGATGATACGATTTAAAGTGATTAGATGAATTATGAATACGAAACGTCGGTGTATGAATATTAATGTAAGCTTGACTTGAATTTTCGAATAGAAAATTTTCAAAATTTTACCGAAAATTTCAAAAAAATGCCATAATATGAAACGACCATTAAATACCAAACAATTTGATTTTGAAGAATTATAACTATTTTTCTTTCGTTTTTATCATGCGACAGATACGAAGAATTCATTTACATTCTGTTCAACAATCATGCACTGTTTTCTGCGCAGAGCATGCAGAATATTACAATATTACAAATACTACGAACTAATAGAATCCTTGGTTTGTTGTAACAATGTAAAGTATGATGCTGCAGTGGTCAAAACCTGCAACAGGCAAACAAGGAGAATCAACTTTATGCAGACGTGTATATTGTAATTTACGTTATTGTTAATTGTTGTATGTAAAGTATTACATGCATAACAAAAGCGATTTCATAATATGGTGTTATGGATAATGGTTGATCCACCCACATGTTTCTTGCCAGGTGGCAGCGGACAATCCATTAAAATTTTCTGCTCCTGGCGTTCGTTTCCTGGACTTATGAAGTTCCGTTCCGCAGACAGAATTAAATCGTAGAACTTCTTTTGTGTACTTACAAAAGTACTACCTTGAAGAAACCGACTAGCAATGTTGCACAATATGTAGACGCAATCCTAAAATCGTGCAATGATAAATTAGAAACCTAAATTGTAAACACGAGGTGAATAAGATTTTTATATAAAAACAGACAAAATCAATAAAATTCATTATATACTCACGTTAAAATTGCCCCACGAGAAATACAGATCTCTTACCCCGATACAGGTGGCAGTAAGCAATGCGAAAAGTATATAAATCAAAGCAAAATTCAAGCAGGATATCTAACAGGAGCTGTCACTCTTTCTTCGCACTTACACTTCACGCGTTCTCTTTCATATGAATCAAAAGCTACTAATTAAGAGTATATTACTCATGACTCAATGATACGGATCGAATCATCCTCGTGACAACAAAGAATATACGCTAACCGTGACAGTACGTGAAATTGAAAGAGAAGTACATTGTTATTTACTACGATCAAATAAAAAAGTATCATTCTTTGAGAAAAGATACTTCTTAACAGTGAAAAGTCTGAAGAGTATGAAGTTTCTCGTTTTCCACTGCATTGAAAGTAAGACTGAATTAGAATTTGAAGTAAGTTTCTGTAGATTGGAAAATTTTAGTGATTGATCATATTTTAAGAAATTCTTTCTACTAAATCAATATCACTTCTTACTGAAAACACAAATGAAAATTAATAATTTTTTGGAAATTTTATAAATAAAAATTGTAACACATACCCAACATCTCCTAAGTGATGAATGAAATTGGCCACCCCCCAAATTTATCGTATGTTCATCTAACTTTATTGTAATAAAAATAAAATCCAATTATAAATGATTCAGTGGTAGGTAGCTTTACAAAAAACACATACCAGTATATTTCAAGCTTCATATCCTATTCAAATTGAATTAGAATCAGTATATCAATTGCACAAAACATTAAATTATAAACATTTATTTAACAATATCATATCCTACTGATGCGTGGCACAAATCACAATACAGTACATTAAAATATGCAAGTTCAAGTATTAAAAGGCATCATTAACACGATGCACAAGAATATAAAAATAGTTTATGTGTTACTAGTTATTTGTTTAAGTGGTAGTTTCCTTTATCATAGTAAAGTAGGAAAGTGTGGTACTTAATATCTGTAAGAAAAAATGTTAATCTTGTAATTTAGAAAACTGCTTTGGCAATAATTAATTATATCGTTTGTGAACTTAAATGGTATTCTTCAAAATACAGAAAGAAAGGATATTTAAAATTGTTGTATATAGGATGACACACAATAATTGCAATTATTCAAAACACCATCGTTCCATTATTGAATTTAAATTCTCTACTTGAAACCTTGAACAATCTTCTTCCATTTGTTGTACCCAACATTATATTCAAAGTGACAAATTTCTTTATAGAAATATAAGACAAAACTAAATGAAATATACCACTTACCGCGGTAGAAGTTTCCAATGTTACAGGGAAGAATCCAGCAGCAGTTAGGCAACATGGTCGTAATGATCTCAACATGATTATTCGTACGTTTTCCCGCAAAGATTTTCCAACTTTGTTCATTGGCAAAGTGGTCCATAATCCAGAGTAAGTAGCCGTAACGATTTTCTCGCTTTCCTCTATCAAGCCGTCGCAACTGTACGTAAAGATAACGACATGCATGAACGTTCCGATCAGATGAAGAATGGAGTTGATTGTTTGCGCAATAGATATGTCTGCCTGAAAATAAATAGCCCAATATATTCGATACACTGATGTTTGCAAATTCTAAAGTAAAATTATGCGACGCCACATTATTATTCTCTTTTTGCTAGACATACCAAAAGTATCTCGTAAAAATCGAAGCTAAATAATATACTACAAACCAACAGATGCGCGGCATTCATTATAGTATATACATTTTCTAGCTTAGCACAGTAATCGATAAGTAATTGATGCTGATGAACGCAGCTTCTCAGCTCGTCGTAACAATGGTGGGTGTATTCGACGATATCCATCTTTTCGTTAACAGAATCCCAAAGTGATAGCAATCTGTGTTGCAATATGCGAAATTGGCAGACCGTGTGCATATTCAGGATGCACAAGCAAGCGTCCGTAGAAATGTACCCAATGGCAATTAAGTTCGCACACAGCAACTTAATTAACAATAAATTGATAAAAATTATTATTAACCTGATATTCGTAAACACGTTGAACACCTTTCAGTCTAAACATTTCAATTGCTACTTCGTGTATAGATTATTGCAATTGATCAATGAAAATATTGCAAATTACGATACCTGATAAGCAAACATTAGTTCGTAGTAGGGTGTTTCAGTTAAAGGCAAATCGAACCACATAGTGAACGGAAGTGTTCTTTCCGATTCATTCGTTCCAATATTCCCTGTGAAACAGACAAAAAAATAATTCATTAAATTATGTCAAAATCTACATAAATAATATGAAAAACTTTCGATGGAAACAAAAAAGATCAAATTAGATCGGATTACTTATTATCCGAAAAAAAGAATTGCAATAACAAATTTTTATTTTTCGTGATACAATTTACTCACGTGTGAACGGCAATACTCCATAGGTGACTATGCAACCTGTAACTAAAACGTATACGAAAATCATCCATAATGTACACTTAAAACGACACTCGGTAACGTAGACCAGTTCCTGCGAATCATAATTGCAATGCCAGAAATTTCGTTTTGCGTACAAAATAATTTCTGTGAAATTCTTTCTATGATAGTTTATCATCGTCAGCTTGCATACCGCCAAAATGATACAACCCATGTTAACGCATACAAACACGCACTGCTGTAATCAAAACGTTTAATAATCAAGAAATTTTCTCCAGTATTGATAATAATTAAAATGAAATAATCTTTTAGAAATATCCTAGACCAGAGGAATAATGTACATCCAACAATTTCTAAATTGTTTTGAAGAATTTACAACGTGCTTCGAGTGCGATTGCCAGAAATAAATGAAAATTTCAGTTGAATTTATTAATACTTACATTTATATCACCCCAGGAGTGATACATATCCAACATGTTTACGTATGCGCTAATAATATACGCCGAAGCAATAAAGAGCAACCAGAGTCTTCTACAACGTTCTTCGACATTATTATTCGTAAGCCAAGTCGCTGCAAATTTCAATAAAATCCTAGTTGCTTGGATAGAAAGATCTTCGGTCGTTGTTTCCTCCTCCATGGTCTCTTTCAAATAACTCACCTCGCCTTCGCATTTCCTTCGCATCCTACCCATTTTGAATGTAAAATATTAATCAGGAATTGGAGTGACATGACACGGCTGTATGTCCATGTCCATTGAATGGCACGAGTCACTAATTTTCGCACCTTTTGTTAAGCCGTTCGACCTGTCAGTTATAAATCCATCGATAACTTGTCACGGTTGTCTAGTATAAAGGTTCTTTTTTATGAACACCAGCTGATCGATATTAGAATGTCAGTTCTAGTGATTGCACAGTGACACAGACATATATAATGCGTCGAAGTTACTTAAGCTGTCATAGACTGGTTACGATCATTTGGAAAACTTAGCAGGATGTTTCCCGACTAAAGTGGAAAGGATTCGCAAGTGTGAAGGAAGCAAACAAAATGTGGACAATTTAATACAGCTTTTCTGTACGTAAGTTTTGAGTGAATAATTTTTATAATGTATACATTTTTATGAAAATCTGGCAAAGCTTTCGATGTAAACCTTCATTTAATTTAGTTTGTGATTGATATGATGTTGGAACAGAAAATTACATAAAAAATCTTCGAAATATGAAAATTGCGTTTTACTATACACAGGCATGCAAACTACAATTTAAGCGAAAGGTTCTGCACAACATTTTTATGTTAAATACATAAGAGATCCATTTTGTACATTATCAGCCTTCGTTTCTCAACAACGATTCCCTCATCAGAGTAAAGCAAGGAAACGTGGAACTTGCAAGCTGCAAACATAAATATTAGTCTTGCAGCTTACATAATTGAAACAAGTGTTAAGTGGAAATGGAAAATCTTGCATACCGCAGTAAATATCTCTAAGGAGACAGGAAAAAATCCACCAGATGTCAGACGACAATGTTTCAATGACCCGGTCATAATTATTTTCCCATCCGATCTAAGCGATCTGCCGACTTTATCCATTGGCAAAGTATTCCACGATCCGAAATATATCGCTGTAATAATATTTGTGCTTTCTTCCATCAAACCGTGGCAAGTGTACGTGAATATCATTAAGTGGATCAAGCTACCAAATATGTGTAATATGAAAATCAAACGTCTTGAAGTGATTGCATCTGACTAAAAATACATAATATAATGCAAGGTTATTATTCATACCAAAATTTTTTCATAGCAATCAAAACCCATTAACAGACTAAAAATGAGGATATGAAATAAAACTGTGTACGAGAATACGTGTTCGAGCTTCTCGCAGATATCAATAAGCGGTTGATGCTGTTGAATACATTTCTTCAAAACTGCGGAACATTGAGCACTGTATCTGACTGCATCTGTGTCTTTAACATCGGAGTTCCAGAAATTCAACATTTTATATTGAATGATGCAAAACGGATAGATAACGTGTATATTCAGAACGCACAACAAGACGTCTGGGCAAATATACGCAATGAACATTACGGTCACTACAATCGCCTGAATGAAGAATAATTTCCTAAATCATAAGCTAACGTTTATGAAATTTAGGCTAATTAGTACTGTATATTGGGTAATTCAAACAAACAAAAGATTGAAAAAATATTATATTAATTAGTGTTGTCTACTACGAGTATTATACTAATTATCATACAAGGTAGCAAATTGGAAGCTCGAAATTTGAACTTTATAATGTTTTAATTCTTATATAACCAACTTCAATATATAAATGTCTGATATTAATCACGATTTACTACTTGAACATCCGAAGAATTGATGTTTTTTATACATAATCTGCATTGTTTCTTAGTAATGTAAAATAAGTAAATAAGGTGATTTTATATACCTATTAAATTATCTGCTACAAAATATATTGTTTATTTATTCTATTTACAGATACTTCTTTCAATAATGCGTTAACAATGTGAAATATGACACTGCAGTACTCAAAACCTGCAATAAAATAACAATGTTCCAATTTACCATTTTAAATTATTAACGTGATCTTAGTGGTTTTAAAACTTATCCTGTTTACGTGTTAATAATATTGGTGCAGTAAATTAATTTTAATTACCCTAGTGTACGTTTCCAAAGACACAGCGAAGAATCCACTAGCCGTTAAGCAACAAGGTACCCTAGATCTCATGATAAGGAGTAGCAGATCCTTTCTTACCATCATTCCCATTTCATCTACCGGTAAAATTGTCCATGGACTTTTATATGCCGCTTCTGCAATGTTCAAACTTTCTTGTATCAAACAGTCGCAACTATAGGTGAACATCAACAGCTGACATATGCAGCCAAGTATGTGAAACAGGAAAGTGATGCGTCTGGTCGCAGAAGCGTCATTCTGTGGGATGTATCATTAAAATAATGATCTGGTAAAATAATTAAATGGTAGTATGTAGAGAGAGAAATATTCAATCGTTTGAATTTTAGTAAGTATTGATACTTAAGTACTAACCATTGTTACTAGGTATCCATCGAGGCAAATTAATAAGCTAAATAGTAACACCTGTGCAAGCACCATCAGATTGAATACCTCTTCGAGTTTATTACAATATAAAATTAGCATCTGATGTTGTTTAATATAGCCTTTAAACGTAGCGTAATATTTATCTGTTCCATCATCTTTCTCTTTATCATTAATGACGTACACTCTAGTCAATCTGTGTTGTAGTACACGAAACTGGCTAGCAGCATGCAAATTCATAATGCACAAAAAATTATCGAAGCATAGATAACACACACCAACGTGGCACAGAGATAAAATCTACATGAATATAAAATTGAAAATATCATTCAATTTAGAATAAAGAACAAGTAAGACTAATAGATTAATTTTAATTAATTACTTTATGTTACCTGCAATACAGACATTATCTCAAAGTATGGTGTTAACGACAACCATCGCACATCTAACCACATGTTGAATGGAAGCATTCTGTCTGATTCATTTCGACCGATGTTTTCTAAAAAAGAAAAAAAAGCAGTTCTATGTAACGATGCACCAAGAGAAAAGCGAAATATATTAAATTATGATGAGCTGTAGATCGCTTCCGCCCGAAGTGGTAGAAAAAGAAATTTGAAAAGTATTAAAATCTAATCAAATTAAGATACTAGTAAGACCGATTTTATTTTACAATAAAATTAAACTTTTTAAGATTGCATTATTTTCGAACAAAATAATACATTCAATTCAAGCAAACTTCACGGCACTTTTCCATATTCAAACATTCTAACTCATTCATCCATTCTGGCTAAATTTTAGATAGCAGTACATTTTGATTAGCGATATTATCTTTTAATCAATATTAATTAACTTACCAACAATTGGCCTTATTATGTAGCCGACAATAGTGCCTTGAGCGAAAAATGAAAAGACACAAATGAGGTAGGTGCAGGTACGTTTGCAATTGTTTATAATTGCTTGCTCCTCTGGCGTGTAATTGGAATGCCAGAAATTTGTTCTCGCGTATATAACTAAATTGTAAAGCTCTTTTCTATATATAAATGAAATAAGTAATTTGAATAATACCATAATCAGAGAGAGAATATTACATCCGATATAAATAGACTCCTGCAATCATAAAACATGAAATCAACAATATTTCTATTCAAATTTATTTCCTACTAAAAAATAGACGAGACGGTCAAAATGATGTAAACATAATCGGAACCATTCGTATCTCATCAAATTCAATTCTGAAACTCTAATGAGACAGATAAATTTTAATTCTTCGTACACTTACACTAAAGTTTCCCAAGGTGTAATACATATCCCTCGTCTCTACCACCACAGCGAATAATAATGCAATCACGGTATAGAACAACGCAAACTTCCTCAAACGTTCTTCGTATTGATTAGTGGTCAACCAAAATCCCACGAACTTCATATAACAGAACGTGGCGGAGATGGAGATATCTTTGTCGTCTTTCTGCTGCATCGCGAACCACGTGCAACTCTCTATTTCCAAACGGTGCAAGAACCTTAAGTCGATTTATCATCCGTACTAATTAAATGTTGCAAAACTGACGGCTGCTCGCCTGTCTCTTCAAGCTTTTTTCCATCTTCCTTTTTCAAAGGAAAAGGAACAGGAACATGATTACACGTGAGAAAAGAAGTAGTGCGTCGATGAATTATGAACGATAGAGGGGGAGTGATGATTGTTCGGTAACTGCGACGATACCTGGAATAACTTGGCAGCTAGCTGACAGTAGATCAACTGTGATACAATGAAGCCTGTCACTTGGTAATAACTCTTTCGATTTGAAATATAAGAAAGGTGAGTAGGAAAAGTTGCTTTCGGTCAATACAAGCATTTTTCAAATTTCAACATTTCGCGCAACATGTTCAAAAGAAGAAAGACAATAGTGCTGTTCGCAAAGCAAAGTGATTAATTTCATTTTTGTAATTTTCGAGAATTTTAGTATGAAAGCACTTAATTGCTGCTTAACTTTTTATACTTTATCAATTTCTCTATTCTTCATTTTTGGAGTTAATAGAATCCACAAGTGGGTGGCACAATTATAAAAATGTCTTGAAATTAAATAAATAAATCATCTTATTTACACAACTGTATATGTACACCGCAAGTTTCATTACGCACTCACTAAATCAGGAGCTGAGTGTCTTAGAAGTGTGAAATAGGACATTGCTGTGCTGAGAACCTGAAACGCAAAACGTTGAATTTTGTTAATATGTAGTGCTCTTCGATAATTGTGTATTTACCGCTGTACAAGTTTCCAAAGAGACGGGGAAGAATCCACCAGCGGTTAAGCAGCAAGATTTTTTGGATCTTATGATAATCATTAGCACATCGTTTCGCAAAGCTCTGCCAACTTTATTCATGGAGAAGATGTGCCAAGGCCCTGAAAACGCTGCTTGACCAACGTTCACACTTTCACGTATCAAACCATCCGAACAGAACGTGGACATTAAAAGTTGAGAATAAATGGCCATCATGCCTAGTATCAAACTTACGCGTCTTGCTGGTGGTGAATTTAGCTGGAATCATGTTAATCAAATGACACTTGAAGACTAAAATTACTTCTATATGATAAATTGAATTTTTTAATAAGCTTCTTCAGTTAAGAAAAAAAAAAAAAAATTACGTATTATTGGTTTCTGAATTGGGAATATTGAAATTTTATGAATTATAACACTGGCTTATAAAAATGATAAAAATAGAATATTTTTCAAAAACATTGCAATGTACGAACCAAAAATACTTGAAATCCCTGCAAGCACAGTAACACGGCTAAAAACAACACTCCGCTTAGCACGATCAAAGTAAACACGTTCTCAAGTTTTCTGCAATAATTAATCAGCGACTGATGATGCATAACGCAGCTCTTCAATTTCACCCGATACTTGATCGCGTTTTTCAACAGGCACGCATCCAAATCTTGACCGTCTATCTGCTTCTCAATTATGTTGCTCAAACTCGTCAGCCTATGTTGCAGTATGCGAAATTGGCTGGTTATGTTCAGGCATACGAGGCATAAAAAATTGTCGAAGCAAAGGTAGCTTATTGCAACGTGATACACGCAAAGCATCTGTGCAAACACGTTTCAATTTTAATTTGCTAATTGTCGAAATATAATATTTAATCCGATGAAATTTTAACTAATACACAATAAAAACTCTTAGAGTAATTCTATTAAATTCTTGTATAAGTTACCAATTTCAATTTCAACTCATATTTCATGATAATTTCAATGTCAATTTATATTTCATAATAATTTAATATTATAAAAATTTGCTATTTTGTTTCAGTTGATTCACGAGTGAAAACGTAAGAAGGTTTCTTCACTGAAATACACCGGAAATGCAGCACGCGAAAAATGTATAAAAATATGTACTTACCTGTATAGTGAAACACACTTCGAAGTAAGGCGATATTGAAGTGGGAAAGTCAATCCACAAGTTAAATGGTAAGAGCCTTTCGGATTCGTCCTTTCCAATATTTTCTAAAATATACAGAAAAAAAAAGAAACGTTAGACAAGAATAAGTATAGTATAATATTTAGTAATTGAAAATGAAACAAAAAAGGCGTGTAAGTTCCACAAGAAATGAACTCACCTAAGATAGGCGTGAGAGCATAACCAGCGCAAGTACCTTGTACACAAAACGTAATGAAAAAGATGAACGTGTCGCACAATCTTTTGCAATCCATTAAAATTTTCTGCTCTTGACGATCGTTTCCTGGACTTATGAAGTTCCGTTCCGCAGACATAACTAAATCGTAGAACTTCTGTCTGTGTACGTACAAAAGTACTACCTTGAAGAAACCGACTAGCAAGTACAGAATGTTGCACAATATGTAGACGCAATCCTAAAATCGTTCAATGATAAATTAGAAACCTAAATTGTGAACACGAGATGAATAAGATTTTTATACAAAAACAGACAAAATCAATTAAATTCATTATATACTCACATTAAAGTTGCCCCACGAGAAATACAGATCTCTTACCCCGATACAGGTGGCAGTAAGCAATGCGAAAAGTGTATAAATCAAAGCAAAATTCCGACGCAACTTTTCGGCTTTATTAGTCGCTATCCATAGTCCAATTACTTTCATTAGGAAGCACATCCAAATAATGGAGCGATCTTTACTGTGCACCAAACGCATCGTGAACATCGAATAGCTCAAGATACGACTGTTCGACTCTCCCAGAAATTTAAAGATCGATTTTTAAACACGAAACGTCAAGCAGGATATCTAACAGGAGCTGTCACTCTTTCTTCGTACTTACACTTCACGCGTTCTCTTTCATATGAATCAAAAACTACCAATTAAGAGTGTATTATTCATGACTCCAATGATAGGGATCGAATCATCCTCGTGACAACAAAGAATATACGCTAACCGTGACAGTACGTGAAATTGAAAGTGAAGTACAGTATTATTTCCTACGATCAAATAAAAATGTATCATTCTTTGATACTTCTTAACAGTGAAAAGTCTGAAGAGTATGAAGTTCCTCGTTTTCCACTGGATTGAAAGTAAGACTGAATTAGAATTCGAAGTAAGTTTCTGTAGATTGGAAAATTTTAGTGATTGATCATATTTTAAGAAATTCTTTCTACTAAATCAATATCACTTCTTACTGAAAACACAAATGAAAATTAATAATTTTTTGGAAATTTTATAAATAAAAATTGTAACACATACCCAACATCTCCTAAGTGATGAATGAAATTGGCCACCCCCCAAATTTATCGTATGTTCATCTAACTTTATTGTAATAAAAATAAAATCCAATTATAAATGATTCAGTGGTAGGTAGCTTTACAAAAAACACATACCAGTACATTTCAAGCTTCATATCCTATTCAAATTGAATTAGAATCAGTATATCAATTGCACAAAACATTAAATTATAAACATTTATTTAACAATATCATATCCTACTGATGCGTGGCACAAATCACAATACAGTACCTACATTAAAATATATAAGTTCAATTATTAAAAGGCATCATTTACACGATGCACAGGCATATAAAAATATTTTATGTATTACTAGTTATGTGTTCATGTGGTTGTTTCCTTTATCAAAGTAAAGTAGGAAAGTGTGGTACTTATTATCTGTAAGAAAAAATGTTAACCTTGTAATTTAGAAAACTGCTTTGGCAATCATTAATTATATCGTCAGTGAACTTAAATGGTATTCTTGAAAATACGGAAGGAAAGGATATTTAAAACCGTTGTATATAGGATGACACACAATAATTGCGATTATTCAAAACACCATCGTTCCATTATTGAATTTAAATTCTCTACTTGAGGACTTCAACAATTTTCTTCCATTTGTTGTACCCAACATTATATTCAAAGTGTCAAATTTCTTTATAGAAATATAAGACAAAACTAAATGAAATATACCACTTACCGCGGTAGTAGTTTCCATGGTCACAGGGAAGAATCCAGCAGCAGTTAGGCAACATGGTCGTAATGATCTCAACATGATTATTCGTATGTTTTCCCGCAAAGATTTTCCAACTTTGTTCATTGGCAAAGTGGTCCATAATCCAGAGTAAGTAGCCATAACAATTTTCTCGCTTTCCTCTACCAAGCCGTGGCAACTGTACGTAAACATAACGACAGGTATGAACGTTCCCATCAAATTAAGAATGGCGCTGACTACTTGCACAACGGATATGTCTGCCTGAAAATAAATAGCACAAAATATTCGATACACTGATGTTTGTAAATTCTAAGGTAAAATTATGCGACGCCACATTATTATTCCTTTTCTGCTAGACGTACCAAAAGTATTTCGTAAAAGTCGAAGCTAAATAATATACTACAAAACAACAGATGCGCGGCAATCATTATAGTATATACATTTTCAAGCTTAGCACAGTAATCGATAAGTAATTGATGCTGATGAACGCAGCATCTCAGCTCGTCGTTACAATGGTGGGTGTATTCGACGATATCCATCTTTTCGTTAACAAAATCCCAAAGTGATAGCAATCTGTGTTGCAATATGCGAAATTGGCAGGCCGTGTGCATATTCAGGATGCACAAGCAAGCGTCCGTAGAAATGTACCCAATGGCAATTAAGTTCGCACAGAGCAACTTAATTAACAATAAATTGATAAAAATTATTATTAACCTGATATTCGTTAACACGTTGAATACCTTTCAGTCTAAACATTTCAGTTGCTACTTCGTGTATCAATTGCAATTGATCAATGCAAATATTGCAAATTACCATACCTGATAAGCAAACATTAGTTGGTAGTAGGGTGTTTCAGTTAAATGCAAATCGACATACATAGTGAACGGAAGTGTTCTTTCCGATTCATTCGTTCCAATAGTCCCTATGAAACAGACAAAAAAATATTTCATTAAATTATGTCAAAATCTACATAAATAATATGAAAAACTTCCGATGGAAACAAAAAAGATCAAATTAGATCGGATTACTTATTATCCGAGAAAAAGAATTGTAATAACAAATTATTATTTTTCGTGATACAATTTACTCACGAGCAAACGGCAATACTCCATAGCTGACTGTGCAACCTGTAACTAAAGCGTATATGAAGATCATCCACAATGTACACTTAAAACGACACTCAGTAACGTAGACCAGCTCCTGCGAATCATAATTGCAATGCCAGAAATTTCGTTTTGCGTACAAAATAATTTCTACAAAATTCTTTCTATGATAGTTTATCAACGTCAGCTTGCATATCGCCAAAATTGTACAAGCCACGTTAATGCCTACAAACACGCACTGCTGTAATCAAAACGTTTAATAATCAAGAAATTTTCTCCAGTATTGATAATAATTAAAATGAAATAATCTTTTAAAAATATCCTAGACCAGAGGAATAATGTACATCCAACAATTTCTAAATTGTTTTGAAGAATTTGCAACGTGCTTGGAGTGTGATTGCCAGAAATAAATAAAAATTTCAGTTGTATTTATTAATACATACGTTTATATCACCCCAGGAGTGATACAAATCAGCCATGTTTACGGATGTGCTAATAATATACGACGAAGCAATAAAGAGCAACCAGAGTCTTCTACAACGTTCTTCGACATTATTATTCGTAAGCCAAGTCGCTGCAAATTTCAATAAAATCCCAGTTGCTTGGATAGAAAGATCTTCGGTCGTTGTTTCCTCCTCCATGGTCTCTTTCAAATAACTCACCTCGCCTTCACATTTCCTTCGCATCCTACCCATTTTGAATGTAAAATATTAATCAGGAATTGGAGTGACATGACACGGCTGTATGTCCATGTCCATTGAATGGCACGAGTCACTAATTATCGTACCTTTAGACATGGCGTTCGACCAATCAATTATAAATCCATCGAAAACTGTACGGTTGTCACGATTGTCTAGTATAAAGGTTCTTTTTTATGAACCCTAGCTGATCGGTATTAAAATGTCAGTTCTAGTGATTGCACAGTGACACAGACACATACAATGCGTCGAAGTTACTTAAGCTGTCACAGGCTGGTTACAATCATTTGAAAAACTCAGCAGGATGTTTCCCGACTAAAGTGGAAAGGATTCGCAAGTGTGAAGGAAGCAAACAAAAAGTGGACAATTTAATACAGATTTTCTATACGTAAGTTTTGAGTGAATAATTTTTATAATGTATACATTTTTATGAACATCTGGCAAAGCTTTCGATATAAATCTTCGTTTAGTTTAGTTTGTGATTGATATGATTAAAACTACGTTTTAAGTGAATAGTTCTGCACAACATTTTTATGTTAAAAATATAAGAGATCCCCCCGAGCGGGTTCCCACCTTGGCGAAGCCCGGCGTAGGTGCCAACCGATTGGGTCAATCTCAAAAGGGATGGCGCAGGCGTTCGGGCGGGTGAATGGGGCTTAAGGCCGCACGCGGGCCCATCCGCTGGGGTGGACCCGCGTGCGGGCGACTAACAAGAAAGGGTTTTTAGGTGTCCGCCTCCGATTGTTTTAATTTTTGGATATGTTTTAAAGGACCGAAAAATAAGGCATACGTATTTTTTTATTTTTGCCCGTTTTCATATTTAGGGGGTGAAACGACCCCATAAAGTTTCGGCTACAATAGGCTATCTCGGAAACTATCATAGATAGAAGAAAACTTTCGAAGAAAAAGTTTCATGGTTTTTTATGGACATATAACAGCTGGTCATAAATTTTGTAAAAAATAATTTGTTTATAACAAAAAATTTGTTTCTAACACTATTTTAAAAGTAATCACAATTTACATAGTAACAAAAAAGAACATGCTACGTTACATTTTACATCGATTTACTCACAAAGGATGGGTGTGATCACGTAACTGAATAACACGAATACTGGAATGGTAAGTACAAAGTAGATAAAAAATTTACAGAGCCCTTGACACTGGGCGAAATATAACTGCTCCTGAGTATCGTAGTTGTAATGCCAGAAATGCTTTTCCGCATAGGCAACCACGTCTGCCAGTTCAAATCTCCGAATTCGTAACACGGTCACTTTGGATAATGCTAAAGTAACACACAGTACGTTGCAGAAACATTGCTGCTTTACGTTACATAGAGGTTTATACTTTCATGGGGGTTGAATAACAAAGTCTTTGGTAAGTGATTTTCATTTCACAAATCAGAAGATATAGTGTAAGGTGTTCATGTGAATATTTCCGATGAGACAAAGTAACCAATGTGACAGCAAATTGTAATTATTAAATACAATAAGGGATGAAAATTAGGATAAAGACATTGACTGCTATGCCCATGAACAAAGGAGAAACACTCTTTCTCTATCCTCTCTTTCTCTTCCTTCTCTGAATGCCTTTTTAACGAAGAGGATGGCCGAGTGCAGGAGAGTCTTGGTTAAACGTCGAGAGAGTCAGCATCGAAATAACCCAACAGTACAGAACGGAGTTGATTGAGTCAATTTTAAACTCTACCTTTCCCACAAAAGACATATTTTTTATGTCATTTGTAGGTAAGTGAACATTTTTTTATATATAAGCTTCAGTGGGCATATAGCGGTATTTTTACCAACGTTCTGGATGAATAGTATGTAAATTACTGAATCATTCGTACCTGGTAACGTATAACGAAGGTGATACAAAAGTTTCTATATATTTTTTTTTTAACGAAAATTGAAATTTACTGTACCTGGAAGGCGAATAATAGTTCGAAGTAAGGTGATTCGGATGTAGGCCGATCAACCCGTATCACTACGGGAAGTACTCTCTTTGATCTATTTCCTCCAATATTTGCTACATGACATACAAACAACGATTTGTGTTAAGCAATACCCGTAACATTAATTGCTATATAAATCGCAGATTACAATTCGATGATAATAATAGTAGTATTATACATTCACTGCATCTAGGAACAATACGGGGAGGATCGAACTGTTAATTAGGCAGGTGTTCGAAAACAATACCTATTAGTGTCGTACACATCAAGTGCAGACGTTCTTGCACCTGATCAGTACTTCGTAACGCATCAAACTGTCCAGTCTAAAAACCAATCGCAAACCAAAGGTGATTAGGTGACGTAGAAATTAAGGTGACGGCAAAGTACAAGCATAAACTGGCATAAAGGAAGCTGGTACATGATTTATTATTTTCCTCTACCTGGGTAGAAAACGAAAATTTTTCCTACTCCTTGTAACGTGCACATTATATGTATATATTACTGTACATAAAAAGTGAAGAACATATATTGTGTATGACAGTTTTAGTACATTAAAAAATATTCTCAAATTATCTTCCTTCACTTTTATATATTTCTACGGTCGCTGTTAATACATATTAATCTGTTTTGTATACTATTCGCCCTCGGTTCTCGTCAAAGACTCCCTCATCAGGGTAAAATAGGAAAATGTAGAACTTAAAAGCTGTGAACAGAAAGTTCCAATTTTATTAATTCTGTCGTAGCGATTCAGAAGAATAGTACAATTCACAAAGCTAAATAGAGAAATGTAGACAAGCTTCCTACCGAGGTGAAAGTCTCCAAAGACACGGGAAAAAATCCACCAGCAGTCAGGCAGCACGGTTTCAACGATCTTATCATAATGAATCTTATATCCGATCGTAACGATCTGCCAGCTTTGTACATTGGCAAAGTGCTCCACGAACCTGAATATATCGTTCTAGTAACGTTGGTACTTTCTTCCATTATAAAGTGACAAGTGTACGTAAAGATAAAAAGGTGAATTAGGCTGCCAGTTACGTGGAATATGAAAATCAGACGCATCGACGGATTTGTGTCTGCCTATACATACAATATCCGACAGTATATTTCTATAGCGTCAACAATAACAAATTGCCGTAAAGCTTAAAAGCAAACCATAAAGGGCGTTCATACATATTTGATAGTACCCCATCCTCCTCTAAAGACGAACGTTCATTATTGAAAGCCTCGTAACGCTTAATACGTACCACGAGTATTTCATAGCAGTCCAAACCCATTAACAGGCTTAGAAATGCCATGTGCACAAAAATCGACATGGTATACACTTGTTCCAGCTTCACGCAGAACTCAATAAGTAACTGATGATGTTGTACACACTTCTTCAGAGCTGCATAACAATGATCGGTGTATATGAATGCATCCATTTCTTTGCCTTCAACGTTCCAGAAATTCAACATTCTGTATTGTAGTATACGAAATTGACCCATCACGTGCAAATTAAAGACGCATAAAAACACTTCGGGGCAAACGTACGCGATGCCAATTAAGAATACGCATATCACCTGAACGAATACTTTATTAAATCAATGGTATAGTAGTCGCAGAAACATAGAGTGATCAATAAGTGTTTAAGCCTACACAGATAGATTCAAAGAATCCGCATCAATGAGAATTCTTCCCAGCATGCCTTGTAAGCACTACAAAAAAATCTAATTTGTCCGCCATTTGAGTGAACACACCTTTGGAAACTTTTCCAATTAGCAGAAATTTTTAATGTTGGTCACTTATCTTTAACATTTTAATGTTTGACGTGTTAAATGGAAACGAACAATGTGTCAATTTACAAATTAATTAGATTAACGATCACGCTATATTTCTACGAGAACTATAATCATACGTATTTGTTTTAAAAGGAAAATTAACATCACCTCAAAAGTAAACATTAATTCATAGTACGGTGTCTCGGATAAAGGCCAGTCAACCCACATCTTGAATGGAAGTACCCTGTCTGATTTATTTCGTCCAAGGTTTTCTGGAATATACACCAGTAGCAACTTATATATGTATATTTGTTTACAGTTACAACCACAATAGTTACTAATCAAAAAATTGAGAACACACCTGGAAGTAGATCAAAGTATCATTCTCGTATTATGATCATATTTAATTTAATTTACTTACCAATAAGAGGCGTGATCACATATCCGGCCAAAGTAACTGGCTGAACAGCGAATGCGAACAACACAAACCTTGTGCAATATTTTACAGATATGGAAAAGATCAGTCGTTCCTCGGAATTGTAATTATCATGCCAGAAGTGCCGTTGGGCATAGAAAAAAGCGTCAGCTAATTCAGCTCTATTAGAATTTAGGATCAGCATCTTAATTATTGTCATAAAGATACATATCGTGTTCAGTATCAGGAACATGCAGTGCTGAAAACTCAATACATTCGTTGATGAGAAAATTTTTCATTAAATACTGCAACAAAACCAGCTTCACAGATTTTTTATCAACAGAATTTCAAAATGACTGTTTAAAAAGTTATCACTTGATACAGTGTTAAATAAAAACATTTTTCCTAACAACTCAATCAAGCTGATTGACACTTACAGTTGCATCGTTCCACGTGTGGTAAATATCTACCACGTTCACGTATATCCCATATAGAAGTGCGACGGCGATGTACGACATGGATATCTTCCTTTGCCGTTCTTCAGTCACATTTCGTGGTAGCCATATTCCTGTGTACTTTGTTATATATATCGCTGAAGCAATGGAAAAATCCGTGTACGATGTGGTGTCCATGGTGCTCGTCGATGAACTGACTCATTGCTTTTTCACGTACAACGTAGCTATTGCAACAACATCAAAGACGTCACATAGATATTCAATGACATGGCACCACTGTAATTAAAAAGGCACGTTCATATTGTAGTACAAAGATTTTTCCCTTCTCATATGCACTTTCTGTCATAAAACATAGGTGTGCGTTCATAGGAATGACAGTAGATAAATCGAACCATAAATTATGCAAGAGTCGATGAAACCCTCTTATTATCGTGGCACGCTTTCAATGCAGGAAATCCTTCTGAAATTTGATCAGTGGTTTGCAAAGTACAATAGTAAAGTGTGCAGCTACAAAGATAATTGTGCAATAAGGATGTATATTTGTTAGATTCAATTCGCGAAGTGTACGCAATATGCAATAAACAAGTGTTTATGTAAACTGTTAGCACAAGCCGTGGTGGTTGAAGCGACGACAAGGTGTGATGTTCAACCTTGAACGGGGGATAACAAGATACACTTGCTCAAAATATTTCGGTGTATGTTAGTTGTTTTTTAAATACAAGTAGTAGGCAGATCAAGGCTTTTATACGAATTTTGCCCTTCAGGATGCGCGACCATTATTCTTTGTTATCACAGCAGGAGAAAAATTATTTCATGCTATTCATATTCTGAACACTATATTTTGCTGTACAGAGCAATGCAAAATGTACATTAAGCGCGATATATTTTACAGATTAAAAACTATTCACATGTTCTTCTACAAATTTGTATGTTTTTTACACCGCATTTAATGTATATTACTACTCCCCATCGGATCTCATGAACGATTGCCTCATCAGAGTAAAGTAAGAGAATGTAGAACTTAAAAGCTGTAAACAAAAAATGGCAACTTTGTTATTTCGATTAGTATACCTGCAAAGCTAAATAGACGGATTTATATAAAAAGAAATTACCGAGGTAAAAGTTTCTAAAGTCAGAGGGAAAAATCCGGCAGCAGTCAGACAGCACGGTTTTAATGATCTAATCATAATGAATTTCATGGCCGATCGAAATGATCTGCCAACATCATTCATCGGCAAAGTGCTCCAAGATCCTGAATACATCGTGGTAATAATATTCGTGCTTTCCTCCATCATAAAATGGCAAGTATATGTAATCATTAACAGCTGACCCAGGCTTCCAACTCCGTGAAACAAGAAAATAACACGCAAAGAAGGACTCGTATTTGCCTGTGCACACATTCAACGGTATATTTCACTACCAATAACAATAAGAAGTTTCTGTTAAGCTTAAAAGCAATCCATAAACAACGTCCGTAGATTTTCGCTATTTCAATACCATACCATTTCCTTGTAAGGACGGACGTTATTTTTGAAGTGTTCCTTAAAAATTACTACTTTAAAACAAAACAACAATATTTATCACTGCTATGTATTAAAAAGAAGCTTGGTCACAACGATTTTATTCTAAATAATTTCAATCATTCGACGTAATATTGCACCAAAGGCAGAGAAGTAATAAATTAGAACATGTAGCACGGGTGGTATGACCGGTTTTGATTTTTGATTATCACACAAGACATGTTCCGTTCACTATCGAAAATGATTAGTGATAAACAGCTCTGCCCCCACATTTTGTTCCACCCAACTCCATGTTCATATATGTTATAACAACTTACATTACAAGGTGTTTTACCAAAAACGGTAGTTCTCACTGAGACAGTCAACGTACTATCTACATATTTGTTTGAACACCTAGGTACCTGTAATGTCATCAAGCATGCTAAAGCACATATATTTATAAATACGTACCACGACTATTTCGTAGGCATCGAAACACAGCAACAGACTTAAAACTACCATGTGCGTAAAGATCGGCATGGTGTATACTTGTTCGAGCTTCTTGCAGAACTCAATAAGCAACTGATGATGTTTTATACACTTCTTGAGAGCTGCATAACAATGATCGGTGTACGTGTCTGCGTTCATCCCTTTGCTTTCGACGTTCCAGAAATTTAACATTCTGTGTTGTAGTATGCGAAACTGACCCATCACGTGCAGATTAAACACGCATAAAAACATTTCGGGGCAAATGTACGCGGCGCCAATTAAGTATACGCTAATCGCCTGAACCAATACTAAATATATTAAATCAGTGATATAGTAGACGCAGAAACATAGGGTGATCATTGAAGATGTGAGCCCACCTTCTTTTCACCGAGACCATTAACATTTAAAAAAGACGTACTATCTACTATAAAAGGCTACTATAAAATATGCATTTTCGAAAACATTTTCTGATTTGATTGAATTAGTGATGCTTGCCACCGATGATGAGCAAAGCATATGTTAATTGAGAGATTAATTAGACTAACGACTACGCTATATTTCTGCAATACCTATGATCATACATTTTTAGTTTAACAGCAAAAGTAACGTTACCTGACTGGCGAAAGCTAGTTCGAAATAAGGTGTCTCTGTTAAGGGCAGGTCGACCCACATCTTGAATGGAAGTACTCTGTCTGATTTATTTCTTCCAATGTTTTCTGAAATATGTATGCATCAGCGGCAACTTAGAATTTTTTTACAGTTGCAGTCACAATAAATAGGTACTTATTAAGAAATGGAAAATGCACCGGGAATAATGGCAAAGTTTTATTCTCGGATTAGGATCATGTTTGGTTTAATTCACTTACCAACAATAGGTGTTATTACGTATCCGGATAGGGCAATTTGAAGAGAACCGATTGCAAAGACCACGTATAGTGTACAGTATTTCACAGATATTGAAAAGATAAGTCGTTCCTCGGAATTATAGTTGCCATGCCAAAAGTGTTGTTGGGCGCAGAAAAGGGCGTCTGCGAAACTAGCTCTCTTAGAATTTAGGATGATCATCTTGATTATTGTCGTAACCATGCAAGTAACGTTCAGTATCAGAAACGTACAGTGCTGAAAATCCAATACATCCACAATACTTCAGAAAATTTTTCATCAAATGCTAAGGAAACCATAGCTTCATAAATATTTCATCCCTGGAATTTTGATACAGATCCTCAAAAAATGATCACTTCGTGTCATGTCAAAGTGAAGGAACTTTGCTAATGAGTTTCATTAATGCTTGTTTAGGTATTTACACATGATTGGACCATCTGATTGACACGCTCACTTACACTTGGATCGCCCCATGTGTGGTATGTATCTACAGTATTTATGCATGTACCATACACAAGTGCCAAGGACGTATACATAATTGATAGCTTCCTTTGCAGTTCTTCTGCCGCATTTCGTGGCACCCATATCCCTGTGTACTTTGTTAAATATGTGGCGAAAGAGATGGAAAAATCGGTGTACGATCTGGTGTCCATGGTGGTTATCGGAAAACTGACATCTTGGCTTTTGCTGCACGTACAGTATAGTTGTTGTAACAACATCAAAGACGTCACAAAGATATTCAGTGACATGACACCACTGTAATTAACAGATCACGTCCATAATCTGGTACAAAGATTTTTCCCCTTCTCATTCGCATTCTCGATCATAAAACATAGGGTTGTGGTTATAGGAACGACAGCGGACAGATCGTGCAGTGGCTCTCTTCGAATGCAGACGCTAGATCTTAAATTTCATCGGTGCTTTGCAAAATATTAAAATGTTCACTATTAAAGATAATTGTGCAATAAAGTTGTTCGTTTGTAACGTTCAGTTCACGAGGTATACGAAATGGAAAAGGGGATTTATATTAATTTTTAGCACGAGATGAAGTGTAGTTGAAGTGACGATAAGGCGTCAAGTTCAAGTTGGAGATAAGGAAAATGGGATACATGCTGAAGAGATTACAACGTATACAAGTAGTTTCTTTGATTATAAGTTGTGAAAAGCTCAAGGCTTTTATACGTATTTCGTCCTTTTGATTGTGCGGCTATTATTCTTCTATATTTCAGTAAGAAAAAAATTATTTCGTACTTTTTACAACGTGCATATTGTATCTTAGTTTATAAAGAAATGTTCTATGTATATTAAGTGCATACATTAAAAAGTATGAAATCTGTATATATCTTATATCGAATTCATTGTATATTAAGTTATTTTGTATACTATTCTCCTTCGGTTCGAATGAACGATTGCCTCATCAGGGTATAATAGGAAAATGTTGAACTTAAAAGCTGTGAACAGAAAGTTTCAATTTTGTTAATCTGTTCGGAACACTTGTGAAGCTAAACAGAGGAATTTAAATGGAAATAAGTTACCGTGGTAAAAGTTTCCATAGTCACAGGGAAAAATCTACCAGCAGTCAGACAGCATGGTTTCAATGATCTTATCATAATGAATTTCATCATCGATCGAAATGATCTTCCAACTTTATTCATTGGTAATGTGCTCCAAAATCCTAAATATATCGTTGTAGTAATATTCATGCTTTCCTCCATCATGTGATGGCAAGTGTACGTTAGCATACACAGGTAACCCAGGCTTCCAATCATGTGGAATAGGAAAATGATACGCATAGAAGGACTTACGTCTGCCTGCACATACATATGTACGTTAGTATGCATGTATAGTGTCAATAACAAATTTCTATCAATTTTAAAGCTAAATTGAAATCGTCGTTTCTATACAGAGCGTTCAGATTGTCATTATTACAGGAGACATGTCTTATCCGTTATCAGAAGTGGGTGTTGATCGTTCCATCCTATTCTGTGTTCATAAAAAGTTTTATTAAAATGTGTCCTATCATACATGGCAGTTCTCATTGTAATAGTCAATGTATTAACTACATATTTGTTTAACCGCTGAGGAACCTGAAATTGAATCAACGGTACTGAAACATATGTATGTACATATATACGTACCACGAGTATTTCGTAGCAATCGAAACCCATTAATAAACTTAAAACTGCCATGTGCACGAGAATTGACATGGTATACAAATGTTCGAGCTTCTCACAGAACTCGATAACCATCTGATGATATTGAATACACTTCTTCAGAGCTTCATAACAGTGTTCGGTGTACATAATTCCCTCTATCTCTTTGCTTTCGACATTCCAAAAATTCAACATTCTGTATTGGAGTATGCGAAACTGACACATCGCGTGTAGATTGAAGAGGCATAAAAATAAGTCAGGGCAAATGTACGCGGCGCCAATTAAATATATGCATATCACCTGAACGAACACTTTATTAAATCAATGGTACGGTAGCTGCAGAAGTACAGGGCGATCGTTAGGGGTGTATGTATTTGGGAACATTTATCAGAAAAACCTATTCATTTTTGTTGAATTAATATTTTTTTCTCATTTTTAAGGATATCCGATTAATAATCACGCTATATTTCTTTGGTTACTGTTTAGTGTAACAACAAAATTTAGCTTACCTGAAAGATGAACATTAATTCGTAATAAGGTGTCTCAGTTAAGGGCCAGTCAACCCACATCTTGAATGGAAGTACCCTCTCTGACTTATCTCCTCCGTGATTTGCTGTAATACAGACGAACAACAGTTTTCATTTACATTAAAGCTTAATGTATACTGAAACGTACAGATTGCTTCCAGAAAATAATAAACCTCCGTAACTAATGTAAATTGATTTACTCACCAATGATAGGTGTAATCACGTAACCAAACAATGCAATTGGTAGGGCAAGGAATGCGAACATCACAAACCGTGTGCAATATTTGACACATATGGAAAAGATCAGTTGTTCTTCGGAATCATAATTGTTATGCCAAAAATGCCGCTGTGCATAAAGAAGAACGTCTGCGAATTCAGCTCTCTTAGCGTTTAAAATGAGCATCTTGATTATTGTTACACTGATGCACGTGGCGTTTAGTATCAGGAACATACAGTGCTGAAATCACAACATATCCACTGATCATAAAATTGTTCATTAAATAATTGGACGTTGATTATTATCAAATTAAAATTGAAACTTAACGTCACTTACACTTGGATCGGGCCATGTGTGATAGATATCCATCACATTCACGTATATCCCATAGAGAAGCGCGACGGTCATATATGATACGGTGACCTTTCTTTGCCGTTCTTCAGCTATATTCTTTGGCAACCATATTCCTGTATATTTCGATAAATATTTCGCAGAAGCGATAGAAAAATCCGTGTACATTTCTTTGCTCATGGTATTATTTGAACAACTAGTTTCAAATTGAGTGACGTGACACCTGTGTAATCAACGGAGACCCGCCACCATCTGCTGCAATAATTTCCCCTTTCTCATACGTACCTTAAGTCATAAAATATAAAGTTATAGGCGTGGGAACGATCAGCGACTGATCGAACTATGAATTATGTGCACTGGTGGAAATTAATACATTTTCATACTTCAAACGCAGATGTTCCCCTTTATAACTGATCAGTATCTTGTAATCCGTCATAGCGTACAAGTTAGAAATTAATCTGACAGTAAGAATATTCGTACGGAATATGGTAACGTGTCTATGTAGGTGAACTTTCAGTAGAAAATATAAACCTGCTGGAAAGATTCAATGTATAGAAGTGATCAAACTTTTGCAATAAGCTTCCACTTAACGTATAATTTGTTTTTCTAGGCTGGATTAAGATAAGAAAATGTTTTATTTTCTTCATAGTATACAGAGTTTGTATTTTTTGTTAAAGAATTAAGTGTGGTTACTTCTATATATATTGCTTACTGTAGTGACGTACGCCTTAAATAGTGTCAAAAATGGGAATTTTTTTAATTAGGAATTGGAATAGACCAATGTTTGTTTAAAAATTCTCATACTTAAGATGAGATCTTTTGCTGCAATGAGGTTAATTGTTATAACAAGAAACATCACCGAAATGGTACACGCTAATTTGAATATCTTTTTAATATGTTATAAAGAAAATATTTTGTTTTATCCTCCGAATCATTCGGTGGAAAAGGAAACAGCCCTTAAAACTGAAATATTTCTTATAAATTACATAATGATACTACATAACTTTTAAGATACTACTTTCATTATTGTTATTGTAAATCGTTGTTTTCTTCCATTGTACGTAACAAGGTGAAGTAGGACACTTTTGCGCTTAATACCTACAAAAATGAATGCAAAAGGTAATTGTATTTATATTTGTATGTTTCAGGACAATGATATATGAAATATGGAGTATTATGAAAATAGTTGCCTTCATGAACGATTCTAAGGAAATTGGAAAGAACTTTCCTGCCGTAAGATGACAGGGTTGTTTCGATCGCAAGATTACCCTGAGTATATCCTTTCTGAACTTGTCGAACTCTTTGTAAGAACTCGTTTCCCAATTGCAACTATATATTGCTTCTCCTACAGCATTGCTTTCCGCTATTACATTGTTACTGTTATACGTTATCAAATATATTTGGAAAATGGCACCGAAAAAGTAAACGAAGAATAATAATCTCTTCATGGACCAGTCAATCTTGAAATAAAAAATTAACACATTCTTCCTATATTTATTTAATACAACATTTCGTAATTTATATTTAATTTATCAGCAAATATTCTGAGCACAACTTTTGGCAAATGGGCAAATTGTATTCTCACTAAACATTGAAGCAAAGTTTAATTTAATTTTGGAAGATGACAAGTGGAAAGTAAAAACTGAAAAATGAAACGATTCCATTTTAAATAATTACAATTATTGTTATTCTTACCACGCAGAGTTGGAATGCTGAGATATACATTACCAATGTATATGTAGATATTACCAATTGACCCAATAATGGGAAACGAAATGTGTACTCCAACCTTTTTACATAAGGAATAAGTAATTGAAGGTAAATGATAAAGTTCTTGAATTCACTGTACACTGTGACTTGTTTTCTTTTTAAATAATCATGGTCAAATATCGTTTGCAATTTCTTTTGTAAAATCCTGAATTGTCCGCTGACGTTTATGCACAGCATGCACAGGAAGTTGTCGAAACAACAGAAATAACCGGCCGCATTGACGACTAAGAAAATCTACAAAAGGAAAGAAAAAGTATTCTGATTTATTTCTAATTTTTAATTCAATCAAGCACCACGCGATTTAACAGTTTGAATTTAATTTTCACCTAATATTTTCGTGACGCCTACCTCTGTTACAAATGTTATCTCATAATTTAATATGGTGAGGTCATGGGTGTGCTGAAGAATCTTAAGCGAAACGGGAGAACTCTGTCCGCTCCTTTTTTCCCTACGTTCTCTATTTAACAATTTTTTCGCGATTTACTCGTTAAAACAAATGAATTTAACCATCATACTCGTGTCTCTAAACAATAATATAGAATAATATATTTCTTCAAATTAAAAAATGGTATCACGATTTGACAAATTAAAAAACAGCACACGATAAAATTTCTTGGTAATCTTTCACATTTACACACGTAAAGATCGTCGTGAGAATAATAGAGATCCAGTGCTTCGTTCCATAAACATCCAAGAAGAACGAGTAACATGTACGCGAAATTGATTCATAATCGACGTTGTTCTTTTTTCGTTTGAACGTCCCAAAAGCCTGTTACTTTCATACACGTTTGAGCGAACCTGATTGAAAAGTACTTGGACGAGGTAGTGGCCATTTTCGCATCTCTACTGTCAATTCCTTTGAACGTCTTGCCAACACGACTGAAGATATTGATCACAAGGATTGACATTTTTAATGATACAGGTATCACATCAACTTTGTCCCTTCAATCCGTCTACTTTCTTTGTATCTGAATCATGTATTCAACATGGACATCCACAATGTGGAAAGTGGAATAATGATGTTAGTCAAACTTCTGTTTTCATATTGAAAGGTTGCAAGAAGGGCGAAAATTTTTCTTTTCTATATGTGCTAAATGTATCACTATCAAAAGAAATAATTAGCATATTGATTTTCAAATAATCTTTAAAAAAATAATTGAAATGTGCAAAATTTATAACCGCAAGAATTGCAGTGTAAATAATCCCAAATCTGTAAAAAAGAATTAAAAAGTGATAAATTAGAAAAAATATTGTCAAAATGCAACGATGTAAATATTCCATCATTTTTATATGAAATTCATTAAATATCCTAGAACTTTAAAGTAATATTCTACAATTACCAAAAATACTAATTTTTATTCATTTGTATTTTCAGAAGAGCATTTTCCTACCGTTTCATTAAATTGGACCTTAAACGCCTCAGAAGTTTTCCAGTCATTCCATATAAACTTTGCAAAAAAAGGAAACAAGAAAGGGAAGAAACACTTTAATACAGCCATTAAGGTACCATATTAAAAGATCAAATATTTTACAGCGGAAGTGTTTTATTATATACACCTATCGTTTTATCATTTCCTTTGAGAAAATACGTATACTTATTCGCAACTCGTTATATTTAATCCTCAGTGGGACACGATTCAGTGTCGCGACCGTTTCTATCGTCGAATCACAGGAACAATTTTCGTTTCGAAAAGAGAGAAGAATAAAGATAGAGAAATGAAAATTTATTGCTACATCCATCGACTGGTGTCAAAGCCACGTGGACGAAATATGTTCGAGGCTCTACACTTCTACACACACTGAATCGTGGTCCCGTAACAATGCCGGACGTTATTAATGAAACGTACAACAAAGATCACCCCATCGTATATAATAATTATTTACGTATCTTGGGGCTCGAATCGCATAGTGTACCATTTAATTCAGTTACAGTGAATAAAAGGGGTGGGGCAAGAGGTATCGACATTGGTAACGTTTTTTCCATTCTTTTTTTTTTTTTGTTTCATTTTTTTTTTGTTTTTTTTTTTTTTTTTCTTTTTTTTTTTTTTTTTTTTTTTTGTTTGGTACATATTACACACCTCGATAGAATATTAAAACACTTATTCAATTTCATTTTGCAAACATTTCCTTACCTAGTATGTTTCTATTATTTCATTGTTATTTCGGATAATGCCGTTTATCCATATAACACGTGTTACCAATCAAAGCAACGAAGAAACTGAACTGAAACGATTCACTTATTATTTACATACGTTTATTCGTGTGGTAGATTATGCCCGTTTTAACCGAGATACTTAACGTGTACGAATACATATACAGCTTGCAATCTGTCGAAAATTTTTTCGGTACACCCTGATTAAGAATTTATTCAGTGTCTGAATTTTTACAGTAAAGATGACGATTTCATTCCTTTTCCTTAGAAATATTAATAATATTAGGGATGTGGGGATATTTTTACACTTTAACAGCTTTTACGGTGTACGCTATGAAATTACCAATTTTCAAACAAGAAATATTACATATTGAAGTCATATAAAATATATGACACCAATCGTCAAAGTGTCAAGAAATATAAGAATGAATGAAAAATTTTAAGTGTAATTGTAAAATACTTGTTACAAGAGTCTGATCATTTTTAGATGAAGATGAAGACTGAGTATTGAAGAATATAACGATATCAATTTATTTATTGAAATGAGATCAGCCAATCTTCGTATACATAACTTCAAATGATGCATTGAGAATTAATGATTATTTAGTCATTACCATCGGTATTGTAGAATCTCAAAATCTTAGAATGGAAGTAGCCTATTTGGATTTTTAGCAACAAGTGGTTAAATATTATTCCACTCAAATAATATTTCAAATTCCAAATTTTCTTTACTCTTTATCAATATGTATATTGATTGTCCCAATAGTCACGATCGAAATTAGAGAATAAAATTATAAATCTAACAACATGTACTTCTATTTTCAGATTCTCATGAACTACATATGAATCGCATATGGATCTCAGGACAGTGAATATGTTTATGGTGCTTATTAAAATATATCATACCACATATGGCAGTTTTTACTGTGGCAGTTAACACGTTAATATTCCAACAGCAAACGTACGCTATTACACAAAATAAATATCGTTTATTCATTATCCTCTCGATCGAAATGATGGAACATTGAATAACTTCTGAAAAGGGTGTACAAAGACTTTCTCGACATGCTGTACGTTATTATCAAAGAGAGCAGAATTTTGTCTAAGCTGAAGAAGCTTGTCCTCCGACAAACTCGATTCTCGAATCGTCCAACTGAAGAAAGAAATCGGTGCATTTCCTCTCGTCGCGCGTCATTTTCAACTACATATTATATGTATGTATAATATTTATTGCCATTTCTTCGAAATGCGTGAAACTATTAAAGGGCAATCGCAACGTTTCATTAAATACAATACGTGCAAAATGATCACTTTATTTAGATCACCGTTGATCACCACAACCAATTCCTGTTTTAATTTCGTTTCGTGAAAGCTGATCAAGCGAAGCTATCCAAATCTAGCACTTAAACTTAACGTACATACGTTAATACATGGTTTAACTTTTATTTATTTTTTTTATTTATTCCTAATTCTTTTTTCCTACGGTTAACTGATAGTGTTCATCTAAACGCTGAGATCCTCACGAAAGCGATTTCCTCTATGTCTATTTGAGAATTACACGTGTCAACCTAATTACGATCGATGAAAGGAAATCGAAGATAAATTAGAAACTGTACGGCTTAACGATACTTGTTCGGTATTAATTATGTTTTTGTTTTGTAATAACGTGTAAAGCTCGAAACGGTGACTGGAAACGGTGTTTTTTATATTTCTACGTTAACGAGAGGCTGCATTGATAAACTGTCCTGACAACAGATCACAGTTCAATCATATTTTTTAAACAGAATGTTTGATTAAAAAAATGCTCAAACTTGATCATCATTACATGAACATTCGTTTTCGAGGCAATTCTGTTACAGATCTGTCTTTTCCTGTTTCTCCTTTTTTTTTTTTTATCACATTTAATTAGTGTGAAGTGATTTATCAAAGATATTTCAACAAAAGGAGAATCGTAAGGTACTTTAGATTGTAATAAACACAAGACTATAATAAAAAATTATAATGTAAACTCTAGAAGTATAGTTGTGAAAACTGTACCGACGCAAATGGTGGAAAAAAGTGAAAAATTGCAAAAGTTACGTCAGAGTAATTATAATAGAATAAGAAGCTTATTATACACAGTATCTCTCTAATCTGTAACATTTCGAAGTTCCATCGTTCTTCGAAATATTCGAAACTTCAATTTTTTATTGTAAATTTATAGAGAAATATTTGGTTACCTTAGCCCGTGTAAATTTCCATGTAAATCGATAATAAATCATTTAATAATACGTCGATAATGATATAATACAATATTCCTCTAAAATTATCGTTTATTTACACGCTTCGCATCGAAAAGTCTAATCGAATTGCATAGAAAAATATTCGATGAATCGTCAAAGATGTAGAGACTCTTGCGGCCATCGTTCACGTTGGAAAGTTTTAAGAAAATTTCGTTCGAAAATTTTCACCTTTTCCTTTTTCGTCGAATTTTCAGGTGAAAAAAGTGTCAAGAATTTTCGCACGAAATACGCGTTTAGCTTCGCATATGATCAAGAAGTCTTCGAAATTTTTCCGAAACCACGATGCATTGGCCCCTTCACGTTTAACATTAAAAAAAAAAGACTTCAATCATATTATACAATTAACATATCGGCAATAAACAGTGTCAATTCAAATCCGTCGAAATGTAAATGTCTTCCCAATGGCCGGTCAAGCGTGCAAGATTACAAGCGTCCCACATAGGAAAACAATGTAATCAATCAATCGCTATTCGATTTCTTTGTGCTGTTGCATTTCGTAATTGTATAAACTAACGATAAGAGAATGTCACATAATAGCGACAAAACGGAAGCGATCTCAATTCTGATACCTACTAGGCTGTTGCATATCAAACGATCGATTTCAACGTTATTGAAGTCTGATAAAATTTGATGACATAAAAGTATTGCAAAATAGCACTTATGGCACACTAAATTAAATCATAAAGTACAACAAAAAGAATTACATAAGGGTTTCATTGATATTCTTATTACAAAATGAATTTGCAAATTTACTACAATTTAATTAATAAACAATACATTGAATGAAGTTATAGTTATTAAAAATTGATCGTTTTATCTGCAACAATCTAATATTCGAGAATCACGAGACTCAAAATACTTTTCTCTAGATTAACAATAAACAATAACTTCAATAATTGTGCTGAAACGTTAAAAGTATTGCTGCCTATGGCTAACAAATGTCGGAGAATTTGTGCTTCGTCGAACGTGTGCGATCGAGTATCGATTTCACGATCGATGCACACTTTGCTTCGTACCCTTACGATCTATATGTATAACGCAAGTATTTTTAACACGAACTCGTTTTAAATGAAAATTTATAGAAATTACAATGATTCTGTAATCTGCAGGTTATCAAAGGATCAATGTATCATAAACAAGACTTTCAGTTATCTCGTTGTAAGTTGGAACAATAACCAAGGACTGTAGCTTTCTCTTAACTTGTGCAATTAATTAATAATCCTTTGCACTAGAAATTTTGTAAATACGATTCGAATAATTACCTAGACGTTAAAAGAATTTTTTATACCAATTTCTCCCTTATGTTGGAAAGGTATACACTACAATTCTCCAGTTATTCATCCGCGTAAAAAAATAAATATATAAAACGCGTAAGCTAAAACGAATCATCGACCGACTGCGTACTTTGAAAACTTTCATTCAACAATATTTTTCTTTATTTTTATATGTATTCGTCCGCCGTGAACGATAGCATAGGAACGGAGCTGGAGATTAGTTGATAATCGATCCAATCTCGTTTGCAAACCCAATTGTTGTTGTGTTAGGAAATGCTGGCTTGACAATTAATTAGCCAGGTTAATGAATCACTTATTTCTTAATGAATCGTGACTATTTCTTACAATTAAACGTTACGACAGAATGATTCTAAGTTTGGTACATATGTACGTATGTAGAAATTGAGAGCATGTTATTCTTGTAATGTGACTCGGTAAATTATCTATAACTGTATTAATAGAAATATGTCCTCGTTTTGTACAAACATTTCATTGATAATTTTTTCACTTCACACAAGTCGACTTTGATGAACGCTATGCACTCGTGTCATCGATGAAGTATTTCAATGACGCGATGACTTTTCTTTTCACAAGGTATTCCAACGAGAAGATTTATAGATTGAATCGTTAATCACACGAAGAGAAGAAAATATATATGTATGTATTATGCGCACAATGGTAAAGATTTTTACAAAACTGAACGACAGATACAAATTGTTGCTTCACTGTTGTTAATTAAGAGTGAATTAATTATTGTGAAGTGAATATTATCTATGAGTGAATGATATGTAAATTATCATATGTAAAATAAAGTTTTCTTCAAAGTCGACCTTTAGATTAAACTAAAAATAATTTCGCATTTTTTAAATAGAATTAATTATTAGAGAATCTTAAACGATACTACTCAAGCGGTACAGTCGGTAAAATGAAAGTGTCAAAATCGTTCACATATCACTTTTCCATGAATTTTTCATGATTTCACTTACATAAAAAATGCAAAATACTTAGAATTAGAATCAGTAAATAAGTTATACGCTTATAAATTATTACACAATACACAGAGAGTACATAGGTTCTCCATCAGACGACATTACAAAAGCTTTTGCATTCATTTAATACCACTTTGTCCCTACTTTTATTCATAGGAAAAACCAGAAATATTCTGTGTATTCTCTCAAGCTCTCAGACCAAATTTAGAATCAAACCGTGCATTTGTACGAGAATAAATGTGCAATCTCTTCGATTGGAGACGACGAAGTAAACGTTATATTTCATTTAAGAAAATGAACCAGGCCAGTTAAACGTCACGCAAATTTCCCGATATATACAATTAACCAATTACATTCTCCTCTGTTCCTGTTCCATTGGAAAGGTCATGGCGTGACCAGCATTACCGGAACAAATATTAATAACAGCAGATGAATGTCCAGCATTTAAAACGCCAACGATATTACAGACCACATTATTTGAAATGTATCAAACGCTGGAGTATTTACAGTATCAACAATATCATTTACAACGACGTTAAATATGAAAACAGATGAATATTAATTCACTGCTTCAAATCATTAGAACATATATAAGAAAATATATGAACAGTACCACATAAATATTCCCAAATATCTTTTTCTAAAATATACCATAATATATACGGTTCTATTAAAAAAAAAAAAAAAAATGATACTGATCACGCAAAGACCTTTCAGAATGCTGTTAGTCAATATTTTCCTATCATACATGCAGGAAATGTATCTCGTAACATTCAACCAACAAACAACGAGCACTTGCAACGATCCGAATCAATGAGACTTATAATTCCCGATAAAACAACGAATAAGAACGAAGACAGCGGCGTTGTATACGATAACAACATAGCAACGATATACATACTTATATATACGATTAGTTACATATGTACATAGAGACAGCAGATAGACGTATAGTTTCACGTGTGTACATACAAGTATACGATATAATATAAATGTTACATCCTTACGGTTTAGATCGTTAACTTAGATGCTTAGTCACGTTTTTAGTACGTATACAGTCGCTTCTCGAGATTGCGATAATATTCCTCGACGTGTGCCCTTCGTTCAGCAACTTTCTGAATCTCTGTTGCTTCTTCTCGTCACCCACGTTCGTCGTGCCGTGGTTCTATTCTTAACAATTGTCCCCTTACGCTAAGAGAACCGTCAGGCGACTTATGTATTTGTTTGTCGGCATCGTTGAGCCACAATATCGATATGAATAAGTACTTATCTCACGACCGTCTACATTTTTTTCTTTTTTACATCACACGTTTTCTGTTACATCTAGATCCTGTCTCGCCACGTATAAAAACCTTACGAAAATAGTTGCTCTATCATAAAACCCCGCAGCTCTTACGACGTACCACATTACTTCTTATAAAGGTTCGATTTTTTTTTTTTTCTTTTTTTTCTTAATTCTCGCCAGTAATTACAACGCGACTACCGTGAAATCTTCTGTTTCCATCTTGTCTGGTCTTCGTTGATCATTGGAAGTCGAACTGACATAGCGGTTCCAGTGATGGGTATTAGACACTCGATAACATTCGTAAACGGCAAATTTTCGTAAGATAAAATTTAGGAAATAAAAATTATAAAATGTACAAAATTAAATTTAATTTGTCACCGTGTAAGAAATTTTGGAATGATATATAATTTAAAACGATTCAAAAATCCGACTATTTTTGCCACGTTCAAAGTGATCGTTACCCATCACTACCGACAGTTTCTTTGACTCCCAATTAGGTACTATTTTTTCTTCTTTTTCACCCAGATCATTCGCGTGGGAAACGATCCACAGCCTCGAGGAAGAGTGCTACGTGAATGCCCGATTGAAGTCTCGTAAAAGATCAATGAGACCCTCGTTAGAAGCCGCTAGCAAGGAACAATTCCTGAATTGTCCATTCTCGATCGTCTCATTGTTCGTTCTCTTCTTTTCGAAGAATCCGTGTTTCATTTCTCCGTTACCCGCGGATTCAAACGAGATGCGGTCAACGAACAAGTAGGTATGCTTGTATAATTTCCCTACGATTGAAGAGATCTAAGAAACACGAACACGTGCGTGTGGCAAATGATCGACGATCCTCTGCCTTTTACCTGACACGTTTCAATGATTTCTGATAAATGAATGAAATTGAATAGAAATGAAAAAAAAAAACAACGGCTTCCTTGTCGATCATTTGCCGCTGGTACGTAATAACATGGTCTCTGAACTAGCTCGTAACAGGAGCTGCCCTCCCGGAGCGTAATAGATCGTTATTGTCGCCAGTGACCGCGTTAATTCGTCGCACACGTAATCGATTGAGAATAATCCGAGACAAAACGGTAAGTCGGTCACTTTCGCCTTTCTCCGGGTCATATATGTATGTAGAATGTAGACACACAGACGGATGGATAGTTTGGGTGTAGAGGGGTGATGTGGTGGGAGATGAACGAGGATTAGTTGGGTGGGGCCTGGCAACGCTGATAAAGACGAAAGCTTGTTAACTGTTAACACGTTCACTGCTGTACCTTTCCTCTTTTATTGATTTCAATTATTTCCAATTCGATTTAGACTAGCAACCCTTTAACATTGCTTTAAATAAGAAAATCAGATATAGAGAGATTCTGATGGAAATAGTGGAAAATTGATGGAAATATCAGCTTAGTTTGCAAACTGATATTCAATAAAGAATTATATGGCCCATATTGCAGTGAACGCGTTAATCGTTCGATTGGATCAATTAAACTAGGCGCGTCCCGCGCATTCTGTTCCACATGGTCGACACACGCGGGATCAGCTTAATCTTAATCATCACGATAAACCGTGTTAGGCGTGTATCAATATAATGGCACCATAAGAAGTCCCCAAAAAACGACTAGATCGTTCTAACGTTCCGATAAGAAAATATATATGTATGTGTATATTACTTGTTGGAGCCGACCGTGCTACGGTAATAAGTACAAGTGTATAATACGTAGTTATCTGCTTTTTTCTCATATGCGGAGGTAGTGTTTTAATCAAAGTTCGATCGACTATATAGCTCGTCCTCTTTCTCTTTCTCTCTCTCTCTCTCTCTCTCTCTCTCTCTCTCTCTGTCTCACATTTCCTCTCGTTCGCTCTAGTACACGGCTAATACCGGTACTTGTGTGTAAGGTAACGTTAGGTGTTATGCAATTAGTGTCGCTTAAATCGCAGCATGCAATGCACGGATAAATTTCTGTGTTACAATAGCCTAAGGACTTACGAGTAGTAAATCGTCGAGACGAGTCGACGGTGCGCGCTGCTTTTTATCATTTTTTTTTTTTTCATCGCGCACCCTTCCCACCCTTCGACGGGGACGACGTGCAATTATAATGGACGAGCGTGTCGAGTGCTCAACTACTCTCTCGAAATTAATTGAATGTATCCGAGTTACGATCGGCGAGTATCACGAACGACTAATTATCGCAGGTTAACCGTCGATCAAACACCCCCCTGCAACTACCTACTTCGCCTCTCCTCGCGTTCCCCCTACCCGCCCCTGTCACCTATCTCGTTAATTACAACCAAACGACTCGGTCCCTCTTTGTTCGTGGATTCCTTAGAAATCTAGAAAGATGTTCGTGAAAAAGAAAAGGGGGTGGGGGAAAGCCTCGCGAAGCCTATTCGACAGACCTGATTTCGAGCAAGGAATCCGTGACAACGGCGAGCAGAGAGCTGGTTTTTATACTCTTAACGAAATAGAATGTACAACGCGGTGAGAATAGAAAATGACGGTAAACGAGAAACGTTGTTTCTCCTCGTCGATAACAACACAGGAACCGGGAGCCAGAAATACTCCCGGGATAGCCACGTCGTATCACATACGAACGCGGCTGAAGAAACGGGCGATACATTCGCGGATAGAACAACGCTGGGTGTCATCGTTGAACCTCGTGTCGGCGACTTCCGATCCGAGTGACAATCGTCGCGATCACGCGTGACCCAGAATCTCGGACCGGCTCACTTTGAAGCCCGTTCCGGGCAGCCAGCCTCGGAATACCCGAACATCAACATCTCCACGACAAGCCGGTTGATTTAGACGCCAGTGTGATTGAATATGTAGGACACGTTGCTCTCCTGGTGCACCGGTGGTCCATGGAAGGTACGCCTGGTCGAGGAATTGTTGTTGTTGTTGTTCACGTAATACGAAGATTTCCTCATGCTCGTCGACGAGGACATCATAGCTACCGTCTCGTAGTACCTGATCTTGCCGCAGCAACGTCCGCTCTTCAGGATCGCCACGAAGCCGCGGCGATATTTCTTGTTGAAGAACGCGTACAGAATCGGATTAATGCATGAATTACTAGCGCCGAGCCATTGAGCAATCGGCGTCGCGATTGGCAGGATTTCGTCTTCCCTTTCAACAGCGTCACCGCCGAGCTTGATCACCGTGAAGATCACGTAGAGAGGCAGCCATGATAGGACGAATAGGATCACCACGACTACCAGCATCTTCACCACCTTCACCTTCGACTTTTGCTGTATCCTCTCCATCTGGGCGTCTTTCGTGTCAGTTGGTATATGCCTTCGCCAGACCTTGATCCATATCAATATGTAACAGAGAGAGATTAGAATCGTGGGAAGTACGTAGCAGAGCGTAAGATTGCCGATCAAGAAGAAGAGAGTGCCGTCTTCCGGGTGGGGCCACACCTCCAGGCAGAGTCTTAGGTCTGGATCGTCGTCGTAAATGGCGACCAGGTCGAAGAATAGCAGCCATGGTGATGTAGTTGTCAAAGCGATGAACCAGATCACGACTATCATCATCCTGGCACGCCTCTTCGTTATTTGGCATTTCAGTGGCCACCAGATGGCCAGGAACCTGAAAATACATCGATGAATGTTAGATTTATTCAGAATTCAAATTGAAAAATGAAAGTGCCATCTTCAGGAGCTGTTTAACTAACTTTCACAATGAAAGCGATGAAACGATATGGTACTTTCAGATATGGATACGATAGTACGACAATCGACGTCCTGACATTTAAACTTAGCGAATAAGTCGCATCGATGATGGAGGAACCGTACAGATTTTACGATACTGAAGCAAGAGAACCGTGCCGTGGAACACCCACCCGATCGTAGGATCGTGTGACACAAAACGTAACCGTCCATTTTTATACCTCCATTATGGAAATGTATATTCTATTCGTGGTTTCGAAAGACACTTGAGCCTGTTACGCTTCGGCGATCACGAGAGCTGCGTTAGAATAGATACAGCAAGGCCCCTTATACGACGCAAAGGCATTCCACATTCCCTCTACCGTGGTCTATGAAACGAGCCATGATTCGATAAGGTGTCGTTCATCAAGAATTTATTAAGCAACTATCCGCAGATCTGAACTGAATTTCACCCCGGAAATTCCACCCGTCCATGTGGGGAACTTTGCTTATCTGCAATCAATTGGGCAATCATTTTTATCCATTAATAGGTTAATTTAAAGAAAGTGGGTTGCAACATGGATTCTTTAGGTTTGAAGAGAGAAGTTCTGAGTAAGGTTTTCCTTAGATTTTCTTTAGGCTTTCCCTAGATTTGCTTTAGGCTGTCCACAGGTTTGCCTTAGGCTCTCTCTAGATTTACCTTAGGCTCTCATCAAATTTACTTTAGGCTTTTCCTAAATTTTCCCTAGGTTCCCTAAAGTTGCTTTAGGCTCTCCTGGATTCCTCCTGACTTCTTCCAAAATTAACAGCGAATACACCCTAAACCTTCTACCGCTTAACCGAAACCAATCCTGACCCTAACTCCAAAAAATATCCAATTATATCAATACCAACGTCTGAATAATTTTCTCATAACACTCGATCCGATTGCATTCCACTAAACGCCAAAAAATGTATAGCATGCCCCAAAAACAAGTCCCTGGGGACTTTTAATTCGTTCTGCAAAACAATTTCGTTTTAGAGAATCCATTGCACCGAGCTTGAAACGTTCCGAGACCATTAACGAGCGTGGTCCGTTGGTTCTGAACCGTTGCCGCGAAGGACCTCGCTTTTCCTCGACGTTGCTTTTAATCAGAAAGCTTCACAGTCGTGTCCTTCGATTAAACGAAGACCAGCATTGTCGCTGTCGAAGCTGAAGAGTCCTTCTATAAATCAACTTGCTACGATACCGATCTAACAGCGATTCACGTCGCTCGATACTTCCGCGCGTCCCTGCGGCAGTTTGCATATTTACCACACACAGAATCACCTAGACGCGATGATACATGGCGAGAATGATGTGAGAAAAAAATCGATCGATTCGCGGATACGAATTATCAGGAACGATCAAGGTTACAGAGTGGGAACGAACAATGAAGATGACACAGCTTCCGACACGTTCATATATAAAGAGTTCGATTTCTGTGGCGCTAACAGCAGTATCGATTCCACGTCCCTTCGTGTTTACGAACGGAAAAGCCGATAAAACGTTTAACATGTTCAAGCTGGCAAGTATATCTATCCGTATATCTGTACACGTTCACTTAGCCGCTTCTATCTGTCCACGTGAAAGTGTTAAAATGAAATTTTCCATTTGTTACGTTGGTAAATACGCTAGCTATCAAAAGTACTGGAACGCCTATCCGTAAGACGCAAAGTGACATTTTTGGAATAATTTTTAATATCGGTTTATGTATCGAATGAACTAAATACGCAGATAATAGCTCATTTGACATAACTAGCTCCATAAATCTTCTACCAACTAAGCATTATTAATTGAATAATCAGAGCAGCTACACAAGTCCTGTTAATATGCTTGTACTACTAATAGTCATGCATTGCACAATAGCAATTTGTAATGGGTACCTATAATCAGAAACTCTAAACAAGTTATTATTTCTATTCTAGAGCCAAAGGTGTATTAAAAATAAAATTATCAACTGAAAATATGCTCAACAATTTCAAATACTCTTTGAAGTACTAAAACTTCTAATATCAACTTGTCAATTAAGTGTAGAATATCTTATTTTTAATTTATATCTTTTTTAATGGCCAACAGATGATCATCTTAGCCGTGGCCATCTTGGCAATCTCAGCGGCACCAGCACCGATACCACCAGTGATCTCTCATCCTCTGGTCTACCCAGAGTCTTACGTGAAGGTGTTACCATTGCACCCAGCCACCTTGCCTCTGTCTTACCATCATGGATACAAATGGCTTCATCCCGGCTTTGTCTACCTCTACTAATAACAAACACCATAGAATATCTTTACACGCAATCCCTATACACGCACTGACCCGTATAAAAACCCGTTTTTTCTACCATTCTGAAATGCCTGTAAAATAAAGCATGCGGTAGCCGCAGTGACTGCAGTCAAATCGAACTTGTTCCAAACTGTTTACCAACTTATTTCTCCATCTTTTATGCTGGCTGTAAAAGCCGCGAGGCGGTTGGCAGCCAGCTTCGAGCACCGTCTGCCGTACGAATTTCTGTTTCAGTCTTCGGTTTCGATGGAGACGATAGAAATACATACTGGGGTCATACCGATAGCAAGGATACCGAGAACGTTTACTGGAAGGGTGAAATCCTTTCTGTAAAGATAGTTGGCCGTGGTCGTAAAAAGAAGTATATACTCGAAGGTTGGACTCGGCGATAAAGTACTAGGATCTAGCTGTTTCATTTATACAGTTATCTGCATATATTGACAGCACGCAGACTCGTTGGTGTCGGTTTGTCGCGTCCTCTTCGATATTCCCTTTCGTTCGTGGGGTGAATGCACGTCTCGAGATCGCAGACAAGTTAGGAAAGTTCGATCTGACCGCGTCGCCTAATCTCGATAACTCTTTCTTCACGATCGCTATTCCGTGTAACTGCTTTCCAGCTCGCTTCGACTCGATAGGGGCTCGAAGGAATAGGATTCGTGTTTACCCTGTACGACGAGAAGCAGTAAATTCTACATGTTCGTTTGTTTTTTTTTTTTTTTTTTTTAAATAAAATTTTATTAAAATTCCATATGACCAAAGGGGGAAGGGTCCTGGATGATGGTGCAATGATTGAGATGCGAATGTCCGAATTACATTGATGATCCTGGAAGCCGCGGATGCTCCGAAAGGAAAGATGCTAGCGGATACGATTCAGACGCTTGATCCTGGTCGTTGACGGGTCCTGGACGTATCCCGAATTTTCCCGCGCCCGGAATCCAATGTCCTCGATGATGATTGCCGAGAATGGAATCTATGCTTTTCATGGTATTTTTCGTTGTCCAGTTTTCTTCTTCCAGCTAGTCGTCTTTCCTATTGATTCTTTCGTCTTTTTAAAGAGGGGACGATCGTACGAGGAATCAAGGTGGGTAGAGAGGAAGGGAGGGAGGTGTATGTGTGTGTATGTGTATGTGTTTTTCTAGGGGGCTGTCTCGTCGTGACTTGGTGGTAGAAAGATAGTATCAGCTGTCATCTAATGCAAGCCATGAGAAAGAAGGGGCAATGGGGCGGCGGTGAGCACGGCTTTGGTGACGATGGGAGCGGTGCGAACGATTGGGGCGACGGGTTGAGCGATCACGTGGGCAGCAGCGAGAGCCGGGGCATGGCTGAGAACCACTGGAGCCGTGATCGGGCCAATTCCATGGTCACCGACGATGCCGGTGAGACCACCAGGAGCAGCAGTAGCGACAGCCAGAATGGCGGCGAGAACAGCCTGTGGGAAAAGTAGCACGTGCGATTCTTAGCTCAACCGTTCTATCCAACTCTAGCTTCCTTCTTATCTTCTTTTACAGCTAATCGTCGTACGTTTGTCTCTTTGTCGTTCTGTCGTTCAAAGGACAATGCGTTCGAAGAACGATCTCGCGAGATTCTCCCACGTTAATTCCTGCCCGATTAGCAGACTGGCGGATTTAATCGGTTTACCGGGGACTCGAGATACGTTGCTGGAGCTTCTTTGGTCATTTGAAAAGAACTGCTTTCCAAGAAGCTTTGAAAATTCTTGCTGTTTGTTTTTTATACACAGACGAAGTTAAGGGATGTTGCACGTTTGCATTAATAAGAGGATTCAGAAATTTCTGTAAATAGAACTGTGAGTGTGAAAATGAGCAAAGAATATCAAGCATCATTGATTCTAACAAAATGGTTATGCAATTTGATTATCTTTTTATCAAGATACACGGCATTGATCCAACAGAGAAAGCTATTCAAATGTCCATAGAAACTGATGCTAAAAACAGCGAACCGTATAATCGGAAACGTGTAGCAAGTGTCGCGAATGCAAAAGTGACCGGCACGCGACTCTGTCCGAACACGCGAGAGAGGTGTCTGCTTCGCAAAACTGCATTCCATTTTCTACGAGTGGCCAGTCGACCAGTTGGCTAACAATGTGCATGCTCCAATGATTTCGCTCGTTCGTATTTTTCTGACCAGATGGAAAATGGCTCGGTGTCCATTGAAGTGAACGTAAGGGTCCGTTCGTGAGCGCGAGCGTGCACGCGAGGCGGAAAGGTCACGGCGCGCGATACTTCTCGCTCGGGCCGCGAGAATCGACGTTATATCGATCGAAGAGCACAGTGAACGGGAAACGAAGGAATTTTCCTTGGTGTGGTATTAAAAGGTACCCGATCGTATGATTTATGCAGCTCTGTTCTAAACGCGTTTACACGAGGCCAATAGCTTTGCTCGACACGAATCGCTTCGATGATTCACATACAACGAATCTATATCGATGAAATACTAAAAGAACTACAGATTTCGAAAGATCGGAAACTTTATGGAAACAAAGAGACGCGTGAAAAATTAATTAATGCATCTGCATTTTTGTCTACTCTGAAGGCGTTTAAATTGAAAGTATATGGTATGCATAATGATCGTATATGCAGATACGATGTTAGCAACGAACATGTTAAACGAGTTTAATATTAAGGCGGCAGGAATAAAAATTATGCATCGATAATGAGGCATAAAGAACTAGATTAAGATCGAGTTTTCTAGAAGTTACAATTGCTCAATAATTTAGCGAGAAAAGTGGAAAAATAATTAAAAGTCGGATTGAGAAATTGAATTTAGCGAATGACCGTATATACTGTCTCCAGAGTTGGCTGTTCAAAGATTAATCGAATAAAAATTATTCAATTAATGCCAAACTCTGACTGTCCGTCTGTCCAGCGGATTGTCCGATAGAATATTGGTAGAGTCATAGTTAGAAATATCAAAGAATAGATAGCAGTAAGTGTTTTCTTCTTACCAACTTGAACATGTTGAGAGTGGGTTGTGGGTTGCTTGTTTACTTCACGAAAGTAAGAAAGCTTATGCTGAATGTATCAGCCGACGATCCTTTTATACAAAAGTGCATTTCAAAAAATCCCTGTAAATTTGATCACGTGGCCCGCCGTTCGACAGTCTGACGTTATATGTCGGCCGGTTGAGTCAGCCGATCTATGAACAGAGTGGGGTGCGGTTCACCCAATGCTCGTTCGTTATCGAGTCGAAACGACGTGTTGCTGACCAATCGCGTGCTTTCAACCCCTCGCGATCAGATCCGTGGAATTGGGTTAAGACACTTTATGTGGAAACAGTTCAATTGCCTGCATACGATACACGTTACCTGCTCTGGGTGTGGGTGATACGTACACAAACACACGCCCAGTCTGACCGGGGTAAGTACGCGATCCAAGTATGAAACCTAACGGGCAACGAGGCACGCGCTCTAAATGCAAACTCATTTCGTAAAAATGCAGCCAAGGTCTTCGTTGATCTCTTCTTGAGAAGACGCGATGATGTCTTTTCGGTAAAGACAAGGAAGATTCTGAGGATATCGTTTAAATAGAATTTGAAATCTTGCTGAGAGAACCGTACATGGACATCCTCTGGTTTGATTGTTCAAAGGATTCATTCTCTTCGTGACGGAACCAGGAAGAAACTGTGGAGAACGAGCCCTGGAACGCGACCACCGAAACCCGATGCCTTAACCGATCGATGTAACAGCCGGGGTGAAAATGCGGTTATAATCGGATTTCGCGTAACACTTGTAACCACCTGAAAGAAATGATTCAATGTAATTCGAGGAGAATAGTATTGGGTTTCTTTTGATCGTAATTGCTTAGTCGGTTGCTCACCGAGGGTGTTCTCAGAGATTTTTTATTTTGAAAAATCTGATTCTTCGTTTATTTTCAAAAAAGAACTGTAAGCAACATTGTATCATTAATTGAAATTTTTAGTTACAATGTACGAACAGTTACGAAATGACAAACAACGATAGCAATGGATATGCGATAGTATAAACTTAGGCGAAGAAAATCCTTGCATTTCTAAATGTGAAACTAAGAAACTGAGGGATAGTTACATGGGATTGCTTAATCAGCCGTGTGTCGATTTGAAAAAAAACAATCATTCACGGTCGCGTTTTAACCGCAAAATGACTTAATTCGAAACGTGACGTAAATTCTATTCGCCATAATGCGTAAAACTTGATACAAGGTCTAACGTGAGCTAAAGGAAAGTATTTCCCACTTGAATCTACTACTTCTGGTGAAACGCTTTGTGTTGAATGATCGATTAATAGGATACTAATGATAATCCAAGTTACTTTGATTCTTCAATTAGCAGAAATTGTTAATAATATCAGTTGAAATTATCAGCAATATTCGTTCTGTCGGTTCCTTAAAAAATCTATGAAACTTTCTCAAAGGCACTATTCCGAATGAACTTTATCCCTCTCGTGTGTCAAGCTTGTGTAATAACTTGTCTGAAACTTGTCTCTAGGGTGGATTCGTAGAAGGAAGCCGCAATGCTTTAGTGGATTTACGTCGGTCTATAGGTCAGCAACAACTTAGACTTCAAGGTGTTCGCAAACAGCTGAGAATAACCAGGAAGATGTATGTATTTTCGGAGGGGTGGTAGCTCGATGTAAAGGAAGAAGAAAGAGTAATGCATCTTAGGTCGGGGGTTGATCGGAAGGTAAGACAATTCCTAGTCACCAACAATTCCTTTCGCCAGGCAATTTCAGGGAGATCGATCGCTTCCGAGGGATTTCATAAAACTATTTCAGGCCACGACATCACCAGCCGGTCAATCTAACGTGAAATTGATAGGAAATCATTTATCGATCATATTCAGTCGCATCACGGTCTTCTTAGTGATTCTATACGTGCTGGCTTATGTAGATGCGACATATTTTGAATGGTTATCTGAAGCTTCTGTTATTCCTCGATTTATCTTCTTTCATATTAATATCTTATCTGAATTGTACATTTTTTAGTGATGAGAAATTGGGAGTTGATATGATTTTTAATAAATTTAGTACTGGGATATTTTTAACACAGCTATGGTATTATTACCGTGTTAGTTCTCGTAAGTAGTTCCTTATAGAAATAAATTTAATCACAAGATGGGGATATATTCCAGCAACGGTATTACGACTGCAGTGTTACACCATCAGGAAATAATTTTATTTTTAACAAACCTAATCTGTTATTCTAATAACACTATATGACATCATAGAAGAAGTTCCAAAAATTTGGAAATGGAGCCCTCTACATAGGATCTAGAAATCCACTACTGCCTGCATTTTATCAAAATAACTGACTCGGGAAAGCGGCAATAACACGAGCACTACCCTCGCAATATATCACCGTCGAAAGGTCTTGCGAAAAGAAAAAGTGAAACTCGCCCTGGTTATTGGCACCCGTTACGCATACATTATTTTTATTGCGACAAACAACAATTTCGAGAAACTTGACACGCTTCGATTCGTTTTACCTCCTTCGCGAAATTTTTTACCCACATTTTGAATTTTCAAAAGAACCATCGGTCAATATCTAGAATTCGTGAACCATAGCAAAGACCACAGAAAAAGAATTTCTTTTTGTTCATTTGCCATGCATGGGTCATGTATTTTGTAAGAAATTAAATGTAGAGACAACGAGCTACAAAAGAAGACTAAACTATTGTTCCATCGATGTTATTTTATCTAATTCTTCATTTTTCTAATTTTCTGCAGATAAAAGGTGCAGTTTTTATTATGCAAAAGGTGACGTTCTTATTATCATGTTAATAGGAACAATGTAAAAATGCAGAAACGAGCCGCATAACTGCGCGTAACGTGACTTGTAATTGTTACATTGGCGAGCACATCGTTATGTAGATCAGAAATAAATGTGTCAGGGAAGAATATGCGTTAATGACGTGTCGCAAACGGCTCTTTGATTTCACAAGACACGGTTTTATATTCATATTTTCTTTGCAGTTGTTTGTGCACCTCTCTATAACGAACTGTTTTGAACAATAAAAGTCAATAATTAAACCTTCTGTGATAAGTGCGACCGGAAAACTTTCGTTCACCGTTGAAACATCAAATGAAATATTACCAAATGTTTCATTGAATAATCTAAGCAATCAATTAGGGAATTTAAAATTTAAAGCCAGATAAGAACATTTTTCGTGACATTTCTAGAGAATGTTTATGTTTTGGATAAATTTCTTCTGATTTTGGCACGAACAACGAAGGGTTGAATAAAAGATGTTTATGATTTATTGTATTGAGGTAAGAGGGGTGCGAATAACAATCAGGACTGTTTACAGTATACTACAATTTACGTGTTTTGAGAAAATTACTTCGATTTAAAATATTTTTATCTTCATCTTTTTGTTATACTCAAAATCATTGATAATCGTATTGGATAATTACCTTGCCCCTGATAGTAAACAATAAAAATTAGAATGAAAGTGACAATTTGCTAGTTTTGACTCAGGAGTAATCGTCTACTGACATGTATTAATGTATTTTTCGAGAAAAGTTTAGTTCACATATACATACCTGTCCAAGGAAACCGCAACAAGGCTGTAGACAGAAGCCGCCACGGAAACGCCCTGTATATAAGCTACTGCTTTACACATAAACCATCCCAGGAACCATGCTGAAACACAAGTACACGATTAGTTGTTTGAAGTCAACTAACAATAGAAAACTGCTGCTTCCATTGCAAATTAATTATACTTTTTCATTTTTTGATTGCAGAAAAGTAGGCCTGATAAGAATGTAAAAGCAATTTTCTTTTTGTAAAATGCTTGCAATTATCTATGGAAAATTCTATGCGTTAATTAAGAATAACAAGTTGTCTCAAGAATTTTGAGTAGTAGTGTACGTTAGCGTTGATATACATATGCCGTTCAACTCCTATTATCTGAGAAAACTGGTTTTAAGGACGTCAATGCAAAGAAGCAGTTAAAACAGTTGCATAATAATGAACAGAACGGGCTATATAATACGGTGCAGAACAGTGACTGCACAGTCTTTTCGAAGCTTTCGTTGCTTACTGCTCGTTTCATTATACCCGCTTGAAAAGAGACGACTTTCACAAAGAAATCTAATTAAAAATTTGATTGTCACCCGTACAGTTCCGCAAGACTGATTAACAATCATTTCTATGGTTTTGTATTTCATACCTCCATAATAACTTACGTGTCTCTCGTTAATCACTTGATTTCTGAAACGTGAATATAATTGAAAAATCATTTTAAAATTTCGAATAAGATTCGAATAAGAAATACTTCAAATTTAAGATAATATCTATGTACAATAATTACATTTATCTATTATAATTCCGATGTTTCATTATTATAGAAGTATCATTATATGTAATAGAGTAATGTTCTAAACTTGAAGTTAATTGGTGAATTTTACGGTCTACCTATTCCATCGGTATTTCATTTTTTATTTAAAATCATTCGATTCAGTGTTATTTTATTTAGAGAAGACTGATACGTTCAAAGTAGCAGAAGATTAAATTGACCCGGTTAATAATAAAAATTATTATTAAATTATTATTTTATCAAATAATAAAAATTAATTAATAACCAGTAATTTCCCGAAGTCTTGTTTCATTGGTATACGAATACTTTCCGCACCCACTGTATAAAAAACAGGTTTCCCGTACATTTCCCTGGTCGTAGGAAACCGTTCGAGTCCTTTCAGCCGATTGTGTGGCCTTTAGCACCAACCGGTACCGAAAGTATTGTGCACAAAGTGAAGGGTACGCACGAGGCCACATACAGAAAGGAACTTCCGGTGGGCCGTAGATCAAGCGTTGCACGTTAGAATTATTTAGTCCGCCCAATACTTAAAAAAGCGAAACTCGCTGTCCAAACTGATAAGCGATCAGCCTAAAAATCCACTTTATAATTGGGATAAATATTAGAAACACGTCTGATAAGATAATTTTTTTTTTAGAGTAGGATATTTTCTGAAAGTTGGGTTTATTTTATATACCATGCAAATTTTATACTAATTTCTTGAATTTTTGTAAATACCACGGTTCTTACTCAGAATCGATTTCATGAACTATGTGCTCATGTGAAGCATCTAACCTATACTTCATGAATTCTGAATTTATCGCATTAATTCTGAACCTAAAACGATGGAAAAGAATTTTCATTTATTTACGAAATCCCGATATCGACAGATTCGAATGCACATCGAAGACGTTGTCGCGGATATTCATTCAGTATGGGCGAACATATCAATCCGCGGCGAAGGGATCGAATAAAAACGAAGTCTATCTCGCCGAAAAACTTTCCGTGCAATCCATCGAAATTCGGGGCTTGCTTGCAATCAACCGTGTTTCCAGAACGTGACGTCCCCAAACTTTTCCATTGAATAAATCTACTGCTTGTATGCTCATAAATGATAGCAGACCGGACATAGCGTGGCTAGTTTCGACAGCTTCGAAGGACATTGTTTTCCTCGTATTCATGAATGTATGTATATCCATTTCGAAGAAACTGAAATGGTGAACCATACGTAATTATCAAAACGAGCAGTGATGCAAATCCTTTTTTGACAGCCTGAAACATTAACTCTGTCGTATGTCATTCGCATTTTACATTTTTCTTTCAGTTACCCCCCAATTTATCGACGTCAAATTGAGAACCGTGTATTCGATAAGGGGTATAATTTACAGCCGGCTAATTTGCTTGTTCACGCGTAAAAATAGCTGCCGTTGATTTTTCCACATTCCTTGGACGATTAACGCGAGATAATATCGGTCATTAACGTTAAATACCGTGGTTAAAAGCGTACAGAACCGAGCACGTCAGTTTTCGAGAGATACAATCACATAGTGGTTGTTACGACACGCGTCTTAATCTTTCCACAGCACCGTTCGTTTTGTATGGAATTGCCTAACAATTTCGAAAGATTTTAAGAGATAATCAATATTTGTAATAAGTGTAATTTTACATTGTGAAGTTTAAAAGTGAAAATTATAACGTGTCAAGTTCATGGAATAACAATTGAAAATGTTACTTCGAAGATTAATTTTAAGTAAAAGTAATCCAGCGATATTGGGAAATGCTGTTCCAATGACATTCGCAATTTTTAATCAACCAACTGCACGTTTCGAGTTCGAACATACATGGGATTCTGATTACAATGCTAAGCGGATAATGCTACCTATACATTATCGCATTCCCTCTGCCCTTCGTTTTCAGTTCACGCCCTCCAAAATCTCCAATTATACGAGCTACCAATCAGGCGGAAAATCAGAACGATTAGAACGTTAACCTTCATCGAAACAGCGGGACCAATCGTTGACAAATCATTTACAATTTGTCAACTCAATTTCCAACCCTTACACAATCTACCTTCTAGAAAACGAATGAAACTTTCCCTTCTTTCTTTATAAAATTGCATTATTCTACCTTTCGAATTATCACTGGAACGCCTTGTATTTATTCAAATTTTAATACAGCCACTACTGAAAAAGCAAAGTTTCGCTCACCGACAAATGTCAAAATTTTCCGATCACCGACCATGTTTCCACGTTTCGCCCATTTTACTTTCACCGTCTACGCTCCGTTGACGGCAATCAAGTAAAGCGTTCACGCACCGCGAATAAAGGAAAACGCCGGGAATGACTCGTGAACCGTTCGAATTGCTTTAATTGCGAGCCTGTTACCAGATAATTGAGACAAATCGTTGTCGAACTTTATGATCGAAGCGAACGGCTGTCAATTTCCACGGGGAACTTAATGGTCGAGTTTCGAGGAGCTGCAGGCTAGTTCTTGATCGTAATTACAGAGGACCTTTAGGGAGTTTTCGTGTCAACCTTGACCATTTAGCGAAGTTGCTTGAGAGGTCTCGTTAGCTGGCTGCAAAGTGTTCGATCAATTCTAATTGTAACGTTTAAGCATCCTGTTTCTATTTATCTTTCTCGATGCAACTCTCTGTTACGAGATGCTTCAGGGAAATTGATTGTCGTCCTGGATCATTTTACCTGGCCTTAGTTATATAAATGTGCGTTGTTCTACAAGCAGTTATGTAACAGGCATTCAGGGAAAATATGCGGAACAGAGTCGGTTACAGTGATATGTGATACGCGTATGGAGATTTTAGTGCTCCTTGCGAAAGTCAGTCGGATTTGAATCGTAAACGACAGTCGGCTGTAAAGTTAAGTGGATGACGGTGAAGTTGATCGATACGGTTTTATCGTGGCTAACATTCGCGTGCGTTAATATTGAAGAGTGCAGTAATTAACGAATATCACTGAAATAATTGCTTGTGTCATTCTGGAATCATTAAACCGAGAAATATTCATAACATGTATCTGGTCATCTGAGATGGATTTTAAGTGCAATCATTATCGAGCAAACATTTAACAACAGAAACTGCTAGCAACAAATTATTTTAATTAAACATTTCTTTTTCAATGGCATCGGAATTTGTTCTCCGAGTGTTGGTTTCTAAGCAAATCAAATTTTATTGGTAAACGCCGGCTGCTTTCGTAACGTTTCGAATTAATTACAGAGGAAACTCAGTCGATTCTCTGATACGATCAATCGAGTTCAAACCAAACGTTGATTATCGAAATTGTATAAATTCTTTGCCGCTGTAATTATGCACAAATGAAAACGTGCAATCACGTTGATACGTATTTCGTTCCCACTGTCACGATTATTGATTGCAAATTACCCCTTTCTGGATTACTGATTGGATTAAACGCTGTTAATTGCTTTCACTTTATTGTACGATTTTAAATGGATTTAGGATAATGCCACCTACGTTTCAAGGTATCTCGTTTGAATATTCATTTTATTCTTTGACACTGTTTCAAGGACGAAGAATAAAAGAAATTCTCGGTCGTAAAGGACAATATTGTGGCACAGATGAATCGTCTACTTTGTATACGGTGACAAGATTTCAAGCTTGATTAATCTCGACAAAAATTTCTAATAAAGTGAAAGAAAATGTTGTATAGAAGTGCAACATTCATCTAGTTGCGTCAAGGTTGTATCCTTTTTCTTGACAAGAAAACCTCTTTCCATAGCGAAAGTTATTACAGCACTGAATTGATCTTCAGAGTGCAAGAGTGTAAAATGATAGATAGTGCTAATTATAAGACTTAAACAACTCAATCAATATCAAATTATAAACACATTAGGAATATCCAGCACAAAAACAGCTTTCCAAGTGAACTCGCGCGTGGGCTAAAGTGAAATCGACCCAGCTAGTCGACTAACAAACAAAAGAGGTTTAAGCTAAATCATGTTTCGTTTTATTCATTTTTTTTTTTTTTTTACCATGTATTCTATTTCAATCCTTTCGTTTCTGGATTAAGAAAACCCTCTGCGTTTTATGAAAAAAAGGACGGCGGAAATAATTTGCAAAGAATTTTCTGGAAATCGATTTTGATAAGGTTTTGAACAAACGATTAAATAACGAATCGAATGATTTTTTAGCGAGAATGTACATTCACGACTTGACCCGGCAACGATTGAAGTGTCCCTCGAGAGGACAGGAAAATGAACGCGCAGTCGTCGTTTCTCGCTGTTAAATTGAAATTCAAACTCGCCGCCAGTTTGAACCCTTCAGAAGTCCCGGTCAAGTAGCTTTCAATCTCTGCGAGAAAGAAAAAGTGCTTTCGTCGAGGATCGTTCCATTTGATTTCGACCTTTTCATTTCTTTTTGATTTTCGATGGACTGATAAATCGTCGTCTTTCGCCGAGTTTCAAAATGTCTAAAACCCTTGCGAATTCAGTTGACATATTTCTGAATCCACTTTGTCGCTTGTAACAAGCTAACGATTCGATGAAAAATCTCTCTGAATCAATCAATCGTTCTATTTAGAGTGAAAAACTATTTCAATCAGAAGCAGAGTAGTAAGAAATTCCATAAGAAAATGCTTCTTCGAATGAACATTTCTATCGATCCAAGCATCCCGCATGAATCTGTGCCTCGTAATCGGGCTACAAACGACACGAACGTTCGCGGTATACGAAACCTCATGAATTTGCTTCGCTGAAATCCTCTAACCGGTTCCGTTTTATCGGTCGAAGGGTTGGGAAAGGAGCAGAGACAGCCCAGGGAAGGAAAATAAAGGCAAATCTGTGTTCAGCCTCGCGTGACTGCCAAGAGTTTTCGTTTCGTGGGGAAAGGGAGGCGTGTATGAAACGCTGTTTCTATGCACACGATATTATCGTGTTCGTTCGAAAGTTCAACGTCTATACGAGTCGTTCGTTTTCTCGCGAAACACGTGGCTAGCCTTTGAGTTTGCCTTTTTCGTATTTTAATGAGTTACGACTTTTTTGGGGGAGAAAACGACAATTTTCCAGAAGAAAATCTTAGTTACAACAATGGAAACCGTAATAAATTGGTCCATAATAATGGACCACTGATAATCCAGCTGGTAGAGAACGTGTTGGAAGCAGCAAACTGCGAAGAATGAAAATCCTGTTGACAATTTCTGTTTGCATGCCGCGCGAATTATTTACGTGCCTCTTTTCCTCGCAAAGGCGACCAACTCTGCAGAACACTCTGTCGAAGGAATTACGTCCTCGACATTGAAAATACTAGTCGAGAGTAACGTAAGCACCAAAGCTTGGTCGTAATCAGTCGAGTGGCTACAAAAATTGAGAAAACCGTTTACCCGATCAGTCGGCGCAGCCATTGATTTTCGTCTAGACGAAAATCCAATGAAATATTGCGTTATGACATTAGACAACCACGAAATTCGTGAACGTACTATCCAGAAAATATACCGAAAAGCGGATTCGTGTGAATGAATGAATTCTATGATCATCACAGCAAGTGGTGTGCTTAAAAGACACCTTTGAAGATTGATTGTTAATTTCTTCGTTGATTCGATAGCTTGGAATAATTTACAAAATTTTATTTCATCTCGAATGGAAGTTTGAAATGTTTATTACTCAATTTCAATATACACGACCATTTTCGCTCTGCCAGTTAAATCAGATGATCGTGTGCTGAATTGTATAAAAAAATACTTTAATTGGCATCGATGTGTGATGCGGAAACAATTTGCAGGCAAATCACCGTCGTCGCTATTATTCCAATTAATTACTGTATCGGATTCTGTCGCTGAAGAGTCAACTGCGGCAACAACGATGATCATCGAGCACGATGGAAACGAACGGGTTTAAAATTATTATCGATGGACCGTGAACGAGATTAACGGTGGAAAGTGTCGGCCTTGAACGAGATACAGTACGGCTGCATTTGCAGATATACAACTGAAGGAGGGAATCGTTAGCGATACGAAATGGCGAGATTCTCGAATCTCGCGAATTTACGATATATGGAGCATTTTATCGAATCGAATGCAACGATTACGAAATCCTAGAATCATTTACGAAAAGTGTATAAACGATATGGAGAGACGACAGACAATAGCAGAATTATTATCTTGTCTTGCGCTTCCGGCAAGATATTTTACTGCTCGTATAAAAATCACGTACCGTTTAAACGAACCAGATTTCTGATTTATTGCTTCTTATTATTACAGCAGAACAGATATTTTGATTGTTAGTAACCATCAATTTTGATTTTTAATATTTATACAAATGTTTCAAGGAAGAAATGAAAAAGAATAAACGTCACAAGAATCCAAATGAGGTATAAAAACAACGCCACTTATGAAATAACCTAATTAATTAATCAAAGATTGATTCTATAAAAAATTCAACTTTGTGCAGTTTGAAACCTGTCTGCTCATAAGATTCCCATTCTACCATTCCATCGCTACTGTTCGTCACCATCGATTTCCATCAAGTTCTTAATCAACCCCGAAGAAGGGAGGAAATATTACCAAACTATGTTCCACTTAAAAGCTCTGGTCGTTCTTAGAAGAGGAAGAGCATGGACGCGAAAACTTCTTTCGCAGCCGGCTCGACGTTATTACACGCTGCGAGTCTCATTTAGCCCTCTTTTTCTTACCCTTGATGAGTCTCCATCCTTTTAACGAAGCAAGAGTCACCATCGCGTGTCCCATTTTTTCCTTTTTTTTTCCCCCCCTATTTTATTCAGGGTCTCGTCGCGCAATCCTTGTCCACCCCTTAGCCAACAGAGTTTTACATCTGAGATCGCGATTGGACGTTGTGTTTTTTTGCATGCTTCTATTTCATTCAATGTTGCAGATCTCTAAGTGAAATTCTTTCTTCCGCGATTCAGCCGTTGGCGATTTGTTCCTGTGCAACGCGACCACACAAAAGCTATTGTTCTTCCAAACTAATCCGTCAGCCGTTGTCAAAGATACATTGTGTTACTTGTGTAACTAAGAAATCTTTCTCATTCGCTTTTACATTTCTCTCCTGCTATAGGAGTGTCTTGAATGCTTCCGTGTGCTTTTGTGGTACAGAAATGTACGCTTGAATAATAAAACAGATAAAAATTGTCAAGTTTTACTAAATTTGCACTATTTTAGTTAAAGTTCAATATAATAAATAAATTTAGCTATCATTGTTCCATGATTTACCAGATTTTACTTCTCCATTTCGCGTGTTTCCTCGATAAAACAGGCTAAAACAGCAGGAAATGTTGAACCCCGACGAAAAGGGAGTCAAAGCAACGTCTCGCGTTATCGACTTCCCAAAGCTCGTAAATATCGATTGTACGGGGAACATTGAATGGAAACGCGACGATAATGTTTATCGACCTGACATAGACAATTCTCAAACAATACCGGATATCGTACCGGCTCCCTGAATGTACGTACACATACCCACACATACGGCTTCCTTTAGGGCCGGTGTGCATCGTTTATCCTTCTACCCATGATACGTGACCGTCCACCATCTGTTGTTGCAGGCTACAAATGCGTTCGTGCTGCACTTTACGGCCGATGCATCTATATAAAAAGGAGCAAACACCCTGCTTGATGTGCTGACGGCGAACGGCCAAACAACGGATGTTGAAGGAAAACGAAGTCTCTGATACCATGTGGATGGCATCTCTTTATTCCTTATAAAAAAGTATTAAGGTATTTGTGTCGAAAATTGATTAATTAAAAGTATATTTTTGGGAAAGACAGGATGAACCTGCAGGTCTTTCCCTAGGATAACTTTTGAACCATTGAACTTCTGACCCGGGTGCCTTAATACTTTTTTGAACAGAATTAAAATACGCTTCGATTAATTTATAACAAAGTAGAAAATTCCAATAAAATTTCTTAAAATAAAAATTACCCATTTAAAATAACAGTCCTTATTCCTATCTCACAATCAGTTATTTATCTCTTTAAATATTAGATACTTAAATCTCTTTAAAAGAATAAAATACAATTTCCAACTATCGGATTATCTACAGACATCCAGCGCGCTCCATTAAATCAAGTTTCGCCCAATCCCGCAGCACGGTTCTTCAAAATCAATTTCCCCTCAATGTCCCACCAAAAAGATTCATCCTCCCCTGCACAATCTCTTTCCCACTACCACCCTATATGAAACAGCCCGTACAAACGCGTCCTTCTTCCACGAGCGAGACCTTCAACCCTCCTTCCGTCGGACAAAAACGTCCGGTTAGGTTCGCGCTGAATAAAACAGCAACATCTAACGTCCCGTCAAAGAAACGTCCGTCGTAAGAAAGCCAGTCGCGATACAAAACGTTTTCGTTCGCTTCCGGCGTTGATGAAGATTTACAGAAAACGTCGCGCGAGTAACGAACGAGTCCTCTCGAGGGAATCGAACCAGTCGGCCTCTGTTCTAGATTCACCGGGTGTGAACGCCGAGTTTAGCGACGGAGCAGCCCCGATCTAGGCCAACCTGGCTTCGCCTCTCGCCGCGTACACGCTCGACCCCTCTACGACTGCGCGAATCTCTCTTCGGGACACTGCCCCGGTTTCGAGTAGCTTCAAGGTCTCGCACCACCACCGTGCAACCCCTATTTTCCAGGTGCGTCGATGCACCGGAAGCGGCTGCATCGTTCCGATTCTTCGAAACGTTCTTCGATTTCTTCCTGATGCACTATTCCAAAGCTTTCGTTTTACTTATACAGGCTGTCTCGAAGGGTTGATTACGTAAACGAAGAATATTATTTTTGTTATAATTGAAAATGGCACTTGGTTACCGCATTGTATCTTGAAAACACTGCCTGGTACCATCGTCTATTTCCCTAAGAAACGTTTAACGAAAAGATATCTGAATACTACAAACAATGAATTCATTTCTATCGAGTTACTTGAAATATTCTAATTTATACAGCAGCGAAACAAGCAATTATAAGCTTCTCGTCCTTGCCCTATCAATCTCTTGAACATTCTACTTTATTAGCGATTATAAGCCTCTTACAGTGAACGCAGGCATACTTCCCTCTCCTATTAAAAACAGTACCATAGTAAAATAACAAATTCTTTCAGGGCAGAGAATTAAAGCTCCTTTATGAACGAACCCCAAGCAATACCATCGACTGATAACGTTAACGTTCCCGAAGAAAAGCTTTAATGTCAAATGAAAAGTCTTCCGATGTTCATTCCTTTCGCTGTCAATCGTTTCTTGGCAAACCAATACGGTATACATCGTTCCCAGAATCGATGGCAATCGTGAGTCTTCGCGAACGAACCTCTTCTTTGTTCGCCTATTGAGGCGGTCGCAAAGAACCTGGTAAAGAAGACGGAGAAAGGGGAAGAATGAAATGTTTTCAAAGGAACGTCGAATAAGAAAGGAGAATAACAGAGGCCGTGGCGGCGGAAAAAAAGAGGAGAAAATCGAGTGTTGAGGGGATGAGTCGGAGGGAGGTAGTGACCTAGTCTAAGTGGCCGAGATGCATGACCCGAATACCGGTGCTGTACAGGTGTGGTGTGTGTCCCACTGGCCTCTACCCTCTTCGAAGCACGGACTGCCTTCGAATACAAGTGCCTGTGGGGGTGGTAGCAATAGTGGTGGTGGTGGTGATAGTGGTGGTGGTGGAGAAGGAGAAAGAGAGCTATGTGGTCCCGAGGGATGCACAAAACGGAAATGCCATCGATCTTTCGATATCGGTATCGAGGTCTGTCTCCTTGGCCGCTCGCGATACAAGACGAAAACACGACACTGATAACAAGTCTACCTTTCAAAGGGAATAGAGGCATAAAGTACAGCAACTTAGGTATAGTTAGTGAGAAAGACCTTGTAGCCCTTATAAAGGAACCGCCACTGATGAGGGCCATCATTTAACAACCCATACTTAAAACTACATTCTGCAAACAGAAGATTGGAACCTTTCATAAAGTCAAAGTGTTAAAATATTTCAAAGGTGGATCGAACGAAAAGTGGTAGTGCTTCGTTACCCTATGGTCGTCGACCGAGTATAACCTAATCGAGCTGTTACGCAACAACCACTCCACGTAACCACGGAACACTAGCTGGAAGTAGACCGATCGAAGGTGTGCTCTTTGCCTTTAGCAGATTACTTGGAAGCGGTTGTCTATAGAGCCGATGATTCTGTCTGAATCGGGGTAAGCGTCCCGGGCAGGGCTCTTTTAATAATCTGTTCGCTCGTTCCTAAACTACCGCGTTATTATCGTGCAACGAGGACGATCAACTTTCTCGTCCCGCTCAACGACCCGATAATAACTTGGTCCACTTACGTCGTTAATGGACGAGACGAAACTTCGTCGCTCGCCGATCGACGATGGCCAAGTTGAAACAGTGGAGGCTATTAACTGCAAGTTACGTAATATTTTGTTGTTGATGAAATATTAACAATATTTTTAGACTATAATTACAGTGGATTCACTGTTTGATAAAATGGTACTTGAATGAAACAATGGGCGTAGGGAACCATCTACCCGAACAACGATTGATTTCTCTCAAAAATTCAATTTCAATTATCGAACATGTGAACCAAATTGTTGCGCTAAAAGAAACCGATACGTCTATCGTCAGCGAATCCGAAAATTTAGTTTACTGTCACCGTCCTCTGCGACGGTTCGAGCGGATTTATACGCGTCCTTGACCAAAAGCCTCGCGAATTTCTGAACAATCGAGGCTAGAACAGAGTTTAGAATCAACTGTTCGAATTTCTGTCGCGAAAGTCATCGAGTTGTCCCGATCCCGTTTTCCCGATTTTCCCGAGGATGTATTTCGTTGCAACAGACACCGGGGCTAGAGGAACGAAGCCAGACACCACGGTTCAACCTTGAACGCAACCACGAAGACCGATGGAGAAGCTTCGACGGGAAATTACGTTGCGGTTTGGAACGGGAGTCAACTGTGAAGGTGAAACTCTGTCCGCAATCGCTGCCTCTGCAACACTTTTCCTACGTCCAATTTTCGTGAAAATTGGAAAACGGGCATCTGTGTTGGCCCTTAACTCGTGAAATTTACGTTAAATTGTTCTAGATAGAAAGAAATTTTCTGAAAGTATCTGACTGTTTAAAAAAAAAGAAAGAATATTATTGGTCTTGAAAATGATTAAAGAACTTGAATTATTCTTCAAACCCACCCTTCTAAGACCCTCATTTCTTCCGATCCCTTTTCAGCAACCACAAAAGATTTCCTTCAACAACGGTATAAGAATCAAGGAAATTGGTAAGACGTCTAGCTAAAAAAGTTGCCTGAATATTGACAAAAAGTCGAGGGTCAGGAATAAGTTTGTATACTCGATAACAAAGCAGGGTAACTTTGTTCAAGGTAGCTTGGTGACAAGATGAAGTACGGCAATCAACACGTAAGATTCTTGTCAAGTAACCTTGCAACTTGATGAATATTTGACTCGTGCTTTAGTCTGTTCCGAACTCTTTAAACATTCTTTTGCACCAATGGCTCATACTAATGATCCCTGAATAATATTCAATCAATTTTTAACAAAACCTTCCATCTATGAAAACGTTTCAAGATGATTAAATAGTGCATTGCCTTATTATTTTCTCAAACACTCAGCGATTCGTGTATGCCAGTTCTTGAATAACCCGATCCTCCAGTTAGTTGAACGGTATATAAATCTCAACTTCAATTGCCAGAGAACATTTGATGGTGGAGGTATAGACTGGCGCGAAGATAGCAGAAAATATTCAGTGTATCAGAATTAATAGGCGAATGATACGTGCACGTAGCCGTAGTTTCTGCCTACTATCCGTATCATGGCCGAACCGTGCAGATATCCGTCTGTCTGACCTAAATACGTAATTATCTTTTCGCGAGGCACGACCTTGGACAGGCCAAGTCCGAACTGGGCCATGTCTCTGTCTGCCAGTTTTACTTCGTACATCACGAGTTACTTGCTCGTCCTCTGCTTAGTTTCAAGATTATCTTTCTTTCTCGTAAAAAGTATCTCTTAAGGTAACGAATCGGATACACTTGGCGTCATCTGTACGCGAATAACATGTCACAATCTTGGCGGAAGATTGTCGAGGGATAATTTAATTAATTCGCCTTAATGGAGATCCGAGATACCCGGCTGTGGCTTTTTTTAATTACAAACCAAGAGAAGAGATTCCATGCAGTTTCTATAATCTTTCCCTTGTGCGATTGTCAAATATTTTGATTTGATGTTTATAACAAAATATAAACCAACAGTACTTTGCAAAAAGAAAAGGAAAGAAATTTGAAAAAAAGATCAGATTTCTTAAATTGGCAAGACATTTCCTTGAAAGTATCCACGTTCAGAGACGCCCTGGACGTCTTTCACAGATCCCTGGAAAAAATAAATTGATGACTGGATATAACGTGGATATCTTTCAAAAAGATGTTCGTTCGATCGAAAAACGTTATACACCGAGCAACCGATACAGAGTCCTCAGGTGAACTCGTCCCGGTGACCAGCACCCTCACGACCCATGCCACCCCCGACAACTGGAACGCTGACCCAGTTAATACACCTGTAGAAACAGTGCCAACACTCCCGTGTCCACGGATGTCGGTCTGTCGACGCATGACCCTGTGCATATCCCTCGGAACGGCTGCAATTCCATTCGGCACGCAACACGCGAATCCTTTTGTTAAACGACCGGTTTCGAATCGTTCCTTATCGTTCCTTCGAACAAGGGAACTTGCTATGGCATACGTATATCCTTCGATTGTACTTTGATCACCTTGAGGTTCAGTGAATTAATTTCCAGCTTATCTGTCGAGTAGCTTCCACAATAGACCGAAGACAATTTTTTCGAAATTTTTATAGAGTTGAATTAACCCTTTCATTATTGGAAAACTGCAACTCGAAACATATACTGTTATAATAAATAATACTAAAATTATTCATAAAATAAATGTTCTGATTAGAAAATTTCTATCCCTTCATTAACGGTCTGAATTAGATACCCTTCCATTAGCCTCCCAAAATTGAACCTCCGTGGAAAACATTCTTCCACCCTGTCCAACACACATTTCATCCCTTAATTAGCCTCAAGATCCCTCAATCTTCTCGATCGTCCGTAATTACCCAAGAATGTACGAAAAACTCTAAACCCTCGATCTTCGAAGGGATTTTTCCTCCCTTTCAAACGATCAAGCGGGTATTAGGGAAAATCTGGAATCCAGGGTTGTGCAGGGAGCGTAGTTGGCGATGGGGTGCAGGTGGGTAGCCGGGTCGCGAACGGAGTCGAAGCCGAGGGGGTAGGAGTGTGATCGGCCGATGTATGTAGGTCAGGCGAGAGTGTTGGCCCCTTTTGCCTTGACACAAACACAGGTTATATGGATCTCGGTTTGGGTCAGGTTACCGATGCGCGGAACTCTTGAAATTCTACCAGCCGAGCACAACAAAACACATACGCTCTCAACCTCGCGGAACGACCGTTTTATTTCGTCGAACAATATGTCCGATTAACCGCGTTGACCCTGAAGCGTTCAGTTAACCTGTTAACTGAACTCATTTTTCTTCTTTTCTTTGATACTTTATCAGAAGCCGAGAAAGATATTACCTTCGGACTGTTCTTAATCTTGCTGTTCTCTTCTAAAACAAAGAGTAAAAAAGAATGAGTGAATAGAACATCAAAATGAAAAACTATCTTTTTTTAAATTTTAATAATGAAGCAATAATTGTAAAATCGCTGTTATCAAGAAAGAAAAACTGGTGTACCTATAATTGATCGATCGATTCGTCCTGTTTCCCGTTTCGTTTCGTTGCGCAGCGCACGGCGCACCTGCCGCAAGAATTTTTATCGTCTGAATTTCATTTCAACTTCCTCCCTCCGCTTTTAACGATCGCGCGGAACGGAGCGCGCTTGATTTTTGGCGTGACTCCGTGTCAAGGTTAAATCAACACGAGCCCCGCTTTTCTCGTCTATACTATTTTTTTCTCTCTCTCTCTCTCACCCCCAATAAGGGAAGATATTGCACCGTGACTGGTGCGTGGAATAATGCATGGATAATCGAGCTGGTTATTCTTTTCGAGCCGCGGAAAATCCGTTTCGGAGGCGGCCAAACGAAACGAAGACAGAGGGACGCGCTTAATTAACTCTCGACGAGGGGCTGACGCTTTAATTGAAACTTTTGCGGCTTTGTTGCCGACTCGACGGATGATTATCGGTGGAAACGTTTAGGAACGATTGAATAATGATAACTGACAGGATTGAAATGGAAGTTAATACGGTTTTTAATGAGTTCAATTCATTTCAACGAATACTCGTGCATTTCTCTTCCTACGTGTTTATAAATTCTATAGAGCATAAATATTTAACACGATTGTATGCAAGATTATTTTTAGGATTATGAAGCTCATCAGATTGATTTAATGCACATTGACATAGTTATTAAAGAAGGCAATTTATGTCCAACATTAATATACTTCAAAATCAAAATGTTTGTCTTGGAAGAAGAAGTCATTCCTTTCAAAACGGCGCCATAAGTCAAACGAACCTTGACAACGAAACGTTCATTTTACCTCGCGCTATTCGTCTCAAGAAAGAAGCATTGTGCTGTTAATAACTCTTCCAACAATACGATTCAATGTTTGCCACCACATGTGTGCCACGAGACGCCAACTGTGTACACCTGATTCTGACAACTGAAGAAACATTTCAGCGTCGCTTTCGTCATTTCGACGCATTATTCCATCGTCGGCGATCGAATCCGTGAGACGATTCTTCTTCGAGTCAGCTGTTACCACGACAGAAAAACTGACTGACGAGGAAAAAAACTTGCTCGATCTAATGAGAAAAGTTCGAGCCGAATTTAAAAACCTGACTCCGCTCGAAAGAGGCCCGGAGTTCTCGGAAATATTCGCCGGAAACGGATGTCTGCCGTGTTCACAGCGCGTACACTTACTACGAACTTTCCGTGTTCTGGTAAACGAGAAAACTTGAGGCCTGATTAATTCACGATCGATGACCGATTCTCGTTTTTCGTAATAATTCCGGCACGGCATTCTTTGAAAGTTTCCGTCAAGATATTACAATGTTAGATAATAGAATTTCTGTCAAAGAGTTTTTGCTGAAACTTAGCAAAAACAACTTGTCTTTTAGGTATGGAATAACATAAATGATAATCGTAATGAAATATTAAACAATTAAGTTAAACGGTTAAAAATATGTTAAAAAACACATAAAAATAAAGAATAATTAGTAGTAATTATAAATCATTATACTTCCAAACCAAAACAGTCAAAGAATAGTTATACTTCTGTAACATAATTGTGCCGTTCATATCTCAGCCCTATTTCTAATGAATTTTCTATTTCCTGATAAATAAATGTACAATGTAGTAATCATTTGAAGAATTACAACTCAGATATGGTATACCATAATTCCTGAATTGAACAAGCTACGAAAAACCACGTTTTCCTGCTTAAGTAGCGTAGAGCAAGTAGTATAGCTCAACGATAGGTCAGACAGGAGCGATATTTCCCTTCTATTTCCTTATAAATCAATCCCCAAGAATATAATCATCTCGAAAGTTCCAATTTAGAAACAAAACAACACAATCTTTGCTCTGAACGAGTTACAAAAGTGTCCATCCGTCTGATTAACCAGCGAACAAGTAGTGAAATCCAATAATATATCAGACATCCTGCAGCAAACAGCAGTAGGCACTTTGCTGGTTGAAACAGCGGGCTGGTTGTTGTCAGTTTCGCTAGTGGAATCAGGATTACGTGAAATGAGCTTACTGTTATCGATTCCAGTGGGTACAACAGCGAAAACTTAACGGTGTTCTCTTCGAAGCGCAATAACGTGTAATTAAGCGTGCACGAAGCATGTGACGGTTAGCGATGCCATGACAAAGGCAGACTGAATAGACACGTTCAACCGGCACATGCGAACGCAGCTTGTCCACGTTTGTCCTGGATACGTATCCGTGTGCGTCCGTATGCGTGTGTGCTGGTAGGTGCAGTGTGTCGCGAACCTGTTCGAATGCATCCATGACCGTGCCCGTTCGTGTGCGCTGGCACATATTCCGCGATATGTGTCAGGGTCGATGATTTATCACGGGATTCTGACTGGCGGCCGTTCGAAAGCCTTTTGCTTTAATTGCGAACACGATCGAGAAATAATATCGCGATATGATTTTCACAGGGGCTTTTTCGCGGGAATTTCGCCTCGAACCGTGCGGTATTCGTGCCATTAATATTTCTCGGGAATTCTTCGCGAGCCTTTTCCGTGAATTGTGAACAACCTATCCTTCATAAACTTTGTTCAGATGATTTAATCAAATGAAATCTGAAATAATGTTGTCCAAGAAAACGAATATCAAGAAATGATTCCAATCACCGGAATAAAACATGGCACGTGTCTAACGAATTATTAGTTTCCAATCACTTTTGAGGGCTATCGAGGACTTGTTCGTTGAAAGAAACGGTACGTGAATTAATTTAATTGGAAAAACGAGCCACTGCGAGTCAATTAGGACGAACAATGACTTCGTGATTCGTATGGCGATCGTTTAAACCAGCTCTACGGATGAAACACTGTCACGTGCGATGAGAATGCCTCCTTCTAATCGAATTTCCGTTTCCTTTCGGTTATCAAGCGATAAACGTGAAATCAACGAGCACTTGTTCGAACGAGTTTCCTCGTGCAAACTTTGTGGCGATAATTGAGAAATCTTTCTCGCGTGAAGTTTTCGCTGTCTGCAGCGTGCTTCCGGTTTTAACGAAGTTTCATTGAGATTCGATTCTATTCTGTGTAAGAAATTAGATTCGTATCTAATTCTTCAGAAATGTTAAGAGAAAACTTTGATACTAGAAAGGTTCTATGCAAATTTTTAACATTCTCAGGTATCGAATGATATAGTTGACGAACAGAGATAGTCTTAATACAGAATTATCTTACTTGAAATAATTTCCATAAATTGATTTATTCTTAAGTAGCGCTTAATTATATTAAATCTCCCTTTCATCAAGAAAAGAATTAATCGATCATTTTGCATTTGGACTCTAGTTTTTAGACTTTCGAACCAAAGAGTAAAATAAAATACATCAATAATTTTCAAAAAGAATTTAAATCAGCAATTTTCTAAACACCTTTCAAAAAACCTTCAAAAGAAAGAACAATCGCTCCCCTGTTGCTCGATAATGAACCGCATGAAATCTCCGAATAACGAGTGAAAAAGGGGTAAATCATCCAGAGCAGAAATTGCTCGACCTCGAGTGGCTGGCGAGCATTGTTGATAAACAGTGGACGTTAACAGTTTAGTCGAGGGCGTGAGGAGGTGACTAGGAGGGGTTGTCTGGCTCGCAGAGGGTAGGATCGAAGCACGGAGCCTGGCATAGTGGAACCGAGCCCCAGTTTCCGAAGGAGACTCTCAGAAGCGTTGCAGGTTGGAGGGTGCGGGACGCGGTCACCTCCGGGCGTTCACCCCGTGCAGCCAGCGCACTCGATACACTCACCCTGTGTTCGCGTGTGCGGGGGCGTACCTATACATTCAACTCGAACACGACGCCCTGCTATCTACGATTCTCGACCTACGGTCTATCGTGCACCACCTCAACCATACAAGGTGTCTATAAAAATTCGATGAAAAATCAAATCGCATATTTTATAAACCTGTATTCGAAATTGCATTATCATAATTGCATAAACGGTCTAAAATGCTTCACCTGCAGTCTGGTATCCATCACCCTCTCTATATAAGATGTCCATAATAATTTGAACTAAATTCATGAATTTATCTATTTCGAAATCCATTGCTAAATGTTTATAAATATTCTACGATACTTGGCCTGCAGTATACCCTGTAGCACCCCGTCTACATAGGGTGTTCATCAAGATTGATATTCGAAAAGTTATCATCAAATTTTTTAAAATATTCTAAATTGTGTATTATAGAAATAATTGGAATTTGAACACCCTCTACGTAGACCAACCCTTCGCTTCGTCACCTTTCCCTCGCATTATCGTTTCCACCTTTATTCCACTCGATTCGTTCGCGAGGTCGACGATTTATCGTCGATTCCACGACCTAATTATCGGCGTATCGATCGCAACAATTAATCGGACTCACTTTTTTTACTTTTTTCTTTGCATCTCTTTACCCCCTTGCCGTTTTACCCTCGTTTTTGCGCCCTGTTACCCGCGGAAACGAGCTGGCCGAGCTGGAAAGAATTCCACTGGAAACGGAAAACGTCGTTCGACAGACGGATCAAGTAAGTTTCAGATCTTTTACACTGTTCGAAACAGTTCCTGATATCCGTCACGGTTGGTTACGTGAAATTAATGAAAGATATCACAGTTGAAGAGAACTTCTGATCAAAAAAGTAAGGCTAGACATTTTGCAATTAGTGAAGATACAGAAGGTCGGTTTATATATTACTAACAGAAAGGGACAAATTATTTCCATATAAAAATTTGAAATATCTCTGTGTAAAATAAAAATGTTTTTAAATTAGTAAAATAATTACATATGCCTCGAAGTACTATTTTACATTCATTTTCTATCAATTTAATATCAAACTAAAATTGAAATTTGCATCGAAAGGAACTTGCTTTTTCACCGGAACGTAAGGCGAATCAAAGACTACAAAAACGACTGTGATTAATGAGAATATGGAAAGTTTCCGAATGATCTGGTGGGTGTACTTTATTGAAACAATTTGTAACCCAGGAGTGACGGTGATGAAGAAACGTTTCGTAGAAGGTTCACATCTGCGTCTAATGCCTCGATCGACAGTCGGTTTCATTTTGGATTTTATTCAAATGTCTTCGTACGAAAAAACTAACGGTGTGAACTGTTGCATTAAATTATAGACGAAAATTTCTTAAGAGAATCTGTAGGTCAGTTATTTTATATTAAAATAAAAATCTACATTAAATTCTGAATTTAAACTTAATCTGTATAAGGATGTTTTACTACCAAGAAGAATAATTCGAATCAAGGGTATTCGTATAAACCGAAACAGTGAATTGTTTCTGGTTATCAGGATCGTTGAATCAATTAGAGAAGCGGATAAAAATTTTCTACTGAGCTATTTAGAATCAGGTAGACAATCTTATTTGAATACAATCCCGGATTTACAGATAATCTCACAAGACCACGGGCATTTCCATTCGAACAAAACTGCCAGCAAATCCGGAAGATAAGTCGAAGCCCTGCTTCTAGTTTTCTCTTCCTAGACCAATGCTACGTGTTTTGATTGTGGAAAGCTATCAAATTTTTGATAAACACAAAATAATACAAAGCCGACGTTTACAATTTGATAAAGCTGAATTAGTAACGATAGGAAATTGATAAAAACAATGAAGTCCTACGTTTCTATCAGAGACGAAATTTTTATCAGAGACTAAAGTGATTTTTTACTAGCCTGAAAGCAGTCTCTGTGGACGACGAAGGTATTCAACCTCGCATACCCCATGACTGGGCACGTTCGTATCTTCCACGTGTGCAATGGGATGGAGGTGTGCAGGTACACGAGAGACTAGGCTCGATTCCCGTTTGCTTTGAAATGGAAATTGACAGCGATCTCGGGATTCTAGACTAACGACACGGTAAATCGAATTTGAGCGATCGAATACTCGCGCTCAGAGTCGATCGTCGGACCACGACGAGGCTGATTTCATCGCCCGTATTCGCTTAACTGCGTTCCAACGACGAGCTAATAGGTCTAGCTCGGCCCTTTCAAATATTTATCGTTCGAATTTTAGAAATTCGAGTTACCTTCACGAGCTGATCACGACTGAAGAGCTAACGAGCACGTTTCGCGACGGATTGATCGGTTTTCGTATCAGACATAAGGAATTTTCATAATGCTGAAGTATAATATAATTTGTGTAAAATTGATGGGAGTTTAAGTCATCGTTTCGATGATTTCGAATTTAGTTAAAAGATCCAAGGCACCGAAGTAGGAGATCTCTGTCTACTAGTGAAAATAGAAGATACGAATAAATCTTCATTTTGGAATGTGCTTAATAATTAATGATTACTTAGCAAATTGTTATTTTTTGTAATGCTTGCATGACAGTAACAAAATTATAAATGTGTTCTAATTTCCCAAACTGAAAGCTTCGATAAACGGTTCGTCCTTGAGTGTATTCTTGCAATCATCTGCAACGTTCATCTCTGGCTATATGTATTTGCCAGATTGCGTAGCCTTGTAAAGAGAATAATATTGAAATATTTTCGAGGTAAACGTTTTCAAAATACTGGTTTCTTGTTCCAATAACACAAAGATACGAGGGATGCATTAATAGTAAAGATCTGCATTTGACTGTAAAAATGATTAATTACAATAGCAGAATAATTGCAATGAAAACAAAAATGAGGACTTCGAATATTTGATACTACAGGTAAATATTCCACGAATTGAAAGTTTCATTTCAGAGATGCTGAGTGAACGACCTAAAAATCTCCTTCCCAAGAATGATATTCATACGCTTATGAAAGTGTCGTTAGCCTCCGCCTCTTCTCGGCAACCGAGATTGATAAAGTGATAACTTTAATGAGGAAGATCTTAATACAGACGTAAATACACCGCTGAGACGTTTAACGTCGTTTTGAGGATAGTTTATACGGAATCTCGTGATTATTCACTCTCTCGTTTATTCACAGTTTACAGACTCACTTGTTAAATGAATAAAAAAAAAGTTAGAATTAATTGCAAGAAGGATATAAAAAATCTAGTGAAGAATAACTGCTTGAAGAAGTTACTCTAGATACTCTACAGATTTTTATTTCAACTTCTCGGTATGCTATTTAAAGAAGCATAATTCATTCGACGAGCATGAATATTTAGCCACTCGATCTATAGTTACGAACAACTTACTTGAGGAATATAAAACTCGTCTTAGCTGATTTTAACGTGATTATAGAACAGCTTTAAAACTGCTATTACAGTAACTTTTAATAAAACCAACGGTGAAAGAATATAGAAGCCTTATGAAGTTGTAAATCGATGGATATACTTCTATTTTCTTTATTTCAGTCCACTTATGCGTTCCGAGAACTCTATTTCCGGCGAAACTTTTCGTTATGTAACATAAACTCTGTTAACAATATTTGACTTCCACGACGTTACCACCAACTTAAAATTCTCTGAACGTCCGTCAAGTCTTTAATTTTCATTCTGCTAAACTTTCGGCTCAATTAACGAAGAAACCGCTGAAATAAGTTTCACGAAAAGCTTGCAGACAAACATCCAACATCCCGTGTCGCTCTTTTTTTCTTCGTCGGCGACAATAAAAAAGAATCCGCCAAAGCTTTCTTGGTTTTACTTAATCTTCTCGCTCGAAGAACGTTTTTCACAGAGCATTGGTATTCCGGGAAACGTGCACTTCAAAGCTCCCACACCGGAAGAGGCGCGACCGAGGCAAATGTTCGTTTAGAAAACTATGCAAATCCATGGAAACTCGTGTAATTGCGTTATAACCGCGATTCGAAATACTGCCGCGTTATTAGAGTGAAATGGAAATGAGGCTGAGTGTAATCGCGAACGATTACGTTACAACGATATTGGTCGACACCCTTCTTTGACTACTGATCAATGCATAATAACGCGATGAAACGAGCTTAATGCGTTGTGCTCGCGATCCGTGCTGAGTTTCTGCTCTCTAACAAATTAGCATCGATAACAAGCACTATCCATGAAACAAATATTGCAGCTAAAACTTGAAAAATATCTAAAATAATTTTAATAAATTTCGGATAATTATTTTAAATGCAATGTATTTTCCAAACGATCAAACACAATGAAAAGATTCTTTGAAAATGACCTTATTACTGTCTGCTTCGGGAAAAACATTTTCATCCGCAACCACGAGCAAGGTAATAAATTACTTGACAAAGACCTAAGAAAAACATTGTCCACGATTCCCTGGCGCAAAAGTCATTTCGCGAGAACGAAGCTTCTTCTCACCGTTCAATGATCGTACTACAGGAAACAGAGGAAGTTCTATGTCGCCGCAAAAACGAACGAGACCAGTTCAATTTCGTTATAGACTCTCGATTTCTTTCGTTAAAAACAGGCAGAGTTAGTGGAAAACTTCATGTCTCTCTACGATTTTAATGACGGTCCAAATAAAAAAAGTGTTATTCTACAAGAACGTTTCCCAAATTGAAAAAAGTTGATCTTGTTCCATTAGGTGCAAGTAAATTCTGTAGGAAGTATCTTCTATGGGGCTGCAAGTTGCAAGGAAAATTTTTGTCTCTCGCGAAAAACAAGTTCGAGTTGAAAGCGAGTGCGTGCTAATGACGTCGTTAATCATGCGACACGCCAGCAATTAATTAGCCTCTGCAAGAAGTCTGGGAGCTCATGGTCAAACGATGCGTTTCTGTTTACAATTACAACGACCTTTGCGATTACGCGATGGTAAGTCAATCGTTACGAGAATACCTTTATTCTGCGTTCATTTGGAAATGGGAAAATAGATTTCAGCGAATTTTGATCAATAGAATATAGTAGCTTGTTTATGACACGTGGCGATAAAATTGAAGAGATGGTCGTTCATCGACGATTAGTTAAGGATTCTTGATCAAAGTTCATTTACGAGCACGGGAAAGTGATAAAAGATTTATGTGCGATGATTGTTGGCAATTAAATGTTTTTTTAGATCCTTTATAATATGCAACAAGAAGATAAATCTTCGTTTTTCTAAACCTGTCAGTGATTGAGTAATGATGAATTTCAATAAAGAAAATGACTTGATCTGTCCTTTAAAATGTTAATAATTCCAAGCTAAAAAATTATTTACAATAATAAAGAAGGAACTGATGTTCCTGAAAATTATAAATAGAAACTACAGAATAAAAAATTCTACCAGCAATAAAAAAGACAGTATCTATACATAAATTTTTTATCTTGGAGTAAAATTGGAAAAAATTTTATCACGTTTCGAACAAGTTTCAACTCCGAATCCCTAACACAGATAGTAAAATCGAGACAAGATAGCTACAAATCGCAAGATAGTTAACGATCGATACGAAGGATCTACCGTTGGATCTTCATAAATCCGGGCGAACGGAACGAGCTCGTAACGCGCGATCAAACTGACAAACACGAGACGAAAAGCGACGAAAAGCGTCGTAAAGATGCCGTTTACAATCGTATACGCGTCGTCCTTGCAGCTTAAGCCACGACTGTTTGTGATTCGACGAACGTTAGCCAACGGATGTGCGCCTAACGATCTCGGCTTAATTGCACCTCGTGCCAACGACAAATTCATATTTATCCACGATGCGAGGCTCGTTATCCACCGGTGTTATCAGTATTAACTGACCCATTTAATTAATCGTTATTGAATTGATCGTTTACATGGAAGGAACGGGTGCGCCTCCATCGTCTTACGAGATTAAAATCGTTCTGTATCGAATCGCGAAGAAATAGAAAAGAATCGGCTGAGATTTACCCCGCGACTCCATTATCGAATAATTTATTCACCGTTGCTCGAGACGAAGCTGTCGTTTGCTGAAAGCTGGGAATCGCGATACGCTCGGCGCACCGAGCGTGAACAGCGCCGGAGAGAATCGCGAAGGGATCGATTCCCTAGTACCAAGGGATCCCCGCCAGCCACCCTCTTCGCCCCGCTCAAAGTCGCGCGAGGACACCCTGCAACGACAAATCGACAGCGAACGAATCGCGACCACCCCGCCACCCCTTTAATCGCCTTCGATCCAATTTTCGCGTTTTTTTTTTTCTTCCGCCCAATCGGCCCGACATTCACGATCAATACCATCGATCGATTCAATCTCACCGACTGAGCATTTTCCATTTTCCTCCCCGCCCTTTCGATCACATCGTCTCATCCGAGATTCGAACGATCTACAGAGAAAACATAGAAAAACATAAAATGAAACTTATTAATTTGGCACTCACGGACAAATATGTTGCTCATCAGAGTAGCCGGCAGGCAGAATACGATGACGAGGACATCAGCAACAGCAAGGTTGACGATGAAGAAGTTCGTGACGGTCCTCATCCGCGGGGACCGATACACTACCGCTATGACGAAACTATTACCGATCAGACCGACGACGAAGACCAGGACGTAAGCGACACAATAAACCGCCGACATAGCCATGCTATGCCTGTACAGACGGTCGGGTATTTGTTCGGCGGTCGACAGGTTCGCCGTTTTACTAGCATTCAAAAGTCCACCGTGCTCCTCCATCGACGTCCTTGGATCGGTCGTGATGGCCTCCGCGATCAGATTGTTCAAATAATCACCCAGGTCGTTCCTCATCTGTAGAAGGGTGCCGGTAGTTGGTGGCACCGCCGACACGGTCGTAGGCTGAACGTTACCGTTGTTACTTCTACGACGCGTGTCGACGTCGAACTCCTCCGAGTCCGGCAGACGCAGGGATGCCATCTCCAATAAGGGAGACGGTGGCTGCAGCATCGGGAACTTGATCGCGAACCGTTGGATCGACGTTGTTTCGACCATCGGCCGTCCTCGATAGCGTCCCCGTCTTCTGACTTCCCGTTCCGCCCCGTACGCGACGCGTCGTCGTGTCGACGACCTTAACCCGCCCGAGTCCTCCTTCCAGCCGCTTCGATCCTCCCTATCTGGATCCGTTCTTCTTCTTCGACCGAATCAACTATATTCTCTTTATACAGAATTTTTCTCCGGTAAAATATCTCTACCCTGACACCCGACCATCAACCAACTGGTGAACCTTCACAGAGGAACGGACGGAAATCCCTCCTGGAGGATACTAAACGTTTTGGACCTTGCGTAGGTACTTCGAATAGAAGTGAGAGACGCGTGGTCGTGTGGGGTTCGATGCTCCGCGACAGTCAACTAACACGTGCACTGCAACCCATCGAATTCGATTGCATCCCCTCGCGGCAAGATAGTCCTGTTTCGAACACGGGAGGAGCACTCTGCGCAAACTTTGTTCAGAGCCAAAGACTGATCGTCGGTGCAATGTTGAAAGGGGTTTTAGCGACGAACAGGGTGAGAAAGGACGAGACAAAGGTGTTTATGGTACGGGACACACAATATCTGCGAGCTTGATCCACGAAAAAGTGTCCCGGCCGAGTGCTGAGAGACTAATGAGCTTGCTTTAGAAGACGACTGCGAACTGCCGCCGGATGCAACCGAAGCGGCGAGCTGTCTGGCGACGCGCCTCGACTGCGCAAGCGTTACATCCACCGGCACATGTACCCGCATGCGAGGTACGCGCGATCGTAGCTACCGTGGGGTACGAAGCAGGGATACAAGGAGATATTGTTATTTTCGAGAAAATCAAACTGTATATCGAAAATAACGGGTGTGACTTGTGTCAACTGATTTCAACGAGATAGACTACCGTTGTTATGGTTCAACTGTACAATTCAATTATGGTTCCAGATTTCAGTAAAAGTACCAATTAAATGCCTATTGTTTCTGGTAAATGTAAATTCTTTAGATAAACGGTGCAACATTTCGGAAAGAAAATGAAGAATTAAAATGCACTTTTAAAAACGGGAAATTATTCTGGAGCAGGAAAAGTATTCCTAGCGACAAGGCGATGGATAAAATGCCTGTTTACCATTTCCGTACTGGAACAATAAATAGACATTGTTAATGACGAGATAATAGCACTAACCGTTAATATAGATGAATACTGAAGAGTTGCACTAACTTGATGTCCATCAAGTAATGTTTCTCATCGTCAGTAATAACCTGATGTTGTCATACAGCCTTGAATATGACACTACTCTTTGTTTGTCCTATGCCTTGACCATTATTCAAAAATAAAAAAAATGATACAAATGGAGAAATAATTGTTAAACAATTACTATAACCATTGTTACATCCTACTTTGAGATATATTGGTATCTCTACGGTATCTGTAACAAATAGTATTACGAAACAGTGTGGAAACAATTGTGGCGATATCGTGTGTGGTGTAAATAATGAAAGCTATTGATAAAAAGATCAAGGGGGAAAAAGTAGATTAGAAACAACCGAACTTTTCGCGATTGCCAAACGTTTTCCTCGTGAACGCCCACGATCTGTTCCGTAATTCGGTTTAGGTGAAGGAACTTCATCCAAGTTTTCGACGCGTTGGGATTCCCCTGAGAAGATTTTCATCGAATTAAGGGTTCGTGGTAATAATAGACGCTCTGAACCTTGAATTCTGCCTGACCGTTTGATGACTGTACCAAAAAAAAAAAAAAAAAATAATTGTCAAATTGTCAATCTTTTAAAAAGACAGCTGAAGATAAATAAAATTATCGAATGTCCTGTTCAATTACAATTTCCTACAAGTCATTTACCCATTCATTTGATCCTTTTTCGAATTTGAACACAACCGCATCACTTTCCTCGAAGAATTCGAGACACGGTTCGACTTCCGCTTTCGTCGCCAGCACGTTCGATCGTACAATTTTAAGAGCCGTTTACAATAAGCTTTTATATTCAGCGCCAGCTTTTGCTGTCCCTTCAACACGTAAAAACCGACGAATGATTCCGCTTCCCGATTCTTGGACGTCCCTGTCTCTCGTCGAACTTCCGGCGAGTTCGTAATTCGTTTTCTACGACCCGTCACGGATACCTAACTCATTTTATTCGAGCGTCGAGTCGAAAGCATAGAAAGATTTCGTTATAGTTCGAATGCCGACGTCCGTGAAATATCTTGGCTTCCGTATTCTCTCATTTTTCAGGCAACTTCCCGTTCTTACCCCTTCGCGAGCACCATTTCCGTATTCCGATACGAGTGACTAATAATTATTAATGATTCGTTCCAAACAGAATGAAAAGGAAATATTCTTCTCTACTGATTTCACTTACTATAACTTTAATATACTGCCATGAATTTAAAAAAATTTCTTCGTTTTATTAGATAAATATTACTTTAATTTTGTAACTTTTTCTCTGTGGAAGAAATTAACATAGAAAATTTAATTATTTTGTATATAAAATTCTCTTTAAAATAGAAACACCCTCTATTAAAATCAATACCGATATAAATTCAACAAACCTTCACTTATCGCATAAGCACAGCTCAGCCGAATTGAAAGTAAAACAACCCCAAAAGTATCAATGGCCTCTAAAAAGTTTTCCAAACACACAAACCGAAACCGCTTAACTTTCAACATTTCCGATACAATGTCCAGCTGATTTACATAATACTCTTCCGGCAACTTCCACGAAGAACGTAAATCAAACACCGTTGATTATCCGCTGGTTTCGATAGCCGATACAGGAAAATCGTGTGCTTAAAACGTGCAACGGAATCGTCTACGAAATTTCTGTGTAAGTGGAGACCAATAAAAATCGGGAACGAGCAGTTCTGAAACGGAAAAAGCTCGAATTGAATTTGGCAAAACCCTTGCTAATCGATCGAACGGTAACCGTCCCGCTCAAGGATCCTCCATTTTTCTCTTAAACGGAAGAGGACACAGGAAGGATTTCCTTATAGATGTCGAACTGCGTTTCACGACTCCTGGAAAATACGCAGGATCGATCAGGAGGCACGTGCTGGCGAAATGTTCGGCCGACTGAAAGTAAAAGCCCGCATTGCAGGGAAGCCTGTGCAGCTTCGGATGATTCTCCTGTATATCGGCGTTCTTTGATTATAATTATTCACTTTACATTCGTTTCTATTCGGTCATTATTCTTTAGTTGAAGTTAATCCAATCGAATTGTCAGAAATGTGAATGGTACCCTTTGATTATCAATGAAAAGAATTTTCAACTAATAAGAAATTAGTGAAGAAATTTGTAAAGACTCTTAAATTTTTTATCTATAGTACGATTAGATAGATCAAATTGGGACTTGGAAACTTTTTCCTGAGATTATAGTAACGTGAATCGACATTTTTATTGGTACAAGATATTTTTACTGTCACTTATCAATCTTCCGAATTTGATCAACAGAGAGATCTCAGGTCTATTAACAACTTTATTTTTATACGCTTTGTAGGTACACATACATCAAGATGTTATGTGAGTAAATATGTAAGAAGGGAAAGGATCTTCAGTAGGACATAGCGAGCTATGTAGATCATCGACAATTGTTTTTAACATTAGTTTCCTAAACATAAATGGCTTTGGTCCGTGTCAAAACATAAAATTTGATAGCGTATCATTCGTAATTTCATCTAAATAATTAGTTTCAAGAATTTTATTTTAAATTACTGAATAATTCATTTATTTTTCTCATTTTTTTCTAATCTCGTTGATTATTATTGTGAATTCGGTGAATGTTTTCAATATTTTCAGCTTGAATCAACAACAGATTTTATACTTAATGATGTGTACTTCCAATATTGCATACTTTTCATTATTATGTTTGAACAACTGTTACTTGCTCAGTTTGTTATGAAATCTGTTTAATGCACATGGAAAGTTCCATACTGGTCTGAATGAAACAATTAAAAATACTCACATCATTTCTATAAACAGTAATTAAATATTCAAGAACCAAAACAGCAAGTGTTTGGTTCTTTTATTGATGCTATTTATTGTTTCTTCGTCTTTAAATCTTTAATAACTATATCTTTTAGTATGTTTTCTGTATTAAATGATCCTCCAATGGAACTTACGATCACGTAGAAGCGTATGATTGCAGACATCGAAGGTTTTCAGCTTTCAATTTCCTTAACACATCTTATCAGTCCAGCAGTGAAGCGTTTTCATTTTCACACGTGTGACAACAATTTTATTTCCGTTCCTTTTAATGTCTGCTTTTTGCCTTTTCTATTTCGGTGAACCTATTGTCTCTCGTTTTCAATTCCATTTCAATTCTACATATTCATGATCGCTTTACGAAAGTAATTCTTATTCTCTCTTGTGAAAAGATAATTTAAAGACAAAGAATTCAATAACAATATTTTCTGAGTAAAATTTCTAATTAATTCCCATTCATGATAAAATTGTAATGAGCAGATGCGTAAAGCATGGAGATACCAAAATAAATATTTTTGAACCAAAAAATATCTCACAGTGTTATTATATCTCAGCTTTCCCTTATACTCCAAGAGATATTGTGCCATTGTTTTTCTTCTGATGCCAAACACACTCCCATGTGCAAACATTTTTATTTTTCTTAAGCTCTAGAAGCCTAACATCCGTAGCCTAACCGATACTTCATAAATTTACCAATCAATTGATTGTATTAAGCTGTTTCAGATGAAACAATTGATTTTTTTTCAGACTAAAATCCATATTTTTCAAGCCACCAGCTGTTCGAAATTTACAGACGGCTGCTTATTCAAAACAATGATAATATTCATTTTGAACATTGAAATTTATGAAATTAGCATACCAAGTGTTTGTTAGCTGTAATTTATTTAATATTAAATTTGTTCATCTTCATAAAAGATCTTTGTGTTTAACCTTCAATAAAATTATCCATCGTAACCAGTATCCTGTTTTCTGCTCATCTTCCTCTTTACTAAATTATTCCTCTTTCAATTTCCTGCTCGTAGATAACTCTGTTCGTCGCTCTTTTTCGCCCGTTTTCCTATTTGCTCGTCACGGTCGCCAATCTTTTCCTTGATCACCGAAAAGCAACTACGTTGTCGTTCGGAAGTTTTCAGTTTAATTAACGGATATGAGATACCAAATTGTGGACATATTCTATCTGGTATGGAATTATCGACGATGATGCGATTATCATGGCAACTCAATTAAAATCTCGATTAGTTTCTCACACCCCATCTTTCTATCTTTCTCACTCTCTCACCCCGTCTTTGCAAATCTTGTCTTCTTTCTCCTAGCATTTCGGATCGTTCGGTTTCTGGTTCGAGTAGAAAATTTCCGAAAATCCGTGAAGCTGCATCGTACGAGCTTGTTAGATGAATATTGATATTAAATCCATCCCGGCAAATGGAAATCTATAACCGGGAAATTGAATGTAACACTCTGAAGGTATGCATTTCAAGTGAGAAATTCGATATAGAATAAAGTCAAGAAACTCTGGTGGAAAGAAAGAAGAACTCAATCTCGTTCAACGACAATGCTTTCGATCAAGACTGAAGTTGGAATAGATTCTAGCGTAATTTCTTCCAATCGCAGTAATAGAAATCTTCGATTCCGACCAGGAAATCCCCGAACCCCATGAAATTCAAATAGAAAGCAATCGATTCAACCCGCTGGGCCAATTAACATTCACAGGCACGATCATCTTCGGTCCAACGCCTCGATCGATCGGCGTTCGAATAATTAATGCCACCCGGAAGCCGTGAATGATCGCGTCACGTTCTTCTTCTTTAAATCTCGAGGACGACACGCGGAATCGTTATTGGAATTTCTTTGGAACCGTAGAAAACGACGTCTATGTAGCCAAATAATCAGACTACCGTGGATGCTGAAGGTCCACAATCCACAGATGACAAGTGATGGCATACTCAGCGATAAACATAAAATAAAACATCCCTTATTCGAATCCCCAGAAGATACTTTTGTTTCATACTTGACTGGGATTTGCGAGTACATCTTGAACTTGATCCCCGCTGTACACGTGATTCTATCGTGCAATATTCGAAGGTAACCAGCAGCGAACGCAAGAAAAGCTCGATCGGGATCATAAATCTCCGCGTGTCGTCGTCGGCGACGTGTTGGCCGTGTACGGGCTATCGGGTTCTTGCGGCCGGCTTAAACGAACTCCAGGGAGTCACCTGAACTTTCCCGTCGATCGAGCCGCAACGACGGGTATTTTTCAGTCAATGAGACGGACAATGTTCTCGCAAGATCCACTAGCTTCGGGGACGATCTCCCTGAAAATTGTTACTCGCAACACGATACCGGGAAATCGGTAATTTATGGAGAAGATTCATTCTCGCGCCTTCTTCGAAACAGTTTCACTTCTGCAATGTTCACCGATGCTCTCTGTACGGTGGAAAGTGCTGGAGGATTTTTAACTCATTTCGTTGCTGGAGGATCAGTTTACGTAAAAGGGTTTTGCTTTTCTTGATTGTTTCAGTTGTATGGTATCTTTTACGGAACAACGTACAGCATTAGTAAAGGAAATACAGTACATTTTTTTAATCTTTCGACGAAGTACTTGGAGAACGTTTTTACTGATTGCCTCGTTAATTCTCAGAAGTCAAAAATGTATTATTTTCAAGATATCATTTTCTTAATTAGAAGTACAAACACAGTAAAATGTATCAGATATACAACTTTGGATATTTAAGGATGAAAGGAAAAATTCTACTCTCCATCCCTTATTTCAATCCGAGAATAAAATAGTATAATTTTCAATAAAACTATAAATAACTAAAAAGAAAAGATCAGTACAGTTACTGCTTTAAAGCAAACAAAAGGCTTATACATCCAACAGTGGTTTGTGAAAAGCTGCTAACAAATTGTCCCTTTTAATCCCTTCTTTAGAATCCTCCGTGCAACACAATGCCCGTATAAGATGGTAAAAAATTCCGGTTGAAACAAATACAATGGCGAATAATTCTCGGTGGAATACAGTGTCCTTCGTCCACGACGAAGATCATGGTCCCACGACCTTGTATCGTTTGCGATTAAAAGGCGATTAATTCTCGAAGGAAAGAATCGGGCCGTTTGCAAGAAACGCGTAATCTCGTCTGCGCGTTGGCGTTAAATTAAAATTGAAATTCTTCCCTGAAAGTTTGCACCGCTTCTTTCACTATGACCAATTAATCGGCGCATTCCTATAGCTAAGAACACCGTAAGAACTGATTAGAATCATTAGCAGAGAACTATATCGACTTTATCTAATCGAGGCTCTAAAAAGGAATCTGTCCTTGCTAAAATACTATAAAATAATATGTAAATTGCGTGGACTTGGCACTGAAAGCAAAGGATCTATATTTTGTCATGAGACGACGATCGATATTTCACCGGAAGCTCTATCGGTGGGTCTTGTTTCGTCGCTGCCATGGATGTTTCTTTTTTATTTCCACGAAGATGTATGTGCTTTCCGAGCAACGTAACACCGTGAATTATGGAAGAACGTTGTGAATGAAAAATTGAACAACATATGCTCTCGGTTTTAGTATTATCTTAACTTTACCGCGAGAAAAATGAAGATCGAGGCTTTCGAAATTCCATCCGTTCGATGAAGTGATTTCTCGTTCCTTTCTATCACTTATCAAATCATGGATTTCCGACACGATTTCATGACATAAAAGTATCACGAAATAGCACTTATGATATATCAATTTAATGCTTAAAACTTAATAAAAATGACACATAATAAACATTGCCTGATTGTTTGTTGAAATAAATAAAAAATTGAACAATTTATAACTTAGTATATTCCATTAGTCGATTTTTGCCGACAGTTGGTTCGTTTCAACGAAGAACCATCCATTCTGTATTAGGAGTATTGATGAAACCTTTATGCAGACATCTTCATAAAACTTTAAGCTTTAAATTGGTATACCTCAAGTGCTACTTTGTGATACTTTTATGTCATGAAATTGTGCCAGACTGAATACGTTTCGAAATCGACCAATCGGTATGCAACAACAACCTAATGAATACGAACAGTACCGTAGAGTAGTTGGGACATAAATAATTGAAGCTGAAACTGCCTATCGAATCGATTCGATACGTAATTGGAATTTATTTATATGTGTGGGTAAAAGAGTAGCATATTCCTTCCATAGACATTGCCTATGATTCTTTCAGACTGCAATTCTTATGTTTAGTATACACTGACGGCTATAGACAAACTAGAATCGCCATGTTTCAGGGTATTCATTTGTCCGGTAAACAGACTTGATAATTATACACTTTACAGCAAAAATTTTAATAACTAGCCAAGTTTTTTACTTTGAAAGCTTCGTAATTAACTTAAAATTGTTCCTTCTTTTCAATCCACGAAACGGTTATGTTAATATCTATACTTCATTTTGTGAAAATGGTATCATGCGGCATGTATAAAAGGTCGAAGGACTCGTCTGCCGACATCGAGTGGTAAACTATGTATGGAACACGTTTGTTCCTGGCTTACTGCACACCTTTAATTTCGCACCGTGTAATCACTACCTGCATTCGTTCATGAATAAATGAAATTACCATGTGGTTTGCACAGCTTAAGGACAATGTTCCCTTCCATGCAATCGTACAAAGTTCGATATCTCAAATTCCCAAGAATCTTATAATTCCCATTTCAAAATTATTATTTGTGATGAAATTTAGAAATCTTATGAAAATTAAATTGGGCAAAAAATTAAATTAAGTATGTAACAAGAAGAAAAAATTTAAATTTTGATTTTACGTTCGTCCTACTCCCAATAAGTTACTTAATCAGATCATTCTCTGTCCACTTTTCTATACACCTGCCACTTTCTCTCCCCATTATTGTTGAAGAAATTCTATCCAACTTTTACAATATCACGCGACGGTAAACCCGATGCAATCGTGCATTATAAATTTTAAACGTCGACTATATTATCAAAGAGACACGCGACCTTGTCGCGATACATCAAACTCGTGCAATTTTATCCGAGCATACTCTTTCTATCAGCTATTTGCAACGATCGAATGAAAATGGCAACGGGAAACGCTTCGAATAGGTACGAACGTTCATAATACACGAACCACCTTGCAACACAGGAAAACATTAATCGTTACCACGAATCGTTAACAATTTTCTTATAGAACACTTTCCATTTCACCTACTGCCCCCTTTCTCTTTTGATCATCGTATATTTAAGATATACGAATATTGAATTTATTTTTGAAAAACTTAAGTGCAACGTTAAGTCAGGAACCGTGTTAGTATATCTGTGTAAAATCTTAGCTGTCTGAAGGAGCTAACTTTTGATGAATAACCGACACGCTTCAAGATTCTCTGAAACACAATTTGTCACGTCGTGATATATTTTTGGAGCATCTTGCTCGGAGATGTGTTATTTCTTTCATGAGAGGCGAGACGGAAGCTCGTTTGACAGTGAGAAAAATTAGTATCTCCGTCGAGATATTCGTTCATTGTTTACATCTTTCATTTAAAATTTAATATTCCAACAATTTTCTTAGCATTCGTAACATTTGTTTTAAAAAATTAAGAATTTTCTATTTCCCTCCAGAAATATTATTAGACGATAAATTTTATAATTAAAGACAAATCCTTCGTCTTGGTATCGAAAAGAAATTCGCGTATCTCGGCACAATAGCAGCCATCAAACGAAGGAAAGCAATTTCTTTCGATTACCAGAATCAGAAACGGTTCCAGCGATACTGCCAACTTTCGTAAAAGCGAAAAGAGGATTCAATATTCTCCATTCCATCGGCGTAACCCGAAATCGACGGAGTTCGAAAACGAGTGGAAGCATTCGTGCAGTGTCTCGATACGTTGCGCGTCCGCGAAACAAGACGGAATCGCTTGGCTTTAACGCGAAGACGGGACTGCAGCCTTCGATTTTAGCCGGAGGCCGTTCAAAACTTGGCCTCTGTTTGTGCTCTGCGTTCCTGGCCGGATTTACGCTAGTCCGTTTTGATTGCGTTCACTTTTCATTTCGTCGCTTCTTTCCTACGTCCCGGGCAGAGAAGTGTCACGCGGAAAGAAAATATTCCAAGATCCTCGAGCATCCTTGACATCCCTGAGAATTAACTTCGTTTAATCCTGCCATTCCATAGGATTCCAGTTTCCCTCGATACTTTTCTTTTCCCCTGGCATCTGCAGTAATATACATATTCTGTTCGTTGATTTTATGCTTGTGTAAAATTGATTTATCTTATTCCAGGGTACGAACTTTTTTATTTTTAATAAACAAGTGATTTAATATATCTGACCCATTTCTACTGAGGCAGTCCAGATAATAATACCACTATTTTTGTGATTCACAATCAGATACATTGTGATTGTATTATAGTTTCTGTATGAAATAGCGTACAAGGTTTCAATGGAAAAGAATAGAAGGGTTTGAAGAAAAAATTCAACATCCTCTTGAAAGTCGGCTCGGGTCGATCCTCGAGGAAGAGGGATATTAAGCCAGGAAGGATTTTCGAGCGTATTCGAGATCAAATTGAAGGTTGCAAGGTTCCTCGAAACGGCACGTGTTCGACGATATCGTCCCGGGTTTCCTGGATGCCGTCTTTTTCCTACCGTTATTCGAATACTTCGGTGAAATATTAGCTACTTATTCCGTGACGGGAGCAAGGGCAAGCTTTCGACTTTTCCTTCCTCCATCAGCTTCCTTCTGTTCCGTGTGTTCCGTAAAAATGCGATCCTTTGGCAATATCGACGACCAAGAATCCGGAGGGACGCTTTTTCGGGGCCAAGGTCTCGCGTTAATCGTCCTGCTTTGAAACCTGTCGACACCTGGTTCGCGATCCTATTAACCGTCTGGTAATTCGATTCGTTCCAACCGGATCGAGCGACCGAAACTCATTTCCGGAAAATATCGAGCTACGACTAGATACTGACCCGTCCACTCTGACTGCGGATTATTCATTCAAATCTGTGCTCAGCTTCTTGGCTCATTTTATTTGACTCTAGTGAAAATGATGTAATGCATCTTGAGATATGATTTTTGAAATATAAAATTTCCCCATCTTGAGTACAAAGAAAAATATGAATATCTGTCAAATTTTCAAGATTTCCCTAAATTCTGTGTGAATATTACATAGGTTTTAGATGAGTTTCAACAATCTTATCGTCCGAGTAATTTATCAACGTAACGGATTGTATGAATCGATTATAGTATTTCAGCGCCGCTTAAATTTCATGTGTCTGCTTTGAACCGATGCCAACTATTTTACCATACGTTTATTTGATTTATGACAGCTGTTTATACTCGGTCTGATTCATCTGAGAAGTTAGTTAAAAGAAGAATTCGATTCTATCGAATTCCAGAAAGGTAATTTTCAATTTTTCATAATTCCATTCAATCTTTTCGATAGAAGTTTGAAAGCTTTTTTTAAGATATAACAATTCATTTCTTAAATGTCGTTCCTTCCAATTTCCATTTACAGCTTTTTAGAATCTCAGAACTATGAAACGTAGCAGTAGACATCATCGAGTGTTGATCTTTTACAGACTAGCGTAACTTGGATAGTTGGTCGATGCTATCCACGTCGAATGCACACATAACACGCCCGAAACACGCATTCGATACATCGGCTACCAGACGCAAGCTTGTTGTCCAAGCACGTTAATGATGTGCTTGGACCAATATCGAGGTAACAAGATATCGATTGTCATCGAATGCTGTTATGATCAACGACGCGAGAAGTTCATCCTTGGCTATGCACCCATAGCGCCATTTTGCGCTTTACTTAATTAGAACTGTTGCATATCGGTATAATGATACGAACGTTCGATTGGGGAATTGCTTGGATGGATGATGTTTAATGATGTTATAAAGTTAAGTTGATGTCCTTCGTTCTTTGTCCTTTGAATAATTCGTAGAATTTAAATTATTCTCTTCCATATTTTTTTCTAGTATTAACGATTATTTCGGGTTAAAAGGGAATATATTTTTTAATCAATTAAAGTTAGTATCTCATCAGTCGCGTTGAATTTACATAGGCAATTCGTGCTCGAATGGGTCATCGTTTAGTGCCTGGAACATACGATCCTAATATTATCACTTTACTGGTCTGTTGGAAATGGTAGCATGGAAATTTCTGCATCGACTATTAAGATTTAAATTAACCATTGTTCATCCAATATTCAAAGCTCCTACGTGCAAATCATGTTCTTTTAGAAGAAAATTTAGAGTGCAATTATTCAATCATTGTATCAAATGCCTCCTAATAAATCAAATTCGTATGAAACATATTTTACATTAATTAAATAATAAAGTAACCTTTTATTCAGAATTCGTCTTAGAGACAACTTATTCTATTTCAAGTCCCGATACCTAACAACTGACAAACGCATCAGTAAACGAGAAAAGTGATGAAATTCGGTCACGTTATTGAACGTGATTTTCTATCGGCCCTGTGGATGCTACGTAACAGAGAAGAAGGGAGTAACTCGGCCGAAAGGGTCAAAAGGGGTAGAAAAGATGGTGTCGTTCAGGAGGAAAAGTAGTGTTACGAGGTCGTCCTGTGCAACGTGTGCTAATTCTTCGGAAGCCCCCCCCCCCCCGTAAGAGGCCGAATAAATCATCTGTAAATGGGTTGGACCGGTTGTAATTGTTCCCACCCACACAACGAGCCTTGTTGGATGATGTCAGGGACAATCGCCATAGGAACCGTAGGACGATGATGGGCTACATCATGTAAAACACGTGTGTTCTGTTCCCCATTAGAGCTATGGTAATTGTCGTAAATATCACGATTTCCAAACCATCGAAATTTGCCTGTACGTGCTAATAGTGTTGCGGGGTGAATTAATTCTAACGAGCTTTGCAATGATCTCTATTTTATGGTGTTTGCTATGAGATATCGGAAAGGTATGATATCGATTATTACAACCGTATTTAGCAAATAATAGGAAAGAACATTCTAAATAGAAAAATTTAAGTTTGAGTTATTTTGATGTATAACTTGAAGAAATGAGGATTTTCTTAAGATTTAAAGCCCTAGGTGGAGTCCTCGATACAAAAGGACTTGTAACTCAATATAAAAATACCATTGAAATGAAGGACAAGTTGAATGAAATCCATGATCGACTTCTAAAAAATGGATACTTAGGTGTTCCTGCTACTTTAAAGGAGATATAACTACACGATATAAATAATTCTACGACCATCGAAGAAAATCAAGAACATGAAAACTAGAACGAGTATTACAGGTAATTGAAATCGGCTGCAATTAAGAACAGAAATAATTAAATTAAATCAAGAATTAACAGCTGAGGATGTAGTAAAATCGATAGGGGTACACACCACTTACATTTAATATATAATTTCAAGAAACCTGTAATTACTTGTTAGCTTAGTGTAATATGAATATTTATAATATACCTTTACATCCAACCATATATTAAAACCTTCGGTGTCCAAGGTGTTCAATGAATTTTCTCTGGACCTATTATTTATACAAAAATTAACATATTTTATTCGTAGCATCCAGTAACACACCATGATTAATTAATTTAAAAAATTCTTTGTATAACACGCGACAAAACTTACCATTAACTCTTTCGCAGACAAATGTCCCGACGTCAAGTCAGTAGGTCGAAGATGGTTCGATGGACGATTTTTCTTCGTTCCCGTCGCGAATTCATTTTCACCAATCGCGATTCTTCGAGAAACTTGAAAACACTCTCAGATCGTTTCAATGGCATTGTCACAAGGTCTCCGAGTATTCGGGAGGAGACCTAGAACGCGGCTCATTTGCTATAGATTCAAGGACCATCGAACGATCTACCGGTGTCACGGGGACCAGGAATCTCCTCGCACGACTCATTTGCCAGTAATTAAAACACCCACGCTGATTTGATCAGCGTGCGGAGAAATTCCTGAGGTGCCAAAGGTACCATCGGGAATTACGGTGTGCCATCGTGAAGGTGACCTTCCATGGCAAGAACAAGAAGCATGTTTCATGATCGTTTGATGGAAATTCCGTATGGTCCATTTGTTCGAACCCTTGAGTCTTCGTGAAATCGCTTTAGCCAATGTTATGGTTCAGATAGCTTGAGAAATGTTACGGGTACTTGGGAGTCCGTGGGAAGCTTTGCTGAATCATTTTAGTGTAGAAATTACACTAATTATTATCTGATTAAAAAGGAAGAGAAATAGCAACATATACCTTTAATAACTTTCATTTTCCAATTCTAAACAGCAACATAGATGGATTCAGACAGAAGTTGGATGGGAACCGGAAAGGAGGAACTTGATTATCTTGACCTGCTGCCAATGAAGTCATACAGTTGGTTGTAAATAGTCCGTTTCTTTGTTCACGAACTATCGATTTTATTTCAAGTCCAACATCGTTCAGGAAAGCGTAATTTGCCCTGGAAATTGTGCAAACGGGATGAAGTTTGAACGGAAACATCGTTCGACTTGGATAACTTACGTTAATTACCTTTATTAACGATTCATAACACAGTTATTTGCCGACGGTCCGTCACGAACCGTCTGTATAAATTATACATCGTTACGTACATATGTTACATTTTCTTACAGTTGCTTTAGATATGTTCAGTAGGGGTAGTTAGAAGATTCGAGTATTCACAAGGCACCTGTGCACCCAAACAAGGAATTATTCGCTTGTTTGCGGATAAACTTCAAACGTGGAAAATGATAATTTTCCTTCAGTGTAGAAATAATCGTGTTTTAACAATAATTTAAGTGCAACTCGTAAGAGTAGGATTTTTCCGAAATCAAAATTCCACGTTTGACGTTCTTTGAAAAAGAAACTTACAGAAAGATAACATTTCATCAACGCAAAATGTATATTGCACTGTACACGCAACATTTACATGTTATATTACTACACGATAAATAGTGATGATCACGTATAAAAAGAATAGCTATAGAAAATATAATGATAGTGGTTCACAAAGTACCGGCATAGTTTCTCGTATATTTACATGAACAAATGACTTTCGAATTAATGACGAGTACTTTGGCAACGAGATGACACATTTTGCGTATAACACACCTTTTACGCGAACAACTAGGTATGTAGTTCGCTAATCGGAATGTTTCCCTTTCAAGATTCAACGTTTATGGTAACTTCTTATAAATACAAACCTTATCAGTAGTACGAAAACTTTCCACCCATTTCTCGTGTGCAACGAAAATGAGAATTTTAAAAAACAGATCAAACGTGCCCTTTTTTTTTAATTAATTTGTTACAGTGATCTGTAAGAAATGATGTTTTCGAATTAAAGAAGACGTTGATTATTTAAAGCTGTAATTAAAATTTCTATAGAAACTGTCCTGAAAGATGTTTTTCAAAAAAAAATTTAAAAATCATAAAAATAATAAAATATTACTTCAAATTCATCGATCTGCTTTTCAGTTATCATTTTACACTCTTAAAAAGGAACAGTATCAACAATAGAAAGCTACAAGCTGGTACTGCAACACGAATGATCAAAGGGAATTAATCATATCCTTCGTTGCACTGGAAACATTGTGCAAGACGCGAATACTTTTTAAAAAGCTTCAGCAGAACCTTTCATGAAGAATGCTATGAACAATAAAAAAAAACTCATGGCCAGAAGGGCTATCATCCTGCTCCCTTTTGGAAAGCCCCTCCTTCGTTAATGTCTCATCAGAGTTAATAGAGCATATGGCTGGATCTGATACCTGTAAATGAAAAATGTCACCAATCACGTAATATTTTAATCAACACTACTGAATTTTCCTTAATAATATTTTTGTCCATCTTCTATCGTTTTAGAGCTAGAGAAAGATACCTCTTTAAGATACCTCTAATAAGGGAAGAAGAGGAGAGATAATTGGGATGACTTTATTATCAATAAAAAAAGTGCAATTTGTCGAGGAAACTCACCGTGAAGGCTCGAGGTATTTTGCAAGGAGCTCGACAACGGGATTTCACTACCAGGATGCTCGTGTATCACCGTCTCGGTGATGTTGTTTTCCGCTTCAGAATGCGCCCGACGATGCTCGCGCGTTAGCCCGTCGTTTTTCCGCCTCTTCTCGGTGCCCACGCAACAACGTTGCTCTCGTTGCAATGTCATCTCGTGGGAGTAAACGGATTCCCCGTTGGAGAAGGAGTTAAATCGTTGCCGCCTTCTCGCGGTTGCTTGGTTAGCTCGTCTACCGACCACGCTCGATGTATCGTGGCTTCCACGAGACATGTCGTTCGTTCTTTCACGACGCTGCAGGGACTTTAGAGAGTCCTCGTAACCGCTGCAAAGAAACCAGGAAGTGAATGTAGCCTGGAGAATAAATATTGCTAGTACTTCTGTTGAGCATATGGAAGAGAGAAGACTACGATTTGCAGACGCTCGCTGATTGTTAGTGATCCCAAAGGACTTACCCGGATACCTATTCAGTTGCCTACATAAAAGGGTTAAAAAAAGAAAGCTTAGCACACACACACATACACTCACCAAATACTGAAAGTTTCAGCGGTGATTCCAATAACCATTCGATTGATCTGGCCGAACTCTCCTTTCAATTTAGATAGCAGGAATAGCTCGGTAAGTAATTCGACTTACTTGCTGCTCTCGCCACTGGAGGGGCTCGACGAGTGACTGCAGTGGCAGGAGGCGCGCGCCACGATCCCAGAATCCTGACCGCTGGAATGCAAGGACGTCGCGGATGCCTCGAGGCCTTTCGGGGTCCCTGTCGTCCTCCCGGCGTGCTTACTACAACCGCCCATCCTGCAACCACCCCCGCCGTCTCTAGCATCGACATCGCGAAAGATATGGGAATTCCCTGATACAGTATTTGGTATATTGCCGGACGACCTTGCCGGCCGTGGAATGCCTTCATAATAAATGCATTCCTCTCTTGTCGCGGTTTTTATTTAATTCCTCGGCTGCCACGGCTACTTCGAGCGCGTTGTTTGCGTTTGCCGAAAGGATAATCCTGGAGGATGGCTAATTTTAAAACTGAAGGAAAAAGAAAAATTCCTTTGAGATTTTTCATATTATAAGAGTTGGTATAATTGTTCTTTTCCGTTCAGTTCCAAAACTGGCCACTTTCTATCATTGTCCTTTCTCAATTGAAATAAATTGGAGAAGAGCGATTCTTCTGAATATTGGTCAATAATTCAATAAAAAGTAAATAAATCATTACGATTCTACCGCGTGGGTACAGAGAAGTGAAAATTGTGGACGCAATTCGATAAACACCGAACTGGCCAGCAATCTCGTCCGCCGGTCTGACCACAAACGAGTTATACTACTTGCAGCTACTTTTACTACTGCCGTGTGCGATCAATATTGCTACTACTATTCCAACAAACTTGTTTCACTATTAACGCTTATACTCTTACTTCCAACTGAGATTTTGAAATTTTAGTCAATTTTGCAATTACAACTTTCAATTATTAAATATCTGATTTTATCCACCTGTAACAAATGACCCGAGTCTGTATGAGAAAAGCAGTAGAAAATAATTATTTCTAATACATCGAAGATTAGCATAAAATATTTTATAAAATTCTATTTAAAGCAAACGTGAGAAACCTCTGCGTGTCGTGTTGAAAAAATAACAAAACGCAGGTTCGCTTTTAATCAACCTTGCCTCGCACCTGTCCCATCTACACCTCCTTTTCTCGCGACGAAGACGGATCGGTATAAATTCGAAATTAAAATCGAACTACGGGAAACGTATACACGCCGTTGCGGTGGCAGCATTGACACAGAATTGCAAGGTCTAGACAGGCCGTCCAGAAACGCGATTCTGCCTCCTCGCACTCGAATTGTTAATACGTTTGACAATGAAGCATCGCACGCCCGTGAGACCCTAACAAAACAGCTGCACATCAATTAATGGACTTACGCGTGGAACCGAGCACAGTTGGCTCCGTGTTCGCAGATGCTCTGTCGCCTCGGCATGTCGGTGCAGAATGGTTCAGGGTCGTAATGAAGGCCATCCACGAAGGTCGGGAACAGAGGCGGTTTCTGCAACGTTGCGGCTGGATCTGCCAAAGCGAATCCAATCGGGCTGGTGGTCGAGAACATTGCTTTCTCTCGACGTCTGCGACTAACGGGGTGAAATTCGATGGCTTGGGTTAGCATCGATTGTTCGTATCAGAAAATGTGCTCGAAAGAAAAACAGAGTTTTTTCTTTACAGGCTTTTTTTAACATACCAGAGATTTTATAGTGTTCTGTGTTTGTATGCATTCAGATAGTACCCGTGAGATACCAAGGTTCGAACCGAAATATTTTGTTGAAGATAAGATTATAAAAAGTCGAAATAGAAGAAATTTAAGATGATAAGCATAGAATATTTATGCTGTGATGATATTTTGGTAAGATAAAATTATGAAGAAAATGACTGTAGGCAAATGTTAACGTTAATATTAACATTGTTTAGAAAGTGGTATTACGAAGTTAAAGTCTATGTCTCGTACCGTTTATTTCGGCGAACACAAGTGACACAGAGGGCAGTGACAAGGGCGCCCACAAACACGACACACCCGAGCACCACCACACCCACTTCAAGGGTTGACAACAGGTAACGTTGATTACCCCGACGTGGAGAACTTCCAGCGATATCTAAGACATCGTACTCGTCCAATTCACGTTTGATTTCCATCTTCTTTGTGTTAAACACGCTAAAAAATATATTTTTTACATCCAATATACAATTATCGTTGAAGTTGAATAAAATCAAAGCTTTAAAAATGATTAATTTAATAACTTACTTATGCAAAGTGTCCATGTCTATCATGACATTTAAATGAGGATCAATTGCATACAAATAAACATCAGTACTGAAAACGGAAATTATTTATTTCATACAAAATGTTTATCTTTTGAACAGGTTTATGATTTATTTACTCACGATGTGGTGTCGATCAGATTCTTTTCAATGTGTGGCTCCAGTTTTCTCACTCGAACATCCAGACCCGTCACATTTTGCAACACCCTATATTAAATTAATTAATAATTATTTGATAGCATATTGAAACATATCAATAAATAAATATGAGAGTTAACAAAATTTCTTTTTCGCTACAGACATCTCTAAAATCTCATTTTTAATCCATCCATGCAAGGCCTTCTCGTTTCAAATACTCTACACGTTCCACCAGTCTTTCCTCCAAAATTGAAATAAATCGAAATGATTCCACGCGCTTGACCTACTTCACCAATCACAATCAAACATACCACCCTCTCCGTACAATGAGCCTTTCAGCCCATTAATTAAACCTTAACAAGCAGAATATGCTCTTCATAAAACACCTTTCTATCAGAAACGCAAATATCACGGTGGAAAGTAACTCGTAAAGGTATCTAGCTTTCGAACAGACTATTCAACAAGCTCCGTTATACTAACGCAGTGATGTTCTCCAGTTGAGGCTCTATGTCCATGGGTCTTCGACCAACCACCATCACCACTTGTTTTTGGTCGTCCAGCACGTACACCTTTAGATAAACAACTCAGATAAAAGAGGAACAGAAATATTTGTTTTTAGAATGAATTGTTAAAAATAATCAAAACCCTTTGATAGTTAATAAAAAATGAATAAAATATATAAAGGATGAGTAAGAATGAAATTGTGCCAGATGGATGTTTGAAAATTTCATTTTTATAAAAGATGACACATGTTCTATGACAGCATTTCTCGTCGATGAGGTGCTAAAACCGGCAGAAGAGAAGAAAATGCAAAAGTTTTCAAAGTAATGAGACTTACGAAGACGTTGGCGATGCTGCTACGACCATCCTCGGCGCCCCGTCTGTCGGTGGCCTTCACGTCGAAGCCGAAAACGCGTCCAGCATCACGGCCAAAACTCGCCACGGATCGTACTTGACCGCTTAGTGGGTCAATGGCGAATCGCGGCGCGTCTTCCCGGCCAAGAATTTGGTAACGAATCTCGGCGTTTGCACCCTCGTCCGGGTCTTCCGCCTGTCGTGTGATTAATTGTTTTACTCGTCGCCTTCGGAATGGAATTCGAAATGATTGGTAGCTAGGGTGCGCGAAATAGACCATTAGAGGAAAGGACATTTTCTTTTGTTACACCCTATTAGCATAGAGACCGAATTTTCACTTCATTTTTGATCCCGTGTTGTGATAAGAAATTCATTGTATCTTAAGGTCACCCTTTGATATTCTGAAGTGTAGCACTACCTTGAACGAGATTGATTGAAACGATGAAAGAAATATCAAGCTGGTCACGACTTGCCATGATAATCTTTGTTAAATGCAATGATTTGAATTTCAGATTTGTTCAAAGAGTGTAATGGAAATATACTTGAAGTAGTTAGGACCTGTACAACCTACTCAATATTGCACCATTCACTTTTAAATCTTGTACGATATGGATCTTGTACCTTTGCTTTTCAAGTATTAATAAAAAGAATATTTACATGTACGTTACTATCCCCTTCTCTATAAATTTAAAATAAAAGTGCATTTAGAACCCTTCAAATATAAAAACGAATGTTTCTAATAAAAAGAATAATAAACAATTAGCTGTTTGAGCGCACTCTTGAGCGTACAAAATACCTGCATGTGTTTCTAAAACGCACGAAAATTGCCTTTGCGCCGAAGCGGAAAGCACACATTGGTATGAATAGAAGGGGTAAAGAGGCGAAACGAAGGGGATAAAAAAAAGAAACACACACACACACACATAGAGTAAGAAAAAGAAAGACAAGAAAAGTACGGCTTCGATGGCGCTGATGAAAGAGACGAAAAAATGTAAGAGGCGACACGAGAAGCGAAATGAATTAAAACTCGGCTTTCTTCGAGGGTTGGCGCGCGCGCGAATATCACGCAAGTACACGTACCTCCACCTTGACGACCTCATACCCATAATGGGCAGTAGTGGGTACCGCAGCTAAGATGGGTCGGCCCTTTGACTTGAATCTGGGCGCATTGTCGTTCACATCCTTCACCCTGACAACGACCCTGGCCTCGTTAGGCGCCAGACCATTCAGCCTTTCACCGACAACCGGGTAAATCATCACGGGCATCCCGCGACCAATCTTCACCCTGTCAACTCTGACCTTGGCCTCGTATCGATCGTTCACCTCTCTGTCCACGTCCGTTATCAAATACAACGAGCCGTTCTTCGGGTCGACCGAGAAGTGCTCTCTAGCATTGCTATCATCAGCAACGATGCTGTACCTGATGTGATCTCCTTGCTGGCCATCGGCCACGTCCAACTGAGCGACCATAACGGGCACAGGAACGTTTTCCTCAACCTCCACTTCATAATATCGACTCTTAAACGAAGGAGTCTTATGTACCTCGTTGTCAGCCTCCTCTTCGTCGTCGTCGACGTTCAATACGGTAACGATGACTACCGCTGAGGAGGTCAAGCTAACCGGAGTCCCGAGATCGCTAGCAGTGACCGTCAATCGATGACTCTTCTGAGTTTCATAGTCTAGAGTGGCAATCGTCGTGATGGTACCCTCTTTACTGTCGATAGCGAAATACTGTTTTTCAGGATGTCCCTGGTGACTCAAGTCGAAGAGAATCAAACCGTTCCCGTTTCCAGCGAAGTCGGTGTCGTTGGCGTATACTTTGATCACCTGGCCGCCTACGGGACTGTTTTCAAACACCGAAGCGTGATAAACCGGTAACGGATCTCCATTCTCATCTTTCTCCATCTCGTCGTAACCGAAGAACATGGGAGGATTGTCGTTCACGTCTAACACGTTCACTTCAACTTCCACCGTTGAGCTTAATTGCGGTGTACCATTATCACGAGCCATCACTAGGAGTCTATGAGTAGGCGCTGTCTCTCTGTCTAAAACACCGCTAACTCTAATTGTTCCTTGATAAGGAGTAATGTCGAAGGATCTTGAAGTACTATCCGAATCCTCTAGGTTTTCATTATTTGATATCAGCTCGTAGCTGACATTTGCATTTACTCCAAAATCAGCATCAACAGCCTGAACAGAACCAAGAGTATATCCAGCATAGGTTCCTTCAGGAACGTCGAATGTGTACCAGGACTTGTCGAAGATGGGCGCATGGTCGTTCACATCGACCACGTGGATCCTGATGGTGATATTGTCCGCAAGGCCACCAGAGTCTTTAGCCACCACAAGCAAACGAATATTAGTTTCAGCCGGAAGTCCTCTGGCCACCGATATCTCTGCTGATCTTGGATCGAGGTGAAAGTATCTGCGGTTTGTCTTGTCGAACCTTCGCAATCTAACGTCGTCACCGGAAGTCGTCTCGTTTCCCAAACTGTACGTTATCGCCGCGTTCCCGCCCTCGTCCTTGTCCTCGGCGAGTAGTCGTATTATCGGTGCGCCGATCGTCGCGTTCTCCGGCACAAGAAGAAGAGGAGAACGACGGCTGCTAGGAGGGTTGCTTCCGGTGGCTTGCTCGCTCATATCGAGCACGTCGTTCCCTTCGAACGGTGGCTCGATATCGGGCTCGTTTGAAACTCGAACACCCTGATCCGGTAATACGATCATTCGTATGAAACTTGGAGGATTGTCGTTCACGTCGGTTACTGTTATCACTAACCTTGACTCCGAGGTTAGACCTCCTGGAAAATTGTCCGAAAAAAAAGGAAAAGGGGGTGAAAAATATGAATAAAATCTTTGAGATTAATTTACGAATTCATCAGGCTATAAAATATTCCAAACTTCACTTGATTTTCTTACTTTACTCAACTTCGAAATATTTCTGGGTGTAAACTTTCAGAGGAAAAGAAGGCAGTATGAAGTTACATTCGCTCGTAAAACTTTCTTACCACATTATGTTCCGTAAGCATTGAAACTTTACGATTGCATTCTTTTCGAACTAATTTCAGTTCTGTTCCCCGTAATCAGAAGGGAGAAACTTACCGCTATCTTTAGCAACGATCGTGAAATTGTAACCCCCTCTAGCTTCTCTATCCAATGTACGGTCATCGATTCCTTCGAAGTACACTAAACCAGTCGTCGGATGAATTCTGAAAAGCTCGCTACCCTCGCCATGCAAACTGAACACGAAGTTCTGATTTATGCCTTCGTCCTTGTCCGTAGCCGCTATTGGATTCGATAAGTTAACTTTCGTCCCTGCTGGGCTGTTCTCGAGGATCGTACCTTCGTACAAGGGCATCGTGAACACTGGGGGGTGATCATTTTCGTCCAGAACGATCACTGTTACCTAAAATAATTTAGAGAAAATTTGCTCGTTCAGCAGTGTTCTTCTTAAATTATTTAATTATTAATTTACAAATATTAATGCACGTATTAATACAAAATACAAAATGTATTCAAATGTTATCTGTCTGTAATAACATCGCATGTTTCAAAGGGTTTTCGATGATTTCACAAATGAAAGTTGAAATTTGTTTCTACAACAAGGGATCCTTGAACGAAGTACATGGCCTTCGTTCGAATTTTTTAAATTAAAAATTTCGCACGTCATCCCTATATCCTTGGAACTTCTATTAGCTTCGGTGGTCGAATATACCGAAAGTTGAATCTGCAAACATGGTGCGGTTCAAGGATGATATTTTCAACACCTGCTGTCAAACGGAAGGGGAACGGTGTATCCATTGCACGGATGTCAACGTTCATTCGCGACACAGAATGGAACTTAGATTGTTTAAGAACGTTTCGAAGTTCAAGATGCGAAGAATCAGGCCAAGGTTTCTTGAAGATAGTCGAGCTTCTATCGAAGTTACCCTTGTTTTTGGTTACAAAATTAAAATTGACAAATTTACAAGGTTAATAAAAAAAAAAGAAAAGAACAAAAGAATTATGAAAAAATCAATTTAAGTGACTATGAAAAATTTATCTAGGATTTTAAAAAATGACAAAATTTACAAAGTTAAAATTTGATAATTATTTTTTTAATTGTTTCTTTTTTCTATCTACCTATATTAATTTCAACGAGATCTTTAGCTGAAACAGTTTCTTGCCCCTTCTACATCCTTTTCCCGGGAAACGAACGACCGCTATCAATTTCACGTTACTTTCAGTCCGAAAGAAAATCTCCTTAAGTGCTGTTTAACGAGATCCGCGAACCCCATCGCACGATCTCACCCCTCAGACTGATGGCTGAGACTTACTTAGCAGATATCTTATTTGGAAATAGTATACGTTTCGCGTCGAAACGAAATAAAGAAACAGGAAGGAATAAATCTAGCAGAAAGAAATCAATTTCTTTCCCCTAATGGAGTGAGAAAATCATTTTTATAAACTTTATCTTCTTGAAACCTATGTACCAGTTTGCTGCCTAAAAGTTAACCAGATCCATGAAATCCCTTTGTACAATCACATCCCTTCAACAGTAGCTGACTCGCCATAAATGAATTGTCAAGTTACCAAGTTCCAACTTACTTGGAAAACTCCAACCCCTCGTGGACTTTCCGCGATCACGGTGATACTGTAATTCTGCTTGGTCTCCCTATCAAGACCATGAGGCGCGTATAGGGAGCCGTCTTCTGTGATGGAGATATCAGGCACATCCTGTTGATTGACGATAAAAAAGTGGGTTCCTGTGGTAGTAGTCGGTCCGGTGGCATTCTGAGGAAGCACTTGCCCAATATACGTGCCAGGAACGTTCTCCTTCGCGTGGAAGACGAGAGGGGCTGTGGTCGTTCCCCTGCAATCAACGGCCATCGACTTTCGGATAAGCAAACAGAGAATTCCGCAGAGCCGTCGACTTCTGACCTTTCGCGGAGTTCGCTCGAGTTACCGAAACGAAATCAACGTAGGTATCGATTGTTGCGGAGCAACACCGAGAACCCGTGAACCGAATAACTCGAAACTTTCGATCTCAGTTTACTTCTTGAATAGACAATTAAACTTTAAATTTATTCAAATGGCATCTTGGATCAGAGATACTTTGCGAATTTAATCGTCTGTCCATCGTTCCTGATATTATTTTCTCATTTGAACCATGACAAAATTTGTCCTCCAAGTGATTAAGGCTAACGAACGTAACCTCGGAAGCTCTATCTTCGGCATCGATCTCAATTCCCTCGTTACGAGGAGAAACAAAAGCGCGTTTCACTCATTAGAATGCAGTATAAGGCGAACACGGGAGTTTCACTTACTTCGTAAAGATTCCACGCTCGTCGTTGGGGTCGACCACGTGGATGGACACGTTTGTGATCAACATCAACTCTCTTTCGTCGGTGACTACCGCCTCGAAGTCGAAGGTCGATCGGTCGTATCGTTCGATCTCGTCGACCACCGTAATCGTTCCTGAACGCTCCTCCACGGCGAATGGAACTGAAATTCCATCACGTGTTTATGCAGCATGTGTTCCATATTAGCTTAGACATAAGCTTTTCGAGATTAGGTAAATTTGCCACTATAAGCTATAATGGATATTCGATCATCCTTTACTGCAATTATTAAAATTTCTATTTTAAATTTCTTCAAATTTCTATTTCAATAATTACTGGAAGTAAAAAAAATCTTGAAGGTCTTGGAAATCGCCTAATAGAAACTTGGAATACTTTTTTTATCTAGAAAGTGGTGAGAAAAATGCACCTGTTGATTAGTTAATTTCTTCTAAACACGTACCTCCTTCTTCGTAGCTGTGTAAGAGATCGTAGATCAGATCGTTGGTCTTTACAGCGTCGTTCAAGCGCATTTGCCCGACGCTCGTGCCGACTGGAACGTTGGCACCGACCCAAAATTCGTAAGGAGCACCCACAAAGTCTGGTTCCAACGACTCCGGTCCTGCAACACCGAACGAACGTCGTGAAATTCATTTTCATTCGCGATTTGTCGTAGATGCTCGAGATACGATGAAGCACGGAAATCATTTGGAGTGCGATAAAAATTTCTTCTACTTCAGAAACATCCGGTGGAACACTAGGCGGAGAAATATTTTTGGATCTTCTTTCTCGCCGATGGATGTATGGAAAATATCTGTGCTACATTCGAGGAATACCCTCGAGATACGAGTCTGTAGATTTCCACAGTCGAACAGAGACTGTTCCTGCAGATGTTTTCTAGATTCTTGTGATTCGTGTCGAGGGAATAAATAGAAACTACGATAATGTGCCGATGACAGATGGATTTGCCGAGGAAGATTCATTTTATCACTGAATTTAATCAATTAAATGGATTTTAACGTTTGAAGATAATCAGAGGCTTGACGAAACCTATTCTTTTTTTTTTTATTACTCCAACTTTAATCCCTTAAAATTTATGGCTAACCGTCGTTCCCACCGTATATTGTCTTTGGTCATGACGTACATATACGACATGACCACTTAAAGGATTAATTGACCGCTTTCCATGTGTCCACGTGTTTTCCCATGCACACCATAAACAGCTCGAGAAAGAGAAAGACTCTCACCATCAGATCTAAAGACATCTACTGTGACAACAGCCAGGGAGAATCTCCTTTCACTTGGATTCGCCGGCTGATCCGCAGCCTCCACGAAGATCGCGTGTCTTCCTTCGAGAATAGGACTCTCGGAAACGGTGATCATACCAGTGATTTCGTCTACGGCAAACGGTGGTGTCCTCGTGGACGAGTTTCCCGGTTTCTGCAGCTTGTACCTGACCATGCCGTTTGGACCTAGGTCCTCGTCGACCGCGTGTACCTGTCCAAGAACGGTACCCACCTTGTAGTCACTTCTAGCTACCAACTCGTAAAGATTTCCGGGAACGAAGATCGGATTGTTGTCGTTTGCATCGAGTAACGTTACTTCGACGTCCACGGAGGAACCATTTCCTCTTCCACCGAGGACGACGCTGGGTTTTCGTTCTATGGCGAGGACCTGGTTCATTTGTAATTATATAATAAGGTCAATTTTATTAAACTTATTTAAAATTAAACATTTTTTAATTATAAACCTTCATTCGTAAATGGTCCCGTTTCTCTCGATCAAGAACCGATTGGTCCTTCACCATCAGCCATCCTGATCTAGGATCCACAGAGAAGGCGCCTGATGGATCTTGCAATTCGTAATCAAACTGACCATTTTCTCCTTGATCACGATCATGGGCGATCACTTGTAAAACGCTAAAACCGTTTGGCAGATTTTCCACGATACTAATATTATATAGATCCACTTCAAAATCTGGAAGATTGTCATTCAGGTCCAACACTTCAACCTCTACCCTAGCCACCGCTGTCTTCAACGGATTATCCACCTGGGAGGCATGGATTTGCAAGGTGAAAGTGTTCGATGGTAAAATCATTTCGGCATCCAGATCGATCGCTCGTTTAAGGTACAGGGTACCGTTCTTCGGGTCCAGATGGAAGAAACCTCGCTCGTTGCCGGATATTATGTCGTAACGAACGGCCACGTTGATATCCCGGTCGCAATCGGTTGCTTGGATCGGCGTGGTGAAGTTGATCTGCATGAAGATCGGGTAATCCTAGAAAATATATTAAAGATGGGTTGTAATAGATTTATGAATATTACATTGAGCGTGTTATTTGAAGAATTCCTAGTGCTTGTAACTCTACTCATTAATTGATCAATTTACCGATATTCTGTCGATATAATAAATAAATGACTATTGCAATCCTGACACTTTCACGGCATACTCATATCCCCAGCGGCGAATAAGTACTTGTACGTGTTCCGTCATTCCTGCTGGGTCATATGTCAATGAACATTCACTCTGCATAAAGAAGAGTATCTTTACTACTTCGTTACTTTCGTTCAACTCTAAATACAATATGACAATATACAAGGTCAATATTGATTTTTCTGCAAAAAATAGAAGAACCAAAACAAAATCATCAATTGGACTGGCAAGAGCCGAAACTAAATCACAACCCACTACCCTAAGATTCTTCGGAAATATCCCGGCAACTGTTTACTTCTTAACACTTCATCCCGGAGGAACAGTTTAATGCAGACCACAAACGACCGCCTCTATCCATTTAACGAAAGACCTCGACGGACATCCATTAAATCGAGTTTCACCGTTAAACACTCGCAAAGCTTTCCGAGTGAATTTTCTCGGGACCGAAAGCACGGGGTAGCATAAGTTTGTCAAGTGATACGTAAAATTCGATACTGTTCTCGGTGCCATTATTAGCTCCGTTCGTCGCGACGAATCGTCTCGTTGGCCGTTTCTGTTACACGCGACGCTCGTAATCTAGGCTGTGCCACATCGTGAATGTCAAAGGTTAATACTTTCTGCGAGCTGGAGAACCTTGAGGTATAAATTTCGTTCCGAAGGAAAACACGATCGTGCAATTCTATTCGCGATAAATATCGCGGCGCGTTCGACTTTCGAGCTTGCACACCGCTTCGACGATTTATTCGGCTGCGATTACGTGTCGGCTAATGTTCGAGAACGCGACGCACTTGGAAAGCGTTGAATTAATCGTTTCTGCTTATTTATATCGCTTCGACAACTTCGGGTTTAACAGGGACAAGCTAGAGATTTTGCGTTTTTTCGTCAAAATGCAACTTTGCATGGTGTCGGTCTACAGAGATGTTAAATATGAAGATATGTTTATGACAGTCGTTTTCAAGTTTCTAATTAACTAAGCAGAAATGCTTGAAACTTTTTTTACCATTGATTATAAATTGAACACGTTTTCTTATTTTTCCAAATTTTATGAAGGCTCCTTGAACATAAATACTACTTCTTCATAGTTTAGCACTGTCTGCAATAAACCTAAATATTTGGAGTTTAATGAAATAAATAAAAAAAAAATACTGTCGTCCAAGGGTTAATGTCGTGCAAGTCATATGAGTGGAGGAAACGATGCGCCTCGATGGCTACGTAGAAAGTTTCTGGGGTTCGTTTGTTCCGTAATATGCGACTTCCATCGACGATCATCCAGCGTTGACGCGGTCATTGCCGGCGGATATATCTAGCGTAAATGGCGAAGCCGCTTCGCGATTGCATAATTAACTAATCTCTCCTGCCGCTTAATTATCGCTGCTTTTATACAATTATACCGTGATGTGCTCTGTTGCTGCATCATACGATTGCAGCATCGCGATATTATCAGTTGATTATCTGATTAATGTGTTGTATCGCAGATCTATTGTTCAAAATATGGTGTAAAGATCGTTTTTAACTCTTTTAATACCAAGAGTGACTATACCACCATAACCACTGCCTTAGCTCAATATTAAAAAAAAAAGAAAAATAATACAAATATCAGTAAATTACAGTCTTTCAATTCCTATAAAGAATGTAAGAAATGTTAGCTCGATACTCACCGGCATTGGATAGAATTCGTAAATCTTTGCCTTGTACACGTCCCGCGTGAACTTAGGATCAAGATCATCGTTGTCCACGATTGTGATCTTCACGGTGGTATTTGTAGATCTAGCTGGTACTCCTCGATCCTAAAATATATCAATGAATTCCTAGAGTCTCGTATGATGAACGAATTTCCAACCGAGTACTGGTAGCGAAAGTGTTAAACTGCAGGGGGTCTCGGACGGACCTGACCAATTCTAAGAGAAATGTATGGTGAAACAAGCTATTATATACTCTACTTTCGGCAAGTTACAAATTGAAAATCCACCTCGAAGTAGAACTAAAACAAGACGCTCGTTACGATAAATTACAGCGGTAACGTCGACGTTGAAGAACTTTCACCGTGGCTCGACTTTTCTACTGGAAGGATCGCTGCGTGCAATATCATATCGTGTACTCACCGTGGCCGCAATGACCAGCGTGAACTCTCGATCGCCGTTGTCGTAGTCCACCGGTTTACGAAGTATAAGAGCGGTTCTGTGGCCGGATTCCAGTGAAAATTTGCCCTGCTCGTTGCCTTTCACTATCGCGTAGTGGATATCACTGTTCGGTGTGTTAGGCTTGTCCCCGTCGATCGCGTGAATCCCACGGAATATCGTGACACCTGCGATTCGACACGCGAAATTCGATTGATTTTCGGTTACCTTACGCTTTCCACGCCACCAATCGGCCGTGGAACGTTCCGTTGATCGCGTTTAAGCTTTCTCGTTCAATTTTGAAATCGGTTTCTGTTCCGATACCGTGAACGAGGAAGATTAAACCGATCTTTTGGTGAAACCGTTCAGAAGGCAAAATGATTATATTCAGAAAAGAAAGTATAAATTTTTCTGTTAGCAGCAGGTGGCATAATTGCATACGGTTTCTGAATAATAATTGATATTAATGTATTGAACAGAGCTGAAGTTGAGACTAGTTTGTATGCGGTTCATCTCACCGACTGGGGTTAGCTCGTCCACGGTTACATGGTAAGGCGCATCGACAAATTGCGGTGCATGATCGTTTATGTCCTCCACGTAGACTGTCACTGACAGGTGGGACGTCACCTACAACCATAAGTGTTGATACATCAGCTGCATAGCCTGAGCATCTTCGAAAAATTGGGTGTTCTGAACCAGCATTCTTCTTCTACTTTTCACTACTTTACACTTACTTTACATTAATAGTAATTCCATATGTAAGAGATTTTCAAGAATAAAAAACGTCAGGTAAAAAGAAGAACGTTTGACAGTAAATATACAAAGAAAGAAATGGAAACTCAGATAGTAGGAAGAATGATTTCCGGAAAAGAAGGAGAAAATCTGCAATTTTCAGCATCTATTTCTACGCAGCTTCCGACTGGAAATGATCTCACGCGATGTCTTTTGGTCTATGCTAAAACAACAGGAAATTTAAGTAATGATGCATCAATTTCTATTTTACATCATAAAGTACGTCAACACACTTTTACATCGTATTAGCTGTCATATTGACTGACAGCTATCTGATACAGCTTCCTTTGGTAATTTTTATTACTTCCTACTGCAAACTGTACTAAAGTTAATTTCCATAGGTCTAAATAAAAATTCGAATAGGAATTTTATAAACAGTCTATCAATTCAGCTTATTTATGCAAATTTGTATGCACAAATCACTTTGTGCAAATTGCTCGAGTACATAAAGCAACATAAGAAAGTCTGATAAAATTATATGCTGAAAATATTATTGCATCTCCAAGTTGGCACTAAACAATTTACACGAAACAAGTAAAAAAGGCACTTCTATCTGTGAAGTCCTAACCGTTGGATCGATTTTAATATTCTCCTCTCTCCTACCCCCGTTATCTATCTACGTCCCCTCTTCCCTGTCCTCTTCAACATTTAATATCAGCAACGAGATGGGACGTATAACAGTATTACTTCAGATTTATTTGCCGAGATTGCATTAACGCATGAAAACGTCCCATCTGATCTGTCGCGACAGAAAAAGGTCCAACACTGTGTAACAACGGTACTTCGTACATATACTGCCAGTTTTATTGCATACACGTACAAAACAACGTTCTACAAGCCTGTTTTGAAAAGCGGGGAATTAATTTTGAAGAAAAACGCGACGTGCACATTCGTATGAACGATGATACGCATCCAGTTAAAATTCCTTTGCCTGGAAATACTGTACTGTGTACATTGTAAAATTTTCAGTAGTTCCATACTCCATGAATAATTTGAAACTTTTATTTTCAGCAAAATAATTATAAGTTAAGGGGTTGGTTCGTGTAAAAAATTAAGTTTGTCAAAGTCAATATTATTAAAAATTTCACAGTGAAACAGCACAGACAATTAGTCGTTTGAATATTTCATATTTCCCTCGTAATTAGCAAAAAAAAAGAGGTAACCTTTTCAAAGCCACATCCAATTTAGAAAAATTTTAATATCAAAAGAGCCGATGCAATCGTAAACATGCTACTGGTTTTGCAGCTACATAAAGCAATCCTTTAAATACCGCAGCCCACTGAAAACGTGTCGCTGCATAAAACTGCGAACCAGTCGGTAGAATTGAAAATAAGCACAAGCAAACAACAGGCAATTTTCTTAAAAGCGAACGGAAGTGTTCTCGAGCGAGCGCGAAATCGACGGCGTAGCGCGTAAGGATAATTAACACCGGTACAGAGCGTTGATTCGTAAAAACGGTAATCTATATCATAACGGTTTCGTGGCATTCCGTCGAAATAGTTGCATAAACGCTGATTAACACGTGACAGAGCCGGAAAACCGGTAGTAAAGGCCCGTTTGTCGTATCGAGACCGGTACCTGCACGCTCCAGTTACTCTAACTTGCTACCACGCGCCTCTACGGGAAAGAAACTAGATTTCTGGGGGAAAAGCTGGATACATCAAGGGAATTATTCGAAACAACGCGATATCTTGCTCAAAAAAGCTTCGTTACACAAATTTGACTCACAGCATTCATTTAAGAATACTAAAATTAATATTTTATTACTTGTATGCTAACTATTAACCCCCCTGCACCGTTCAGGTTAAATTACCCCAAAATGGAGATCCAATATTTAATATAATAATTTTGTGTGCTGCTTTCAAAATCAGTGTCCTTAATTGAGAACTAATAAGTGGGCTAACTCGATGATCCAATTATGATCTAATTAGAATTAAGAAGAGTTCGGTTACTGTAGAACGTCGTTCAAATAACCGTGAAACGTTAACGAAAGGTAATTTCGTAATATCAGAGGCACATTGGTCAATGAAGAAACTATAATGATTAAGGAAATCGATCTAGTGGAGTGTACTTTCTACAATTTACCAGAGAATCACCGCCATCGGAGTAATCGCACACCACGCGGAACTTGAGCAGATTTCTAGGTGCCTCCGCGTCCACCAGGTCCTCCAGTGATTGAGCCAATACCAGTGAAACATGGGTCCTGTTCGCCTCCTTGTACGCGAAGAAACGGGCGTCTTCGTCCTGTAACAATTGCGAGTCAGACTGTAGCATATGCTCGTTCAACGGTGAACACGCAACCTGAATGCAATTATTTTCTTCTTGGTTCATTAATCGTCGTCGTTCAACGGTAAACGCGACACCGAAATGTACTTGTTTCATTCATGTTTGAAATCTAGACTCCTCTTCAATTTAGAGAGTCTTTCACAATTAAATTTTTGTTACACCGATCACTTTGTAAGATTATTATTTTTTAAATTGAAAAAAATTATTGTTATATTGTATTACAGCTGTTATATTATATCATATGTAAATAAGTTATGTTATTAATAATCTCTTCATCGTGTTACGTTGCGCGAACTTATCACACGTCAATAAAACCGGAATCCAACATTTATAAATTCACTTTCGCCGAGGAAAAGAACTGGAACCATAGAGAAACATTATTCAATCGAATTGGAGATAGATTATTTAATTACCTCTTATTCATTAGTACCTGTGGGAAAATTGCACTATTTTATAATAGGAAGCTATTTAGAAAGGGAAGAAACAATTTATCTCGATCGAGATAAGAATATTAATATGGATTAAAATATATTATCAACGCCTAAAAGTTAATTTTAAACTCAAAGTAATTGTACAGAAATAGTGCAAGACAGAGCTAGAAAACATTGATAGTTTTCAGTAGCGGAAATTATTAATAATAATTTATATGCTATCAAGGTTTCTCTACCTCTAGATGCAACACTACTGTCACTTGGATTGATAAGGGTTAATGTCACGAGGCACAATTTCAAGCTCATCCTGTTTACCCGATGATTACACAGTGCGTTGAAAAAGCGACAATTTTAAGTGGAATAGCTCGACAGAAAAGAAAACGAAGTAACAAAGCACTCACCTTGTCCACTGGCATAATTGAGATGTGATTTCTTGGATGAGCCTCTAAAGACAGGATCTCAGTACCTTTTGCTAAGTTCTCTGGTACCCTGACAAACTTCAGGTATTCTCCTACTGGATAGAATTGACATCCTGTGAACACACGATCAAAATAGATTAGTGTATTAATAAATCATTAATTAATGAACCTGTGTTTTGTAATTTAAACTTTAATAGATTTATATTTCTGAACAAAATTGATAAGGCTTGTTAACGGTTTTTTCCAGTTTTCATTCCTCATTAAATCATAAATCATTCATCGAGTAAATGGCAATGCAATTTTTTGCAATAAATTAAAACTTTTGCAAACAAACATAGTCAATTCCTTATCGCACAAAATATGGAAATATTCATATGTACTACTTAAAATAATATTCCAGCACTGGGAATCAAATACTTTCTAGCGATAATATCCAATCAGACTTTCCCGTGCCTGATTCCAAACGGTAGATAAAGTTGTTTTATTTTACACCGTTCATCCGTTACAATTTCTTTCCAGCAAACCAGATTTTCAAGTAGGAACTGTTAATCAGCGTATCTACACGGGGCAGTTCATACCAATCTGCCTGACGAAAACACGTTATGCATGAAAACTCTGGAAAATATAGGGTCTGCTTGCGAGTGAAAGGACTCTACAGGGAATTCGCACGCGAATAATTTGGCTATCGGACATTACTCCAGTTCGAACTTACACACCGTGTCGGACAGGTTTAATAACGTAACACGTTACGTGTTACATGTAACCAGATTGGCAAATAAATTCAACTCCTCTTTCCGCGTATTTTGCTTCAAAATCACACACAAAGATGGCAAAAAAATAACAAATTCTGGGCATAAAAGATACCCTTCTAAAAGATACTGAATACTAATAGAAGTCTCAATAATAATTGTAATTGTTCGGCATTTTAGATTTTAGAAAAATTTACCATTCATAAATGCCATCTTAACATAAACAAAAAACTATCTAGGCAGAAATCAAACTCAATCTTTAAACTAATATCTCAAGTGTCATATTCGTGCTGTTCACCAAACAGCTCCAATTTATTATCAACATTACGAAACAAGTGCACCTAAACGTTGTACCTGGCAATTAAGTAGCACGCGTATCACAAACACGCAGAGCTACTGTCTCGCTGAAAATGTCGACAACCGTGGTTCACCAGCTGGAACGAGTCCATATAGTATTTTTCCATAGAAGGTGACACCGTGAAAAAAAAACCCGCGTCGCAATTCGATAACGCGAATTTTTCTCCGCTGAATCGATTGCCGTTTCTCGAGGATCGGAGCGGTTCAACGTGCCGTAACGCCGGCCAACGTAATCAAGTCTTTTTCTCGTCGTTCAGGAAGCGTTCGAAAAGGTCGACGGTTATCTGCTTGAAAACGCATCCATCGCTCGCCCGGCACGACTTTACATCGCCAGACCCGTCATTTGTTCCCGTAAAGCGTCTGGAGAAAATCGAAAATCATCATTAGACTCCCTGTCCCCTGTGCAAAAAGAACTGCTCTTTTCTTGTGCTCCTTTCAACGGAGATTGAAGAATTTCAAGTAATGAATACCGAGAACCGTGATTAGAATACCACGAATTGAAACACTTGATGACACAAAGAAGCACAAATGGCGAATTAATGGATCGACCTTGTTTCTTATATGTACGAAGAGAACTGTTATATTTGAACAGTTATGGATATTTATTTAATAAACGACATTACTTATGAAATATTCCTCTTTATACAGTGAAAGGTAAACGTGCGATGACGGTTACAGTTTTTCCATGAAAAACTTTAGAGAATCTTGTTACTGCTCTAATAACTTCCTAACTAAATTGAAATCAATTATATACGAGATGAAAGATACATATCGAAGGTGAAAAGAAAGTAAATAAAAACCCAAGTTTCTTTTCTGTCTATAAGAAAGTAAAACTCGCATAATTTACGTGTAAAAACCATCTCTGCATTTTCCTGAAACAATAGCATAGACTTTCCATTTAAATGCCTCAATTAACCGTCCAATGGTCAGAGATTCAGGTAACGTAATGGGTTAAATGAAATTCAAAGACAGCCTAAGCAAAAAATATCCTCATGAAACGTTTCGTTGCGTGAAAAACGGATAGTCATATCAAGCTTTCATTCGCGCCAAGTGTTGAATTCATGTTCTAACAATAAGTGAATCCAGTCCGACTAATTAGCCTGACTCTGGCTGGACGCAGGCATAAAACATTGTTTCCGACTACGAAAGGGAAAAGATCGAGGGACGATAGGGAAACCGTAGGTAACCCGGCAGCAAAGGAAGTTCACGTCCCACCGTGCCAGATGTTATCTCAATTTATTCAGGGCTACGATCATCGCGGCGATCTAGAGATCGTGCCGAGCGTCCTGTATTGTTAGCGATTTTTCAGACCAACTCGACGATCTGAAATGGTAACGAGGAAAGAAATATTCTCAATCTGTAATTAGTCACTGATAGCTTTTTTGAATTGATAAATCTTTTGATACGCAACCCTATATTATTACAGTATCTATTACATCACGTGTTAATTAAAAGCTATTAACTTCTTAAGATATAGAAATCCTTCAGCAACCTGTTAATGAACTTCGTTTAAAAAGGAAAATAAAGTTGCAAGAATAATAATATGTGGCTATCATGGCGTTAAATTTCTTGTCTATTTATGTTATCAGTATGATATATCGCGTTTCAAATAATTAAAAAACCAAAATCCCAGTAAAAAAAAATTACACATACATATAAAGAATTTTTGATGAGGATTGACTTCGTTATCTAAATAATGATAATTGCCATTATCGTTTACTCGTCTCGATGCAAGGTTCACTACTCTCGTTACCCTATACGATTCTAAACGCTCGCCAATGTTTCCAGAATACACGTATCATTGGATACTTTCACCTGACCGCATGTTTGATTCTAAGTCGATATTAACAGTCGGACACGCATCAAAGTGCGCTCGATCGATTCGACATTCTTTTTGCGGCTGGTTTTTCCAGTTACGGTTATCAATCGTATAACAAGTTTAATGGACAATGCTACGCAACTATGACTAATTAAAAATTCCACCTGACACTAAAGGTTTGATTAATCGACATGGAATGATATCCAAATTACTGTAATTAAATTAAATGAATTCAGACGTGTAAAAGTGACTAATTCGAATTATTAACCCTTTCTCTCCTTGTGACAGTTCTATGCTAGTACATAGAATAGTGAGAAATATATTTTTATTTCTCCAAAATGAATGACAGCAATCGATACTAGATTGATTTCCGGTTAAAATTGCAGACGCATAATTCAGCGGAAATTCCGGCCATAGGAACTGTCGAATCATTCGGAAGCACGCTCTCGAGAATCGCAGATAGACAGAAGAAGGACTGCGACCGTTTTAAAGAAATCCCCTCGCAAATCTCGCATTTCTTTTTGCTCCTGTCGCCTTCCCTTCGTCTCTTCCTGTTCCTTGCTCCATCTCATCCTTCCACTTCTTCTCTTTCTTTCGATTGTCTCACATCTTCCTGTACTTCTCCTTTCTACCCCTTTTGCTCTGTTTTTGCTCGCTCGACTCGATTCCCAGAGAATTACTTTTCAGAGGCAGCCAGAAGAAACGTCGCAGGCGTATCCGCAGCATTCTACGATGAATTCGACAATGGATGCACGGCACACGACGTATTTATACGTTTTTCCGTATGCTGCATTGTTCAAATTGTACGAGCTGTTTCAGAATCTGGGATGCAATTTTATAGAAAATTTTATCGATAAAAAAATAGCTGCGTTCTTAAAAACCTAATTCATACAATAAATTGGAAAATAATGTTTTCCTATTCTATGAAGAATTGAGAATGTTGAATAATTCAAGATTCGAGTAAATATTCGTACATGTTTTCAAATGTCTGTTGTGTGGCAACCTCGTTTCAGATACTGACTACCCTCCGAAATAAACCGAGATAAACTAAATATTTTAAACAGACGGATGGGACGGGTTGATTAAAGAAAACTGTGTCATCGTTCCACTTTTATATCTGTTTCTATTGATTAAATGTAAATTGCTCTTAGAAATTCGTAAGTGTAGGAACACACGAATCGATGACCCACGGTTTAAAAATCTGTTACCTTCAATTCTTCTAAATAGACACACGGATTTTAATTAGTCGTTTAATGGAATAAAATATAATTCTTGAATTCGGAATTCGAGCAACAGTACTATATTAGGAATCGGTGATGTATTAAATTATTAATCGTTCATAGAAAATTTAGAATTTTACATTTACCAAGAAAATCTTGGAAATACCATGGAAAATAAAATATTCATTAGTGGACAATATTAAACTCCAAAGTGATTGACCGGTGATTTACACCCAAAGTGTATACAAAGAAATTGATATCAACGTATAAGAACTTATTAAGATGTGATTATATCAATTCAAAAGCTCTTCTTAAAAGACAATAAAGAGTTAATAAAGGTAACCATCAAAATGCTTGCCACTCAAAGAGCTTTCAATTCTGAAACAGCCAGTATACATAACGAAACGATTACATAACGAAACGGCTCGACCGCGGCTGGTGCACGTGTTGTGTAGCATTTACACAAGTAAGCTCGTTCCCTAAAGCTTCGACGGAAGTGGAACAAGGTCGGCCGGCTTTTTGCACGTTTCCGCGCTTCCATCGGATTCGACTGAGCTTCGTCGTGGACACGAGCGTATAACTGGACATGCCCATACATCATTGGCCACCCTTCCTGATTATATTTAAGGGTACACTGCTGCGATTACAATAATTGCCTTTCGGATATGCTTGCCTACTTTCGCTCAGTTTTGATGAACGATCCTCCTGTGGTGCCAAAAAGTCTTTCGGTAGACTTTGTCTCTTTGTATTAGAGCTATAAAATCAAGAATATTGGAACGATTCGGTCAAGTTCACGATTCTTTATTCGAATAAAAAAGTTTTTCGTTTGGAATTCATACTGGTTATCGGACACAAGTTACACTAAACTCTCAAACATTTCAACTCCGTCTCTCTGCAAAGGTTGTTTTCAAAGTTGCCTCTGTGTTGGTTGCGTTTAAGTAGCTTTGCTACGTGACATTACATTGTCGGCCGCATTCCAGCCCTTCTTCGCTTCATCCCTTCAAGAGTGTCCTTGTTAATTCAAGGATGAAAAAGGATCCAGTGAAATTCCTGAGCCAAAGCTGTAGTTAAACGCTCGTTACGCTCGCGATCGAAGATCCTTCCTGGCCTCGATATATTATTTCACAGCTGCTGCCTGAATAAGACGAGTTTTCACGCGACAACATTTCAATGTAACGTCTTAAAAAGAAAAGGATCTACGGTGCCATCTGCTCAAGGATACAAGCTGCATTTTAGAAAAGAATAGTGTTAAAGGATTGTTAAGCTAAGAGGGATGAACTGATTCAAAAACTTAGTCATTCTGTACCGTATGTAAATTGAAACTTTCAAATGTAATTTTAAATAATCATTAAAGTGTTAATTATTTAGAAAAAATGATTGCCAAAAGTTTGGCAAAAGTTTTGTGGCAGAAATGTGTTAATAGGTCAACACTTTTTGTTTCATACTTGCAATTATATTTTTCATATTATTCATCCCTATAGCCTTGAGTCTCTTTTTCCGACACTGTGTACGTGTTTCTTTTTAATCTATGTACACGTGTAGATGTGAATACTCCGTGAAAATAATTAAAAGTAACGAGGCGAAGAGTCAGGAAGGAACACGTACACTAAGAAAGTAGGAAACTTTTACTTTTGGAGAGCTGTCAAAGAGATCGTTTCCAGAGACTCGGAGAGAAAATAATATATCAAACGAAAACACAACTCGCCAAACTTTGAACCAAAGCCAGAGATGAAATACAAGCTACCATCGTTATCGAAAAGTCCTCTGCAAATGTAGCGTAAATTTAACAGTATCCTTGAATTTTATTTATTAAGAATATTTATTATCACCATGTGAATTTATTTTACGATTATTATTTTCTAACCATCAAAAATGTCCAACTTCGAATGCGAAATAAGGAAGATCAGTGTCGCGAATCTAACAAGACGTCGATTTAATTAATTCAGTTCAGCAAAAACGAACCAGCGAACATTCATTAACGATCAACAAATCGTAGCTTGAATACGAACGAGGTCTTGATCTCACGATCTGAAATGGTAACGATGGGAATCAACGGTCCATCTTCTTGCAGGGAACAACGTTTCCTGTAATCGTCGTGTACAATAGTAGGTCAGGAATAGATTTATCCGGTTGTATTTACCTTGCGATTCAAGAGAGGGGAAGAAAATATCTTACAAGACAAACGCCGCGTTATTTTCATTATTTTTCCTCTCATTATGCGTAGCGTAAAGCTCGACGAGTTGCTTTTCCATCAGCGAGTAAAAACCTGGCACGGAGTTGCGCTTGAATAATTCGCGGTCGAAAAAAAAAAGTTTCAGATGCGCGAAAAGTTACGGCAAACTGAACATCTCTCATGTTTGTTAATATTTTTACAGTGTCTGGGTCGTATTTAATATCTGCATATACTTAAAATTCTTCTGTAACAAAACAAGCGCAGAATAGGTAAAGTTTAATAACAACAAAAGTTATTAATACGTGAAGAGTCAAAAATATTGGGTGATGGTAGATATAGGGTTGATCCGTTCACTGCCACAGTGAAAATATCAATATATGACGCGACACACTTAACTAAAACTTATTCATAGCCGTCTATTTTATTATAAAATTATTAAAGTTATACTCATTGATCATTTGTTAATTGTGGATATTCAATGAAATAAAAAACGACTCTGCATCCCCTTGCAAAAGTTAATCTCATTATCATCATTAACCTTAATAAATATATTAAATTCCTGGTGATCACTGGTATTAAATTCCCAAATTAATATAAAAATCCCAAATTATATAAAAAATTTCAACAACGTACCTGCTATCTGATCAAGCCTCAGGACGAGCACCAGAATGGTCGCAAGGAAATATCGCCTCACCATCGTCGAAATCAAAGAAAGCGTTCCTCTTGATCGCATCATGTTCATTCCTTCTTCTTCTTCTTGAATCACGGCTTACCCTCGCACATGTCTGAAATTATTTACGGTGAATGATCGGCTGAGGAACTCTGTAAACGCGGCGCACCATGACGCCACATCTTGCTCGACCAGACGCATCCTGACGCTCGTAAAAGCGGGGTCGCGGCTGAATCTACTCGGTTTTTGTTCCGACCAGAAGAAACAGCCGTTCTAAGGAGTAATTAAACTCGAAAGGGAAGGGATAGCGTTAGTAGTTGAATCGAAGTCTCCTAGAAAACGATGCAACTCGGCTTCGAGGCGTAACAGTGTTTGCGTCGAGAGGGAAGCGGCCAGGCCGACGCGTTTGCCGTGCAATTAAGTTCAAGTTAAAGAGAAAGCACGCTAGTAATACATCTGCGCGGACGGTATGTCGTGTTAATTGTTCCTGACGGTGAAATTGTGTAAATTGTGCAGAGCTTGGGAAGCGGGACGCTCGCCCACGAGGAAACGCTCTAAGGACGAGCGAAAATGAAATTATTCCTGGTGAAGGGTTCACGTAACGGGGAAACGAGCCTGCTTTATTTTCTCGAGGATATAAACACTATGGGATGAATTTTCAGGGTAATTGTAATGATATCGATAGAACGAAGAGAGGATAATATTAACCCTTTGCGATTTCAACGACTGAGAATGAGTTAGGAAGATTTTAAAAATTGGAATTTGAAAATTCATGTATTCAAAATTTTTGTACACAGCAGATTTAAAAATGAAGCTTCCAGTATATTCGGATGCGAGAACTAGAAGGAAATTTATTTTGTAATTTAGTTTTTTAGTACCACACCATTTGATTGCATATAATTGATTAGAAAATTACTTTCTATAATAAATTCCTTTCAATGAAATGAATATAAAGCGTGAAACTGTATTCAAGTAAATCAGATTGTATCTATTTGTTACAAAACTGTAGCGGCAAAGAAAGATTGTTAAAAACTTAGCGACTGATTATCACAGAAAATCTGTGTCGACGTTTTTACACGCTACGATTTCACTTTCGACGGTGCTAGTAAGCGTAACTCGAACAAATTGGCATTACGCGAATCGTGGCTGCCAATCAATCCGATCTACTCCGGAGGATCTCAAAATAGATCAAAAACTTCAACAAGCAACTCTCTTTTGAAGAACAATATCTCGTTTCTTTCTTTATCATTAGCTTGATTTAACTAGCTGGCCGCTGTTTTAATTGACACTCCAGACGGACTTTCCTTTTTTGCTGACTGTTTGAACTGAAACACGCTTCCGTATGAAAAACGTCTTAATTTAAAAGCAGTGACTGATGAGATAAATGAAGCGTAATACCGAGTAAGATGAATGACACGACACTTTTTTAAGTTCAAAGTACGAGGTGTCGCATGATTTTTTGTTTGTAATTGTTAAATGAGACTGTCAGCACAATTGTAGCCTAACTCCAAAAAGTTAATTGCCAGATTATGGGTGACGAAACTATGGTAATAATTGTTTGTTCCAATGATCTTGATTCGAGGAATAAATAAAGATATCAAACTCCTAATATCGAAAATCGTATATATATTTAATTTCACGTATTTGATTTACAAATAAAAGTTTGTCCGTGCGATAAATAATTGAAACAATTAAATGTATTACTTTAATATCGCGATACGCTGCTATGATTATGGTATATATCGTTCTCATAAACCAGCAATTTTTAATCATTAAGGAGAATTACACTGCACCTAACAACTTCCTTCCACAATAACAAGGACCAAGATAAAAATTTCTCCTGCATGAATTATTTAAAAGTAACGTCAACGCAAAATCAAACCTCCTTTGCTATTTCCCTTTTGTCTCCTAGTTGAAGCTTCTACAATGAAAGAAAATTAAACCTTTTCTCTTTCAATAAAGTACAGTTCCAATTTCTATCTCCTCTTCAAAGCAATCTTTGAAACATAGAAGCAATCATTCACGCGGTCGTTTTCAACAAAATTAAATGAAATAAAAACTACGTATTATGTAAGTGTTTTTTTTCTTTCTTTCAGAAGCGGTTTCACTTACACTTTTTATAGAAAAAAAAAAGCGTTGAACAGATTAACTTTGGGGGACCAGAGAAGGTTAGGCCTAATTGCAATATATCATCGTTTATAAATCCTAATTAACAAGACGTAGAATATTAAAACCTTCCATTTAATATCCATCAACTTTCACGACTATATAATTAAATTTTTGTAAGATTAAATAAAATGATATCCTCCGAGGCTTACAAATTTGACGTGTTAATCAAATTTCTATTTTCGCCCTAATTGCGCAGAATTTCTAGGCATATTCTCACGTTAATTTTTCTTATCCTTTATAATACATCTTTTTTTATATCCATATTCCTTTAATCAACACGTTCCTATCCCTAAAATTCCAAAAAGAAAAGCTTCTCTCGCGTAATTCTCATCGCATAATAATCCAGTTCCCAGGGACCAAATCACAGAGGCATCGTATCCCACGAGCATTCCACCCGCGTTAGAATCATGATACCGCTTGAATCACTGTACTTGACCTTGATAAAGAGCCGATTCTAGAAGAGGCTGCGGAAGAAGCGAAATAGTGCCGGATAGCAATGAAGAGAAGGAGGCACGAGTGAAACATAGAACCTACTTTAAAGTAGCAAAGGAATGAAAGCCGTATAAATTTCCAGGCGTTACCAAGTGCAAGGACGCTGCGCAACGCTTTCTACGAAGACGACACGATCCGATTACCGGGAACCAGGATAACAGAGGTGGCACGACAATCGGATACGCTGCTTCAAGCGAATTCTTTGCAGGGATTATTATCAGTGATCCCGTTCTGCTCGTCCTTCAGCGAACAAAAGCTAGAGGTTTGCTTCGCGATTCGTGCGCTACGGAGAAAACACGTTTATCCTGGACCAATGGATTCGTATATTTTTTTCAATGGGACAATGGAACGCTCTGAGTATCCAGGATATTTCAAGGATATTGATTCACGCATGTAAAGTGTCGAGCATGGGTACGAGTTAAGCTTCTCTAGGGAAAATGGTAACAATTCTCTAGGGGAATGATGTAAAAAAGAGAAGGGTAAATGGTGATGTATCAAATACTTTGGAGTCTAGGTTACATTTGCAAATGATGCAAATACAGTAAGACCTAGGCTACATTGGTATAATTAATATTGGTTAATTAAGGGTAAAATTTGTCTCTAATCTTGAACGAACCCAAGAGGAGTTTAGGAAGAACCTTTGTGAGGAAAATACTCAAGAAGTCATTAAACATGTAATATAAATGTGGAGAGGATTAATTTCGATCATATGCACCCTTTCATGATAAAGGAACTTGATGAGGCATCGTGGCTATGCAAACGATGGTGTGGTTTCCGGCAACCTCCGCGAATAGATGCGAGACGAAACCCCGCAACGCAAGGATCCGAAGGAAGCGTTTAATAAGAAGCTCGTAAACGGTGTAACGACACTTCCGCTCGGTATAACAGAGAGCGGGAGGTTAAACTTTCGCTCAATTACGTGTTTCGTGTTGCGCGAGTGAACGGTATCTGTCTTAATGGCGCAAACGCGCGATTCGATATCTTGTTATTGGTCCTGTTAACACGTCCACGTGATATTTAAAATTCGATCCAACTATCCCAAGACAAATATCCAAAAATTGTATTTAATTATTCGATCGGCGAACCAACGATCACCGCAGAGTATGAGTTTTGAAACACTTTGAAAAGAATTATTGACAAGGACATCGTGCCTTGGCTGTTTCTCTTTTTTGTAGATGGCTATTCAGAATCTGTGATGAGGAAAATTATAGATGATTATAGGATAGAAAAATTTCGCAAACAATTGAATTGAAATAATGTAAGTACACAATGAAATGATAATAAATAGAGGAATCGAGGACAAGTCTATTAATAATTACTTCAAATTATTTGCAATATCGTTGATTTGCTACAAGAGTGGCAAACTAACAAAAGAAGTCATTTTCTTCAGAAAATAGCTTACATTCAAAGCAGAGTCTCACAGATATCTGGAAATTAATCATTTTTGGAATACCTTCCTCTTCTATCAAGCTGAAGAAATATTGAATTAACTATCTTACCTAAAGTTCCCTAGCAGCACGTACTAACCCAAAGACACCATCGAGGTATACCCCACAGTAACAATCTCGAACCTGAATTCTATAAATGTTCATTCAGTCCACGCTCGACCGGAAGTAACCGTAAACGGAGAACACATAAACACACCAAGTGCAAGGACACCGCACGACACCCGTCATCCGAATGAACCGTTCGGATCGTCCGGTTGAGCTCTTAACAAGATCCCTATGTATTCGCGTTTGCCACAGGTGGACTATGACAAATCCGCCCTACCTCTTGTTCGCCACAAACAAGGCGAAACTTTCGCCCAGTTTCGCGTTTCACGTTTCACTGGCGACTGGCATTGGCCGCGGTCGAACGCCGGTCGTACGTCCACCACTTTCGGTCCACGAGGTTCCCCACAAAGCGGAAGGTAGACTTTCAACGTCGCTCGGATCGGTTGAACGATGAAAGACACGGTGAACGGAGTATCGTTTCGCGGCCTGGTTAGCTCGTGTGTACCGGCCAAGAAACTGGCAAATGATTCCAAGCCGTGTACAAGCCGTTCGTATATCCACCGTTTACCCCCCTTTTCGCGCGTACGATGTTCGTCCTTTCGCTTTCAGCGGCCACTGACCACCGCGGCGATCGCGTTGCACCCACCTGCGCCCACCTGCTTCGTTCCTTGCATTTTATTTCATTTCATCTAGTGTACACTTAGGGGCAACTTAGACTTGGCGAAGAGTAAGTGTTAGTAAGCTTAAAGCTTTGAACTATCATTTGCCTTAAGTTTTGGAAAAGCCTAGGGAGTACGTAGGGAGAGACTAAACAGAGCCTAGGGAGAACCTAAGGAAAACGCAGGGAGAACCTACAGAGAGTACAGGAAATGCCGTGGGTAACTCAGGGAGAATCTATGAAGAACGCAGAGAAAGCTTAGAGAGAGCTTTAGCTAAGAGTAAGAGTAGCAGAAAAACTTCTCCCATTTTCTTTTAAGGAAACCTAGGAAGAACTTGAAGTTGATCCCCATATTTTTGCATAGGAAGAAAGACAGTGGTTGAGTTCTTACTTTACAATTTGAAATCAATCTGGTACGTACAAATGGTGGAAAGACACACGTGTCGGTGCGCGAGCAGAATGGTACGTGAGATCAATTTCAAATTTACCCAACGAATAAGATTTCGCTGACTTTCACGGCCAAGGTTCGGGAAAAGTTGATATTCAACAAAGCGCTACTTTGCAAAGTGAATTAGTTTTTCAATAGGAGAAAAGAACCAGTAAATCTTTCTCTTGAAATATCCTCAAAGTTCTCTAACCAAATATTTAACAAAGAAATGTCTAACAAATTGATTCGATTCAATCATTTAATTAAAGTAAATAGAAATCCTATTGCTTCAGCATCACTTCTTTGTGCTCTTTTTAAAGTCCTTACTTCCTTGTTAAGTAATTTTGGATCAACGTGTCGCACCGAGGTGAAACAACATATGTAGTTCTACTATAAATTCAGAGGAATTCGAGACCAGACAATGGTTTAACCAAGGCAAGAACCTTCCAAGGTAATCACGCGGTGAAATTAAGCGAGGAAAAGTGAACGTAACGCGGACAGAATCATGCAAATAAGTGGGGAACCGTAACCCACGATCGTTTTTGCGATAAAGCCGAAACGTGTGCCTTTCAGAAATCTTACAACCTGTTAACTGAATAATTTCCTAATCAGAAAAATTTCTTTTCCTTTCGTGCATAATAAAAATTGTACACCATAAGAATTAATCTACTTGTATCGATACGATGTATTTTCCTCTGAATTAAAATCTATCTCTATATCAAAGAAAAGGATCTATGAATTGAATGCATTATTCAATTTTATATGTCTTCTCACTGCAATAAAAAGAATGTGCGAAATATGTTCGACGGTAATCGAGAGGAAAGAGACAATCGTAAGACGAATGTTTCAACGAGATTTATTCGCGTTTATGTTTGTTCCATAATGTACTCTAGTAAATCAAAATGCGACTAGTGGGAAGGAGATGTGTTTGTTCCATAAAATTGCCCGATAAATTTAAAATATAGACTCGTTTCCGTGTACACGGCTTGTTGCGGAGATGGAGGTGTTTGAGGTTGTGATTTATTCGCGACACGCGTTAAACACCGCTAATGTATGAAAAAAATATATAGAATGGAGGAAATGAATGGTTTTTATATATTGCATGAAAAACAGGAATATCAATTTTTGTTTTGTGAAATTGAGTGTAAATCTTATTGATAGACATGAAAGTTTTATAGACGATGATAAGGTAATTGAATGTCTTATTCAATGTTTAGGAACTGAAATGCGTTAAAAGCATTTGAATAGAAATATGAAATTTTCTTTCCAGTCACATAAAACAGTGATAAAACTGAAGAAAAGAATCTTTTTTCAAAGGATCTAGGAAATTAAGTGAGTATAAAGAAATCCGAATTTCGTGATTTCTTAGGAACATTTATAGAAAGTTTATTAAGTTCTTAAACACCGCGTTGGTTGAATTAGGAGTCGACGAGCGATCCGGGTTTCACTGAACTGTCACTGAATTTATTCGTCGGCAAAACAAGCTTTTCACAGTTGATGTAAATCGGTTTCACCATTGAAATTCGCATAGTATTAGTGGACATGCCAAGAAATAATTGTTTTATAGAAACTTTGAAAAGTTTGAAAATTAAACGAAATTCAAACCAAAAACACCTAAAACTAATCGAAAAATCTCTAATTCCACATCTCAGATCTCCATCCTTGAACTATAGACACCAGATCTAGGATTCTAGGATCTAAAGACTTAGATATCTTAGTATCTGCACATATATTTTCAAATACTCGTACTTCATTCGTCATTAATCTTACAAGTAGCTGAATGTCTTCACGCGTCAGTGAATAACACGAATGAAATCAACTTGGCTCAAGGCTATTTCAATTGAAATCCAATTCAACCGAAACATACAAGCATTCTGAATTCCATTTCTTTATTAAATACTCGTCGATATTATTATTTATAGGTAGTGAATGACCGTCAAATGGCAAAAGAATAGTGCCATTGCCGGCGCCATTTCGTCTAAAGACAACTATACAACCCCATAATGGATGCACTCGTATCTGACGAATGACTCGTTTAATGACCGAATAATTTTCATTATTCCGACGTGGTGTTAATGAAATTACCAAGGTTAAGTATGAAGTAGAGACAAAGTCCAACATATATAAATGTTAATACATTTTACACAGAGTGCAACGATGCACCTAGAAAGTGCAACTGCATCTCTGTTAATATTTTCAATATCATACCCTACATCACTTTTCTAGTCAGAATATTCCAAAAAATCGATTAATACAAAATAAAATGCTATTCCTTTTTTTAAAAAAAGATGCATAGAATTTGTTAGCTGCATCGTTGCATATATGCAAAAGTAAAATTTTCAATTCTACCAGAAACGATTGAACCTTCATCCACGACTGCACACCCATTTGAAAATTAAAATTTCCATTGTGGTCGCATGAAATTGAAACACGTCGAGGGTTTCCTGAATGTCTTCTGGCTTCAGAAGACGCGTGCACCGACACAGATGCAAAAATACATAGGAACTCGTTAGGGGCATCTGTCCTTTCGCGTTTGCCGATTATTACGTGGAAACATAAAGTGTGAAGTGCGAGGCTGCTTGCGGAAAGAGGTCAAGAGTCTTTTGCATCGTCGTTACGGTTCCTCGTGCCGAACAATACGACCGCCGACGACGCGTCTGTGTTTCGGCTTTTAATACGAGATCCCCCCACAGACCCTTCGTCGAATCGACGTACAATAGACGACGAGAAAAGAAGTCGATAAAAGAGAAGTTCGCGGCCTCTGGCTGCAGAATCGTACGTGTTCTAGGCTTTTGCCGCGGTTTCACTGCACTTCAACTTTCATTGAAGTTCATTAATATTCCTCGAGCTCGACGATGTTTGATTTACCAACTGGGATGTTTTGAAAACTCGGGGATAATTCGTATAACTCCTAATTAAAGCTAAAATATCTATATACCTTACGGAAGGAAAACATGGAATAACATGGCTATTTTACTAAGTGAAAAATTAAACTGTTTCTATTCTTAATTTATAAAGCGTCAACGTATGTAGTAGACTTTGTCGAGTTAACAGAATGATTCGCGTGTCATCTGGACGTGAATGGTGGCAATTCGTTTACGGTGGTTCGATCAAAATCGAAAAATATCCTTTGAACGTGAGAGTAAACACACATTGTGCGCATCGAATGCAAAATCTGTCTGGAACGCTCGGAGAATTTAATGGGCTGGTAAAAGTAACGGGAATCACTTTCGAACGGGGTGAACTCGGACAAAAGTAATTGGTTTGGCCAGTGGGTGGGTTAGATACGGCATTACTTTAAATATATATTGTTTTTCCCGAACGCGGCAAACTCTTATCGTGTGTCTGCTACGACGAAGGGAATAATAATTCGAATTTCCAATAATCCTGATAAATTGACTCGCTGACACCTTCATTTCATTAGGATTATTAATTTTTTGTCGACTTTTAGCTATCGAGACGTTCAAAATACATGCTTGATATATGAAAAGGTTTACCAATTTTAAATATAAATTATACTTTGTAAACTCAAGAATTATGAAAAATGATTTCAATTATTTTAAGAGGAACGAAGCATCATGAGGACATTGCGGATGTTTCTTATACATGTTGGCACGCAATTTCGTCGCCTTGGTGGATTAATCGCAGTCCCTCAAGGAACGAAATTAATTCGTCTCTGAATGTCGTTAACTAATCGGTATCAATCGATCCTGTACTAAATCTAGCCCCTAGCGACCGTTCCAGAAATAAACTGACAGCGTAGAATTGATTCGACGAATGAATTTAGACAAGCTGAAACTCTGGTCGTCGACTGTTTGCCGATAAAACCGAACGTGTCGGGGAATTCATCGAAGGAGCAGAAAGTATAGGTACCTGGCATCGAGGACCCGTGGCACAGTATCAACTGGATCGTGGATGAAAAAGGAAAAGCAGAGGATTTCATCGATTTCGGTACACTTTCCATGGAAACCTCGCTGCAGGAATACTTATGAACCACTTTTTCCCTCGTTTTTCACCGTTTTCTATCTTGTCTCGCGTGCGCAACGTCTCTTGTGTTTTAATATGTCTCAGTTGAAAGATTACGATTTATTGAGCTTGAACCACCGAGATAACATTCTCGTTGGATTTATGCAAGCTTGTTCGATTGCTGGAAGAGTTCTTTTTATGTTTACCACATTGAATTAAGTATTTTGTTGAATATCCATCTATTTTAACTTTCCATTAAACAATTCGATGGAAATTCGACGGAAATAAAGTTTCGACTGAAAAATTGATCACAATTTTCCAGCACTTTAGACGAATCATTGGCTTCGAGCTTGCTATGCAAATCGTTTGGCAAGCTCTCTATACGGATTACCTCGATGTTCCAAAAGCCCCACAACTTGGCACGTACACTTACTGCCGTAATGATTTCATGTTCATATGTAACCAATTAACGATATCTCTGTATATTCTATCTAATTAAAATATGAACAGAGTAGATACGCGTATGAATTAAAGCAATTAAACGTGAGAATTAGTGTATCGCGATTTTATTTGCTGTTTACAAGCCGTTCTAATTATATCGGAACGTATGAAAGATCATAAATCGCACAAATGTGGAGAACAAAACGTGTAAATAAAAATGTATGATACTCAGAGACGGTGTTGTAACCGTACTGATGGTGTTGAAAGTTTTCTTCCGTTCGGTAACCACCTTTCCTTTTCTTTGACTTTTATCTTTCAACTATTGCTTTGTTTCATTAAATGTAATAATGATTAGTCGTATGGTAAAAAGGAGTGCGGAAGCGTTTACGCGAATTGCAGTTTCTAACTAATTTTAAGATGTTGCAAGTATAAATGGCTAACTTTGTAGCATTACTAATTTGGATAATACGAAACGACGAATAATTTATGCAATCTTGAGAAAAAGCAGTAGGTATATGATTTACGTTCACTTTGCTACTTTATGTTTTACATAACGATAATCCCCTTAAGAACAGATAACATGATTTATGTGCAGAAACTTAATTGCATCGTGTTGTACTCATCCTAAATGCAAAATTTGGCTATGAATTTTCAACTTCACATGTATCTATGAAATTTTATACCTTTACAATTAGCAAGGTGAACATCGCATTTTTATCTGAAATCTAATAGCACTTGCATTCTTACAATCAAAACCTAATAATCTAGCAGACATAACAACGAAAGAATTACCATATCCCCAGCACTCAGAAATGATCTTCGACACGATACCTATATGCAAATTATAATTACAGATACCTAATTATAAATATATAGAATTTAAGCTCGAAAAAATTTATTTTATATCAAAAATCAACTAGCCAGCCACGAATTGATGTGCCCTATATTGAATTTATAATATCGCACTGTATCGTATTAAAAATCAACACGAAACGAATTTATTTCGGGAAGCCATTGTGTCGGCCAGACGAACCGCAAAACTTTAACGATGATAATACAACGTTAACGGTACAACCACGTGTGTATAACCGTACATCTATCCGTTTGTTACCTCTCGATTCACCGATAAATCGTTTCAGATTGCGAAGAGGCGCGTAATAACATCGGTTACAGCGAAACTTCCGCTCGTGTCGCGTGCGCGTTCTCTAACTTTCCTTCTCGAACGCAGCCGCCTGTACAGCCTGTAAAGAGTTATCGCTTATTAAGGTCGAGGCGGATTACGTTAATCGCGAATCCGTCGAAAAATCGTATCATGCCACGATTTGTACAGTATATCTTGACACGCTTCACGAATTTCCTTTCCCTACTGTTTTATGAAGATGAGATAGGTAATCGAGAGAAAACTGACATGCTCAGATAAGGAAGTACATAAATCAACGTGATAAAGCCTGAATAAAAGTCATGATCCTAGACGTTCGATCGTAAAAAATCGTGTTCCATTTGGAATTATTGTTGTAAGTATAACGAGCAGAGTTTCAGGTAATTTGAAAAGAGAGATTAACCGTTCAAGTTCATGCTTCGAATGTTATTTGAAGTCTATGATTGTACGTTAAATTTCTTTTTCTTCTTGGAAAGTATAAAGAGCGAATTACTAATGCTTGACAACGAAGAGAAGATTTATTAAAAACAAAAGCACTACCTAATGAAACTTTCAACAGCTTCGGCTAGGCAGTTAACGTGTTAATAGTATTACGAGTGTGTGACACGCTCAACGACCATAAACTCGAAAAAGGTATGCCGGCCATTAATTTCCAAGCAAGATTAATTTACCACCGCTCCTGTGTACACGATTTATTCGTCGCACTATCGTGTCACTTGGTATCAAAATCGTCGAAGCACAGAATACATCCGTGTGCCGACCTTGCCCTTCTTTGCCACTGTAATTCCTGTTCGAAGCAGCTTCCATCCTGCATACTCTCGTGTTCCGTGCCAGATGACGTTATAATACTTCTGTAATGTCCAGTTAGACACGGTCACGTTGCTCTGCAGGCAAGAAACAACGTGGAGAAGAAGTAAATTCGTAATTACGACGAGGTACGATGGCGTGCGATAGCTTCCGGTCAGTTGCCGCTTAACTTTAGCCTCGGGAGAGGCAAAGAGAGAATGAATTTTATATAGTTATGGGATTAAAACTTTTCGAAAGGGACGAGAAAAGGTACCGTCGAGTAACGTTTCCTTGTATTTACAAGCTTTAATGCTGGGCTACTTACACGTGGGTCAAGGAGGTGAATCGATAATGCACAGAAGAAAATTCCTCCCTTAGATAGTTTTATTATCAAGGAAAATCAATTTTGAAGGTATGCGAGGTCCGGAAGATTGTACTTTCGCTTGGAGGAGCGTACATATACGTCGTCGAAGAGTTGACGTTCAGGTTGGAATATACGACATTGACGAATGAACGTTGATGCACAAAGAATATTATAATAATTTTATAGCCATTGAAAATGCAGAATAAAAAGTGGAATTATAAATTATAAATACTCGAAATCTCCGAGTTGCATCGTCAGCGATGCATTTTTAATTGTACAGTTCAAGCGTTCCAAAGAAATATCGAAGATACGAAGAAAGAAAATGACTTGCAACTTTAATAAAACAATCACGATCTTCTGCAAAACGGTATTTACCGTAAACGGATTTAAAATGATCCGGGAATAAGCACCTAGATCCAACTATAATTACATCGTTTACCAGGTCAACGTCGTCTGCTAAGCGCTTTTATTTCTCTCTTAAAGCTGATTCCCCGCTCGCCGCCGCGCCGGTGATAAATCATAAATTACGCGGCTTAACGTTTTCTCGAGGCAACTCGCATTCGCCTCACGTTCCTATGCATTCGGGACGAAGACGCGATTCAGCCGCGAAGAGAAGATTCTTAGGGAATACCGGATATCGAAGCTGCTTCGGATCGACTGGCCGATGATCGGTCGAGCGTTGCGCAAACGCATCACGCTCGAGCGACGATCGTCGGCCAGGTTGAGACGCGAGACACGCTCGAGCGGATGGATCATCGATCTGATAATAATCATTGTTTTGTCAGCCGAAGCGGGACATCGTGGCTCGACGAAACGGAGCCGTCGTGCGTCTTCCAGCGTCGACGATTCGAACACCGGAACACCACGATTGCTCGAGGAAAACTGAAATTATCAACGATTGCTATCGAATCTGGCAATAAAGATGAAAATAAAAACAGAGAATTTTTATGGTCAAAGATTGTCCTTTCAAATGCAGATGCTAAAAACGGTAAATCGCGAGGTATCTCATCCAAGTTAAAAGAATTACTTTAATTTACGTTACGGTCATTTCGCTACTTCAAATAATATTTTACCCAGCACTGTTTCACAGTGATTATTACGTAACATTGATTAACTTCTTCTGTTTTGCAAAGAACGTACTAATTTCTTCATGAAATTTCATTTACTAATGAGGGATATTAAAAACTATTCCCAGAAATACACAGTAGAATGAATCAATTCGATCAGCCGTCACGAACCTAATCATTTCCAATTAAACGTCGATCAAGCTACCTGCTGACTGTCGAATTTCATCATTTTATACAGCTTGTATTATCAGTTTCATAATTCAGCAAACCCAATCGCTTAATCGATGATGGACGCGATTTTACGAGGTGTCGGAGAAAGTTTAGTAGCATTTCGATCAGCGTTTCTAGAACCATGTTAATCGTATGCGTTACTACACTGCCGTAAGAACAACGATGGCTGTCGGCCATCATAGGCTTCGATTTCAGCGAATTCGATTTACAGAACCATCGTCAGAAGCATCGACCGAGAAATCCGAATTTTCGAGGTCTGACCGAATGACACGGAAATGGTATCGTTGTTGTCAAGAATGGTCAAGAGAATCGAAGTAGGGCCTGGGATCTGTTTGCTCGTGAAAACTGTTCCCCTTTCTTTCCGCGTTTTATGGGTACGAATATGCAATACCTGAAAGCTAGGCAGTAAACAGGAATATCCGATTGCATTGTATAAAGCATATTTGCATTAATGCATTCCTCTGATATAGTACCGTGCAATTCCTTTACTAAACTATGATACTTTCAATGACACTCCTTCGACGTACTACAAAGGATCAGCTCGAATTTCTAACCTGAATCGATTGTTATTTATGTAGATCGACGAAATTACTGAAAGGCATATTTTCATTTTTCTATAGAGGAACTATGAATTAGAGTCATAATGATAACTTGAATATTCGAGTATTCAAAAAGGATAGCTCGTAGAAAGAATTAATATGTTCTTCCACCTACTTTTGAAACAGACTGTGTAATGTAAAACAATGAAATGTGATAATCAAATATCACGCCATTGTCGAAAGAATTATGATAGATACGAGTACCTAAACTTCTCTAAAATTGAAGGACTCACAGCCCAAGTGGGTCAAGTCCAAAATTTAATGCGGCCAAACGGCACACTCCGTGAAGAATTAAGATCATAGGCAACATTATGCACAAGGTAATTTCTAAAAGTATGTCACACCATAAATTAAGACTTTATGTTAATATCAATCGATTTTTAAAGAAATTCGATACCGATAATAAACTTAGGTAATCAATGTATCAAATTAATTATACTATATAAAAATATCAAACTAGAAATCCATTTGCAATAAGTAACAAAAGAAATTTAATGAAGACATAGTTCTAATAATGAGTCTCGACTTATGTAATTGACAACATTGATTTCACACAAATTACAAAAAGTTAACTAAATTAAATTAAATTGGCAATTCTCACTTCCATGCAACTACGACTTTCACTTATTTCCAGATCTTAGACACTCGTTTTTCCGCTTTATGCATACGATTAAGCAAAAGCCATTAGATAATATGTATTTAAAATTTTATATTTTAATCCATGGGAAAAAATTCTGTGGTGGGAATTGCGCACAAGCACCAAATAATTACTACACCCATTAGTTTCATAAATCACTCTGTTTCTTTACCCTAACTACTCTGGTGCAATACAGCCTACAAATACTATTTTTTCATTTAACTAACACTAGTCATGGTTTTCATAACCCAGAAAGTGCGTTCGAGGTGCACACACGTTTCAACGCCCTTTCACGAGAAATGCATTAGATCGAATGATCGGTTCCCGCAGAACTAGTTGCGCGCTAAAATTAATTTACGGGTCAGTTCCGTCTGTTCTAAAATGTTTCTTGACTTCGGAACAACCATAATCTATCTGGCGATTATGCAATTAACAAGAGCTACAAAGTCAGTTTCGTTTTCGTATCGCTTCAGTAACTTAATGTTTAAGATATCCAATTTGGTTCAATTTAATTCAATCTCTGAAACTATACAAATATTCTCGGTAAAAGTTAAGCCCCGCTATACCCCTAGCTAAGGATGTTTATTTCTAAACGAGCAACAAAACAGCAATGTACCTCCATTTTTATGAATCTCGATACGAAATCTAAACTTTTTACTGAATGGTTGAACGCGTTGCGCGTGCGAGAGTGAATTACACGCGATTTTCGTAATGCTCATTGCCGATCCGCGAGCGGATAATCGCCTCAGATTCCGGTGTTTCGTACGGGTACGAAGTAATCGTACACGATTAGCAATATGTTGCGATGCCTTTGCAGATGCAGTGGACTGTACCAGAGGTCAGTGATGCCATAAACTCTACCCGGTAGTACCGTTTAATCTGTTTATTCGGTAAATTTCAATCTAACATGCTAATATAACATAGCATCCAATTGAATTTCAATTGTATTACAGTTTTTAGAATCAACAAAAAGACTTACTAAACGATTACTAAAAAAAAAAAGGAAAATGATCATAGAGCAATTATCAAACGATTCAGAGTAATCGATGGTCCTAATCCGGGTCACCAAGCTAAAACGTGAAAAATATCGATTCCTTTGCATTTATACGATGAGTAATTACAGTGAAATGAGGCGTGATTACGTTCTGTTAATCGACACCGAAACAAGAGAATTGATCGATTAATTGTATCGATCAACCGCGAGCCTACAATCAGTTCTCGTTTCTTTTGCAACTTTACGGAAGCGTTCTCACGATCTGCTTGCGTTTCATGAATACCATTCTGTAATAGTAATTTAATGTGCACAGAAATTCCTTCTCTATACTCTATCAGATGCTAATTGCAAATTAAAAATGAATAATTTTACTGTGTACAGTAAAAAAACTTTCAAAGATGATTCTATTTATAATTCGTGGACAAGAAGAATCCGCTACTTAAGACAAGAGGATGTCTGTTGGAGTATCATCAAAAAACATTGAAAGTTTCAACTCGTCCGTCTGATCAAGGGGTAAACGTTTCAAAGATCGCTGAAATCGCTCATCGTCTCTATCGAAAGACGGTCGTCGGCGGTTCGCGAAACAACTCGATTTGAAATTCAACCGGCGCCCGTACGCTCGATCGCTCACGGAATAAATATGTCGGCTTATTCTTCGTCGTTCCCTTGCCCCTTTTTCCCCCGTGAACGCGGTTCACAGGCCACCGATAGCCTGGTAACCTGCTTTTCTTGTCTCCCCGCAGTCGTTCGAGTGCAATCTTTCTGCTCGTTATAGATTCAACGAATCGACAGGGGATCATGGATCCTTATATCACAAGAATTTCACCCTTTTATTATTATTTGCATTTAAAAACGCTCGAGAAATTCAGTCGTCGTGCACTAAACGCCTCTACAGGTGTCTCGTTTAATAAAGGAAAAAAAAGAAAAATGAAAATGATTAAATCTTCTAAGAAACTTCACCTGAAAAAAAAATATTGTCCATTATTTAATAACCCCCTTGGAAGCAAACATTTTTTATTTCAAACATTACTTCCTCTTTCTGAAACTATTCACGTGACTTATCTTAGGTGTCTCACCCTGTACATGGACTTACCATCTTCAAATTGGTAAAATGACCTACCACCTCGCATCTCATTACTTTTGACACGTGCACTTACCGACAGGAAACGTTCTCCGACTTGATGGTCCCGGTCATGCCTATGCCGACTTCCCTCATGGATCTCGCGATGTCAAGGTCGACCGGCGTGGATCACGCTCGATCTACGAGTTGAATGCACTCGCGATTCTTCTTCCTTGCCGTCCGCTTCAGCACTCGTTACCTGCCGAGTCGACGGCCAGCCGTGCACTGGACCGGGTGTATTTACCTGTGCTCACCTGGCCAGCGTAAATCCGCTGCTTGCGGCAGATGAGATGACCTGTTCCTTCCGGGTTCTTCACGATCAACGCGTTTCTTCCTCCTTGGACGACGCGACGCTCTGTGGCTTTTTACTCCACTGACGTCGTTTTTCTATTTCTTCATCGTGGTAGAAATCGTTCCCGGAAAATATTCCCAGAAATAAAAGGGAAATTTTTTTTTTTAAATTCAGTCAATATTTATTTGAAACAATTAATTATTAGATATTCTTACGTGACATTGATTAGTCGTCTAACGAAAGATGAACTCTTCTTTTTTCTATTCCTTATAAATGATACGCTATTATCGTTCCTCGTAATCCATTATCCTTTTGTCAGTTATTAAAGCGTTGACGATTGTGATATCTACACAAAATGTTACCATTACCCTATTAATTGCCGTTCAGGAAGCGATACGGTTCAGTAATTGGAGTCACGAACACGGGAAAAGTATATTTTCTCCTGATGCAAAGAAACGTAATAAAATATTCATGTTAATGGCATCGGCAACGCGTTTTAGTTTCAGCACATTGATTACCGCATTAGAATCTCGATTGTCCGGAAACAAAATGCAACAAGATCGTCTACAACGTCGAAAGGAGAAAATGATCGTTCTTAGATTTCTCTCGATGACTGGACATCTTTTAATTAATTAAAGCACTTATGTGTTGAGTTTATACGGCGGAAAATAAAGTATCAATATTTTGGGGCACCTACATTTTTCCGTTCAGCTTCTTGCGGAAATATTGTAATTTATCAGAGGTGCACTCGACAACACACAACGAATAAATTAACATTTCGGATCCTATATTCTATACATCGTTGGCATATACGCGGCATAACAATGCGAGTTTTGCGTGGAAACCAGGTTAAAGAAAGGGGAATGCAGCTCGAATACCGAAAACATTTTTCTTTTTTCAGAAACGCAAATTTTCACTGATCATAGTGGATAAAAATGATGCTAATCTTTCAGAAAATGAATCGATCATTAAAATAAAATTAATATGTATTATACAAAGTCAATGTGCAAGGATTCTGGTAAGTATTTCTGAAGACCACTGAAAGACGATGTTTTAGGAAATGCCAGCTGGATAGAAATTATAAACAATATTTAAAGAAGTTAATACCACCATTGCAATTGATTAGATTATTTTAACATAATCTGGAAGATAATGTTATAGCTGAAGATAACTCTTGAATTTCACTATTATTGGATGTTGATAACATAGATTTTCAACATCCATACCATGTGTTACCAACTCCTAACATGTTACCTACGATAAATAAATCTAACGTTTCTAATAATTAATGAAAGCTTAAACTGCAATATTTTGAAATAATTGAATTCTTTTTCGTATTATTGAAGAATATAAAACTGACACCAAAGAAGCTTCAGACTATCAGAAAATAGCTATGGAAGGTAAATCACTTTTATATCAAATCCTACCATATCCACAGACGAGGTACGTTTCAGTAGCGCCATTGAAGAAGTACAATTACAGACAAACTATTATGATAGTACATATTTACCGACATAAAAGTGTAATAAAAGTGCATTGAAGGTAATGCGGAAATTGACGAAAAAATATAGGGGAGATAAAATAGAAGAACAAGCCACAAACTTCGCAGCCAATTCGCTCGTATTATTTGCTGTGTAATTAATAAATGTACCATAGAAATAATGATACAGTTATTAATTAACCATCAAATAATACCGATTGCCCAGGTCTCACCACGTGGAGGTTGCTGCGGTTTGGAGACCCGCCCTACCTCATCCCATCCACCCTCCATTTATGCAAATTGTTAATATCATTCATTATCATCCTCTTGATGTACATTTGCAAAACGTTTCGACTGTTGTGCAAACAAACAACAAAAGGAGCATTATCTTTATTCACTACCTAACTACTTATAGTTTTCTTTCTTAATTCTACCGTACAATTTTTTCATTTTTTATTACAGATCTGTAATTAATAATATGCAATTGCATATTTTTCTTACATCTAAATACTAAAAATACGAGCGCTCGTATAATGGCAAAAATTCACTTAAATCTAAAATTTCCTAATTAAACACTGCAGTGTTTAAACTTAATTATATACTTATTTAATTACTTAACTTTAGGAACCTTAAGATATAATTGTCTTATCTAACCATTAACTTACTACCTATCCCTAAAGGGATATAAACAAACACCTATTGTTGATTTGGTTGTCTTTTCCACAATAGTTCCTGAAGTAAACTAAAAAGATTTAAACATAATTAAAAAAGAAATAAATAAAATTTATATTGCCTTAGATCATAGACTTACCACCTGCCTATATAAAGAAATATAAACAAATACCTCTAATAAATTTGTTGGTTTGATGACTCTTACCAGAATATTTCCTGGATTAGGTACAATTTTAAATAATTTTTACATCACCTTGGTTATAACTACATACCTTAACTTCATACTTCCTATAAAGATATTTCTCTGTAACAGAAACTGATTAATTGAATCCAGATAAAGACAAAAAGAAATTAATAGCTGGAAAGAAGATACATTACTAACAATAAAATTTTACAAAAGTCAGAGTGGTTGTTAATAACTCAAAATCAATTTGATACGAAATATTAATTAAAACCAAACTTCAGTACCAAAATAAAGAGCAAAAGATTTAGAAAAATATATATTTGAGTTATGTGATTTTAGTTAAGAACATTAATTATTTCATTTTGTAGTAAATAATATTCGTTCACTTCTGACAAATGGTCCACGATATTTTAATTGAAACAACTGTCTTTTACTGCAATAAACGTACAACTATGACTCTACTTAACTTTATTACATTATATTATTCAATACACTTTTTTAGTGCAAATTTTATGTAATTTGTAAAATTAAAAAAAAAAGGATCGCGAATGGACTTTATTTCCGAAAAAGAATTTGAAAATTTATAAAAGTACACTAAATTAATTAGCTTCTCCGTAAGCTTGAAACTAAATATCGTGATTCAAAATTAAAATTGAACAACCCTAACAACGATCATCCACTACTTTTGGTTAAACAAAGTACAATTAAAATTAAATAAGCAATTTCAAATGAACAAATATTCCTTGAAATAATTTATCACCAATCATCAAAAAATAAAATGAATTTCCATTTTAAATAAAACTTTGAATAAAGTTCTCTTTAAAACTTTATCGTATCTAATAATATCCTGAAAACATTAAATTCATATATTATTTAACAGCATTTCCAATAACCGAATGCTCAATATTTTCAAAATTAAAAAAAGGGAAGAAAAAAATGGGGGTATGGCAGTGGGAGGGAGGGTCAGGGGAAGCTGAAAAGAAAAGTTTGACTGCCCATAAGAGCAATCCCTAAGCAAACCCTATAAAACAAACCGAAATCACACGCAACACTAATTTTAAAATTGCAAACATTCTGACCTATGACAAAACATCGGCTGGCAACGAAGGGTCTCACGCCCCCTAGTCTTACGCCAGACGCTACATACCACCCACCCCGCCTGGACGTCGTAACGCCAGGACAGAGTGCACCCCTTCGCTAAGAGCGCTACCCGCCCGTCCAACACGTTGCATCCAACGGTGTCAGATTGACGGACGCCCATAGTATAGACAAAAGGACTACAGTTTAGAATATGGTAACATATTTTCATATGTTCCGTATTCTAAAACTGCGCCTGCAAAGGCCTAGTAATGCATGGGTATATCTCCCAGAGATGGTGTTCACGGTCTCAGGCCGCGGAATCCTTAAAAGGACTCCCACCGAATGTGAGTCATAGTTACTTCCACTAATTTAATAAATGCAAAAAAGTAAAAAATTTAATAACAATCGCGAATTCATTCGCAACACTAATTTCATTAATTATATAATATGTACAAAAGCGTACGCGTGAAGGCTGCTCCATTATGCGCAACACTAAGCTGAAAAAAAGAAAAAAAGAAAAAACGCGAACTGTAACGCAACACTACTAAAATCTACCGAATTTTGTAAGACGCAACACTAATCTAAAAAAGGGGTACAGCGAATCCAAGGCTGTACCACGGCAGCTGGTCCATAGCTGCCTTATGGCAACTTCACTGGATCGCTTTTGGGCATTTCTAATGCAAAACGCGAATATTCATTACCGCAACACTAATTAGCAGGGAACTCTATAAACTAATGCAAAGCAATCGCGTATTCATAAGTCGCAACACTGGGAAACAATCGCGCTAATTTCATTCGCAACACTATCTTTAACAGACATGCAATTAAAATGCAGAAAAGGGGGATTCTCAAACCGTGAATTTTTTATTCGCAACACTAATTTCATTAATTATATAGTATGTACAAAAGCGTACGCGTAAAGGCTGCTCCATTATACGCAACGCTAAGCTGAAAAAAAGAAAAAAAGAGAAAACGCGAACTGTAACGCAACACTATTCAAATCTACCGAATTTTGTAAGACGCAACACTAATCTAAAAAAGGGGTACAGCCAATCCAAGGCTGTATCACGGCAGCTGGTCCATAGCTGCCTTATGGACAATGGCAACTCCACTGGATCGTTTTTGGGCATTTCATTATATATCGCAACTCTAATGCAAAACACGAATATTCATTACCGCAACACTAATTAGCAGGGAACTCTATAAACTAATGCAAAGCAATCGCGTATTTATAAGTCGCAACACTGGGAAACAATCGCGCTAATGTCATTCGCAACGCTATCTTTAACAGACATGCAATTAAAATGCAAAAAAGGGGATTCTCAAACCGTGAATTTTTTACTCGCAACACTAAAGCAATCAACAATAAAAGTAAAATTCTCAAAAATATTAAAGCAATCAACATTGAAAATTTAAATTCTATTTTAAAGCAATACAAGAAAGAAACACGATATTTAAAGTTCGCAACACTAAATGAAAATCGCGATATCATGCATACGCAACATTAAATTGAACCGTGATCGATATTCAATCGCAACACTAAATTGAACCGTGGTCAATATTCGCAACACTAAATTGAAAACGCGATTTGCCCAAAATCATGGGGGTCACGGGCCCCCTCTTCTCCTGCAATTACAAAAACTACAACTACAGGCAAGCACAGTGACAAAGTAGTAACGATAATGATTTCCCATCCTTTCTTGCAAAAGGATGCAAAATCATTAGTAGTTCCCCTCTTGAAAGACAGTTTGTCGGGGCGCTTCGGCATATAGCCTTTTCTTTCTTCGGGCGGTCCACCCACCTGAAACTTATATCTGAAGCTCGAGACTTGCAAATTCGCAAAACAAAAAAAAAAGAATGAACAAAAAAGAAAAATCGCGAAACTCTAATTGACACGTGGATGAAAAAGGACTTTATATAAGTCGTTGTTCGTGCACACGTGCCGTGCTCGAGCAGAACTTGTACGTTTCGTGCCATCGCGATCGCGTATGACGACTTATGAAGTCGCCAAAAATTTGAAAAATTGTACAGATAGAATCGAAGACGAACGACATACTCCGTTCGTATCGATTGGATCGTCAATTCTTCAAATATATTCCAGGTACAGGTTGATCACGCGAAATCGCGCCTACCCGACCAAGAGACTGTGACAACCTGTCCCGGCCCTACCTACTTACGATCTATCACACACACCAGAAGGTATACTACCTACCTACCTAACGCTATATTTAAAAAAGGCAAAATTACATTCTCACAAAAATTCATTCCACGACCCCCATACACTCCACCCGGGCGCAGAGCCTACACTAGGGAGAACGTCCCGGGACGCCTCCGTCACCCGAGTTTCATCTCACATCACACTCTACGGTACGTACCATTTTTCACTGAAATCGTCTGGCAAGGCTAGCAATCATTGCGTATAATGATAATTACAAAATTTAATTAACTACTTTGATATAGAATATTTTATAGTAATGGTAATAATCATGGTAATAGTAATGATAACAATAGTATTTGGTTTATACGTTCATCGTACATCTTGTTGAATAAAATATTATTTCAAATTAAAAGTTAAATGAAAAAGTTATTAAACCGACGCAATCCCACAGCCTAAAAACACACACACCATATGTGGAAATTACGTCGTGCACGATATACTAACACAATGCCAGCCGCTTATTAATTATTATTCTTATGAACTAGGTCATCGTGCCTATTGCCTCTACCCATCCAAGTAGCACCTGGGTACGTGAATGGGCTTTGGCAATAAACACGGAAGGGATTAAACCTGAAAATCCTGATCTACAAACATGATTAGTACATAAACATCTAACGGGCTAATATTTCACTATTTTAATAAAAGTGACTCGACTTTGTAAATATAAAGCTTTAAGAACAAATACTGAAAAGTAGAATAGAGCAACTATGACGCAAACATGGTGCACTGCTAATACCAGCTGGCAACGAAGGGTCTCACGCCCCCTAGTCTTACGCCAGACGCTACATACCACCCACCCCGCCTGGACGTCGTAACGCCAGGACAGAGTGCACCCCTTCGCTAAGAGCGCTACCCGCCCGTCCAACACGTTGCATCCAACGGTGTCAGATTGACGGACGCCCATAGTATAGACAAAAGGACTACAGTTTAGAATATGGTAACATATTTTCATATGTTCCGTATTCTAAAGCTGCGCCTGCAAAGGCCTAGTAATGCATGGGTATATCTCCCAGAGATGGTGTTCACGGTCTTATGCCGCGGAATCCTTGTAACTAATTTGAATAATTAAATAATAAAAAGGATTGAGTTTAAAAACCAAAAGGATTCCCACCGAATACTAGTCAGTGCATCGTCATATTTACTCTCGCGTCGGAAATTTCTCGCAACACTAATTTAATAAAGGCAAAACTCTAATAAAAAGGAATTTAATGTCAAAATTGAATTTGATATTTTATTAAAAGCAAAATGACTAATTAAGAATTCTTTACAATGAAAAAAGAATTTATTATGAAAATTAATAAAAAATTAAAACATCCTCGGGTGACTCCCTCCTCAGAGTAACTTTTCAAGAATAGGCAAAATCTGTTGAAATAGATCACTCTGAATTGGAAATCTACCCGTCACGAATTGTCTTCTTGCACATAAATTGATCAATTTTACATGAAAGCATAACTAAGTTAAACTTCGCTATAGAGAGAATTGAACTTTACTACTCGTAAAAAATTCTCAAATTCTATTTGAATTTTCAATGTTCAAAATGTAATGAAATCAATGTAAAATCATAATTAGTATGTATATGCAATGGATCAATTTGAATCTTTTATATCAATTTGAATCTTTACAATAACTAAATCAGATGGTATCTGACTTCTTCGTTAAAGAAAAACTAAATAAAATTGTTTCTGTATTACAATATTTCATATTCCACGTTTTGTTATAAAATCGTATCATGAAGATTTTAAAGCATTCATATATTTTAGAAATTTCTACTGGAATATGTGGAATAGAAATAATGTTTAAATGCAAAGTGCAAGAAGACCTAGCCTGAACTAAATGAAATGAAATACAATAAAATGTAACTACTCATGAGTATAATCATACCCATGGTCACTGTGCTAGCCAACTACATATACAACCAGTAGCCCGTGTCGATTCGGACCATTCGTCCTACGACATGATTGGGCACCGGAGGAACCATAAAACATGCGACTCACCGTTCGCAGATATACTCTTCTCCCGGCAGTCAAGTAGAAGGATGCTCAACAACTAGGTAGGAGGATGCACACCAGGTAGAAGGATGCACACCAGGTAGGAGGTTGCCTTACAGTAGAAGACGGAAGCCATCAGGAATGTCCAGGAACTCGCCAAGGTTCAAAAATTCATCTGTAACAAAAAAGAGGAATTACGGTTAATTTTGAAAATTATAAATTCTTATTGTAATAAAATTATATATAAATTTGGATTTTATCAAATATTAGCAATGAAAAATAACTCTCAATTATCAAGTGTTGAAATTGTAAATTATTCTACTTGAATTAAAATTAATTAAATAAAGTAATAAGATACTTACACTCTTTCCTTATGGAGCAACGCCCAAGACTCCTCTTCAGTGGTGCCGTGACTCTAATACCGGATATATCGAGCAATAAAAAAAAAAATTAGAAATAAAAATTAAGATATAAAGTACTAGTAACGCGACCGTAAATAATTTCCGGCGAACAATTGTAGACTCTAATTTCGCGATGGAAAAAGAAAAATCAGAGCCACGATGCTCTAGAAAATATTTTATAATACGCAGCAAACACTGACTCTACTTTCACGTGATTCCTAATTGTACAAACGCAACTCTATTCAGGGCCAGTTCACCCTTGAAAAAATCAAAACATTGGAACTATGTATGTTCGTACAAACACTGACTCTACCGACCGCCTTGCGCGCGGCCACAAGAATTCCTGGAAGAAAAGATTAGTGAAGAGGTTGGGGATGGGTGGAAATATACAAAAGAAAACAATCATTCTTCTTATTGAGCGTTGGTTAAGGAAATACTGTTATTATGTGTGAATGGAGATATCAGTGTTTGTGAAATATCTTCAATGAACACGAATATTGTTAAAATTAAATGTTCATGCTAGGTAATGTCATAATAATGAAATGTTTTAAGTAATTGTTGATAAATATTTCAATGTATATTATAGTGATAGAAAACCATTGTTTAAGAAATATGTATATTAGACTATTTTATTAAAGTAGAAGATTTTTGTTGTTAGAATTGTAAGCATACTACAAATTGTTTGAAATTCTATTATGTCGTGATTTATAAATTGTCTAAATTCTTTTCAATAAACGAAGTCCAATAATTAATCATGCTTAAACAGCATATAATTTAATAACATGATTCTATTTTAATTTAAACTTGCACCGAAAGCTGTATATTATAATATAATTATTACGATTTAAGAAAGATTGTGAAGATTTGGTTAAGATTGTTTAAAATAATCAAAATATAATTAAATAACTACAGAAGAGAAGCAATTATCTGCAGTAGAATACAAATTGTTTCAATTTTGTTCTAATTGAAAACAGATTATGAAACTACTAGTTAAAATTATTCAATAAAATGAAAAATTAATTATTCTTTTCCTATTAATTGATCAAAGAAAAACACAGTTCTCTAATCTCTTCTTCCTTGACCTTGGTACCAATAATTAATTATTAAAAATGCTTATAGTTAACAAGGACTCAATTAAAAAAAAGTAATAATAAATATTACTAATTGATTACAATAAATCAAAACGTTACCAATTCTTTACGAAATTGTGTTTCAAACCAATATCAATTTGTATCACATGGCAACTTTTCAGTATCAACGAAATATCTGTAACAAATAAGAAATACAAATTCAGGTAAATAAAAGTTAACCAACAGCAATAAAATTATGATTAACAGGTCGAGCTTTATAATTTATGCAAAATATTTGAATAAGTAAACTGCGCGTACCTATGTATTACCGATTCAGAAGGACGCCCTCAACACATCTTATCACTTTGACGTTCGCGAGAGAAATGGCACGACCTCCCTCCCCACGAAGACCGATCAGCACTATTCGGTATTATTCGGTATTATTCGCAACTAGCCGAACCGAAGCCGATAGACGAACAAATCTCATAATATTACAATGCTCAAGAAAGAACGTTATTAAATATCAAACAGTAAATTATGTGAAACGGTATTAAAAACAATCAATATTGTTTAGGAAATTAACGATATAGAAGAGGAAGTAATTCCGATTCTGCTGTTCTAACCTCATGGTGCATTCGTAGCAAGAGTAAAATTTTCAACTCATGTATTTTTGAAGAAAACGTCGAATTAATGTAAAAAATCAAGAACCTAGACTTTTCTACGACTTTTCTTTCTATTTTTTGTACTTCTAACACTCGAAAGGCAATTTAATTTAATATTTGAAGATAATTTAATCTCACCTGTTGTAAAAGCGTGCAAAACGGACGAAGCTTTGAAGAATCTGGCTCACTCACATAACGACGAATCTGATTGGGCGAAATGAGAGCACGCCGAATGGAACGACCAATCACAGCCATTGGTAGAAGTTTCGAAGTGCCTCGAAGCTTTAATACTAATCGTAAGAGAAAGGTTCGTTAAAAATTATCGACGCCATATTGAACTAAAGTCAAGATTACTTTTCTCAGCTTAAAACATCAAAATGTAGGACAGAAAGTAAAAAAAAACATAAGATATTAACGGGATTTAAGAAACTGTCGATATAGAAGCAGAATAAATGAGAGAAATATTATTTTATTTTGTATCTACATATACCGGCAGAATAGTCAAAAACAGGAAAATCAATTATAACGATTTATAACAATAAATTATAGTAAAAATGTATTAAAAGCATAAAGAATGTAATAATATTCAAGAAATTAACGATATACAAAAGGAAAAGTAATTGAGATTTCACTATTCCAACCTCATTGTAAATTCGCAATAAGAGCAAAAACTTTCAACTCGCGTATTTTTAAAGTCAACGCTGAATTAATGTCAAAAATCAAGAATCTAGACTTCTCTACGACTTTCCTTTCTGTTTTGTAAACTTTTAATACTCGAAAGACAATTTAATTTAATATTTGAAGATAATTTAATCTCACCTAACAACCGCGTGCACTCAGGACGAAGCGTCGAAGGGAAGTAACGTATTGTACTAAATCAGACCTGTGCACATTGCCGATAACGATTGTTGATTGGTCGACCGGATAGCAAGTAACTGCCATTGGTGGAAATTTAAAATTATGTAAATAAACGTTGAAATAATAAATACAAAAGAAAAAATTGTTTAATGTATTTTCTAAACTTCACTATAATACATATCTTGTTTTAAGCTTTAGTTATTTGTAATTAGAAAAATATAAGTTGAATACAGTTTAATACGTTTACACGAGAATATTTGAAATGATTCTATACTATAGTTCTGATTATATATAGTATATCTATCCGATAGTATGTAATTCCGAATTATATACTAAATTTTCTGAAATTCAATAATTAAAAGATATGTTATTGTTTCTACATCTCTTTTGCTTACATTAATATCGTCCAAATCAAAGCTTTGAAGCAATCAGACTTAACATGCGCAGAACGTACGAAAACTCGTATGACAGATATGATCTCTCGTTGAACAAATAATAGAAAAATAGATTAATATGACGTATATTGATAAGTATTGTTGATTTACATATGAAAATGGTTGAAATAGGAGTAAATTTAAAAGCAGTTCGTGATAAAATTCTTGCTGCTTGTGCTAAGAGACCTAGAGTATGTTATGTGTTTTTATAACCAAATAGAGTAGTATTTAATTTAATAAATATATAATACATTGTATACATTATATACATATATAAGCATAATATGTGTACACATATTAAATATAATATTATAGTCAGTCCTTCTGTTACAGGAGTATAACTACTTTGAGCCACGTTTAGTAGCTGTGAGTAAATTAAAACCACCTGAATTAATCATACAAGCTTATGAAGGTGGTCTAAAACATTTTGGAGAAAACTATGTGAATGAATTAGTAGAAAAGGCAAATAATCCAAACATTTTAGAAAAATGTAAAGAGATACGTTGGCACTTTATTGGTCATTTGCAGCGCAATAAAGTAAACAGGGTTTTAAGTATTCCAAATTTATATATTATAGAAACTGTAGATAATGAAAAACTTGCAGCTACATTACATAACTCTTGGCCTAAATTTAGAAAAGTCGAAGAAGAAAAATTAAAAGTAATGATACAAATTAATACCAGCAAAGAAGAAGGTATTATATATGACACTGCCAAAGACAATAAGTTATTTTTTAACATATAATTACATTTTCAGAAAAAAGTGGCTGTGCAGTTGAAAATGTTTGTTCCTTTGTAAAGTATGTTATTGATCATTGTCAGAATCTAGAATTTGTGGGACTTATGACAATAGGAATGTTTGGATATGACCTTACAAAAGGCCCAAATCCTGATTTTTTGTGTTTAAAAGAATGTAGAAACGAAGTTTCTAAGGAATTAAATATTGATCCAACAAAAATAGAGCTATCAATGGGAATGTCAAATGATTTTGAGCATGCGGTAATTTTAAAAAGACTATTTCTATACTTCTGGTAAGTATGGGTTAATGCATCAAATTAATTTTGTGTAGATTGAGCAAGGCAGTACAAATGTTAGAGTGGGTAGTGCTATTTTTGGAGAAAGACCAAAAAAGGAGACTTAGAAACAATATATGTATATTATCCTTTGTACAATATTATTACAAATATGTTTTGTATATATAAAAAGGTAAGTTAATTAATATAAAATAGAATGAGAGGAAACATTAACACTTATTTTTACAACTGTATGATTGTTATCAAAGATGAGATTTATATAAATGATGCTTGACTATGATCTTGGTATAATCCTAGGGAAGGTTAAAGAAAGCCAGAAAAGCTAAGAAAAACTAGAGAAAGATACGGAGAGCCAAGGAAAATGTACTTTCTATATTTGAAGAATTATAATATGTTATAAAAGAATAATATTAGATATTCTTTCCTTTATCTATATTTTAATGTAATTTTACAAACATCAGCTACTAATTACTGTATTCAGAAGAAATTAGAAAACAGATCATCATTATATATGTGTATTGCATAATATGTTACATTAATTTATTATTTCCTGATAAACTTTGTTTAGTTGCAAATTATTTAACTAATTACTTTTGTAAATATCGATAACATACACCACTGTTTACGTATGAACTGTATACATACAGTTAAATTTAGTTACCTATCATCAGCATACATTTTTGATAAAGTGCCAACTTTAAAACAGGAAGGCGGTCTCAAATGCCATACAAGCTAATCAATTAAATAAGATACTAAAATACTTATGGGTGTTATTTTTAAACGATAACATTTTCAAAGATTGCATCATAAACTGCAATAAAGATTGAGTATGTAATACGTTCATTTTTTTGTCTGAAAAACTTTTCACATGTAACATAATAATTAATTATATTTCTTTCAATGGGTGCTACAGATGGTTCCTCCATTCTTTTTTAATTTTACTTTTAAATACATTGAGTGTGAAAAATAGTATTTAAAATTTACCGAAATAAAAAAATATTTTTTTATAGTTTACTTGAAATTCTCGCTTTCTTCTGTTAATAGTTCTTCTCATACGATAAGCTATTATATAAAATAATGTATTTTATACATATTACTGATGTGTATGGTGGATGAAAATTAGGAGCATTAATTGTAAAGTTTAAAGTATTTTTATTATATGAACAATAATATGGAGATTCAAAGTCTCGTTTATCGACAAATTCTCTGTTTCTACTTCCAAGAAAATATTCTACAATTGTCTGTTATTTAATTATTTCAAGTATTGAATATTTCCCTTAAGAAACAACTTTCTTATCGAAGAATAAAATAAAGGGAATAATTTACACGTTGTTCTTTAGAAGCAGATCAAGAGAATCTGACGCTAACACGAGACTTCATGTTTAATGAACAGAGATTCAACAGTTTTTTTTACGCTGAAAATCACTTAAAATTATTCCTCCTCATCTTCAGCCGTACCAGTCAACATTCCGATAAGGCTTTGTGTGTCAATGAACCCTTTGTCGTCAATGTACATGTTATCATATGCATCGTCGACTTCTTTCGAAGTAAATTTGTCACCATATGTCATCAAAGCGTGCCTCAATCTATGACAAAAATACAATAATTTTATTTTACCAGGAAGTATTTCCAAAAATATTTACAAATATTTTATATTTAAAAAAAGATACGTGTCTCAGGGGATGTGACTTGTCAGCAGAATGCATAATCAGTCTTAGATCGTACATATTAAGTCATCACAGACACAAAACATGTATCTTATATTTTTTTCTACTGCATTATATGTATATGATAAGAAGGAAAATGGACGAAGGAAGTAGAAGCAGGCTTATATGAAAGGGTAGTAAGAATTTTTTTACCGGGTGTATATGTACGAATATGTTGTTAAGCGAGGACTTGCGAGAATTAGAACTTCAGATGATCCCTCTGTTGGTGAATACACGAAGTATCGTCATATTTTCATTACTCACCTCTCACCATCAATTTTACCATTTACATCAAAGGTATTGAAGGCGGCAATTACAGTTTCGTCATCATCCGTACCTGAGATGGAAAAAATTTAAATTAATTTAACGTATTACTGAATTATAATTATTAAATCCTTCTTCAGATTATGAGTACTGCAGCCGTACTGACCATTTTTATATTAAGCATGCATTTATCCAATTTGGTAAAATGATACTCAGACAAAATAATAGCCTTAGGGAACTACAATTCGAATAAGGATTAAAGCGATAATTATTTTAAGAATTTTGTACCTGATCCCGACATACGAGTTGCAAACAGATTTAGCAACTGGGTAAAGTTGATGGGCACAGGTGCTTCGTTTAACATCTCGTCAAGTTCTTTATCAGTAACGAGACGACCCACATTATCAAATGTCTGACGGAGGTCGTTCTTTCCAATTATACCATCTTTGTCTGCATCCATAAGTTGGAATGCCTACGAAGACAAATCGTTCAACATAAAATATATCTGTTTAAATGAATATTCATTAATAATTATAATTGATTGTATTTGGTATACGTATATACCTCCTTAAATTCAGCGACTTGTTTCTGTGTGAACATAGAAAACACACTGGAACCACTGCGTTTTGCTTTGCGGCTACCACGACTGCTTGCTCTAGTTGAACCAGATTCTTTAGGTGTACCAGTTGGAGTTGGTGGTTTCTCCTCCGCTGGAGCTGGAGCTGGTTCCGGTTCAGGAGGAGGAGCTGCCGCTGCCTCCTCCTTCTTTTTAGTCTTCTTCTTCTTCTCTTTATCCGCCTAAAATTCATTGTAATAAAGTCAACTAAGTATAATAATTAATATTTAGGTAGGTTTTTGATAACAATTATTATAATATACACTATTATTTAACGAAAACTGATAAGACAATTAATCGTAAGACAAGTGCCTATCGCGTAGTTATTAGGAACGACGTAACTCGGGTGGACGTAAGCCAGGGGTTTGCTATAATTTCTCATTTATTTTAAATTATGGGAATGGTATGTTTAATTTTATTTTATTTGGTTATTAATAATAAAACAACCAGTACTGAACGTATATTTATTTTGAAATTGAAAATAAAGTGAAAAAATAAACAAAGGGTGGAAAATAAATTGGCATATATAATAAAATTATCGTAATAAATTCCACAATTTAAAATTCAAAAACATAGATTCTATCATTTTAACGGATTTGGTTCTAATATCTTAATTTATTTAATTAAATTCTTCCAAAAATTAATGTCCATTATAAATTATTTATGAAAAAAAAATTCCGGTATAACAGTTATAATAGAAACAAATATAAATGTTCTTCCCATCAAATCCTAATTCGATATTCAGGAAACTGTAATTAGGGTGGTCGAACAATAAAAGTCTGACGTGCCAGTTATTATCTAATGTTTAACTGGCAGTGGGTTAGTGTAAATAACTTGGAGAGAAATTCGGAAGGCGTTGCTCACAGATACTAAAAATAGGATCATTCTATCATCCATGGTATGGCTGAAAAGAAGCCAAGACATATATAGATCGTTTATTTCGTACGGCCTCTCGAGTTACTATAGTTACGTAATTCTCTTATTTTTATAATATATATAACGAATTCAGAGAAATTAACTGAAGATCATATATTAAGTTCAATCAAGGACAACTTAAGAACGTTATATCTATCAAATAAGTTCTAAGGAAGATATCCTTCAAGAAATAGACTAAATGACTATTTTGTTAGATTTTTTATATCATAAATATGTATTTTTTATCTAACTGTAATCTTACAATATTCAATGAAAGTAAAAAAAATTCTCTCTTAATTTTACTTAATCAACTCAATAAAGAACCTTATAACATAGAAGACTGGAAGAAATGTCTAAAAACTTTTAAAACACAGTTTAGAACAAAGCAAATAATAACATCCATCTACGGAATGGCCAAACGCCAAAAATCAAAGGAAGATCACTGTTTACACTTCATTAGCACAATCTGCGAATGTCTTTGGTGCAATTTAGCGCTCTGATGAATTCATCACTTGGCATACAATTCCATCACAGTTTCTGTAAAAGTCATCGACTTTTCTGAAAGTTTACCCTCCTATGACCGATCAAACATACATCCACCACTAAATCACATATCGTGTAACATTCCTTCTTTTTTTTTTTTTTTTTTTTTTTCACTTCTAGAGGAAACTTAACGAAGAATATCTTTCGCGTAGTTCCTGGTGGTACTCGGCACTTTACTTACCATGTCTACAGTTGGTTTGTAAGAGGATGGTGCGAGATGGTCACAACGAACCAACTGTCGGAATCATAGAGGTGAACTTGGCTAAGTAACTTTGGTGGATCTCCCCCACTACATTTCTGGTGCTTGAGCAGGGGTGCCTTGCCCGGGTATAACGCCAACGCCTATCTGACCATATTTAGTGCGAGCCATCTCAAAATAGCAACCCTTTCGATGTTTCGACTAAAACAGTTAGCTGAGGATTGTGCGAACAACGAGAACTTCTTACAGACCCCTTTATGTAGCTGAAATTTGCTTTACAGAATGAAAATTTAAGTCAAGGATAGGTACCACGGAAGAAGAAAGATGATTACAGTGGTCTTGGGTGTTGCGCCTCCACTGGTGTCATATGCACCCCGCCTAACAAGGAAGTTAGTTTCTTCATCGGTTTTCTTCCGTTACCACATTTATAGTTCTTCGAAGTTTAAACATAATGTGAATTATATTATCGTAGTATATTCAGATAATCCTTGAGTCGGGTGAGTTGTGACCCAGACCCACGAAATTTAAGTTGCATAATTATGCAACAGCATTGTGACTCATGTTATATAGTGTAAAATTTAGAAAATGAATATAACATGGAATGTAAAATTAAATTTGGATAGTGATAGTTTCGGTTGTCTGAAGATTAATAATTTAGAATCGCTTCTTTGTCTTTACATTTGGAAAATCATTAAATGTATTTTGAAAAAATTAAAAATCATACAATACTCGTGATTTTTATATGAATCTGTAATACGATGTTTATAAATTTTAACTTGAATAAAATACGTAATGTGTTAGGTGTGATAATTAATTAAAATTATTTTAAATATTATAACTGATATACTATTTTAACATTGATCGTTATATTCGAAATGAATTTTCAAATTGTACACCAATGTCCAAAGCACGTGGCTTCTACAAATAACTGTCCAATGTTTAAGAGTAGAAAACATCAATCTATTTTCTGTACATCACCAAGTTTTCAATATATTTTCAATTAACTTCTATATTATTACATTAGATCCCATTTGCAGAAAACTATAACGTTCAAGGAATTGTATTGGAATTATTTTCAATGTTAATAATCACGTGAAATGTTCTTTATTTTTTTTAATCGATACTCTTACCTAATTGCTTATGATTATTTTCATTTTTATATAAATGAACAAACGATAGAAAATAAAATTGATACTGAAGAAAAACCAATCATTATTTTTGGCTAATCCAAGAGGATAGTAGGTCGCCTGTAAAGAAGATATGTAGTATCTATCTGCTGTTTAAAAACGTATTCTTAACATACATTGATATTACTGTTAATAGCATAACATTGCTGGTTATTATTATCATTTCAAGGAATTATAAGTTACCCTTGATTTTATTGAATGTTCGCTGTTTTTTAATTTCTTTATTTTGCATATCATATTATTTATTGCTTAATGGATAGTAGCATAGTTACTAATGATTACATTTTATCTCCCATATATTATTTATAAGAAGGGAAAATCTCGGTTTCAGTATTTCAAAAAATTATGAAACTTTATAAATATCTAAGGGATGTTCTAATTATAATAATTTTTTTATTATCCGAACAAATATTATACAGGTGCACTAGCTATTAATATTGTGTATTCTATCTGGTAGATAACATAGAAATACAAGACAGTCACCACTTTTCGTCCTCAAGAACTCCCACCACAACCGTTCAGAGAAATAAGAAAGTACAGGTAACTTGGCCTTAACTGGTTTTCATTGTCAGGTAACAACTTGACGTAGCATGGGTTAGGCTACAAGTTAGTTAAAAGAATGTTTTAAATATTATCTTTCAACAAAAACATGTGGTGGTTACTTTTGTTAAGTTATGGTAGGTGGAAATTCCTTAAAATAATATCAGTTCATTCTTAAATAAACGTTTAACAACAGGCACCAAAAGTTGAATCATCGAAAAAGATGGTCACGAAATCTTTCCACGAAGAGCATAAAACCGTAATACGATTATTTAAAAAATGATTATACGCATGATTTTTAATTTGATACATTGTTAAAAGTGATACATATGGAAAATTGAAATTAACTTTGATTTTTCTTTTTACACATCAACAATCCTATGTTAATTTCAATGTTGTGATATTTTATTTCAAAATATACGATTTCTTCAATGCTAAATTAAAATTTATTTTTTATTTATTTTGTTAGTTACTATTGGATCTTCATTACGACTCACGGCGTACATTTCTTCTGGCGGACTTCATGGAGAAATTCGATTTGAAAAAGTTACGGAAACATCCGTGAGAATTCGATTTTCACTTCAAACTACCCTTCAATATCCAGACCAACAATGGTTTTGGTCAGTTACTCAGTTTCCTGTCGATTACACGCTTATAAATGATAGATGCGATAGACAACATCTCGGCGAGAGGTATTTTTAATATTTTTATTAAGATATTCTCTATACATTAATATTATTTACACTATTTAAAAAAAAAAATACTGTAGTATTATCGACTTAACGGAACTTGTTGGACCAATTGAAATGCCTGGAAACGAAACAGGATCAGTAGAAGTTTCAAATATAAGTCTAACTGGAGAAATGGGCTTATGGGGTAAAGGCCTATTACTTAAGGATACATATTCAGATAGAACCATTTGTGCTTCAATTACGGTAACTTTTGAAATTAAAAAACTGTAACTTTGTTCCTTAAATACAAATTATAATTACAAATTACAGGTCCTTGAAAAAAATGTAGAAAAATTTGCAGCAGCACATTTTTACGGAAATGTAGCAGGAACCATTTGGTTCCGATGGTTGGGAGGTCATGCAGGTGATAATACCAGTGATACAATAATTTATGCGGACTTATATCATGTTAATAATAAAAAATTGCAAGGCGTTGATTATACGGAACATAATTGGAAGATTTATGTAACCGATATTTTTGACATTAGCAAAGGTATAATTTGTTATAGTATGTAACTTATAAATTATTACTTTATCTTTGTTAAATATTTATTTATGATTTAGACAAATCAAGTTGCAATATTTTGCAAACTGTATTTGATCCTGATAATGCGGGTAACGGGGAAGGTATTGGTGATATTGATATGCGATTAGGTAAAATAAAAGTGGCTACAAATCATCATAAAAGATATAAAACTCTGTACAGAGATTCAAAACTATCTCTGCTACCTGCTGATTTACTTGGACCTCATCGTTTATTGTATTTAGTTATTTTTCATCCAACACATGATGATTCATTTTTAGTTTGTACCAAAATTAATCATAGGAAAACTATTTTCGCCAAGTAAGATTCCATAATAAACATAAACATTTTTTAATTATGAAAAATAATTTTGTTTTATTTGTTAATTATTTAGAACATTCATTAATTCTAATGGCATCAAAGGAGAGATATCGCTAAACCAGGTAACTCCATTTGATCCAACATGGGTTAATATATCCTTAGTACCAGTTGACTTGGAAACAAGATTACGTTATGCTACTAAAATAAAATCATACAGAATTCATGAGTTACCTCCAGAACCAGCAAATAGTTTAAGTAAAACTGCTGAAATATGTCAAACAACAAAAAAAACCTACAATCCAAATAATATTGACGAAACAACTGCACCACCTCCAGGTAAAACAATTAAATTTCTGTTTCTTCTTTCCATTTATTAATGTAACATAGAATATTCAAATAATTATGTTAATTAGGACTTGGTACTCAGGATCAGTATGCTATTGGTGATCTTTCGGGAAAACTTCAAGGTCGTAAAGAGGGATCGTATCATTATGATATTTTACCAGAAAGTGCTAAACTTACTGGAATCTATTGGGACACGTATCTTCCACTGTCAGGAATACATAGTGTAATTTATCGCGGCCTTATACTTCATAAGTAATTCTTCGCTACTACTTTTATTCTTTATTTTTTATTTATATGACTATTCATAGTATTACATATTTATTTTATCAGGTATAATGAAACTGACAATAAAGGTGTTATACCATGGGTTTGTGGAACTTTAAGTCTTTATTTGCCAGATAATACTGGACAAATGCCAATATTAACTGCAGAAGTAGTGTACAGATATCCTATTGTGGGAAGAATTATTTTCCGTCAACCGAAGAATGATCCACAAATGGATACTACTATTATCATTGAAAATCTGATACATGCAGATGGTAATGCTTTAAACAATTCAGCACTCCATAGGTATAATGTATAACAATATCTGCTGAAAATAATACTATGATAATTTTATACAAAAACTTTAACTTTATTATTAACATTTAGATGGATGATTCATGACAATCCACCAGGAAAAGATTATTATAATTGGACAGGCAGATGTTTAAGTACTGGAGAGTCTTACAATCCTTACAAAGTATAGTAATTAATATGTTATTATGCTACTCAAAACTATATAAAATTCAATTGTTTCTTTTTAACATTATATATTTTAATTTATTAGGTAGAATGGGATACAAATAAGTCTGAATATTGTTCATCGTTAATAATAACATCGTGCCGTGTTGGTGATTTAACAAGACACGGTACACTTGATATTGCTGGTAAAAAACAGTATGGAACCCTACTTACTCGAAAACTTTTTACTGACACAATGATAGCTTTATCAGGACCTAATAATGTATTAGGAAAGAGTTTAGTAATATATGATGATCATGGACCCAAGGCGCGAGGAGAAAGATTAGCATGTTCGATGTAAGATTCATCAGATGAGACAAATTTTAGAAAAAATTATATTTCACTATAATCTTTTAAAGTAATAATTTAAACATTAATATTCTCATATAGAATTAGTGAAACGTATCGCCGTAAGGCTGTAGCAAAGGACTGGTTCGGAAATGGACAAAATATTCAATTAAGAGGAAAATTAGAATTCTTACAACAAACTGAATATGATATCACAAATGTAGAAGTAAATCTTGATGGTCTTGATGGCAAAATAAAAGGATATCATGTACATATGGTAATATAAATCGCTAACTAAAATAGCTTTCTTAGTATTTATTATAATAATAATTTACATTTTTAGACTCCAATAGAACTAGATTTAGAATTTCCATGTGAGGGTACATCTTTATATGAAACTTGGAATCCATTGAATGTTAATACAAGTAATATACCGCGTTCTACTGAAGGAACAACTGATCAATATAAAATGGGTGATCTCAGTGGAAAATTTGGTACTCTAGAAAACAGAAAAAGATATATGTCAGCTTTCAATGATACAATGCTTCCTTTATTTGGATCAAGAAGTATATTAGGTAGAAGCATAGTGATTCACAAAAAAGAAAAAAATTTACGGTAATTACTACAAATTCATTAAATTTGTAATACCTATGGAACATTTTATTTCTGTACTAGTCAACAACCTACCTTTAATAATAATTCTTTTCTTATAGATGGGCTTGTTCAACTATAGAAAGGGGATACTCACCATCTGAAGCTAGCGAGCTGAAAGCAATTGCTTCTTTTCATCATCCTCAAGGATATGCATATGGTTACATACGAATGGTATATAAAATTGTGAATTTAGTAAATGATAAAACATATAAAGGTGAATTAACATTAATAATTACAGGCACAACTTGTTCACCGAGATGGTAGCCAAAGTGAAACAATAATTGAAGTAAAATTACGACATCCGGGTAAACACGATCGCAATATTGTACGAATATGAAGTATTTAATGAAACCATTTGCTGATAAATTTTGAAGTATATAGAAATATTTAATTGTAGACAAGGAACCACAATTGGGCAATATATGTAAATCCAGTTGGTGTAGACGCAGCTGTTAAAGTAAAAGATACTAGATGTGTGGCAGGTGGATATATGTGGAATCCTTACTTTACCCAATTAGCTGATCCATTGAATGTAATATTAATTGACATAATGTGCAATTTTGTTTTCATAATTTCAGTTGAACAAAATACTTTCGTTTTACAGGATGATTTATATAAACAAGAATGTGGTCCTGATTTACCGTTAAGATGTTATGTAGGTGATATATCAGGCCGATTAGGTCCTATTGATATAGGACTGAGAAGACAAGTTTTTACAGATTCGAACTTCCCTTTAGCAGGACCAGTGTCTGCAATGGGAAGATCTATTGTCGTTTTTGATCAAAATTTTGGAAGTAACAGATTTGCTTGTGCTAATATTGAACCAGATAATGATATTGTAAAGTACACAAATATAAGAAAACCGCCCCGTTTTGTAGTGTAAGTATACTTTCATTAATTAATAATCCAAAATCAAATATAGACTAATTGTTTATTGCAGAGCCCAATTTTTAGAAGATATAAGGAAAGTTATGGGTATTCCTGAATGGATGTTATCCATAGACAGCAGAAAAACTAAAATCTTACATAATGGAGCATGTATTCAGTTTCTGCTACACTTTAAAGGTAATGGAGAATATTTGTAATAACATTCCTGGACTACTAGAATATTTAATTGTTTTGTAATTTTATGTTTTTAGGTCCAATTGCTAATAAATTAGAAATGGATTTTAACAAACTCATATCTACTGGGAAATTAGATGCACCTAGTTTATCCATTCATGGATATGTTCCTATAAAACGGAAAGCAACTTCAGGTTATCGTCAATGTGGAAATCGAGATCCAAATGATAAATGTAACAATTTTTATCTGATAAAAAATCATTGTTTATATTATATCTGTGTCAATAACAAGTTTTTATTTTTTCAGCTTTCAATCTTTTACTGGAAAATGCTTCTTCATTACTGTTACCAGAGTTTATGATAATTGTTGTAACATTTGTTGTTGTCAGCGTTATATAATAAGTCTAAAATTTACATTTCATATTTTTGTATACTCTAAACAATACATAATATATATATATATAGAATGTATGTATGTATATATGTGTAATATATTTATATATAAATTTTATAAAACAATATATAAGTGTCTATAACAATCTTTATGGATATAAAATCTTGAATAGTTGAATAGTTGCGTCAACTTGTTCTGGCAGTCATTTAAATCATATTTAGCGCGTTCAGAGTTCTTAAAGCTCACGCTACAGGGAGCCACGAGTACCATCTAGCAATATTAAAGCGTTTCATTCCTTTCATACATGTCAGATGTTAATGCTAGAATACGGTTTATTATTTGTATCACAGGGATATACATATACACTGTGGGTTAGAAAAGAAGTGGTTAAGGTGTTGGAAAGACGTTGCAAATACGCTCATCAAATTTTTGGAAATAAAACATGTATGCTCTTGAAGATGGTGAGAATTTAATTGCATATGCTCTTATGTATAACGTTTCTGTGAATGTAGAAAGAAATTAAATAATATTATGCAATTAAATGATACTGATATAGTTTTTATAGTTTCCATTATATTTGTTGCTCATTTAAATGTTCTTTTATGTACACATTATAAAGTTATTAATTCCAATAATTGCCAAAATGAATGATTAAATTTACTTTTATTTAGATCAATATGATGATGAGGATGCCGAAGAGATTTCATCAAAACTTTGGCAAGAAGCATGCTGGATTGTTATTAATGCTTATTTTGATGAGAAAGGTCTTGTACGACAACAACTTGACAGTTTTGATGAATTCATTGAAATGTCTGTTCAAAGAATTGTTGAAGATTCACCCCAAATTGATTTACAAGCAGAGGCACAACATACTTCTGGTGAAATAGAAAATCCAGTTAGACATTTATTGAAATTTGAGCAGATTTACTTATCTAAACCTACTCATTGGGAGAAAGATGGTGCTCCATCTCCTATGATGCCTAATGAGGCAAGACTTCGAAATTTAACATATTCAGCACCATTGTATGTTGATATAACTAAAACAATTGTAAAAGATGGAGAAGATCCTATTGAAACACAGCATCAGAAAACATTTATAGGAAAAATTCCAATTATGTTGAGGTCAAAATATTGTTTACTTGCTGGTTTATCTGATCGTGACTTAACAGAATTAAACGAATGTCCATTAGACCCTGGAGGTTATTTTATTATTAATGGATCAGAAAAAGTACTTATTGCACAGGAAAAGATGGCAACAAATACAGTTTATGTTTTCAGTATGAAAGATGGTAAATATGCGTATAAATCAGAAATTAGATCTTGCTTAGAACATAGTTCACGTCCCACATCTACATTGTGGATTAACATGATGGCAAAAAGTGGGGCTAGTATCAAAAAATCTGCCATAGGACAACGTATTATCGCAATTATACCATATATTAAACAAGAAATTCCTATTATGATTGTGTTTAGAGCACTTGGATTTGTAGCTGATCGTGATATTTTAGAACATATCATATATGATTTTGATGATCCTGAAATGATGGAAATGGTGAAACCTTCTTTAGATGAAGCTTTTGTAATACAAGAACAAAACGTTGCTTTGAATTTCATTGGTACTAGAGGTGCAAGACCTGGAGTAACAAAAGAAAAACGTATTAAATATGCCAGGGAAATATTACAGAAAGAAATGCTTCCACATGTAGGCATAAGTGATTTCTGTGAAACTAAAAAAGCATACTTCCTTGGTTATATGGTACATAGATTACTCTCAGCATCTCTTGGCAGAAGGGAATTAGATGATCGAGATCACTACGGCAATAAAAGATTGGATTTAGCCGGTCCACTATTGGCATTTTTATTTAGAGGATTATTTAAAAATTTGATGAAAGAAGTGCGATTGTATGCACAGAAATTTATAGACAGAGGGAAGGACTTCAACCTTGAGCTTGCTATAAAAACTAAAATTATTACAGATGGTTTAAGATATTCACTTGCAACAGGTAATTGGGGAGATCAAAAGAAAGCTCATCAAGCTAGAGCTGGTGTATCACAAGTATTAAACAGATTGACATTTGCATCAACACTATCTCATTTAAGGAGAGTAAATTCTCCAATTGGAAGAGACGGAAAACTAGCTAAACCTCGTCAGTTACATAATACCCTATGGGGTATGCTATGTCCAGCAGAAACCCCTGAAGGTGCTGCTGTAGGTTTGGTAAAAAATTTGGCATTAATGGCTTATATCAGTGTTGGATCTCAACCTTCTCCGATTCTTGAATTCTTGGAAGAATGGTCTATGGAAAATTTAGAAGAAATTGCACCAAGTGCAATAGCTGATGCAACAAAAATATTTGTAAATGGTTGTTGGGTTGGTATTCATAGAGATCCAGATCAGTTAATGGCTACTTTGCGTAAATTGAGAAGGCAGATGGACATCATTGTATCTGAAGTGTCTATGATCAGAGATATTAGAGATCGTGAAATCAGGATATATACAGATGCAGGAAGAATTAGTAGGCCTTTATTAATTGTAGAAGGGCAAAACCTTTTGTTAAAGAAAAGACATATTGATATGTTGAAGGAAAGAGATTACAATAATGATGGATGGCAAGAATTAGTTGGTAGTGGTGTTGTTGAGTATATTGATACTTTAGAAGAAGAAACTGTTATGATTGCTATGTCACCTGAGGATCTGAGACAGGAAAAAGAATATGCTTATTGTACAACATATACACATTGTGAAATTCATCCAGCAATGATTTTGGGAGTCTGTGCATCGATCATTCCATTCCCTGATCATAATCAGAGTCCAAGAAATACTTACCAAAGTGCTATGGGTAAACAAGCTATGGGAGTATACATTACAAATTTCCATGTTCGAATGGATACCTTGGCACATGTGCTATATTATCCTCATAAACCTTTAGTTACAACAAGATCCATGGAATACCTTAGATTTCGTGAATTACCGGCTGGAATTAATAGTATAGTTGCTATATTGTGTTACACCGGTTACAATCAAGAAGACAGTGTTATTTTGAATGCTAGTGCTGTTGAAAGAGGATTCTTCCGATCTGTATTTTATAGATCTTACAAAGATTCTGAATCTAAGCGAATCGGCGATCAAGAAGAACAATTTGAAAAACCTACACGACAGACGTGTCAAGGGATGCGTAACGCTATTTATGATAAATTGGATGATGATGGAATTATTGCTCCTGGAATTCGAGTATCTGGAGATGATGTAGTTATAGGTAAAACTATTACTCTGCCAGAAGCTGATGATGAGGTATGTAACATTATATTAAATAAATTTTGTTTATTATGTACACTAATATTTTACATATATTTATAGTTGGATAGTACAACAAAACGCTTTACAAAACGGGATGCTTCAACCTTCTTACGTAACAGTGAAACTGGTATAGTAGATCAAGTGATGTTGACTTTAAATAGTGAAGGATATAAATTCTGTAAAATACGAGTACGTAGCGTTCGTATACCACAAATTGGTGATAAGTTCGCTTCACGTCACGGACAAAAGGGTACTTGTGGAATTCAGTATAGACAAGAAGATATGCCATTTTCATGCGAAGGACTTACACCAGACATAATAATTAATCCTCACGCTATTCCATCACGTATGACCATTGGTCACTTGATTGAATGTATCCAGGGAAAAGTGTCAGCTAATAAAGGTAATAAAATGATTACTTAAAAAGGAGAAAGCAGATATAATGATACTACTACAATATATTATTTGATAGGTGAAATTGGTGATGCTACGCCGTTTAATGATGCTGTAAATGTACAAAAAATTTCTACACTTTTGCAAGAATATGGATATCAACTAAGAGGAAATGAAGTTATGTACAATGGCCACACGGGCCGCAAGATAAACGCTCAAGTATTTTTAGGTCCAACTTATTATCAGCGTTTGAAGCACATGGTAGACGATAAAATTCACAGCAGAGCTCGAGGTCCGGTACAAATTTTAGTCAGACAGCCTATGGAAGGTAGAGCAAGGTAAATAATACTATTTATTTTTTTCTTAATGGTAACTTTAAATTACATATCTTTATACTAATATGTAATCTGCAGAGATGGTGGTTTGCGATTTGGTGAAATGGAACGTGATTGCCAGATTTCCCATGGAGCTGCACAATTTTTAAGAGAACGTTTATTTGAAGTCTCAGATCCGTATCGGATACACATATGTAATTTCTGTGGTTTAATTGCAATAGCAAATTTAAGAAATAATACATTTGAATGTAAGGGATGTAAAAACAAAACACAAATTTCTCAAGTTAGATTACCGTATGCAGCCAAGTTACTTTTCCAAGAACTTATGGCAATGAATATCGCACCTCGATTAATGGTAGCATAAATATTGATATATTTATTATCCTAGTATTACGTACTTTATATTTTAACATCGTAATCGAATAAACGGGTTTAATATAATAAACATTAAACTTTGTATCGACATAATTCATACGACTTGTATAATACGTTTTATTTAAAATTGTAAAAAGAAAAGTATATTACCCTATATATCGAACATATGGGCATGTAAAATAAGTCAGTTTAATTTAGCAATAACTCTTATATTTTGGAAAACACATTTATTTGAAAATATTAAATACATACATACATACTAAAACTTGTACAATGTGATTGTAACTTATTAAAATTTTAAATTACATACGTGTATAGAATTCAGTTTAAAAATGTACTTTGGCTAACATAATTTATTAATGTTTTAATAAAATTCTTTCAGGAGTATTTAAATATTTAGTGAATAATATACAGAAATTACTTCGTTAATTTCAGTAATTACATATTATTTTTTGTTATATTGTTTTATATTTAAATAGGTTGTATAAGACATACATCTAAAATGCAAAACCTTGCCCTACATACTGGGCAAGTGCATTTAGAAGACAACCACGTTTCAGGTGCATTTTCATCCTGTCTTGATGCAAACCTGTAACAAATATTTTTGCTTAAAAAAAATATAATGCACTATTATGTATACTGCAGTTCACCAGAGTCCATAACTGCGAAAAGACCAGTTTTCGTTCTTCGCGCAGCTCTAGTGCGCATCTTCGCCCTGATTGGTGATACTCCCAAACGCTGCGTTCCCCCACCATCTTCCAACCTGCGCGTCGCAGTTATGGACTCTGGTGAACTGCGATATACATCACTTTATTTATTTTTATAGAATATTAACCATTTTGCCATGCAATCTATGCACCACATTGGACGGCAGTAACACATCATGCAGTCTTCTGAATTCCCACTTCCTATGCCAGTGCTACATTGTTTTTGTAGCTTTACATTTGACGTAACTTGCATACATCCTATACATTGGCCTAATTCCTTGAAATATTTTATAAATAACTACTTAGCAAATACCATAAAATATTAAATTTATAGAAAAGTAGTACCTCAGCACATGCATAAAGTGGATTTTCTTGTACTTGGTCTTTAAAACTGTCAATAAACTTATCAAGTAATGTTTTATGAAATGTGATATTTTGTAATATAGTAATAGGTCGTGAAACTTTATCTTGCAAATTTTTAAAATCCAATGCATTCAATCTTATGTCAAAAGACTGTGCTCCTGTTCTTGTAGACTTGACCTATTTAACATATTTTAATTAATATGGAGAGATAGTCAGGAAGAATAGACTTAAAAGATATGAAATATACCTCAATATTAATGAATTGAACTTCTCCTCTTGTTACAGGTGACATTTCATGAGTATCACTTTTGTTAACTATCAAAACTGCATCACTCTGATGTGCAACCAACACCTTATAAGGCATAATTTTAATTATCCAATTATCTGTTGCCACTATGGATGTTATACTGTTTGTAGTAATTATTATTTTATCTATTCTAAAACAAAATTACAGCTGTTTAGACTCTTTTTCAATGTAAGGTATATAAATACAATTTTAAATTTAATATATAACCTTCGGTATTCTATGTTGATATCAGAAGCTACTGCAGTCCATGCTACATTGTTGTTATTATTACCATTAGAATAAACGGCAAGATTTTGTGCTATGGGATGTTTATTCCAATTATTCATTGACCATATTAGAATTTTATACAAGGTATATAGAGGCAGAAGTACAGTACAAATAATAAACATTAGCCATGTATGTTCTTGTCCAACATTTACATGACCAAACAGAATTAACCCAAGGGTATAACCTGAAGAAAAGAAAAAGTTATTTTAGTTTATGCATATCAATAACATCTAAGTAATAAGAAATATGAATATATTTACCAAAGGGAAGCATAGAATGTACAAACAGTGTAACTACACTCCTTTTTATATGATATTGTATAAAAAATTCATTTTCACTACCTAACCAAGTTGAAAATATATCTTTTATGGTTAGTCCAGCTGAAATAAATTCTGTTGGCGGATATATAATACATCCTGAGATTAAAATATAAAACAAGGTGTAAAAGAAAAACGCAGACATGTTTGAAAAAATATTGTTCCAACTATGTATTTTCACTTTTTTTACCTGACCATCTGAAAAAGTTTTACATAAACATTTGACATCTTATGTTTTATACTGTTAAACTATGTTGAACTGAGTAAAGTTCCACAGTCAACATAAGGTGGATTCGTGTCCACTATATTTTATTTTGTACATAGATATCAAAAAACATATATTTTTATCAATTCTTGAATGATTTTTTGGAATTTTTATTTTTATTGAATGATTAAAAGACAAAAATTACATATCGTTAAGATACAAATAAAGACAAGTAATAGTAATTGTTATTCAAGTAAAACGATGTTAAATGAATGCAAAATGCAATTTTATCAATAACAAACAATATTTATTACAATTTTCATATATACAGAACAATTTGGGTCAAAGACCCGGTTCAGCTGTTGAATTGTTAAGTTCTTTGTTTGATTAATGAAATAACAGATTATATATTTATGATGCATCCTTATGAACATGATCATCTTTTAAAATGATTTTAATCTTTATAACGTTACTTTATTATATAAAAACTGCAGAAAGGTCTGCAATTTTATAGTCCATCTTCATTTTAGAAGTAATCTGTTAAGAAAAGAACTGAAACCCTATATAATATTAATGAAAATCAGCCTATCATTAATTCTATATTTTGGATACAAATATATAGTTGATAGTTTATGACAGTTCACAGAATCCGCAGTATTTGATCTGTTAATATTGTTATAGCCCTGTAATTATTTATGATGATACTAACAATTATTAAATAAAAATGACTTATGTGGTTTCACATTAAAACAATATGATAAGTACAATTATTTTCATGGCCTTAAATGTTGTAAGTATTCTTCAATTTACAGTTTTATCATTTATATACATATGTATATGTAGGATTTGTTTATTATTTAAAAATGTAATGTATTAATGTTACGGTTTTATTTGAAATGCTTATTTTATTTATATAATGTAATATACATATTTATATTTTAAGTCAATCCATCTAATATTTACAATGTTTTTTTTATAAATTTATGTTTTTTAGGTAAGAGCCTATAGTTTTTAATCATGAGAGCTGCTCTATTACTTTTAATTTTAATTCAAGCAAGAGGAAAATCAACTCAAACATGTCCAAAGTATTGTACGTGTAAAGTTGGTGCACAAGCAGAATGGTTACGTGTTAAATGCAGCAATGATTTGCAGGATATTAAAGATATTAATATTGATAGCGTCAGTGTGGAATTGGTACAACTGTAAGATTATTATATGGTCACTGTTTATTTCATAATGAAACAATATCCATTTTTGTATTAAAATGTCTTTGTTATAGGGATTTAAGCAAAAACAACATTTATGCCATTGAAATTAATATATTTAAAAATTTGACAAATCTCAGACGTTTGAATTTATCACAAAATGACATAATATCAATTGGTGAAGGTTGTTTTAATGGTCTTGGAAATTTAGAAAGATTGTAAGAATATTAATATTATCAGTTTTTATGTCATTTATTAATGTTCACATATTAATGTTCTACATATATATTTAATTATAGGGATTTAAGTAAAAATCAGATTTCAAAAATAGATGCTTACACATTTAGAAAATTGCCAAACTTGAAAAGACTGTAAGTTTATGATGTGTGTAAAATGCATTGTTACATATTCTTGTATGCTTGTTTTACTTTATATGTTGTTTGTTTGATTGTTAGTGATTTATCAGGAAACAACATAACTGCAGTGAGACCATCATTATTTCATGATTTGCTGATTTTAGAGCGCTTGTAAGTGAGTTTCTAATTTTAATTTTTAATTTATCTTTTTGCATATGTTTTGCTGAGCAGCAATACTTTAATTAATTATACATGTAAAAAGATTTTGATTTAACAAAAATGTTATAGGAAATTGAATGATAATAAGTTAACAACTTTAAAGGAAGGTACTTTTTATGGTCTCAAGTCCTTAAAACAATTGTAAGTAAAATATATAATAGAATGTAAATATGTAGGAAATTTTGATTATATAAATTTCAATTTATGTTCTAGAGATTTATCTAATAATCCATGGAGATGTGACTGTGAATTATACTGGCTTAGTAATTGGATCCATAATAGCTCCATTAAATTAAAGTAATGTATTAGCTCAATATAAAACTCAGATTTCTTCTTATCATTTATAAAATATTTTTCCAATGTTTCAGTCCTGCTCCTAAATGTGCATCACCTACAAATGTTAAAGGCCAATTTATAAAGAAATTAAGATATTCAGAAAGTTTCCAGTGCCAATGGTTATCTCCTACAATTGAACTTCGACCAGTTCACAATCAAGTAGTATTTGTAGGAGATTCTATAACTTTAAAATGTAGAGCGCCTAGTATTACAGAAGATAAAAATGCAAAATTGAGTTGGTTATGGTATCCTAATACTACTACTGAAATTATGGATTTAAACGAATTTACAGATCCACAGAAAAGTTTATCCAATATTAAAGTTGATAATAGATATCTTACAGACAGTGGTATAGTGGACAGGTACAGCAATGTTCAATTTAACTTATGATTTTTACACGCTTATATATAGTAATATGTTTTTTTTCTTCTAATAGTTCACTTAGTATTGTCCCAGTTAAAGAAGAACACAATGGACAGTGGAATTGTTTCTTAGTTTCTGTAAATGGTAATAGATCAAAAACGATCAGTATAATTGTTATTTCTGATAAAACCCGTTATTGCCCTTTAGCAGGTAAATTGCATTATACATTTAACATTGCAATATAATTACGTAACAAATTATATAATTATGTTACAGTGACTAAAAATAATAAAGGTGTTTATACATGGCCAAGAACTGTAGTAGGATGGAAAGCAGAATTACCATGCGAGGGCAACCATTTAAGTTTAATGCAAATACCTTTAAAAGCTTCCTATCAATGTAATATTACAGGATATTGGGAAGATTTGAACACAGACTTGTGTCCTTACATATCACACACAACAAAAAGTTTAGAACAGTTTTCTAAAGTTAATCTATCACTTACGAAAGTTAGTTTAATAGAAACGGCAAAGAAATTCAAAAATTATACAGAAAATGCTGTACAAATAACCGATCCTGTTGAAATCAATTTTATAACGCAAACTATAGAAAATTATTTAAATTTTATAACTGAAGAAAAAGAGCTTGGTGCCATATTAATTGATGTTATTGATACAGTAATTAATGTACCAAAAAGTATCTTAAGCAGAGCTGAAATTTCTTTTAAATCTTGTACCAGACTAATTAAAAGTGTAGAAAAAATTGTAGAATTTAGTCCGTCTATACAATTTTATAAAAAAGACATAGCTTTAGAAGAATTCAGAGTTAAACGTGGTAGTTTTACAGGGCTAATATGCACATGGTATTCCAATAATGATCCAGAAATAAAATTTTTACAATGTACTACAAATAATAGAACATCTCCTATTGATATAAAAGATAGAACAGTTGAAGCCTCAATACATTTGCCTGCATCCTTATTACAACATTCACAAGAAGCTGTCATTCATCAGTTAATGATTTCTATGTACAGTAATAATAGATTATTTCCTAACACAATTAACAATAATAATATGGATATTACATCATGTATTATTGGAAGTAAATTATGTATGTAACAATAAATAATATAAGGAATGCACGTCAATAATGAAAAGAAATAATATACAATTTAAAATTTAATTTCAGTTGGAATCTCAGTACAAAATTTAACTGAACCAGTATACATCATGTTAAGGCTTCCTTTGTATTATCATACTGGGAAAAAACTGCTACCAGTCGTTTGGGACGAAACGTTAAATGAATCTGGTGGTTGGACAAGTGAGGGTTGTTATTTAAGAAATATATTAAACAATTTAATAATATTTCATTGTAATAGATTGGGATATTATGGACTTTTACAAGATACATCTTCACTTGATCCAAATGGTAACAGGTATGTATTTAATAAATTTTATATACGTGGGTTTCTATTTTTTTAATATCTTTGTATTTTTAGCCTAACCGGAGCAAAATTTAAATATTCAAATCCTGCAATATATATTGGAAGTATTGCAGCAATAATATGCCTAATAATTATTTCTATTACATATATTATCTGTTATACATCAATCAATATGCCTAAGAAAGCAAAACATTGTGTCATTAATACTTGGTTTGCCATGGCCTTGTTGTCATTTTTTTATAGCATTGGTATTTATCAAACCGAAAATATAAAAATTTGTCAAGGTGTTGGTCTTACTCTTCATTATTTGTCTCTGTGTTCGTTGTTATGGATGGCAGTATTTGCAAGGTAATAATTTTTCATATTTTCTAAGCCCAACTTTAAATTTAATGAGTTATGTAAAACAGTAATATTAAAAATTTGTTACGTTTGCAGCAATATGTACAAAAGGTTTTCTAAGCCAGATCTTGAAGATATTCCAGACAGTGAACTTCAAGATCAACCAATACCCAAACCATTACTAGGTCTTTATTTAGTTGGTTGGGGTATAGCTATGATTATTTGTGGTATATCCGGTGCAATAAATTTGCAAGAATATGCTGGATATTCATATTGCTTTCTCACATCTGGTCCTGCTCTGGTTGCTGTTTTTGTTCCAGCTGGAATTCTAATTATATATTTGATTGTTTTTCATTTACTTATTAAATGTGCAATTCAAAGTGTTGATACAAACGCCCAATTATCAGAGGGTACACAAGCTACAGAAAATATGGATTTAGAATTATTAGAATCAAATACAAATCCATCCACAGACAAGAATAGTGTTCACAGTGCACAAACAGTTTTGACTGATGTTGAAGATTCAGAACATTCTCAGATAACACAATTAAAAGGTCAGATTATTATGTTAATTTTATATTTGTTGTCATGGATTACTGCCGCAGCAGCTATCACGAGACCGTTAAATTCATATATTCCATTTGATGAAACTATATTTTCTGCTCTATACTCACTTTTTTCAAGTTCACTTGGCATTTTTGTATTTATCTTTTACGGAATTGCACGAAATGATGTTAGGTCGCAATGGTTGAAAATGCGTTGTTGGCTCCAGAAACGAAAACACCGATGTTGTAGAACAAGAAGCATTTCTGATGCAAACCCTGTAATTCCAACACATTCTTTAGTACAAAATTTTGTACCACCATTGTCTAATTCTCAAGCTACCCAAGTAACATCTGACTCAAATTCTGTTGGATCATCAAGATATACTAACAGATCACAAAATTGTAATGCATTTAAATTCGCAGATATTCAAGAAGGTGTACCCGTTGATAGAAAAATGACAAATATGAATTTAGTTGTATTACATCGGCAGCAATACAGATCTGATAATTCTGTCACAACATATATTGAACCAACTTGTGTAGAAATGTTTTACAACCCTCACCAAAGTGGAGTTGCTAGAAAATTTTTTCGAAAGCAACGTCGTCATACAAAAAATAATAATTTTGGTAATAGAAAGCAAGGCGATGGTGGTGCTTTGAGCGATGCTCGTAGTTGCATTTCTGTGCCACAAGCTATTACAAAATTAGAAAGTAATATAAATCAAACTATTTTAAGCACTAGTGCAAAAGTCAATAATACGAATATTCATGTTGAACTAAATCCAATAAATGATATTAAGAATGTTAACATTCTCTCAGATAGTGGTGGGAGCATGTCAGATGAAAAGAGTGTTACAATGAGATTTATTATTGGTCAAGAAGGTCTTCTTCAAAATGTAAGGAGGTATAATAATAACTGTAGATTACATGATCCTATAAGTGTTAACACAGTGTCGAACTCTCCAAGGAATAATTACAAAAAAATAGAAATAGTAAATACAATTTTACAAGATTCAGATATAGACATTAAAACTGATGAAGAAAAATATTTACAAAGTGTTTCACAGCAATGCAGTTTAGAATATAGTTCTGAAATAGAATCTATCACTCAGATGGCTAGTGAAAAGAGTGATCATAATTTGCCAGAAATTTGTGAGATTGTAGAAACTGTAGAAGAAGAAAATTTTGTAATAAAAAAGGATTGTCAAAGTGTAAATGAATTTCATAACATTGAAGAACAACAGTCTGATGGAAAATTAAAGTGGTTGACTCATTCAAATAGCATGTACTGCCTTCCAGTGGATACTGCCAAACGATTAAGAAATAATTATTGTAACTCAATGAATGATATCGCATCTTTTACCAGTTCAAAGAATTGTGACTATTTGAAACTATCATTTACAGACTTGCAAAGTATTAAAAGCTTGAATTTGTATGATAGAAGTTGCCTATCACAAAGGTCACTTAACAAATCTGATACATGTTTTTCTAAGATAAACAGCCTAACTAATGATAATTCGAATAACTTAATACGAAGAAAAACATATATTAGCTCTTCAATGAATATTGACTGTGCCTCTAATATGTGCAGTAAACAAAAGACTGTTAATTCTATGACTGATATTACATTACTTATGCCTCACTCTTGCAGTATTGTAAAAAGTTTTGACTCGAACAAAGAAGTAGAAAATGTAAACAAAAATACAAACGTAGGCAACATACAATATGAAGTCAGTAAAATATATTTAAGTAATCCAAATACTTATTCACAAGTAGTAAAAAAAGAAACGAGCGTTTAATCTAGTTTTACTTGCATGCAATACATAATGTATTTGTATATTAGTCAAGATTTCATTCGAAATATGCATAGAAATAATTTCTGATAATATTTGCATTTTTATTACATCTAGAAAACTAATCGTCTTCTTCTGCCTTATTATTGTTTTTACAAAAAATAGTTCCTATAAATAACAGAAATTACTCATTTTATAAAAGTATTGTATCTGTGCTAATCTTTTCTACTGTTTGATGAGTATCAAAAATTTTCAATACATTTTTATTTGTACAGAAATGTAAAATGATAATTAAACTGTTTACAAAATATGTATTTATTAAAAAAAAATGTACATAATTAATACAAACGAATTCTATATTTTGAAGATGTCACATAAAATTCATTTTTTTTTTGTTGTGTTAATTGTGTATATTATGTCTATATAGGAAGATGTTTAAAATTTATGTAGTTATAATTTAAACAGTCGCTTTCATTAACAATATCTTTATTCATAATTTTTCATTGTTCTTATCAGTTTTCTGTATAATAAATCTAATATTATTTTTTAGTAATAGTAATTTGTAATCACTGTCTATATAATGTACAAAATATGATATTATATTTCTTTTTTAATAACACTTTTCATAATACTTTAATATTTCTTTTGGAACTGTGAAGTACATTTTTTCTAAGACTGAATATTTTATTACATAAACCAAAATTATATTAAATTTATTATACAATTAATATTTACTTTATACATTTGAAACACTATTCAAAGATCATACATTTATGAACATCTACACCACGTATAGTTGTATTATATAAGAACATCACATTTTTATAAAATGTTTTGTTTATGTTTATAGGGTTTATGAATAATTTTTTTATAAAATGTATGTACTTTATAAAATGTGAGATCAATATTAGATGAAGTTTTGTACATAGGATGACATACAGTTTATACATTTAATCCCTTTAATATGTTTGTATCCTGTATTTTAATACCTGATTTATTTTCTTTTTAAGTAAATGTAAAAAATAGAGAGGGCAAATAAATTCATCAATCCAATAAATTATAATCATTTTAATTCTCAAGATTGATAAAATGATCATTTTAGTGGCTAATGAAGCATCACTTTTTATTAGTTCAACCAATCCTTGGGATTTTTTAATATTTCAAGAAGTTTTGCTTCCTTTGAATCAGGTTCTGGATCATGCATATATTGCCACTTTGCAGATAAAGGTAAAGACATTAATATACTTTCATATCGTGCACCAGGAGTATATAAACCAAACTTTGTACCACGATCGTATATTAAATTAAATTCAACATATCTTCCTCTACGTAATAATTGCCATTGTCTTTCAGCATAGCCATACCCATCATTTTTATGCCTTTCAACTAAGGGAATGTAAGAAGGAATGACAGCTTCTGCACAAGATTTTACAAATTGAAATGCTTCATCTTGACTTGGGGTATCAACATCATCAAAAAAGATGCCACCTACTCCTCTACATTCTCCTCTGTGATTAATGAAAAAGTATTTATCACACCATTTTTTATATTTTGGGTAATAAGATGGATCATGTTTATCACATGCATCTTTTAAAGTACCATGAAAATGTTTTACATCATCTTCATTTAGATAATAAGGTGTGAGATCAGTGCCACCTCCAAACCACCATTGAATTGAACCATCTTCATTTTGTACTTCAAAGTAGCGGTAATTGAAATGTATGGTTGGAACCATAGGATTGCGTGGATGAATAACTGCGCTAACCCCAGCTGCAAAGAATGGCACAGATTCTTGTTGCATTTTCTTTCCACGTGCTCTCATTTGTTGTACTGCAGCTGGTGACAATTCACCAGTAACAACAGATACATTTACACCAGCTTTTTCAAAAACAACTCCATCCTCTAAAACACAACTAATTCCTCCACCACCTTCTTTTCTAAACCATCTATCAACTCTAAAATGACAATTTGGATCTTCTAAAGCTTCTAAAGCTTTACAAAAATCTCCCTGAGTTTTCATTACTAATAATTCCATCTTTTTCCTCATATCATTTTTCTTCTTCAGTTCATTAATATCAGTAATTGGTTCTGCCATGAATTGCTTAATATTTAATTCATTTTGAGCTGCAAAAACTGTCATATTTGAAATGCTGTAAACTATGATACTAGTAAAAATACCAGTACCAAAGTTCTTTAAAGTTTTAATTCTATTTTGAGCTACATTATGCTTATGAAAAAAATATCGCATAGATGCACAGTTTTTTAATAATACTCGAACAGCCATGATTACCTGTAATTATTATTACAAAATTATTACATAATAACGTAATAGTAATGAATATGCAAATTCTAATATTTAATAAATTACCAACAATGCACGCCCGTTCTCAAGTTGAAAGTGATTGTGTGTTAATACAAAATAGATCGTTTTTTTGAATAATTATAGAATCGACCAATAAGAATTTCAATTTTCTGTGTATACAATATAAATTCCTCCTCTGTTATGTTTGTTAGAAAAATAAAAATGTGTAAATAATTCGTGTTTTATATATGTATTTAACAATAATGTATAGAAGAGAATATTTGATAGGTTAATTAACTCTCAGTATGTAATAATATACTATATATAAACATATATATGTATTTATATATTATATATGCATATCTATATATATAGTTTAATTTATTAATATTTTCTAAAATGTGGTTTACTAAGAACTGTAATCAGTTTCTTAAATATGAACGATTTTGTATGCGAATGTTGGTATGTTATTAGTTCATATAATTTAAACATGTAAAAATATTTTATAATAATCCACTAATTAAACGTAAATAATTTTTATTGTAGATTAGAAAACGATCACAATATGTCACAGATACAACACAAAGTATTCCAGAACCAGAATACAATATAAACTTTTTATGTAATCCATCAAATCGAGATACCATTTATAACAATATAATTGCAAGAAAGGGTGTTGGAAATATTGACAAAGTTCTTGAACTTTCCCAGAAACCAGAATTAAAAGATTCATTTTTACATGAATTAAGTAAAATACCAAATCAAACACATCCAACAGTTTTATGTTATGACAAAGAACCACATTTACTGAAAGAATGTGGACATAAACCAGAATTTGATTTTGAACCAAAAGAATTTTCAACGTTAACTAAAGATTTGAAGTTGCTTAAAAGTGAAACCTTAGGTCCTTTGATAGGACACAGAGGATATATGCTTGTAGGAGATTTAGCAGATTTAGAAGAAGCATTAGTTCATTATACTGTAAAATATTTAATGAAGCTTGATTTCAAACTTATATCGGTACCTGATATTATTCCTACTAAAATTATAGAAAGATGTGGATTAATAACAGATAATGGAAGAACTCTTACATACAGTTTAACTCCTTCTTATGATGATGATTATAGTTTATCTGGAACAGCAGAAATGTCATTAGCTTACAAAGTAATGAATACTACATTTAGTACAGATGATTTACCATTAAGAATGGCTGCTGTAAGCAGGTGTTTTAGAGCAGAAATATCTCATAAAGCAGAACAAAGAGGAATATATAGGTAATGTTTAATTCCATTTATTACTAGTATAATAATATATTGAAACTGTATCTAATATTCAGTTTCGTTTATACGTGTTAAGGGTTCATCAGTTTACAAAAGTTGAAATGTTTGTATGTTCTGAACAAGAAAAATCTACAGAAGAATTTCAGAAACTTCAAGAAATTCAAGAAAATTTATTTACTTCTTTAAATTTACATTTTCGAGTAATTGATATGCCACCTCATGATTTGGGAGCTCCAGCCTACAGGTTTGTAGAATAATATACATATTCAATTAAAGTTGTATTACAAATTTTACATTTTTTAGAAAAGTTGATATGGAAGGCTGGATGCCTGGAAGAAAATTATATGGGGAATTATCTAGTTGTAGTAATTGTACAGATTATCAGTCGCGTCGTCTCAATATAAAATATAAAACAAAAAGCGGAGAATTATTACATGTTCATACTTTAAATGCAACTGCTTGTGCGATACCTCGTACGCTAATTGCACTTTGTGAAACACATCAAACAAAGCACCACCGCATTAAAGTCCCTGAAATTTTACTGCCTTATATGAAAGGAAAAGAGCTTATCAAAAAACAACTAATTCCAGATATGAGACATTATAAGACTACGATATGAACTTAATAAACAAAAAGTCGTTGGGTAATCACAGTAAGTGTAATTATTGCTCATTTATAATTAATGTATGTATTCATTTTAATTGATTGAACTAACTAAAATTATTTTAGTTTTGATTATTGTTTATTTCAAAATTTTATTTATATAATTAAAAGTTATATTATACATAATTATTAATATATTATAGGAAATTAGGATTTATAAAAACTTCAAATATTAAACACCACCTGACAATATATTTTCTAAAAACTAATACAATATTATCATACAAAGAATAGGGGTCTGAAAATTATACGTACACAGAGATAAAGATCTTTTCTTCAATAACTTGTTATTCTGTATATATTTTGTAGCGGTGTTATAAAAATGTAACACAAAATATTTCTTCTTAAAGTAATACAATTTAAAGACATTGCAAATTTACAATTTATCTCCCACGCTAATCGGATGTTAATGTAATGTTGTTTCTTGTTTATTAACAATTAAAAAATTTTATGTACTTGTCCTGATATATTGTTTCTCATAATAATACAAATTCATTTTTTAAAATTTCTATTTATCAGTACAATCCAATTTCAGTTCATATTTTGATCCATTTTAAAAATGATGGATAAAATCCAAACGTATTAATTTCATAATAATGATGCTTATATTATTCTGAAAAAGTAAAAAAAACTATAAAGTTAAAAACAAAGCAATGAAACATTATACGAACATACTTTTATGCTTTTTAATCTTCGTCTTCTCCTGATTCAGATTCTTCTTCTGCATTCTGTAACCACTCAACAAATTTTTTCATTTGATCCAAAAACAGCATTTTTCCTTTCACAGAATGACCTTCCTTATACCATTTTAAAATCACTTCTTCGGATATTACATCCGCTAAAATAATAATATATTAATAATAACAGAATGAAAAATTATTACAAAATATATCGTACAATTCGATGTAACATACTTTTATAAAATAGTAGAACAATTTTTTGGAAGACTTTCATGAAATTCATATTTTCGTAACAAAATTCCTGGACCTTGAGAATAAGCGCGAGTTCAGATCTGGCAGTGGTTGTAAAAGCATCGAACAATGGAGTATATACTTTTAAGTGTTTCAGTGCTTGATCAGCTACTAGCTCTTCCTTCTTATTCCATTCAGCTTGACCCATTACAACAACCCAAATCTACAAATAATTTTGAATAATTATTCTTCTATTAATTCTAGTCTTATAAATAATAATAAAGAAAATAAGAATATCAAAAATAAAATTACCAAACCAATAACTTCATGCTCAGGAATACTACTCCTTTGTGCCATTTCTTTGAGATCTAATATAATATCTTTCATAGGACGACTATCAACCAAATCGTCCAATAATAACTGCTGTAAATCTCGTTTTGCTTCTTGACTTGCTTGAGCTTTATGTAACTTCACAATGTCTGCGAGACCAACAGTCTCAAACACAGATCGAAAATATTCTTCTGTTCGTTTGTTCGGTGGTACAAATTCCATTAACCTGTTTATTAATAAAACAATAAGAATGATACAAAAATTCCATATAAATTTAATAATTAATATAGTAAAACGTGAAATGTTCTTCATACCTTCCTTCAATATTGCCTTTTTTCAAAGCAGTCATTAAACTAGATAAACCCTTCTCTTGTCTCCAAGTAACAAAGACTTCTAATAAAAAGTCTAATGCTAAGTTATCTTTGACAAGATGTTCATTGATTAAGACTGAAAGTACAGTAGGTGGAACAGAACCATTAGAAATCCATAGAGCTGTCATTCTAGCTAATTTTATTCTTTCCTTGGGAGAAAACCCCTTCATAAAAACCAATACTTTTTTCATTTCTTCTTCAAACATTTTTTCCAAATATTTATAGCGTCTCATAAGTTTGATAAAAACCTGCAAATAAAACAATATTGATTAATTAGCAGTGTATAAAAATTTAACTATAATATTTCTAAATATATATAAAATGTGTTACTTGTTCAAAATTTCGCATAGATTCCATATCTTCTGGTTGTTCAAAAACACAAGCAGTAGTTCTAACTGGTTTGTCACCATCTTGAGCAATAGAACCACCTGGGATCAGGAGCCCTCCAGCTATTAAGATGTCAAAAAGGTCCTCCCCATATCGGCGGTAATCTAATTTAGAGCCAGCTGCATCCAAGTACTTTGAAATTGCATCTAAGTCGTTACCAGCCTTTTCCAAACCAAGTAAAATGGCATCCCGAAATCCCATCGGATCATACTTTTCTTTTTCATCTAAAGAAAGTTATTGAATGAGTATTTAAAAAGGGCTCAGTATAAAATCTATATTTCTTGAAACATACCTCTCTTTCTGGTCTTTATACGTTGACCTGATAATATTGGTTTTTCTATTTTTTGACTCATACAATACCCTTCTGTAATTAAAAAATTTTCAAGTAGTATTATATTCAAGAATACTGATATTTAAAATATAAGAATCAATTTGCAATATGTATTTTTATAATTTATACAATATTTCTTTTATAGGTATAATTATTTGTTATATGTTAATCAATTTAATTTTTTATTTTTAGAAACTGCTTTTAATGTAAAATATCAATTAAAAGAAGAAAAAGTGAAAAATCAAACAAAAGTACACGACCATAATGTGCTTGGCATTTGACTCCAAATCTGTTGGCACTTCTTTGACAAATGGCGACTTTCGTTAGACATATTATGTTACACGAAAATTTGTAATCATAAATTACTTTGTAACGAAGTTTATTATTTGAAGTATATATAAAAGATGTGTATTTTATGTACGATATTATTTCTAAGGTTAAGGTCACGCAATGAGACCACGATGGCTGAAATCTATAAAAAAGTTGAATTGCTTGCAATGATCAGGTTAACCCGGAAGCACAGAAGCTTTAGCCAAAAAATTGCGATTTTTATTTATTAACTTACTTAAATGCACGTACAACTGTAGAACTACCCCTTTTCAGGCGTATAAGGGCAATACGAAATATCTCAAAGAGGATTTTGAGTACTTGAGGTCAGCGAATCTGAAGAGAATCAACCTGAGGAGAAGCCACAATTGACAGGGAATAGATAGGATACTCGAATTTGCATTTCGTAACGCGTTTTTAACGCCATCTAAATAGCAAAAGCCAGTGATTATAGATCCAACAAGACTGGGCATGCCTTTGTTACCGAGGGGTCATGATTTTTTGGGAGCTCAGACACCCCCAGGTCAAGTTAGGTTTATATGTACAGAGCACAACCGGTTGACAGTCGTGCCTTTTTTACCACATCTCGCAGGGGCATGCATGGACATCAGAAGGACCAATTATGATTCCTTTTGATTCTATTTTTTAGAAATCAGTTAGAATCAGTGGTAATTATTTAACGAACTTATATTCACTTCATGTGTCTTGGTAATTCCTTAAAACCTTACAAATCGAAGAATAAACTGTAATAGTTGCAACTATTATTACTGCATGTATAACATTCATAACTGTTTGATCTTTAATAAATTATTATAAAAATAATATACATAACAATCAAACTTATATTATAACAGAATAATTTCTTTTCAACATCGTGTAAAAGATAACTAATTAATAAAAGTTTGCAGGATATTCACTCGTAACACTTATAAAAATAACAAATTTCAATTAAGAAATAACAATTTAATTAATAAATTATCGTAAAATTAAAAATTATACAGAAATAAATTGTAATAATAATCATTTAACAAAAATATACAAGGTATCTACACGTAAAGGTAATAAAAATAATATATTTCAATAGTTATAATAATAATTCAGTTAATAAACAATTGTAAAATAAAAAACATAATAAAATAAATTTTAGTAAAATAGTTAAACAAAATTTTGCAATATATCTATGCGAAAATGTAAAAAGATAGAAAGTTTTAATAGATATAATAATAATTTAGTTAATAAACAATTGTAAAATGAAAAATTATAATTAAATAAATTTTAATAGAATAATGTATAATTCGAGTAGCAGCAACTGGCCGCAGCGGTGATGAAGCGGAACGTCACGCTTGATCGCGCACCGCTGTTGTCTCGCGCCAACCGTTCGACCTCGAGCGAGGTCGAATCTAGTCAGTTTTATCGCGGCCGCTGAAGAGTGCGGATCTACCTGTCAAACGTAGACAGGTACTCGTACACGTGTGAATCATTCGAGCGTGTATTCAGTTATGGATTACCTATAGTGATAGTGCAGATGCTTAGTGTTTTTTATCATGTGTTTGTGCATACCTACTGAGATTTTTTAACACGTTTTATGGTGTGGTTCCCCATGTACCTGTATGTGTATTAGTGTGTTCCCTTATGTGATTGGGTATACATATACGGATATATTAGTGGGTTTTATGGTGTGATTATTTACGTGTTTTGTCATAATTTTGCAAATGTTTTATAGAGTTTTATGGTGTTGGTCCCTATGTGTTTTGACCTTTATTTATGGATTTATTAATGTTTTATGGTGTGGTTATTCTCGTGTTATTTTGCATGCTTATTTTTTAATTTGCTCTTTTATTAAAATATTTATAAAATTATAAATTATTGTTTATTGCATGTTTGCATGAATGAATTTGAATATGTTAACTGTAATATATCAAAACAAGCTACGAATTGAGTTCCTTAATCGTTTGTTATATTGTTGCTTTCAGAAGAGTGTTTTGACCACTGAGGGTACCATCTTCTTTGACAAGCTAAAAGACGATCTGTCCAATCTAAACCATGTGTCAATCGTGAGTCAATCAAACTCTGAGGGACGTTGCGAGTGCAGGGGTGCAAGTCAACGATCGGTGAGTCGCATGCTTTAAAGTTCCTCCGGTTCTCATCACGTCGTAGGACGAATGGTCCGAAGCGACACGAACAAAGCAACTGGCGAAAATTACAATTGCAATTACAAAGGATTTCCCCCCATTTGTGGGGGGTGGTGATTCTAGGGACAACTGGCGAAAATAAGTTTTTAAGTTACGTCGGTAATTCAGAACGTTGGACTCCAACTCTCGTCGGAGTGAGATTCGTACCGACCTTCGAAACCTGTATTACCATCACTCCACAACAGGGGATCATTTGCGTCATCTATACGAAAATTGCGGAAACTGCTGTATGATAGTTCGGTCGTTTTGGAAAATCGATTGGTAAGTTGTTGAGTAGCTTGAGCCGTTTTTGTATAGATGGCGCTATGGACGAATTTTAAAAACGGTTTATGGCCACTTATTTATTAAAATACAAGTTTGTCAAACAATTATTTTAATAATTTTTTAGGTTTTAATAATTCACTTTTAGTTTTATATTTTTAAACTAAGAAGCCTTTAATACATCAAAGTAACTTATAATTATTTAGCATAATTTTATTGTTAGTAGTACTGAATAATGATTTAAAATAATAATCATGTAATGTGTGAAAACAATAAGCCTATCCTTTATTATTTTTTAAACATATTTTATTTTTTAAAGTAATTACACTTGATACATTATGATAAATAACATTATTATAAGAATTAGTTTTACTAACACTACAACAGTTTCGGAAAAGAAGAAATACTTTAATTATTTAAAATAAATGTACATACAAATTTATACAATTTCAAATAATAAATAAAAATTCAAATGCATGATTTAAACATTATACTATTCATTAAGAAGGAATATACAGGGTGTCCCATTTTAATCAATAAATGCGATTATCTCGAGAACTATTCGTTATTTGAAAAAATGTTTCATAACGAACTTGTTCTGTTTTGAGGGGGACGTAATCCAGTGCCACTATTTCGTTTGTAAGTGTACGCATGAAGGTCATATTTATTTTTTTAAATGGAATCATATAATTTTTTATGCACTATTCGATGCATCTCGGTATTCTGAATAAAAATGTATTGACCTATTTATATCGAAAAACTGTTACTTTGGGAGATAATCAAATTTTAATATTGCGAATTATTAAGTATGTAAGTGTATGTACTACACTGATGATGAGTTCCATCGAAGTTGTTGCAGTGAAGTTGGCGCACTAATACATTCACGCCGCGTCGGTGACGCTATACTTTATAAAAATGTACTGACCTGTTTATGTTGAAAAACTATTACTTTGGGAGATATTTAAATTTTAATATTGCGAATTATTAAGTATGTAAGTGTACACTCGCGTAGTATTCTATGAAAACTAGGTAAATGCGGTTCCGCATAGCGGTCATTAAAACAAAGAATCATCGATATCCCAACGTAGGTCTCTCATTATTGTACCAGTATCATTAGGGGCAGCAAGCAAAATGTCTGATTATCTGCCTACTGAAATTGTCGACATGATTATGGTGCTTGGTAAATGTGATAATAATTATTACATGGCTACAAAATTATATCAGAAGAAATATCCAGAGAGAAAGCATCCAATGCCTGCTACATTAAAGTCATTAGTTTTAAAAGCTCGACATGGATATTCAAAGCATCAAAGACACAAATTGGGACCAAAAGAACGTCAGAGTAGCCATGAATTCAACGTACCACGATCAATTGTATCGCGGGTGCTACGATTCTACAAATTTCACCCGTATCACATAAAACTGACGCAACAGTTGGAAAGAAATGATTTTAATTCACGACTACTATTTTGTCAATGGGCTCAAAAGACTTTACAACAGGATCCTTCATTTTTCTCGTACGTCCTTTTTTCTGATGAAGCAACATTTAAAAACACAGGCGAAGTAAACAGGCACAATTGTCATTATTGGTCACGCGTAAACCCTTTGTGGCAAAGATCAGTTCCTTTTCAAAAGCAATGGTCATTAAATATTTGGGCCGGTATTATTGGTGGACACATTATAGGACCATACTTTTTCGACACTCCATTAACAGGACAAAAGTATCTTCATTTCCTCGAGCAGTCATTGACAGATCTTTTGGACAATGTGGACTTGACTACACGGCGAAAAATGTGGTTCCAACATGATGGAGCACCGGTTCATTATGATCGCAGGGTACGGAATTTGTTGGAATTACGTTTCCCACAGCGATGGATTGGTCCTGGCAGTGCTATTGCATGGCCGCCCAGATCACCAGATCTAACACCACTAGACTTTTTTTTATGGGGTTATGTGAAGGAAAAAGTTTTTAGCAGTCAGCCGACAAGTATTGAAGATATGAAAGAGAGAATATCTAATGCATTCAAATGCGTCACTTTGGAAACACTCATGAATGTTCAAGCTGATATTAAGCGACGCATTCAAAAATGTATTGATATGCACGGTGACGTATTCGAACATTTGTAGACAAGTATTCAATGTTTGCTGCTCGACTGTTTTCAGTTTTTAAAAAATAAAATGTAAGATATAAGGTGTTGCAATTTTATCATTATTCTCTACAACCTAGAAATAAATACATTTTTATTCAGAATACCGAGATGCATCGAATAGTGCATAAAAAATTATGATTCCATTTAGAAAAATAAATATGACCTTCATGAGTACACTTACAAACAGAATAGCGGCGCTGGATTACGTCCCCCTCGAAACAAAAGTTCGTTTTGAAACATTTTTTCAAATAACGAATAGTTCTCGAGATAATCGCATTTATTGATTAAAATGGGACACCCTGTATAAATACTGATACATTTCTCAAAAAATATACTCTTTCACAGTTTCAATGTTAATGAAATACATACCCAGAAATACATATAAATCTTAGTTTGTTAATTCTTTTTAATGTTTTACAATATTGTGAAATTATGCAACTATTGTTATTTGCTTATTTATTTAGTAATATTTATAAGATGAAGCAGGTTTGCATTTAATTAGAAACGTTACAACTATTTATTTACTTGTTATTTACTACAATTTGTAGGTGCATAATTAAAAATAATGTATTCACAATTTGTATTAAGCATTTTATAATTTTGACGAATGAGCTCCTTTTCTTGGTATATCACTAAATGGTTTTAGTAATGGATACAAAGATTGACTAATTTTGAATGATATAATATCATCAATCTTTTTATACGCAGCAGTATCTTTTCCATTTGATGCCGTAACATTTTCGTTAGACTCCACTGTATTTTCTTCTGTCGAATCTGCGTCTTTTACTGTCGAAATTACGTGTACCGATACTTTATGTTGAATATCGTTTTGAAGTAGTTCCTATAAATGAAATAAAATAAATGTATTATAGTCAATATTAATTAGTTATTTAAATAACCAAATTGTTAGATACGTACTTCGTAAAACTTCATTATCTGTTCCTGTGTTATAGTTCTTAAATATGCAACTTCTATATTTGCTCGATCAAAATTATATTGCTGCACTGAAATTTCACTCCAGAAAATTGCAGATAAAGTAGTCATTTTTTTAGGTTTCTCAAGACGACGTACTGCCAATGATTCTTTATGTCTATTAAATTCTTCTTCTGTCAAAGATGATATGTATTCCTGGAATAAGTTAATTTTATATGAAAATTATGAAAATATGTTAAATAATATTTAAAATTATATTTACTAACCAACATGGAATTCAAAAATGCATTAATTTTCTGTTCAACATAATTAGGATCTCTCTCACTTTGAACTATAATTCTTAAACCTTGTGCACCATTTGTTCTTCGAACTCCGCTAAATACAATATATCCTAATTGTTCTTTAGTTCTTAATACAGTAAAACATGGTTCTGATATAAGTTGTGCTAACAGTTCTAGTAACATATTTAATTCTGTTGATTGCAAACCAGTTTGATAATAAACTTGTGTACATGAACTTTTATGAAACTTATTCTTTACTTCAAACAAAAAGTGATGACCTAAAAATACATGTATTGAAAATAATCATTTTGATACAAAGAAAGTTAAAAGTTATATACACTTACCATCTTCTAATTTGATTTCACGATGTAAAATCAACTGTCTAGGTAAAAGAGGTATCATATGAGGAAGCGAGCCTTTTAATTTTGATTCTATTAACCCGACAGTTTCAATAGCTTCCGACATTGTCATATTACCGTGTATTAAACATTCTACATGAATTTTACTTAAAAATTGTGGAATAAATTGTTGAAGTCTTTCAGCTGTCAACTCTAAGTAAATGTTAGACGAAAAGAAAATTATAATAGTAGAAAATATAGCAGTAATAAATTACATATAATAGTAAACAACATTTATAGCTTCACTCAAATGTGATATCATAAAATAATTATTTCACAAACTTACGCGAAGTTGCATTTAGTAATTCATCCTTCATCCAAACTTGTTCAGACAATAAAACAGCTAGATAATAAACAGCATGCTGGTATGGCTGTTCAGCCTCAAAATTTTTAAGACTTCTAATATACTGAAATGTATAAGAATTAAAGTGAAAGTTAATACTATAATGAAAAAAATTTATCTAAAAAAGTTAAGTAATTCATACATTTTCTTTCCAAATTTCAAATCTTTTTGGATCAACTTTAAAATTAATCATTTTGTCTATAATTTTCTCTAGTAGTACTCGTTGCTTATGATCGTAACCACCGATTCCTAACTGGAAAATATGAATTAAATTTTATTGTGTATTATATAGTACATGTATAATTTTTCTGACAAACTTTTACTTACCGTAATTCCATATTTACTATTGACAAGTTCCCACTTGAGACCGGCTATATTAGCAGCATATGAGTATTCATTTAGTGCATCCCGGAACAATAGTACAAATATACAACAAAAATTATGGCTAAGAGGATCCATGTATGCCAGTGGACTGCAAAATATAAGTACATATAAATTATGTGAAAATAACGTTTCATTGTAAATAGTGTAGAATTTAATTTTTACCTAACAAAATCCATGGATAAATTAGCTCTAGGTACAAGAAATTCGTCGTCTTGTTTAAACCATAATCTTATTAGTGGAGTATCTTCTATAATTACTGGAAATTTGGTTATCTATACGAAGTAAAATTATTTCATTTTACATTTATATATAAATAATCATTTTATATAAAATATATGAATTTTACCCACATTACTTTCTGCTGGTTTTATATCAAATTTTTCTGCTATAAACTCGTTTTTGGGTGGCAATTGTAAGTCTGAATTAAGACCAGCATTAATCCATTTCTCAATTATATCATCTGATATTTTTTCTCTTTTGAAGCTAGTACCATACCATTTTTCAGTTTCATCGGCTATGCCTTCATACAATTTTGCAATTGCATGAATTCTCACATTTTCTGGTTTTAAATATTCCATTACCCATTCAATTAAATCTGGTTTCCATAACGGGAAAAGGCTGTTTACTGTCAAAGCTTCTTCTATTGGATAATCTTGCAATATTTGTACTATGCTACTAACATAATCCGAAGGTGAAGACTTCTCTTTGAATTGAAAGTTCATCTTTGCAATGTCTCTATATTCCTTTAATAAATTATAAAGTAAAATTTCAAATCTTAGTTTTTATCAGCTGTAATTGCAACAATAACTTCATTAATAAATATGTGTAATTACATGATAAAACCATTCGGTTGGTCCTTGGGTTTTCAGCATGTTGATATATTGAAAAGTCAACAAAACAATGTCGTCAATATGTTGAAGACCCTCTTCTGTTAACTCAACATAAACAACAAAAAACTGGAAACCCCTGGCACTCAATCGTTTTCCGGATCCTAGAGAATTACACCATCCTTTTGCTTTTAAAGCAGACAATAGTGATCCTTCTCCTTCATGTCCTAACAATTGAGAAATGTAATATGTAGGCTAGAAAAAGCAAAGAAGATATATTGTTATTATACACTAACCCATAATACAATAATATATAAAAAAATAAAGGTTATTACCGCTGATTTGTAGTGTTCTTGCAAGTCAGGTATAGGAAATGTAATATATAAATGTCTTGTATCTTTTATTGGAACAATATACCACTTGGTCTTAAAGTGTTTTTCATTGAAAGGATGCTCTGGCCATACAGGTACTTCAACTTCCTTGTTCTCTACTTGAGAAAATAACTCTACTACCATTTTTTCAAGTTCGTCTAAATCCTCTAAACGTATATACATATATATTATTATACATACATTTGTTAAAAAATTGTTGCTTCATTTACATACAACTTATTTCTTCAAAATTTAATTATAGTTAAGAAGATATTCTATTTACCTTTACCAAGTACACATAGTGCCATTATGTTAGAAGAGTAAAACTTCTTGTAAAATTTAAATAAGCTTTCTCTAACATTTATTCCTTTTTGTCTTGGAATTGTATCCAATGTTTCTTTACTTCCAGTACCAAACTTTGAAAAAGGATGATTTGGATCAGCAGATGATTTTTCTACTTGATCAATAC